>NC_139144.1:91483960-92092499 GCF_964270905.1 Leucopleurus acutus | reverse complement strand
CACCAATTTTTTTCTTTCCCCAGATTATAGAATAATCATGCTTTAGTTCAAATCCTCAACAAGACCACAGGAAAACTAGAGGAGGCTGTGTATTTGGAAGTCAGTGTCTTCAGAGAATGTGCCTCTTCCTACATTTTATCAGTCTGTTGCTAGAATAAAGAAACTTAAAGCTGCTTACAAGTGGCTAACAAGTTCTATAAGGCTTATAGCTGCTTACAAGTGGCTAACAAGTTCTCAAGGCTTATTAAGGAAATATGAAGTATATTACTGAAAGAATAGGGAAGTTCATTCTAACAGAAAACGTGCTACTTGGTGAGCTACAAGATTATGAATCCTTAGGGAAAATTTAGAGAGGAGTCTCTTGGCCTAATGCATCCACATTTAAGCAGAAGTGCAAATAAAGGTTCACATAGTAACTAAATCTGTTAATTATGCTGATATGTAGAGAAGAGGCTGAGACAAGAAAATTATCATTTCAGGTGTGGAGACCACTGAATACCCACTACAAAGCTGTAGAATGAAGTTTGGTGTGAACATGAATCCCATTACATCAAAGCCCACTAACCAAGGCTTTTAGAAAAATAAGTAAATCATTCCAAACACTAGAAAGAGGTATTGCATTTTATTTCCTCTGATCTCAGCTTATATTTATTTATGCACAAGAGAGTACACATTTAACGTAGTCTAAACACATGACTCAAAATGTCAGATAACATGGAAGGTAATGGAAAGCAGATCTAAAAGAAAAGAAAACACTGAAAAAGGCCACCTCATCTCTTCAGTGAATCTTATTGGCATTTAGAACTGCCCCGTAATGACCACTTGTTGGGTTTGCTCAGAACCCCTTCCTCCTCTTTTTCTAAGTGCACCCCACTTTTCCTTATTACACCACCCCTCTTCCACCCCATGTGCTCACTGTGGGACATTGTCAGTCTTGATGTCCAGCCCCACCTGCCAAAGGAGTGAAGTCATCACTTAGGTCCACCAATTGGAGAACATTATTTCCCTTACTATAATAATTTGTTCAGGGATGGACATATGATGCCAACATCGCCAACTAAGTCACTCTTGAGACTGGATGCTGAGGCAAACAGGCTCTCTCTTAGCGGAGGGGAGTCACAAGCGAAGAGTGTATACTTTGGGTTACCACTGTCCATATTTCCTAACATGTGGCTAGAGCCTGTATGAAAAAGAAGCCACACACCAAAAGGGCAGAACCATGAAACAGAGGTTAAAATAGAAATGTGAGGATATTATTCCAGCCCCTGGATCCACGTGTGCCCCAAACTATTCAGACTTCCCTGTAACACGAACCAGTACATTCCTCTTTTTTACTTGTGATGAATTTCTGTCACCTGCACCCGAACAGTATTGTTATATTGTTTGTGCTATACTGCTAACACAAACAGTATAACAATATATTGTTATATTGTGTTATATTGTTGACCAATATAACACAAACATGTGTCCGTGGTTATGAGCACATAACACAAAGTGTCAAAGCTGAAGACTACAAACTGGAAAGCTAGAAAGACTCAGACTTCACTCCAGTAAAAAACATTTTTAATTAAAAATTTAAAAAAGACTCAGACAATGATTTCCCAGTTTCTATAATAAATGCTATAGAAAAAAAAAGTGATTGAAAACCTGAACTCAAACTCCATCTGATTTGATCTATCTAGTATCATAACATCACACTGTGTTTTGAGACTGTAAGATTTAGTATTATGACAATTGTAATGAAGCTTAGCAAACAGCACTTTCTGAGTCCTTATGACCATGATGACACCCTCTACAGATAGTTTTCTTTTGCTTTCCCATAACCGCAGATGGCGTCCATGGCCCTTGCCAGTCTTCTCCCAAAAAGAAGTTTAATGTTTTTTGTAACTGGAAGTAGAGAGATAATGTGGATAAAATGGAACTATTTATTGAAAAACAAGGGTTTTGGAGCATAAGATTTACTTAGGGTAGGTCAAAGGATAGGTGAACAGTGCTACCCTCCCTCATGCAGAACACAGCCCATGTAAGAACTGCATGAGTTGTAACGCCTGCTTCCTTTCCTTCAGGATCCTGGAAACATACCTCTGTCACTTAAGTTACCGACTTTCTCTATGCAGCGAGGAGGATATGGTCGAAGCCCAGATATGACCGAAAGCGTTGTGAAAAAAATCCTCAAATGGCACATATCCCAATGAGGCACATGTTTCTGTCCTAAATTCAGCTCCATGTCTCTCACACATAGCCTTAACTTAGCTGATGATTTTATAGCCTGGTACTAGTTATCTTGAATCCAACAAAATGAACATCAGCATTTTGACCCTCTGAATCAGACTAATTCCATAGAGTAAGTATGCAAATTACTTTAGAACCAAGCCACCCTTCTTAAACCAAGTTTACCTTTTCTATCCAATTCTGAAGGACTCAAAAGGAAATCTGCTCCATGTCCTACCTAATAATGCCTGATTTCCCTTAACTCAGAGCCCATTAGAGCCTTCTATCCAGTTGCACAGAGCTGAGAAAGATGGAAAAGCAGAGGGAAGAACTGAACCATGGCTTCCAAGCTGTGAGAAAGCTGGGGAGCACCTCGTAACTAAGCCAGAGAAATGCATTTCATCTGTTTGTCCCTCTCTTTTTCAGCCAAGCCTCCAATGACATACACATCCCAGAAAATGGAGAAGACAAGCATTGCAGAGTGGTTAAAACAATCCCCTGTCCTACAGAATCTTCAAGGAGAAATTGCCACTGATTTTATTGGCACCTTTCTTGTGGCAATTTTATACCAAGGGCTATAAAAATGTATCATTCCCTTAAACCCCAAAATTCCACTCCTGAGAATTTTTCCTAAGGAAGTAATTCAACAGAAGGAAAAACTAAGTACACAATAATGTTATTTGCAGCTCCATCTAAAATAGTAAAGCATCAGAAGGATTCTTAATGTATAATAATAATAAGGAATGTTTAAATAGTATATAAATCAATGGAATATTACACAGCCATAAAATTATGATTATACTGTCTTCATATAATCTTCAGTGAAAACCTATAAAATGATACATTCCTTATTATGATTACAATTATGAAAACTAAAAATGCATATAGATGAACATTAGGATGGAGTACAAAAAATGAAAGTAATCATGTTAGGATTGTGAGGTCATTGGTGACCTTTCTTTTGTCACACTTAACTTCCGTTATTATAAGTCAACAGCAGCAATGACGAGAACCTGCCTTCTCCTTTAGGGGAGAAAAGTCAACCATAGTCATCCATTCATTCCCTAAAGAGACCCATCCTCAGCAGCTCCCATGTGCCAGAATTCATTCAGAATTAGGGATACATTCACCTAAAGTCAAGTATGCTCTGGCCAACATTCCTCCCCTTGTTCCATGGGATTAGAAAGTATTATAGGGCTTTCTCACTTTCTATTTCTGTAATTACCATATTCCATCCAAATGGTATACCCATTTCCCCTCACATATTCAATATCTCTGAAATTGAGATGCATTTTCTAATTGATGGCATCTTAAAATTGCTGTCCCCCAGGTGGCAGTTGTGAGGAAGCTGTAACTACCTGCCCATGTGCAAACTTGGTCATAGATCTTCATAACTCACTTTAGTTGAGTTATTTGCATTGTAGGTGGTAGAAATAATGAGTTTCATTACTGTCTTTTAAAATTTGGACTATTATTTGGCATTAAATAAAAAGAGATTATACATGTGGAAAGACATGGATACTGAGCAACAGGGTATAAATGGAGCAAAGATCTTTGTTACAGGAGTGACTGTAATTCCACATCTTCCTGCAATAACAATCAATTTATTGTACTTGTATCTTCCTTATAATACATAGACAAATACGGTAAATAATAAAAGAAAGTTCTAACTCTATATAAGTCTAAAATAGTCTCTTGATAATGTAAAATAAAAATTTTAAGATGTAAGAAACATGGTGTCATAGTTTGGAGAAGCATTATTTTCAGTGTGATATTAAATGACGATACCACTTAAAAAGTCAATTGCTAGCACAGATTCAATAAATTCAGTAACAGACAGCACTACTCACTGATGCTGACTTCCTTTTGTCTTTAACTATTTCTCCTTCCTCCTAGGCGATATACAGGATTTCCACAATTTTCCATACTTCTGATCCATGCTGGAGAACTGAAGTGCCAATATGGTATGAAGAAATCAAGATTCTGAAGAAAGTTCCATACCCCAACCTATACTGAGGTTAGTGCTTCTAACTGTTCAGAGGCAGGCAAGGGGAGACAACAACAGCTCAAGGATTTATGTCCAAGCTGGAGCGTGTTGAGTCTGCCAGTAAGGGGCTTGTTGTTGGGTTTTGGTTGGTTTGCTTTTGGAGCAATCTCAGTCAACAGCGCACTTTTCCATTGGTAACTTGAGTACCTTATTCACATTTATGACCTTAATGCTTGAGGGGGAAGAAGAGAACATGCTCTCCTCCTCACCTTGTCTTTTAAATTCCCCTGTTTTTGACAGTTAACTCCCACAATGAGAGGGCAAACAATGAGGGTTGGGGGGTCTTTGTCACTTCATTCCAACAAATGCCCTCTCTCAACTGTTTCTGCTATTAGGGATTTTTAAATTGTGATGCCGCTGCCTCCATGAAAATACGCTCTAGAACCTAAGCCCTGTTCTCCTTTTACTTTTAACTTTAATAAAGATGACATTTCTGCAGAAGACAAAGCAGTCTCAAGTACCCTCACATTAAGTCACACTCATATGTGTCAAAAAACTGGAACAAGAGAATGTGGAAACAAGAAGCATTTCCTTTTAGTCTTTTTGGTTAATGCCGTAATACTACATTACCTACCAGCAAAGGGTTCACATAAGATACTGGAAATTATCGTGAGCCAGAAGCAGAAAGGTGCACTGTGCCACCTTTTCTCCAAAACGTACCTACTGTTTCCTCACCTCATCTTCAAACACTCTTCCAAATCTAACCTGTGCTTGAGAGGGCTGGGCAGGCTGATCTGGACAGGGGTCATCCTTGAGGTGCTACTTTGCCTTCACACAAGCAAACCTGGTACTGGCATCCATCATGTCTCTATTTAAATGTCCCCTTCTCAGAGAGTCCTCCCCTGAAAAAGAGTGTCCACACACACACACACACAATAACCCATGCATGTTCTTGTGTTTCTTTTCCTCTTCATCCTTACTCTGCTTTATTTTTAACATAGCACATGTCACCACCTGATGTTTTATTTGTTTATTGTCTGCTTCCCTCAGCTAGAACAGAAACCCTAAAAGAGCACGGATTCTGTATGTTCTGTTCACTGCTATGCCTCAGGTTCTATCATACCTGTCAGGTAATAGTATACGACCAATAGGAGGTACTCAATAAAACTGTTAAGTGAATGAACAAATGAATGATACAACTCAGCTTCGGCATCTATGAAATGAAAGTGTTTCAGTAAATGACCTATGAGTTTTCTTTCAAATATAACATCCTGAAATTTTAATGTTGTTGGATTATTCAACTGATATTTAAATGATCTATTAGGTTACTTCAAAACGGGATCTAAGTTTTACACTTCTCAAGGGTGTCTTCTGCTTTGAAGTATCTACCCTAGAATCTAATATGTGCTACCAAAAAATGGTAACAATTAATCTGTCATAAATCAGTCAATGTGGGAAAAGATGAAAGATTAATCTTCATTTTTTTCCTAACCTCTAACTTTTCTAACTTCAAATCTAACTTCTGTTGATCACGCAATCATCAACAGAAAAAAAGAATATTAGTTAATATTGATTAAACACTAAGTATAAGAAATATTTAATTCTTGAAACCACCCTATGAGATACATACCACTATTGATCCCATTTTACTTTTTACATATTAACAAACAGAGCCAAAAATTGGCAGAGCAAGGCTTGAATGCATAACTCTGTGACTCTAAAGTTGGTTTCTTAACATTATTCTTTGGACCTGGGATTCCATTCATTCTTCTCCTTATTCTGAATTCTAGCTAGAAACACCCCTGTTATAATTTTTCACAAGAGCATATAGCACAGGTATTTTTAGTACCTTTTTTCCTTCTCTCTTCACTAATTTTCTCTTCCCACCCCGCTCCACAGTACTAGGCTTTGGTTTTCAGGAAGAGGTTCAGAAGCCTTGTGTCAAGCACTAGCCAGGCCAAGTGAGGAGAGACTCTTAACGGAAAGAAATGATGTTAGAAAAGGGAAAGAAGAAATGCGTTGGTGTTACGATTGATCACAGACAAGCGAACATACACTGCACTTCACCCTGTGGTGCCTGCAACTGATGAGGCTCAGGTGAACACAGGAAAGAAATTGGTTCAACTCTTCCATAGCAGTTTGCCTTAAATCTTGATTTGATGAGGAATCCAAATGAGAGTTTAGCAGGAACTGGGACTCGGGGATAAATGCACGCCATACACTGCAGCACCGGGCACTGCTTCCCTCTGCCTTTGCCTGTCACCTGGCCCACACCATACATCCTGATGATCAGAGCCTTGGTCAAGTCTCTCCCTTTTCTCCTTTTGCTGTTCCCACTTTGCCACCATTCTGGCTTTTCCTCAAAGAGCTTGTGTGGATGTCCATAGAATAATTATATTTGCATTTGGGGAGGTATTTCTGGCCGCAGTGAGGAGCATGTACTGAAATAAAATAAACTTTAAGGCAGGGGTTCCAGTTAGGAAGATAAGAGGCAGTTTCAATAAAAAGCAGGGCTGCACTTGGATCAAGGGCAGTGGCAGTAGAGAGTGGGTTCCGTTTCAGGATGCCATCAGCAGAATAGACACTGCCTCCAGTTAAGGGCTCTCAGGTAACTGGGCAGCAGCACAGCGGTCTGACACCTCCTCATTCTGAACCTGGACGCTGTCACAAGTGGAGGTTACCTCTCATTCATCGTCCTTCTGTACACCTGCTCCCTTCCATCCTCACACACATGTTCATTAACTCTTACTCCTCACTCAGCTCCCTCGTCCCTTTTTTTTGTGTGTGGTACGCGGGCCTCTCACTGTTGTGGCCTCTCCCGTTGCGGAGCACAGGCTCCGGACGCGCAGGCTCAGTGGCCATGGCTCACAGGCCCAGTCGCTCCACGGCATGTGGGATCCTCCCGGACCGGGGCACGAACCCCTGTCCCCTGTGGACTCACAACCACTGCGCCACCAGGGAAGCCCCTCCCTCGTTCCTTTTAAACTCACCTTTACACCTGCCTTCAAGCCCTTACGGGGCATCTTGAGCACAGCAGGGACAAATAATGAAGAGTTCTGCCAGGGTGTATAATCCACAATTCAGATGAATTTAAAAGATGATCACTTTGCATATTGAGTTGCTTGAATTTATTTAAACCTTGCTCTGAATATAACTACTTAAAAATCGACATCAATGTTAGTAATCACAGACTCATGAACACATATGAATTTATTAGGAACAGGTTTTTACTGAAAACTTTATTGTCATTGAACAATAAGTGCTTATTTTATGTGCACTCTTGGTTGGTTCAAACGGGAATACCGGTCTTAACTCCTCACGGCGGGCGGGGGGGGGTAGCTAATGGAAAATGGAAATACAAGCACTGTGTTTCTCCACAAGTTCAGTTCTACAGGAGACACGACAGATTAAAAAAAAGATTCTTGATGTGGGCTTCCCTGGTGGCGCAGTGGTTGGGAGTCCGCCTGATGATGCGGGGGGCGCGGGTTCGTGCCCCGGTCCGGGGGGATCCCGCGTGCCGCGGAGCGGCTGGGCCCGTGGGCTGTGGCCGCTGGGCCTGCGCATCCGGAGCCTGTGCTCCGCAGCGGGACGGGCCACAGCGGTGAGAGGCCCACGTACTGCAAAAAAAAAGATTCTTGATGAAATAAATGTAGGAAATGTTGCATACCCTCATCCTTTCTTGAAGCATCTTTGATGTTCACATTACCATCTCAAAGGCTCTGGGAAGTCCCATATTAAATAAAACTATTTAACAGGGCATTTCCCAAACACTGCAGCCATTAAAGCACCATATAAACTTCGGAAATCTATTTAGCCTGACTGTGCTTCACTGCTTCTCCGTGGTGGTAGAAGTATTGGGCCTTACTTCCTACAGAAAATGCTAGAAAGGACTGATGAGTACAATTAAGAGTCACTTAGCAAATGGAAAGTTGCCGCCCCCTGAAAACATGGGGAGTGTCAAGTTTGTGCCAAATATAGACTATTGTTCCATGGCCCTCCTTTCCCAAAACATGCCAGTGTCACCTCTTGCATTGAAAGGATGAAAGCACACTCTGGCCATTGCAGAGTAAACTTAAGAGGGAAAAAGAAAACAGAGAGAGAGAGAGAGAGAGATGGAGACAGAGACAGATCTCCCCCAGAATGAGCTTTCCTGTGAGACTAATGGGGCTTTCACCTTACAGGGCCCTGAGAGAAGACCTAGCCACATATCATCACATATTTTCATAAAATTTGCAAATGAGAGATCTTTAAACTGCAATGCTTTAGATGACAGTCTCTTTCCACTCTGATTTCCCATCTGTTACATTTTCCCCTGTGTTGGATGATTTTTGGTGTAATTGTGAATCACTTTGGGTTTTGGCTAAGAAGTTGAGTTAGGGACACACTGAGTTGAATTTAATAGTTCATATTTATATCACTTCCAGTCATTTCTGTTAAGTTGTGAGCAGCCATCCCAGTGTGGAAATGACCTCCAAAAATACTCCTACAGTCAACTACACCAACCTACCGGGCATCATGATCTGAAATGCATGACGAGAAGTTAAGCCATGATGTTGGCATGTCCTATAGTTGACCCAGCACCAGGACTGTTGGGTTGTGAAAGGTAAACAAGGTTTGAAATGTAGGAAGACAAAAGCTAATTTGTATGATATTTTACACAAAAGATTCCATTCTTATTAATGCATAATCAAAACTGAAGTCTTCTCCTGCCAAAGGTATATGTGGTTATGCAGCACACACAAATATAAACGCACCATATATTTTTCCCTTTTTTGATGAGAATATTTTTTAATGGAATTTACCAGAATGTCTGTGTTTGCAGGGCACAAACCTGCAGCTGTTACACGTTTTATGCATCCCAAGATATTAGATTATATCTTAGAGTCTCTCTCACATATTGTCCTGATAAACTCTAGTGGTTCTAGATGAAATAGTATAAATATTGTCACTAACACAGTGAAATAGAAATAAAGAAACAAGTGCAAATATTCACTAATAAATCATGGTATGTGATATAAAATTCATTTAACTACAACACTTTTAGCTCAGTACAACAGAGCAGTAATTTAAAATGTATTGAACTACTCTTGTTTGTACTTTAATTTCAGATTCATTTTATATTTTTTCAGAATTATAGATAATGCCAAAATTCAAGAGTGATTTTAATAAAGAAGCCAAAAGTAAACTAAAAGAGAATACTGGCTGAAGTTTCAATATCACCAACATTCTTATTATATCATGATGGAAACTATAACTTGTGGATCAATATCACTAACATGAAGAAAAAAATTCCACCAGGACAGTCTCAAACCAGAAATAAAAAAGCAAAAGGCAGATGAATGTTATAGAACAGAAAAACACAGTCTGCATTGCTTAATGAATGTTGTCAGATCAAATAATATTTCAGATTAGAAACCTTCTGCGTAAGAAAACTTCAAATGTCTAAAATCATAAAGTGCGTATACAACACAAAGTTTAAAGGGGATTTCCCTAATTTGACAAACATCCTAAACATTTGCAAACAGCATCAATAAAGAGTTTAAACTGAAATAAATGTTTCTAAACTACCAGTAATACAAAGCAATTTTGAGTCAGTATGCTAAGGGAAAAACTATTACCTTTCTACTCTCTACAAAAAATGATATTTAAAATGTATTATCATTTGAAGAGACAAAGAGAATGCAACCAAAAAATGTAACAATTATAAAAGTGCATCCGAAAGTTAATTAATAAAAATAGTGTTCTCTTTTAGGATTTTGTGATGATTTGGGATTTTGTAATGCATTTTAAAATGCATAACTTTTGATTTCTCAGTCTAAATAAGTATTTATTTTCATACCTAATTTAAAGTTGCATTTGTAACTTTGTATTCTTTTTCTTAAAGAAAGCTCTCCAAATCATTAAAGCCTCAGACCCCATACAACCTGGACTTGCTTCTGATCCATCCTTTCATAGACTTTAGTGTGTAGATTCATTCAAACAGATTGACATGAGGATTATTTGATAAAATTTCATATTGACTCAACTCATATTGAATTTAATCAAAATGTATCCCACACCTAGACCTCCTAAGATAAGGTTCTCTGAGCCCAAATAGTATCTTGATGTTGAAACAATTTCCTAATGTGAAAAATAAACAATAATAGGAGGAAATACTGCTCTCTATTCTGGAAGCTTCAAGTTCGGTCCATTGGGAATGATTCCACAGCATAATTTTGACATCAGATTTCTGAAGATATATTTTAAAAGTGAAGTGCATCTAAATATGATGTATTGGTTACAGAAGCCAGCTTCATGAAGACTCAAGTACTTATTCATGATGACGTTCCTAAACAAGGTGATGTAAAACTAATGTTTGCCCTGTGTCCTGTCGCTATGATGCCACAAATGGACTAACAAAGGAGGTTGAAGACATGACAATTCATCATGGGTCTTTCCCTGCTTAGAGAAACACTGCAGATTGAGAGAAATCCCTGGAATATACTTCCCTCCCTCATTACCACCCTCTCCGTACAGAGATCAATAACCCACATTCTGTGCAACATCAAATAAAGTATGTGGAGTTTGGGGGATATAGAAAATCTTTCCTAGGGACTCCAATAAGTTCTAAACGGTCTTGGCTATGACTCAGAAAAATTTAATTGCTTGCTTTCTTAGCTCTCCCCAATCTCTTCTCCACCATAACAAAGAAAATAAGGAAAAAGGGGGGGAAAAAAGAAGTAGCAAACTAAATACCCAGCAGTTCAATAGGGATAAAAGAATAGATAGGATAAAATATATCAAACTAAGATTAAGACTCTTATGTTTCCAAACAGGCATCCTCCTTGAGTGCTTAACAATTCATTAAAAATAGGTACACACATCCCATCTGCAAGAGTTAGTCTTCATAATTAGCTTGCAGTACAGGCCACACTCACAGAGAGCTATTAAAAGAGATGACGACTCAGCAACGCCTTGGTAACACTTCTGTATTTTATTGCTATGTTGATAAGCAATTGAAATGGCTGTAATTAAAGTGACCTGTAATGCTACTTTTAGTGATCTCTTCACTGTCAACATTAAATATATATGGCAAGAAAAAGGAACCTGGTGTGGTAAATAGCATAAAAGGAAAACAAATGTCGCTCTTATGATGCCATCCTACAGTCACAGAGGAGGAGAATCACTGAAAACGTATGATATGGTCCATTTTCCAACAAAGTGGTTTACATTTCTTACTCCTTATACTATAAATTATTTTTGAACTGCTCTGAATTCCTCAGATGACAAGTGTATCATTAGCCCTGTTAGAAGTCCTCCTTGACTTGGCTGTAAAATCATGTTACTCCTGTGCTAGCAGGCTTGAACTTCTGTGACAATGTAGGCTGTGAAAACCCTACTATTCTGAGGGATGGTGATGGGAAAAGTGGAGAGCGGGGCCATTTGGAGGATACTGATCAGGTCATCCCCTTTCCCCAGTTAGCCGGAAATAACTGAGCGCCCAGCAGGGCCATAGCTGCTGTCCAAAGTATGCAGAAGGAATGACCTGGGCATCACAGAGCTTATCAGTCATTCAGGCAGTCTTCCTGGACTCCGGGCAGGAGAGTCATCATCTATCCTCAGGTCCCTCCCTCCTTAGAGGCAGGTGAACCTCTAAGCCACTCGACACACATGGCCGTCTCCTTCTTGCCTCCGTCTACCACTTGAAACAGCTGAAACAGAGTCACACAACAATACGGCATCAACAGGAAGAAAAGAGTCCTGCAGTAGAAGCAAAGTGCCTGCTACAGGAAAGATTGTGCACGAACACATCCCGATCTTGGCAATGATCAGTATGATCAGTATGATACTATGCCAACTCACATCACAGCACATATCCATCAGTGTCAGCCTGGCCTTTCTATTCTGCTTCCAATAGAGCAAGAGAAAATCACAGCTCCAACAGCTATCTATCATGTCCGTCATTTTCCTGTTTCAGCAAGACAGGGGAGAAATGATGACCTTGGAGCCTTTGTGAGGTATAATCTATCTCTCCTTTATTTTCTCTCTGAAGAAGTGGGACTTCACATTACTCATCACTTTTTATATCTACTTCATCAAGTCCAAAGATCTGCATAAATGTAGGATATTGTTATACTCATGAACATTAATATTAACTCCCAGTCGAAATCTTTAGATTTTCTTTAGATAGACAAAACTTGATAAAATTCCTGAGGGCCTAACAACCTAAGTTATCTCCACTGATTTAATCTTAGGAAATCCCAGTTTCTTCTCCTTTAACTTATATTTACTTGGATGGAAAGCTAATACACCAGACCAGAGCTTGCACAGATCCTACGTGGATTGAACTTGAAACTTCACAGATTCTACTTGTGAATTAAAGGATTCACAAGTCAGAAAATTATTACAGCAATATGATGATTTTATATGTTCAAGATGCTATGTGAGTTGAGAAAGGGAAACTTCCTCCTTCCTCAGGGTCTTCAAATATATTGTTGCCTTTGTCTAGAGGGCATTTAGCACCCTCTCTGCCTAGAAAACTGCTGTACATCCTTTACATCTTGGCTTAAATCACACTTCTCCAGAGACTCTTTCTACTTCCATCATTTCAGGTTTGGTCTACGTGTTAGATGCTCCCTTTCACAGTGCTTATAATTATGAAAATAAAATAATTTATGATTATTTCTTGGACGTATATATCCCCAACTAGACTGTGACTGCCTCACTGTTTATATGCCCAGCATGTAAAAAAAAAAAGGGGGAAACAGCATATTTGGGATGTCTTCAAGGATAAATAGACTTCAGTAAACAGGCATAGCAATCAAAGAAGGAATGGTTTTCCTGAAAAAGGAAAAAGCAAGTGGAACTTCACATCCATGTGAAAAAGCATGATATCTTCAGGAAACTAATTAGTTGATAGTTCCTTATGGCTTAGAGTTCAAAAGGGGATAGATGATAAAATTGGAAAAATGGACAGGAACCAAATAACGAAGCTGTGACATGCCAAGGAACTTAAACATCCTCCTGTATGTTTTGCGTAGCCACTGAAGACTTACGTAAGAAAGTGCTATGACACATATTTTAGAAATATGACTCTGGCAACAGCAAGGAAAGGAAGAGATCTGATGCGAAAAAAAACACTGAGAAAGTTATCTGAAATTACGAGTGTCTGAATTAGGGTAGGACCTGAAAATGCAGAGGAAGGGATGGATTTGAGGGACCTGAGAGAAGCAGAAGGAACAGTTATTTGGAATCGTTTGGATGTGGTTGGAAAGGGAATGGGAGGGGTTATGGATGACATCAGGGATCCTGGATCGAGTGACCTGTGATATGAGTTCATGCCAGTAAACAATACAATAAGTCCCCTATATACAAACGAGTTCCATTCCAAGAGTGTGTTCGTAAGTCCAATTTGTTCACAAGTCCAACAAAATTAGCCTAGGTACCCAACTAACACAATCGGCTATATAGTACTGTACCGTAATAGGTTTATAATACTTTTCACAGAAATAATACTTAAAAAACAAAGAAACACAAAAAATAAAGAAAACATTTTTTAATATTACAGTACAGTACCTTGAAAAGTATAGTAGTACCAGCTACATCACTGCTGCTTTTACACTTGTTTCTGGACATCCTGGGCTTGAAGTAAAGATACTGTATTACTGTACTCTATACAGTACTGTACTGTGAAGTATACAAAAGCACAACCACTTGTAGAGGATGCATGCACATGACAATGTACGCCAAACATGTGAACTAACATGTGATTGGACATGCAAACTCAAGTTCACACCTTTGAAACTTCACAACTTGAAGGCTCGTATGTAGGGGACATACTGTATTGCCAGTAGGAGGTGTAGGTTTGGATTAAAGATAATAGAGTTAATTCTTGCATTTGCTAAGTCATAAGTGCCTGTGGGTCTTCCAGTAAGGAGGTCAATCATCAGTTGAATACATGGATCTCAGGAGAGAGGTGTGGGCTAGAGGTAGAGATTTGGGAGCTATCAAACAATGGATAGAGATTGATGCCATGAGGGTAGATGAGAGCGACAGGGAGAAGGCACAGGATAAAAAGAAAAAGGGTCTGAGTATGGAGCCTTAATGAGCACCAGCCCTTAACTTCTCTGGCCACTTCCCTCCAGCATACCACTCACTATCCCCTGCTGGCTCAGCACTCCTCATCTGCAACAGCCCTCAGCCTGCCCTTCTGTCCCAGGCCTTCCTCTTGCTACCAACATCCCAGCACTCATACCTTCTATTAAAGAAATTTCAAATGCCTCCAGAGAAAAGTGGGGGAAAAAAAAGGTTGTAACTGTGGCACAATCACAAGTAACGTGGATGTGTCGATGATCGCTGTACTGGTCAGCTAGCACTGCCACAGCAAAGTACCACACACTGAGTGGCTTAAACTACAGAAATTGTCTTATTTCTGGAAGCTAGAAGTCCAAGATCAAGGTGTTGGAAGGGTTGGCTCCTTCTGTGAACTGTCAGAAAGAATCTGTTCTATGCTTCTCCTCTGGCTTCAAGTGGTTGGTGGCTGTCTTTGGTGTTCCTTAGCTTGTAGTCACAAGATCCCTGCTTCCATGTTCACATGCCATTCTCCCTGTGTGAGCTTGTGTTCAAACCTCCCTTTTTATAAGGACACCAATCATATTAAATTAGGCCCCACCCTAATGACCTCATCTTAAATTAACTAATGACATTGGCAAAAACCCTATTTCCAAATAAGGTCACATTCTGAGGTATTGGGAGTTAGGACTTCAAAATATGAATTTTAGTGGGATACAATTCAAGCCATAACAACTAGGGAACACCATTTATATGTCTTTCATTTTACAGAGAAATTACTTCATAATAGCTTCCAAAATACTTTCGTAAAATAATATATAAGGAAGTAGTCTATGAACTGGAAATTGTTAAAGATACTATAGTTATTACTTTTGATAAAACATTAGTAAATCATACAAATACTATCTCAGAATTATTAAGGGTGAAGCAAAGGGCCCTTTGTAATCCAAATGTCAAGTGTATGGACACCATAAGATGACATGATCATCATGCCAAATTTATAGTGCTTTCTATGCCGCAGAAACATGGGATCAGGGACTTCACTGGTGGTGCAGTGGTTAAGACTCCGCACTCCCAATGCAGGGGGCCAGGGTTCAACCCTTGGTCAGGGAACTAGATCCCACATGCATGCCACAACTAAGAGTTCACATGCCACAACTAAGAAGCTGGTGAGCCACAACTAAAGGAGTCCTCCAGCCACAACTAAGAAGCCCGCCTGCCACAATGAAGGAGCCCATGTGCTGCAGCTAAGAAGCCCACCTGCTGTAACTGAGACCCGGCACAGCAAAAGAAAGAAAACCAAAGGAAGGGACGGAGGGAGGGAGGGAGGGAGAGAAAGAAAGAAAGAAACATGGGATCAGACTTTTGGTAGATGTTCCTATCACTATTTTAGGCTTTATAACTACATTGTCACTCCCATGGATTTTGTAATGGCTTTGTGTGAAATGAGCTCATTCATCTCTGGTGATGTAAGACTCAAGTGTTAAGATTGCAGCCATCAGTCCCTGACTAGTCACTGAGGCATCAGATGGGGCCAGTGCTCCCAAGATGATGAAGTCATAGCTTGGCACCCCTTAGCAACCAAGTTTCCATGGCGGTCATTTCAGAGCTTGTGGCATGGCTGGGTGCAGGGCCAGCTCAGGGTGCATGCCCAGTCCCATGCTCCAGCACCAGCCTGATGTCCCACACCAGCATTCCATGTTCCTGGATAACTTCTTTTTTTTTTTTTTTGCGGTACGCAGGCCTCACTGCTGTGGCCTCTCCCGTTGCGGAGCACAGGCTCCGGACGCGCAGGCTCAGCGGCCATGGCTCACAGGCCCAGCCGCTCGGCGGCATGTGGGATCCCCCCGGACCGGGGCACGAACCCGCGTCCCCTGCATTGGCAGGCGGACTCTCAACCACTGCGCCACCAGGGAAGCCTCTGGATAACTTCTTAATGAAATCCTGCTTTATGCTTTACATTGGCTTCAAAGCTTCTTTCCACCATCTTAGAACTGAATTTGTAGATACTGACATACCTTCTAAATCCCACCTGAGAAAAGGGATCAAAAGCTTAGACTTCTTTTTGATATGGCACAACTCTATATACTCAGAGGCCTCAGGCTGATGATGTTTTGCTCTGGTTTCTTTGAGGGCATTTTCATTCAGAACAGGTTTTGCCAAAGAGTCACAGCAAACAAACCTTTACGCTTCCTTTGCCTCTGCACTTTCTCCTGCTTCAAAACCTACACTCACACATCTAATTTCCTCCTCACGATATAATTACAAATATCTGCATAGTGCTCACATACTCCTGTGAGGGACTGTAACCTCCTAATCCCATGAGGGAGCCACAGCTCCTGTGAGCCTCCATAAAACAGACTGGAGGGCCACAAAGGGGGCCTTCAAACACTGAGAAGTTTTCATTTATTGCTTATTATATCTGGAGAGCCACACAAATCAGTTTACCTGTTAACTTCAGTGTAACTGGGGTGGGAAACAGAAGGTTCTCTTGCTTTAATTTAAAATTCCTTCCCTCTCTTCCTCCTCAAGCTAATTCTAAAGTTCATTCAGATTCTCCCAAGAGTCTGTATAAAATAGCCCTTGGAGAGCTTCAAGATGGCGGAAGAGTGTAACGCGAAGATCCCCTTCCTCCCCACAAATACATCAGAAATACGTCTACATGTGGAACTGCTCCTACAGAACACCTACTGAACGCTGGCAGAAGACCTCAGACCTCCAAAAAGGCAAGAAACCTCCCACGTACCTGGGCAGGGCAAAAGAAAAAAAAGACAAAAGAATAGGGACGGGACCTGCACCTCGGGAAGGGAGCTGTGAAAGAGGCAAGGTTTCCACACACTAGGAAGCCCCTTCGTGGGCGGAGGCTACGGGTGCCGGAGGCGGAAGCTTCGGAGCTGCGGAGGAGAGCGCAGCAACAGGGGTCGGAGGGCAAAGCGGAGCGATTCCTGCACAGAGGATCGGTGCCGACCGGCACTCACCAGCCCGAGAGGCTTGTCTGCTCACCCCCCGGGGCGGGCGGGGCCTGCAGCTGAGGCTCGGGCTTCGGTCGGATCCCAGGGTGAGGACTGAGGCAGTCTGAAGGGGCTAGTGCCCCACAGCTGGCCAGGAGGGAATCCGGGGAAAAGGTCTGGAGCTGCCGAAGAGGCAAGAGACTTTTTCTTCCCTCTTTGTTTCCTGGTGCGCGAGGAGAGGGGATTCAGAGCGCCGCTTAAAGGAGCTCCAGAGACGGGAGCGAGCCGCAACAATCAGCGCAGACCCCAGAGACGGGCATGAGACGCTAAGGCTGCTGCTGCCGCCACCAAGAAGCCTGTGTGCGAGCACAGGTCACCATCCACACCTGCCCTCCCAGCAGCCTGTGCTGCCCGCCACAGCCAGGGTCCCGTGAACCAGGGACAACTTACCCGGGAGAACGCACAGCGTGCCTCAGGCTGCTGCAACGTCATGACAACCTCTGCTGCCGCAGGCTCGCCCCGCACTCCATACCCTTCCCTCCCCCGCACCTGAGTGAGCAAAAGACCCGGAAGCAGCTGCTCGTTTAACCCCGTCCTCTCTGAGCGGAAACAGACGCCCTCAGGCGACCTACACGCAGAGGCGGGGCCAAATCCAAAGCTGAAACCCTGGGAGCTGAGAGAACAAAGAAGAGAAAGGGAAACCTCTCCCAGCAGCCTCAGGAGCAGCGGATTCAAGCTCCACAATCAACTTGATGTACCTGCATCTGTGGAATACCTGAATAGACAACGAATCATACCAAATTGAGGGGATGGACTTTGGGAGTAAGATATATATATTTTTTCCCTTTTTCTCTTTTTTGTGAGTGTGTATGTGTATGCTTCTGTGTGTGATTTTCTCTGTATAGCTTTGCTTTTACCATTTGTCCTAGGGTCCTGTCTATTTTGTTTGTTTGATTTATTGCTTAAAATTTTTTCTCTTAATAATTATTTTTTAATTATTTTATTTTACTTTATATTATTTTATCTTCTTTCTTTATTTTTTTCCTCCCTTTTATTCTGAGCCATGTGGAGGACAGGCTGTTGGTGCTCCAGCCAGGCATCAGGGCTGTGCCACTGAGGTGGGAGGGCCAACTTCAGGACACTGGTCCACCAGAGACCTCCCAGCTCCACATAATATCAAATGGCAAAAATCTCCCAGAGATCTGCATCTCAACAGCAAGATCCAGCTCCACTCAACGACCAGCAACCTACAGTGCCGGACACCCTATGCCAAACAACTACCAAGGCAGGAACACAACCCCATCCATTAGCACAGAGGCTGCCTAAAATCATAATAAGGCCACAGACACCCCAAAATACACCACCAGACTTAGACCTGCCCAACAGAAACACAAGATCCAGCCTCCACCATAACACAGGCACCAGTCCCCTCCACCAGGAAGCCCACTGAACTAACCTTAGCCACTGGGGACAGACACCAAAAACAATGAGACCTACAAACATGCAGGCTGCGAAAAGGAGACCCCAAACACAGTAAGGTAAGCAAAATGAGAAGACAGAGAAACACACAGCAGACGAAGGAGCAAGGCAAAAACCCACCAGACCTCACAAATGAAGAGGAAATGGGCAGTCTACCTGAAAAAGAATTCAGAATAATGATAGTAAAGATGATCCAAAATCTTGGAAAGAGAATGGAGAAAATACAAGAAACGTTTAACAAGGACCTAGAAGAACTAAAGAGCAAACAAAGAGTGATGAACAGCACAATAAATGATATTAAAAATTCTCTAGAAGGGATCAATGCAGAATAACTGAGGCAGAAGAACGGATAAGTGACCTGGAAGATAAAATAGTGGAAATAACTACTGCAGAGCAGAATAAAGAAAAAGAATGAAAAGAACTGAGGACACTCTTAGAGACCTCTGGGACAACACCAAACGCACCAACATTCGAATTATAGGGGTTCCAGAAGAAGAAGAGGAAAAGAAAGGGACTGAGACAATATTTGAAGCGATTATAGATGAAAACTTCCCTAATATGGGGAAGGAAATAGTTAATCAAGTCCAGGAAGCACAGAGAGTCCTATACAGGATAAATCCAAGGAGAAACACACCAAGACACATATTAATCAAACTATCAAAAATTAAATACAAAGGACAAGTATTAAAAGTAGCAAGGAAAAAAAAACAAATAACACATAAGGGAATCCCCATAAGGTTACGAGCTGATCTTTCAGCA
Organism: Leucopleurus acutus; assembly: GCF_964270905.1. Taxonomy (NCBI): domain Eukaryota; kingdom Metazoa; phylum Chordata; class Mammalia; order Artiodactyla; family Delphinidae; genus Leucopleurus; species Leucopleurus acutus. Next base: position 92,073,062 of record NC_139144.1, on the reverse strand, counting down.
GAAACTCTGCAAGCCAGAAGGGTGTGGCAGGACATACTTAAAGTGATGAAGGAGAAAAACCTGCAACCAAGATTACCTACCTAGCAAGGATCTCATTCAGATTACATGGAGAAATTAAAACCTTTAAAGACAAGGAAAAGCTGAGAAAATTCAGCACTACCAAACCACCTTTACAACAAATGCTAAAGGAACTTTTCTAGGCAGGAAACACAAGAAAAGGAAAAGACCTACAATAATAAACCCAAAACAATTAAGAAAATGGGAATAGGAACATACATATCGATAATTACCTTAAATGTAAATGGATTAAATGCTCCAACCAAAAGACATAGATTGGCTGAATGGATACAAAAACAAGACCCATATATATATATTCTGTCAACAAGAGACCCACTTCAGACCTAGGGACACATACAGACTGAAAGTCAGGGGATGGAAAAAGATATTCCATGCAAATGGACATCAAAAGAAAGCTGGAGTAGCAATTCTCATATCAGACAAAATAGACTTAAAAACAAAGACTATTTCAAGAGACAAAGAAGGACACTACATAATGATCAAGGGATCTATCCAAGAAGAAGATATAACAATTGTAAATATTTATGCACCCAACATAGGAGCACCTCAATACATAAGGCAAATACTAACAGCCATAAAAGGGGAAATCGACAGTAACACAATCATAGAAGGGGACTTTAACACCCCACTTTCACCAAAGGACATGTCATCCAAAATGAAAATAAATAAGGAAACACAAGCTTTCAATGATACATTAAACAAGATGGACTTAATTAATTTTTATAGAACATTCCATCCAAAAACAACAGAATACACATTTTTCTCAAGTGCTCATGGAACATTCTCCAGGATAGATCATATCTTGGGTCACAAATCAAGCCTTGGTAAATTTAAGAAAATTGAAATCGTATCAAATATCTTTTCCAACCACAATGCTATGAGACTAGATATCAATTACAGGAAAATATAAGTAAGAAATACAAACACATGGAGGCTAAACAACACACTACTTAATAACCAAGAGATCACTGAAGAAATCAAAGAGGAAATAAATACCTAGAAACAAATGACAAAACACGATGACCCAAAACCTATGGGATGCAGCAAAAGCAGTTCTAAGAGGGAAGTTTATGGCAATACAATACTACCTTAAGAAACAAGAAACATCTCAAATAAGCAACCTAACCTTGCCCCTAAAGCAATTAGAGAAAGAAGAACAGAAAAACCTCAAAGTTAGCAGAAGGAAAGAAATCATAAAGATCAGATCAGAAATAAATGAAAAAGAAATGAAGGAAACGATAGCAAAGATCAATACAACTAAAAGCTGGTTTTTTGAGAAGATAAACGAAATTGATAAACCATTAGCCAGACTCATCAAGAAAAAAAGGGAGAAGACTCAAATCAATAGACTTAGAAATGAAAAAGGAGAAATAACAACTGACATTGCAGAAATACAAAAGATCAGGAGAGATTACTACAAGCAACTGTATGCCAATAAAATGGACAACCTGAAAGAAATGGACAAATTATTAGAAATGCACAACCTTCCGAGACTGAACCAGGAATAAATAGAACATATGAACAGACCAATCACAAGCACCGAAATTGAAACTGTGATTCAAAATCTTCCAACAAACAAAAGCCCAGGACCAGATGGCTTCACAAGCGAATTTTATCAAACATTTAGAGAAGAGCTAACACCTCTCCTTCTCAAACTCTTCCAAAATATAGCAGAGGGAGGAACACTCCCAAATCCATTCTACGAGGCCACCATCACTCTGATATCAAAACCAGACAAAGATGTCACAAAGAAAGAAAAGTACAGGCCAATATCTGATGAACATAGGTGCAAAACTCCTCGACAAAATACTAGCAAAAAGAATCCAACAGCACATTAAAAGAATCATACACTATGATCAAGTGGGGTTTATCCCAGGAATGCAAGGATTCTTCAATATACGCAAATCAATCAACGTGATACACCATATTAACAAATTGAAGGACAAAAACCATATGATCATCTCAATAGATGCAGAGAAAGCTTTCGACAAAGTTCAACACCCATTTATGATAAAAACCCTCCAGAAAGTAGGCATAGAGGGAACTTCCCTCAACATAATAAACGCCATATATGACAAACCCACAGCCAACATCATTCTCCATGGTGAAAAACTGAAACCATTTCCACTAAGATCAGGAACAAGACAAGGTTGCCCACTCTCACCACTATTGTTCAACATAGTTTTGGAAGTTTTAGCCACAGCAGTCAGAGAAGAAAAACAACCAAAAAGGAATCCAAATCGGAAAAGAAGAAGTAAAGCTGTCACTGTTTGCAGATGACATGATACTATACATAGAGAATCCTAAAGATGCTACCAGAAAACTACTAGAGCTAATCAATGAATTTGGCAAAGTAGCAGGATACAAAATTAATGCACAGAAATCTCTTGCATTCGTATGCACTAGTGATGAAAAACCTGAAAGAGAAATCAAGGAAACACTCCCATTTACCATTGCAACAAAAAGAATAAAATATCTAGGAATAAACCTACCTAAGGAGACAAAAGACCTGTATGCAGAAAATTATAAGACACTGATGAAAGAAATTAACGATGATACAGATAGATGGAGAAATATACCATGCCCTTGGATTGGAAGAATCAACATTGTGAAATGACTCTACTATCCAAAGCAATCTACAGATTCAGTGCAATCCCTATCAAACTACCAGTGCATTTTTCACAGAACTAGAACAAAAAATTTCACAATTTGTACGGAAATACAAAAGTCCCCGAATAAACAAAGCAATCTTGAGAAAGAAAAATGGAGCTGGAGGAATCAGGCTCCCTGACTTCAGACTATACTACAAAGCTACAGTAATCACGAAAGTATGGTACTGGCACAGAAACAGAACTATAGATGAATGGAGCAGGATAGAAAGCCCAGAAATATACCCACATACATATGGTCACCTTATCTTTGATAAAGGAGGTAAGAATATACAGTGGAGAAAAGACAGCCTCTTCAATAAGTGGTGCTGGGAAAACTGGACAGCTACATGTAAAAGAATGAAATTAGAACAATCCCTAACACCATACAAAAAAATAAACTCAAAATGAATTAAAGACCTAAATGTAAGGCCAGACACCATCAGACTCTTAGAGGAAAACATAGGCGGAACACTCTATGACATAAATCACAGCAAGATCCTTTTTGACCCATCTCCTAGAGAAATGGGAATAAAAACAAAAATTAAACAATGGGACCTAATGAAACTTAAAAGCTTTTGCGCAGCAAAGGAAACCATAAACAAGACCAAAAGACAACCCTCAGAATGGGAGAAAATATTTGCAAATGAAGCAAATGACAAAGGATTAATTTCCAAAACATACAAGCAACTCATGCAGCTCAATATCAAAAAAAACCAACAACCCAATCCAAAAATGGGCAGAAGACCTAAATAGACATTTCTCCAAAGAACATATACAGATTGCCAACAAACACATGAAAGAATGCTCAAAATCATTAATCATTAGAGAAATGCAAATCAAAACTACAATGAGATATCATCTCACACTGGTCAGAATGGCCATCATCAAAAAATCTAGAAACAATAAATGCTGGAGAGGGTGTGGAGAAAAGGGGACCCTCCTACACTGTTGGTGCGAATGTAAATTGATACAGCCACTATAGAGAACAGTACGGATGTTCCTTAAAATACTAAAAATAGAACTGCCATATGACCCAGCAATCCCACTACTGGGCATATACCCTGAGAAAACCATAATTCAAAATGAGTCATGTACCAAAATGTTCATTGCAGCTCTATTTACAATAACCAGGACGTGGAAGCAACCTAAGTGTCCATCAACAGATGAATGGATAAAGATGTGGCACATATATACAATGGAATATTACTCAGCCATAAAAAGGAACGAAACTGAGTTATTTGTAGTGAGGTGGATGGACCTAGAGACTGTCATACAGAGTGAAGTAAGTCAGAAAGAGAGTGAAGTAAGTCAGAAAGAAAAAAAAAAGGTCATGAAAAACCTAGGGGCAAGATGGGAATAAAGATGCAGACTTACTAGAGAATGGACTTGCAGATACGGGGAGGGGGAAGGGTAAGCTGGGACAAAGTGAGAGAGTCGCATGGACATATATACACTACCAAACGTGAAATAGATAGCTAGTGGGAAGCAGCTGCATAACACAGGGAGATCACCTCTGTGCTTTGTGACCACCTAGAGGCATGGGATATGGAGGGTGGGAGGGAGGGAGATGCAAGAAGGAAGTGAAATGGGGACATATGTATATGTATAACTGATTCACTTTGTTATAAAGCAGAAACTAACACACCATTGTAAAGCAATTATACTCCAATAAAGATGTTAAAAAAAATTGTCCTATCCTAAGCAATAAATAAATAAAATAGCCCTATATCAGAAGTCCCACCTGCCAGTCACAAAATATGAACCACTCGTATTTTGTCATAATACCCACTTCCCAGCTCAGAGCCAATGATGCTATATAAAATTTTAAGTTCCGAATTCTTAAAATTAATTTGCTGCCAAACCAGAGAGGACATATCTTGTGACTCACTGAAGAGAAAAATTACAAAATTTTTGGGTTGGCTTCATTCAGCTGGGTTGATAGATATGGGGCAGAGGAATAAAAGCAAGGAAGCCGAGTTATAGACGATGAAAATCTACTTTTATAGAAAATTAGTCAGGACATGGTTGGGGGGTGGCAGAAGACCTCACAATGTGCAGGATGACCTAACGGAGTGGGCCAGGTCTGGGGGTGGGGGTGGAGGGGGGTACAGTCAAAGACCTAGGCAGTAAAACAAAAAGGTTGTTAGGAGCATGGTGGCCAATTTGTGAGGACCCTCTGTGAGGTCATCATGTCCTCGGACCAAAAGCCAATGGAAATAGCTAAGTTACAAAGGCTGCCTGGAGGCAAGAAGGCCAATGCCACAATAAAAGGGGCTGAGGAAAGACATAGCAATGATGACAGGGAGATGTTGAGAGGGACCGTTTAGTATCTCAAAACCAGACACGATTTGAAGAAATTCAAATTTTCTTTGAATTTTTTCTGTTTAATGGAACTCCATCCTTCTCACCAGGGAGGCACCTCACTCACAAGACTCTTTCCTCTTCCTGCTGTCATGGCTGCCCACCCCACCTCCTATACCTGGAGTGACATCCACGGTCACTCATGCGATGGAGCACCTTTCTGTCTGTGTATATAGTTTTTGTACCATCCTAGTAGAAAACCAGATTTTTCTATGGATGAAGCCAACAGGATGATAATAGACTTTTACTCCTCAGGAGCCTTGCAATAGGTTCCATTTAACTCCTGAAATCTTCTCATTCCTTCACTCTTGCTGGAACTGTTTTAAATCTATTTTCAATCACTGTGGGAGAGCAATCAGTAGCCTTAGCTACTCCTCACTTGAACCTTCACAGAAGATGAATCAAACTGGCAAATGAGGAGGAGGATTTAGCAATGTGAACATCTGCTTCTTACCAACTCCACTCTCTATAGTATATATCCTCAATCCAGCAGTGAGAATCTATACTTTAGACTCTAAAGCAATGCCTAGATTTGCATGTGGCTCATTTAAATGTGCTTATCTGTACAGGAAGGGGTCAGATTGGGGCTGTTCCCAAAAGCAACAAGAACCCAGAGGTAAACATTTTGACACTGCAAGACCCTGTCACAGCACCTCCCTTTACCCTTTTTTATTCATGGGATAATGGCAGCAAAACATCAATCCAAGATCTACTAGAAATGGGACAAGATGTTGCATTTTATTTGGTCTTGGATAGATTAAATAAAGTTGAATCAGAAAATAGCAGGCAGTAAAAGCATCCCAACAGAGTTTTCCCTTTTTCTAAATAAAAAAGTGCAAAAGGGTTGAATGCTTGAGCTCTATGGTGCATTATAGATGTTATTGACCAATAAATCAAAAAGATAAAGGACATCTAGAAAATGCAAACATAAGCAATTTGACCAGGTCCAGATGAAATACAGCCAAAAGTGCTGTCAGGAACTGCCTGGCTCCCTGCTCAGTCTGCTTGTTCCCCTATTTTCTCTGTCTGTGGGCTCACTATTGCCCACATGCTGACCTCATCCCGGTCCAGGGCAGACAGCATGTAATAAAGAGTCCTTATAAGGCTCAAAATATATATCAGCAAGGTCATTTTCTTGCCACGGATTTCCTAATTGAATCTTCGGTCCAGACACTGGGTGTGGGCACTGATAATTTTTATCTGACCTGCTGGGCCAGTTTTCTGGCCTTTGTCACTCAACATGACTGTATGTGTTTCCCAAGCTCCAGCGTTCTTGCTGCTGCTCCTCCAGACTCTGATGTGGCTGGTCTCCTTTGGCCTTTATTTCTTCCTTGCTACTCCGTGTCCCTGCTAAGGTCCTAAACTTCATGAGCTGTCCTGATACATGAACTTCCTGACTTCTGTAGACTTCAGTGATGTCAGAGCCCACCTTCTAGACAATTTTCAGGCCCTACTCTACTGCTATCCCAGTCCCTGGACTAAGAGCGTAAAGAAAAAGATTTAGGAGTCACAGGGGGATTATTTACTACTATGGGTTTATGGATATTTGCTAAGAACTAGAAATAGATATAAACATAAATCCATATGGATGTTCTCTACTATATTAGGGGAGAAAATGATTACCCTTAGGCAAATCTGAATAATAACCGAAATAAATTAAGATACAAAGTAGGAAATGGGTTGTAAGCAGTCTGAGGACAAAAAATTAATGAGTATTGAGCAGGAGCTGCAATTTTTAAAAAAATTTACTCCGAACAATGAAATATTCCACAAAATAAGGACTTCAATAGTGCTTTGCAAAAAAAAAACAAAACTAAATTGAGTAAATATATAAATGCAAGATACAAATCTTTGGGGCAATGACTCTAGAATAAAATCCATTTAAAGGATACACAACAGCTTCCCCCGTGGCAGTATGGCAAGTCACAGCTGGGATCATTGGAAGCTGTGGTTGTTCCTTCTCTAACCGGCCACTCAATTCCACTGTCTTAAGGCCACTGATGGTTAAGAGGTTTGATTCTGTTGCACCTCATCACTGACCTCATACCCTTTTTCTTTCTATTTTCAGTCTCTACTGGGTCCTCCCAGGAACTCAGGGCTTAGAGGAATGGGCAGCTATTACTCATTAATAAACTTGAAGCCAAGGACCCATCAGCTCAGAAGTTTTTGCCAGACTGATGGAAATCCTGTTTCTGTCACAAACTGACATAAGGGTGAGATTATGTAGCTATGCTCAAAAAGCTATCAGGAGGGGCTTCCCTGGTGGCACAGTGGTTAAGAATCCGCCTGTCAATGCAGGGGACGTGGGTTCGAGCCCTGGTCCAGGAAAATCCCACATGCTGTGGAGCAACAAAGCCCGTGCGCCACAACTACTGAGCCTGCGCTCTAGGGCCCATGTGCCACAACTACTGAGCCCACATGCCACAGCTACTGAAGCCCGTGTGCCTACAGCCCGTGCTCCGCAACGAGAAGCCGCCGCAACGAGAAGCCCACTCACCACAACAAAGAGTAGCCCCTGCTCGCCGCAACTAGAGAAAGCCCGTGCACAGCAACAAAGACCCAACACAGCCAAAATAAATAAATAGATAAAATAAATTTATTTAAAAAAAAAAAGCTACCAGGAGATCTGGAAGCTGCATCAGAATATGCTTCCTGTCATCAGCAAACTCTTCCAGGCCGGAAACTCTAAACATTATCAAAAGTCCTAATGATAACCATCGTCATCTAGAGGTGGGTATGCACTGGAAGTTGTGTTCTTGAATCTGACCCTGGGAAAACACCTACATTCAAGTGGTTATAAAATACTTTGTAAATTGACTAATGCAACAGACTTAAAAAAAAAAAATGTGAGAAAGCAAACGCAAAAATATTTGCCAGCTTTCAGGAGAGAAACCCTAAAAACAACAAATGACTTAACACCTATAACTCAGACCTGAAAAGAGTCTCTGATGTAGACTGTCCATGTTTTAAAAAAAAAGGCACTGGAGTTTTTGTTAATAGAAAAGTGAAAAAATGAGATGACAGACAGAAGGTGATGTTGAGAGTTGATCACATACCAAACCAACTATTAAAGGTAAGAGGGGAGAAGCATCAGCCTGAGGACCAGCTACAGTAATCAGGCTAATTCAGAGCTCTGCTCACTGTTATCCAGAGAACATTCTACATAGTGATAGTTTTTTATGGCTGGGGTCCACTACTAGCTAACCTCTTAAATTTTTTATTAAAAAAATTTTTTTTTCAGAATAACAATCCCTTTGCAAATCTGAATTCTTGGACTTCTCCCTGGAGGAGAAAAATGCAGATAAAGTACAAATTTTACAAACAAATTGTAGAGGATTTGTGAGCCAATGTCCAACTCATGAATCCACAAATCATATGTTTAAAAACCCCTGCATTAGATTAATTTTTTTAAGATGGATATAAAGGAAATAATCTGTTCATGAACACTTCAAAGGATATAAAGAATAGGGAATGATGTCCTAAAATCCACAGTCCAAATTTGCAAAAGGCAGGTAAACTCAAGTGCTATCACAGGTCAGATATAAGCTTTGAAATGCTATCAGTGAGTTATCCCATCACAGCAACACCACTAAGAGAACCACCCTAGGTTACTATGTGTTACTATTTTTTTAGCCTCTCCATCTCTTCTTTACCCTCTTATGTATTCCTCTGTCTCCTCTTTGGTGTTTCTCTCCCGTGTCCTCCACCAGCCAATTTCTGTCACTTTTTTTTTTCAGTGGCTCTACTCCTGCCCTAGGAAGTATAAGCCAGAAACACATTTCTCTACAGCTTCAGGAACCTAAATACACCAAACAACCAACAAGTTAAGTTCCTTGAAAAGTCTCCTCAATGTCACAAACAATGCTTATTAAACTTTAAATTGCAAAACAAGGTCACTCCCCCAAAAAATATGGGAATGAGTCTGAACTACTTGATGCTGAAGCAAGTCATTCATTCAGCAGACAATTGCAGAGCTTTCTGTCACAGTTTCACTAGATCAGTCACGAATTGAGAATGGATAACTGCTATATGACGATCTGAAAAAGGGCAATCAGAAAGAGAAGTGATGGGAAGGCCAGACAGCAGAGAGAGTAATCAGAGACTAGATGACTTTCTGGAACAAATACATCATTTGGATCATGTTTAAAACAGCAGAAGACTCTGAAAATAGCAGCAGCCAAGATCTGCAGGACAGTGTTTTAATATATACACAGTATGCAGCAGACATTTGTCACACATCCGTCTTCCCATATCCAACACTTCTGGCTGGTGACCATAGTCAACAGGATCATCTTCTGTCACAAAAGACTAATGCAGATTTTACAAAGCACTATTAGATTTGTCAAGTAGTTTTGAAAGGGCAATGAAAAGTGTTGGCTATTATTATGATTATGCACAAAAACAAAAAGAATGCATCTGAATAAGGTTTTGTTAGGTAGTTGGTGAGGCATGGTAAAGCACAGAAAAGAGGAAAAAATGAAGTAAGAAAGTTGGACCCAGTTCATGTCACTTTCCTGAGTGATTCAGGCTTCGAAATAAACAAAGAAACATTGTGAGCGTTTACTGAATGCAAGGCAGTGTTCCATGCTGTAAGCCGGTGATTTTCAAATCTAACTGTCCATAAAAATTATCTGGGTGAGCTTTCAAAAATCAGATTCTAGCGACTCTCCTTAAAATTTCTAAATCAGAATCTCTGAGCTGGGGCCCTATACTCTGAGTTTTTAAAGGGCACCTCAGGTGATTCAGATACAGCTAGTTTTAAAACTGCTGCTACAGGACATATAGAATTAATAAAACATAGTCCCTGCCCTCATGTACTTGACAATATAATTTTTGAGAAAATGTGTAAGTGTAGATAAAATGTGAAAGTATCAAATGTTACATAACAGTACAGCAATGCAAGGGATATCTCAATGCAATAGATAATAATGTCCATTTTTCTTTGTCCTTTGACCAAGCCCTGAGAAATGAAGGTTATGATACAAATATTGGCCTGGACAAAAATAAAACTCTCCAGTTTACTAAATTATTTCAGGTTCAAATCAAAATTTATGTGGTTATAAAAGGCAAACACTGTGTGAGGAAAAAATTCAAGTAAATAAAAAGATTTATCTGTAGCCAAAATGATTTCTACCATAATTATAAACATGTAAATCATTCCCCAAACTAACAGTTAGCACAGAGCTAATGATTAAGCAACATTTATAATAATAATGAAAGCACATTTGAAGAACATGTTAACATCTTTCAAATTTTAACAGCCCCTAAAAAATAATTTTTATTTTAATTTGTCTAACTAAATTGACTACATTTGCTCATCACTAATCTAAAAATCTGACTACAAATTACAAAGACATCATTGTATGAAAATAAAAGAGAAGAAGAAATATAAAAGCATAAAATTTACAACAAATTAACTAAGTTCTTGATAAATTACATAGGTTTCACGGTCAAAACCCTAGTTCTGGTCATGTCTTCTGTCTTTGTCCTGAACATGCTTTGGGTAGCCTTCAGGTGTGAGGGAGGCCCTGCTTACCAACCAGCAGGTCCCTGGAGTCATCTGCAAACAAGCCTTGACTTTTTTTTTTTTTTTTTTTTTTTTTGCGGTACGCGGGCCTCTCGCTGTTGTGGCCTCTCCCGTTGCGGAGCACAGGCTCCGGATGCGCAGGCTCAGCGGCCATGGCTCACGGGCCCAGCCGCTCCGCGGCATGTGGGATCTTCCCGGACCGGGGCACGAACCCGTGTCCCCTGCATCGGCAGGTGGACTCTCAACCACTGCGCCACCAGGGAAGCCCAAGCCTTGACTTTTGAGTACTGGCTGCCCTAGAATTCCCAGGACCCCTGTTTGAACACCCTGCCTCTTCACCTTGGACCCCTAAAGGTAACTATTTCTCTGGACTATGATTTGTTGATGCTGTACCCTCTTTCTTGCCCACAGCCCTTGTTGACCTTTAATCAGCATGAATTTCACAATATGAACAGTATTTCTAACAAGAATTTCATCTGCACTAGAAATGTTGTACCTAATGGCATCTTATCACACCAAATAAATTATTTTGAAATATTAATAAAATAATCATTGACTATTTTTGCCACCTTAGCTCATCATTGGGCTAGTTACCTTCAGAAATACAAAAGAATTTGAAGATGTATCATCTGTTCTTTGTAAATTTAAAATATAAAAAAATACCACATTTATGCACAAGAAACCATGAGGAGCAATGTAAAACATGTAGAACAAGGGTAAAAGTTGTGTGTGCCCTCCAAATATTGGAGAATTTTTTAGAAAAAGAAGAAGAAAAAGTAGAAGCTGCATATAAACTTCCTGCATATAGACTAATAGAAAGAACACTGTACATGGAGTTTTTGAAAATTAAGTCCTAACCTTACTCTGCTCCCCAAATAAATAGGAGACCATACCCAAACTGCTCTGTGTCTCAGAGACCCTGTTTGTTAAAAGAGAGATTGAATTAAATCAGTGTTCTTGACTGGAGGAGGGGAGATGAGAACCACCATGAAGAATTTCCAAACTCACACCATCCATCTTATTGTCTAAAAAATTCAGACATCACCTGCCCTATACCTTCACATAAAAGCACAGCAGAATATGGGATAGATGGGAAAACTTCATCTGAAAAGTCACCCCATGTAATTCTGTCATTCCTCCCTTCCTTCCATGGCCACTGGACTGATGGTCTCCAAGAACTTTTCTATTTCTCACATTCTCCGTTCTCAGAAAAACCAGCCCCATACTGGAAAATCTTGATCTGTACTCTTGGTATGTAAGAAACATTAAATAGGCAGAGGCAGTGATTCTCAAGTCTTTGTGGACATAAAAATTAAATTTAGTATTTATTAAGCACCTATTTTGCACCAAGGCAGTCCTAGGGAATCAGTGGTAAGCAAATAAACACAAATGCACATGACTTAAAGCCAAAGTCCCTGATCCCACGAAACTTGCCTTCTCTAGCTCTGTCCCAAGAGATTCCCATTCAGGAGATCTTAGGTGTAGACCAGAAAGCGGCATTTGAAGATGTAGCCCATGCAATCCTGATATAGATGATCCAAGGACCACACTGAGGAACATTAGATTAAGGAATCATGTTGTCAGGTTGCTGGAACTCAAAACTTGTATAAATTCAGTGGGCTCTCTTTCAGAATATTGAGTCCACGCACAATAACTTAACTGTACAGAGTGATTGTGGAACACATGAGTGTATCTGACTGAGCTCATTAAATGTGTCCTCATTTCAACCTCCCGTCAGTTGAGTCCCCACAATACCCATGTCAGCACTGCCGGACACCAGAGGAAGCATGACAGAGAGAAGTCAGGATGGAGAGATAATCATCGCAACTGCTGTTAAATATCTTACTTTTACCAACTTTGCAAACACACATGCCTGTGAAACACATTGCTAGGGTTCTCCCCTGAGATGTGGAAGGGACCCTGTTGAATGAAAAAAGGCCCTGGAACTTAAACTCCATTGGCCTCACTGTAAACCTCCTCTGGATGGGGTCAGGAGTGGTGGCCAACATTGTAAAGACAGAGGCAAACATGAACACGTGTGAAGGAGATCGTGTGGAATCCAAGCTTGATGGTAGCTCCATTTTAGGAGTTTAATAAATATTTTTGATAGCTTATTATTAAAACCTGTTTGATGTTACCCAACAGTAGTGGCTCATAAGGAAGGAGGAAATAAGGATTGTTTTAGATTGTTTTTTGTAAGTGGGATGTATGTGTTTTAGTTTGAAAACTCATATCCAATACTTCTATTGTTTTTTTAAATACAAACTACAGAAGATTAGATTGACAAAATCTTCTTGACACAGACTATAGAGAGAGAAAGCATTATAGCAGTTATGGAGTTAAAAGACATAAATTTCTTTAAGGTTCAAGAAGGTGTGGATGAGGGACAGGTAGGATGGAGAGAGAGAAGAGCTTGATTTAATCTCTGTTCCAGTTCCCTGCCTTTGTCTTTCCCAGATCCCTACAGGCAAATGAGCGGATGGGATCCAGATGGGAGACAGGACTTTCACAAGACCCAGCCTCCCCTTGGTGACAGGAAGATTGAAGTCAGGGTCTAAGGGATTTCGATGCTATGCTGGAGAGGTTAGATTGATCCTACAGCCCATCGGGCTGACTGTGATCAGCTTGGGGTTTGGCAAGACAGCTCTGGTCATGGTGGGGAGGTTGGACTGGCACAAGGAAGGTCAAGTTGAGCCTACAGAAGAGTCAGGAGTCTGTGGCACTGGTCCATGCGAGAGATGGTGAGGCACGATCAACGGCAGTGGCAGTGATGATGAAGATCACAGGACCTGGAGCTGCAAGGAGGGAGGGGAGTGCCAGTACCATTCCCCTCTGGCCCCAGCTCCAGCCCCCCAGGAAAGCACTCGGTCACTATTCTCCTACCACCTTCCTGAGATTATCACTTCTCACCTCAGGGGCCACGGTTCTACTCCAGCTTTATACCCACACCTGCCTAACAAGTTCTGTTCAGCTTAGAGAGAAGACTGAGAACATAAAGGACTCTACAAGAGGGGTAGGGCCAAACTGGGGACCTTCCAGTGCCCAGCTACTTCGTTATCTACAGTATGACCGATACCGTGTGCCAAACAGATCGCATCTTCCAGGATTGAATTATTCTATGTTGTAACGATATAAAACAGTCTAAGCAACGCCAAACTTTAATGCCAGCTTGTCTGGATTTCTTCCTCCATCTCAGACTCCCCCAGGCAATTTCCTTTTAAGTTAGACAAGCTTCAGAACCCTCCTTAATGTGCCTACCTTTTAGAGAATTGCCTCCTCCACCCAGTGGATTTCCAAGGGAGACTAAGTCGCTTGGTTCAGAGCCATCCCACTCCATGTCAAGAGCTAAAAAGACCCATCTAGATCACCAGGGATCCGGAGCCAGCTGGGGCATCCTCTGCAGGACACAGGTTAGTCCTTATCTCTTATACCCAAACCGGTTTTCTTCCAACTACAGCAAGCTTCTCCCTTACGCAATGGAGCAAGGTAGGGTAGGGAATGGTTAGCACTCAGACAGACTGAACACTTAGGCTATGTGGGACCCCAGACAACTTATTGAACATCTCTGTGCCTCACATCCTCATCTAGGTAGTAGGAATAATCAGTTACCTACTTTATAGGACTATAATGGGAATAAAATAATATATGTTCAGTATCAGCATATGTAGGTATGCTATAAATATAAATTATATCAAATATAATGACAATATTATCACTATTAAAATTTAATTGAAGCAGTCATGAATATATGAGCCCCGAATGGCCTATTTTCACTGAATTTCTGGTAAAAATAAATAAATAAACAATTGAAAAATCCTAAATGGGTTTTTAGGGTAGCACAACATGACAACAATATTTCCGTAATTTTAAGGTTGGTGCCTGAATGTATGCACTTCCTCTGCCTTTTCAGATAAACTCTGGTTTCTCCTCAAATACTTTTAGATGCAAGCTTCCCCAAGACTTTTATGAAGCAGGCAGATACAAAATACATATAAGGATCCCTACTGGAAAGTTGCTTCAACAAATACTCCATGCCTTGCTGCTCATGGTATTTTCCTGGATTTTACTGTATTAGATTCTAATATGCTCTTGTGTTTGAACCTGGCCCAATATAACCACTGATCTCTACTACATAACCATATCCTCCTTTCCCTTTTCCCCCAGCCCTCTCAGAATACAGTTAACAGAGTCTCCAAATTGTAATATGGTCCTTCTTATTTATGAATTTCTGAATTCTTATTTTAGAACAGTGGTTTTCAAGCTTGGATGCATGTTGAAATCACGTGAAGAACTTTACAAGGTTCATATGCCTGGGTCCCACACCCAGAGAGTGTAAGTTACCCGGCCTGGGCTACAGCCTGAATATTGGGATTTTTTTTTAAAAGCTTTCCAGATGACTCTAAAGTGCAGCCAAGGTTCATCAACTCTGATAGAGGGATTTCGTGTGGCCGCAGAGATTTGAAGGCTAGGACCGAAGATCCCCTCCTCTTGGAGGCCTCCTAGAGTTCCCCAAAGTCATGTTGTCCACATCTCCCTCTATTCCCTAAAAGCACCTCCTTTATAGCACCTCTCATGCTGATTTGCACTGATTTGCTTCTCTGTTCCTCCTTAATTCTTCACTGTGAGCCCCTGAAAGCAGGGAGCATTTTTCTCTCATTCCCAGCACCTCACAGAAGCTGGTGCATCACAGGAGCTCCGTGAACATTTGTCACATCAGACTGAAAGGGTTTATCCCTTCTACTTCTGTGACCAGAGTAACCAGGCGAGAGCAACTCTTTCCAGAAAGCCAGGACTGTGATGCTGCCCAGAGCACTTGAAGGATCCCCCAAGGCACCCCCCACTGAACGTGCCCCTCGGCAATAAGTCAGAGACATGTGTGCATGGCTCGCAGCTGACAGTTTATAACTTGCAAAGTGTTCTTTCTTTCCTCAAGTGTGAATATAATTAAAGCCTCTGCATATTACCGCTTCCATTGTCCCCGAGGCTGGTCCCTGCTCACTGTTCAGATAAGACAAGACTGCTGAATGTGAATACGTCTGAAGTTAAAGCAGGCAGGAGATAATGAAAAAGGCTGATTGGAAAGCCCTTATCAACTAAAGAGAGTTCTGAGATATGCAGAGCATGAGGACTACACACAGTTCTCAGTCCAAAGTCAAGAAGTGGAACTGCTGTTGCTACAAACTCTGCAGGCTTCTCTCCACTGACACAGAAGAGTCCCCCTAACCCCGGGGGGAAAAATACTCTACAGAAAGGCGCCCTCTGGAATTGTATGTCTCAGCAGCCCCAAATTGCCTGTGATTGGAAGACTCCGAATACCTGTAATACAAGGCTACTTTCATTGTAAATAGGATTCAAAACCACCAGAATCACTTACGGTAATGATCACTACCTTCACACCAGAGTCCTGGCTCTTACTCCCAGACCTCACCTCTCCATTCAGACAATATTGTCAATTTCTGAGAACCTCTAGCTCTGAAGTCCTATTCCAAGCTCCCCTCTCCTCTCAGCCCCAAGCTCTAACCTAGCAACACCGACATTGTTAAAACCACTGGAAAATTTGGTGGAGTTCTACATTGTAAATATTGATTGCTGTCTTCATTCTTTTGGGTTGTTGTTACCTTGCTGTGATGACCTAAGGTTTGAGCCTCAGCCCTCATCCCATTGCTGCCATGAGAGAGGATGGCTCAGTCTTTAATGCACCCATCCATGCTTAGGACAAACTATCATTACTCCCATTGTTCAAAGGCTCTTCTCAAGTCAATATGGTGTAGCGATAGAGGTTACTGACTTTGGCACTGGGTGGTCTGGGTTCCAAATTCAGATTCACTACTTATAAGCATTGACATCTTTGGCAAGTAGTCATGCTTCAATATTCTCACCTATAATATGTGGGTGATAGTAATAGTATCCACCTCATAAGATTGTTATGAGGATTAGCTATTGATTTTATAGACCAGTGCCTAACATGGATATATCAGTATTATTCCTAGACCTGAGTTTTGGGGTGGGATTGACTTAGCCAGAATTATACTCATAGCACAGGTGAGCATCTGGTCACCCCTCTTTAGCTCCCAAGATGGGTAAAGTCCTTCCCCACCTCTTTTCTTTTCCAGAATACCAAGTTTCCCCCCGACCGTTGATTAAATATAGTTAAAATTGAGATATTATTTTTCTTTCTATTGTAAAAATGGTATCCCTCTATGGACCTAGGACTGTGAAAATTTTCTTCCATCAGATTTCTAGTTCACCCTCTGAGCTTCCATTATTTTTTCATTGGCTACTTTCTTCAGTTACAACCTGCCCACGTCTACTCCAGCCACAAGTTCTCAGCTCCTACCACAATCAGGAAATCATTATTTCCCTTTATAACATTTTATTCATGCTTTTGAAATAGAAAACTGACTTTTAAAAAACCATCATTACCATACTTTAGAAAACCATAATTCAGAAAGAGTCATGTACCACAATGTTCATTACAGCACTATTTACAATAGCCAGGACATGGAAGCAACCTAAGTGTCCATCGACAGATAAATGGATAAAGAAGATGTGGCACATATATACAATGGAATATTATTCAGCCATAAAAATAAACAAAATTGAGTTATTTGTAGTGAGGTGGATGGACCTAGAGTCTGTCATACAGAGTGAAGTAAATCAGAAAGAGAAAAACAAATACCGTACGCTAATACATATATATGGAATCTAAAGGGAGGGATGGTTCTGATGAACCTAGGGGCAGGAAAGGAATAAAGATGCAGATGTAGAGAATGGACTTGAGGACATGGGGAGGGGGAAGGGTAAGCTGGGATGAAGTGAGAGAGTAGCACTGACATGTACACACTACCAAGTGTGAAACAGATAGCTAGTGGGAAGCAGCTGCATAGCACAGGGAAAGCAGCTCAGTGCTTTGTGACTACCTAGTGGGGTAGGATGGTGGCGGGAGGGAGATGCAAGAGGGAGGGGATATGGGGATATATGTATGCATGTAGCTGATTCACTTTGTTATACAGCAGAAACTAACACAACATTGTAAAGCAATCATACTCCAATAAAGATGTTTAAAAAAGGAAATATTAATTAATTAGTTAAAAACCATTACCATACTTTAAAAAAATTCTTGGAACTATACATCTATATTTTCACAGAGGACTCCAGGTCCTTCCCACATTTAAAATCACTTCTTAGGACATGAGAGATTTTCCTAAATTGGAAATAAAGAGATAAAGTTTAGGTGAAATACTGAAATAAAGAAACTGAACAGGATACTGCAAGATCAGGACAGGAAAGAGAGGACTGTACTTTAGAGTCCCTCTAAGATATGGCAGCAGAAAGGTGGCACAGACTACAGTAAGTTAAAAATGTCGATGAATGCTGCTTCCAATGTCCACTCTGACTTCCTGCCTGCGTGTTCTTAGAAGTTATTTCCTGCTTCGTTGTAACTTGAAGTAACTCGTTCCTTTAGGTGGAGAAGATGCAAGCTGGAGAAAGCATATTATTTCTAACAGCTCTTCAAAGCAATGAGCTACCCACAAATGACTTATCAGAAGAGCTTTTAGATCCCAGAATGGCCAAGTTTATGGTCTAAAAAATGCCCCCAAAGAACTTTTTTTCTCCTTCAGCTTCCTGTCATTTGAAATTTTACCCACTGGTCTCCCAGCAGTGTTTCTCAGTGTTTCTCAGGGTCTCACAATGAGTTGGACACACATCTCCCAATGAGCACATCCCTCCCGCTGTGCCTTGGTGTCCCACAGCACGATGGGCCACCACGGGGGAAGGATGGAAACTGTCGGCAGAATGGCAATCTGGCCATGTGCACCAAAACAGATAACCATGCCCTTTTATTCAGTTTGGAAGTATGTTTATACTTGACCAATACTTGCCCTGGCCCACTCTCCCCAACCTCTACCACTATTTTATAAGGAACTTTTTCCTTTTTCAGTAGACTAGGAGTAATTTTGGACCCTGAATTAATCACCCAGCTTTATCAACAAAGGCTTCCAATGTACCCCCTTATATTTCAGCTAATAGAGCCTTTTTAAGAAGAATGGGATTTGGGTAGGTAGTAAAAAAAGGTTAGTGATTTTGAGGGGAGAGGGAGATTGGCAAGAGCCATGGTATAGAACAATTTGAGATTGAGGTCTCATGTCAAACTTGGAACTAAATATCAAAAGATATAAATGTGAAATGTTGAATATTGTTTTGTGTCGAAACAGCATTAAATAGAAATTAGGCAAAGGTTCCTTAATTAACAAATGAATCTGGAGAGCTGGATTAACAGACTGGATGCCCTGACTGGATAGCCAAATCTATGAAGTAGGAAAGCTCTTTGAAATCAGGGGACGAAATAGAGTGTGAATACTGTGTAAAATGAGAGTAATTGAAGATAAACTTTAACAGCTGCATTCGTTTCCTAGGGTATAACACATTACCACAAAATGGATTGTGGTAACACAAATAAACACAAATTTATTTTCTCACAGTCCTGGAGGTCCGAAGGTCAAAATGGGTCTCACTGGGCTAAAATCAAGGTGTAGGTAGGGTTGCATTCTTCCTGGAGGTTCTAGGGAAGAACTCATTTCCTTGTCCTTTCCAGCTTCTAGAGGCTACCAGCATTCTTTGACCTGTGGTCCCTTCCTCTATCTTCAAGGCCAGAAACGGCCAGTTGAGGCTTTGTCGCATCGTATCACTCGGACAGCCTCCCTCTTCCACATTTAAGCACCCTTGTGAGTACGCTGGGCCCACCCAGGTAATTCAGGACAGTTTTCTTAAAGTCAGATCATTAGCAACCTTAATTCCATCTACTAAACTCCTCTTTTCCATATAAGGTAACATATTCATAGGATCCGAGAATTAGGACGTGGATGTCTTTGGAGGGCCATTATTCTGTCTACCACAAGAACCCTTTTAAAAAGCATTAAGAGAATGACAATCAGTGAGAGAAGAAAACCCATATGTGGAGAGCGCGGAAATCGGAACCCACAAGCGTAGCTCAAGATTTAAATTAGGTATTACAAATTAAAATGAGTTTAGGGACTAGGTCTCCAGAGGAACTGTATTAGACCACACTTTGTGTTCTAACTCAGGATCATTTGCAATGTTCCCCACTGAAGAACTGGAACAAGATTCTTGAACGGAGATTAGTAATCCACTCATCACTCAAGGAAAAATTCAGGCACTGCTGTTCCATGAAGCTCTCCCTACCCCACGGGCAGAATTAACTTCTCTTTCTTGGATCACTGTCCCTTGTGCTTTCCTTTCCAGCAGGACTTATCATTCTGTAATGTAATTTCCTGTTTTCGTGCCTGTCTCCCTGCTGGATGATGAGGTCCTTTTCAGGACAGGGACTGTGACTTAAACATCTTTGTATTCTAAGCACCCGGCAAGTGGCTAGCATGAGGAAGGCATTCAACGTGTAAACTGAATGAAAACCTGTGGGATGAATTGAGAGGATTCTGAACTACCTCCAGTCTTAGGGGAAGGTGAGTGGCTGGTATTTGGGGATTGGAAACTAGATGATAGCTTTAAAAATAAGAGTAATGCACACTGAATCTTTAAGTCCTGAGGATGCATCTGAGAGAGGGAGACATGAAACTGATAGGAATTAAGAAATGAAGACATATTCCTCTGATAGACTGCAGACTGAAAAAGCAAGGTCAAAACTCAGACGAGAAAATTTACCTGCGTTGACTTTATACACTTAGCATACAAATGAACGCTGAAAAAAATAACCCAAACACTAAAACAACAGCTCCAGGAAGAGCAGTAGGATATTACATAATTTTTAAGCAGTCAGAATTTTTGGTGAATTAATGTTGTATGTTTAGAAAACGTTCTTTGTACAGTTTTTTTCCATAATTGTTATGGAAAATGTTAACACTACCTAGGAAGATGAGCAAATTTCTGAACTGCTTCCATTCTTTCTGGAAATATAAGGTTGATTTTGAAGTTTCATGAATTCCATGTTGAATTTGGGAGAAAGGGGAAACTAAACCCCTGACCCAGCTCTCTGCAAGAAGAAATAGAGGAGAGGGGTCAAGTTGTCACTAAACCGGGTTTGTCTTGCCCGATGCACAGCGAACAAAAACGCTGAGACTCAGATGTTTGAGGCAAAAAGAGGGTTTATTCAAAAGGCAGCCAAGCAAGGAGATGGGAGAACAAATCTCAAACCCACCTCAGCAAAGGCAAGGGCTCAGAGTATTCACAGGATGAGGAATAAAGAAGCAGGGCAGTAAGAGGCATGGGGCTCGTGGGGCCCGTGGAACACCTGGGGGCACATGGGGCACGTGGGGCAGATGGGGCAAGGTGATTGGGAAAAGGTGCGGGAATGTTGTTCTGCGCAGGCGTAAGTAAGACGCGGCTCTCTGCAGGTTGGAAAAGTCACCCAGTGCACACCCTCGCATGCCCAGCTGGAGGGTCAATGGTCCTATCCAGCCTTAACCAGCTCAGCTGCACTAGATTAGATGCAGCTGAGACTCCAAGTTCTTAGAAACAACTCCAGCCAACATCTCTTATAGTTCAGGCTACATGCAGCTTGGAGGACAAGTAAGTCTTAAAATGACGTTGATTAGTAAAAACAGGTGAAATGGATTTGACTAATCATTACAGATGGTTTTAAAGTGAAAAATAGATGGCTTATAACAGAATGCATTTACAAAGTACTTTCCTTCACACCACCCTTCACCAAAATCCTTCTCCTTCCACACCATTGTTATTTTATTTTACATGTCCTAGTCATTAGAAAAGAGAATAACCAAGTTAGGGAGCAATTAAGTACACCTAAAGCTCAACCATGATAAAGACATTTGGGAATATCTTTCTTTCTTAGTAAAGTTTGTTTTAGTTTTTGTTAAAGGTAGTTTCATATTTTTTTAAATAAATTTATTTGTTTTTGCCTTCATTGCTGCGCGCGGGCTTTCTCTAGTTGCAGCAAGCAGGGGCTACTCTTCGTTGTGGTACGCAGGCTTCTCATTGCAGTGGCCTCTCTTGTGGAGCACGGGCTCTAGGCACACAGGCTTCAGTAGTTGTGGCTCGTGGGCTCCAGAGCGCAGGCTCAGTAGTTGTGGCGCACAGGCTTAGTTGTTCCGTGGCATGTGGGATCTTCCCGGACCAGGGCTTGAACCCGTGTCCCCTGCATTGGCAGGCGGATTCTTAACCACTGCGCCACAAGGGAAGTCCCAAGGTAGTTTCATTTCTAATTTTTAATTATGGACCAAAGAAGTTACAGTAGAGAACTAGTAGGTCTCCATTATTTATCTACTACCTAATGAGCAACAACCAATGAGAAAGAGTAAGTGAACAGGGGGACTTGGAAAATCAGGCTGGGTTCCATGAGTATGAGAATAGCACGCCAAATAGGGAGGGAAAAAACAGGTGAAGAATAGTGTCCAAGAAACGTCAATATTTTCAGGGCAGGCGAAGAAAGAGGAGTCCATTAAAGTACTTGATGAGGATAAACTGAAGAAGTGGGAGGAAAATTATGAGAACAATGTCTGGGAAACCATAGAGAGGAGCGTTTCAAGTGGCCAGTCAACCATAGCACCAAATACTGCAAAATAAAAAACATACAGTAAATAAGATGAGATAGGTCTAAATATTTCCATTGAGCATAGCACAAAAGAAGAATTTGTTTCTAGAATATTAGAATTTTCCTCCATAAAGTTTATTTTTTAGCATAAAACCCTGTCTAATACCCCATCTTAACCCCAAACACATAAATTCAAACACACACACATTCCTGTTGATGCCTCACTAAAAATGACAAATATTCAAATAGGTAAGAGGAAAAAACAATGCGGTTTTCATTTTCATAAAGATCAGTGGACCAACTGGCTCCAATGATTTGGAAAGAAAAGCAACTAAAGCATTCAGCCACAAAGCTAAGGGTTAGGGCATTGTTAACTGACAGCAACCTGGCCATTTTTAGAACTAGACAGAAGGTTTTCCAGCTAATCAAAAGTGAGTTGTCTTCATCAGGTAAATCTCATTAAATCTAAATTATCTCACAGTATAACTTTCACTAAATTTGAAGACCTAAGGCTACTGATTAGAAGCATTATGCCAAAGGAAAAAAAGAGAGTAATAAGTCTGAGCAATTAATCATTATTTGTAAAGCATATTATATTCACTACATCATGAGGTAGGAAAGGTAGGTATTATTAGTCCAGTTTCCACAAAAGGAATGGAGCCGAAGGTGGCAACATAATGACAATAACAACACAAACAAGAATCTTAGAGGAAGAGCTCTAAATCACAGTTAGGTTTTCTACACATATAAACAAATCTGAATTGCTGATGAAACTGTATAGATGGACATGCATAAAAACAAACCACTTAGGGAAAACACTAAGTGTTGGGCTAAAGCTGGCTCACACTTGCCAGTCAGAGCCTATCGTGTAGATTTCTTTCCAGCGCTGTGTTCAGTGACATCATGCTGGTATTTTGAAATCAGGCTTAAGGGGAGTATTTTTCCCAGCTTTATTAAGGTATGACTGACAAATAAAAATTGTATACATTTAAGGTGTACAATGTGATGTTTTGTAGAATTGTAGAATGATTACCACAATCAAGCTAATTAAAATATCCATCACCTCCCATGGTTACCTTTGTGTGTATATGTGTGTGGGGGGTGTGTGTGTGTGTGTGTGTGTGCGCGCGCACGCACGTGTGGTGAGAATACTTGAGATGTGAGATCTTCTCTCTCAGCAAATTTCAAGTATAGAATACACTGTTATTAACTATGGTCACCATGCTGTGTGTTAGGTCTCCAGAGTTATTTAACTTATAACTAAAAATTTGTACCATTTAACCATCCTAATCCTATATTCTAAATGAACCCACATCTAAAATTCCCTCTGATTTATTTACCCTCCCTTTGAGAATTTTACAGGTAAACTTTATCATAATACTATTATGGAAATAGATGCTGTAGGACCAATTCACTGAGGAACTCAGGCCTCTGGGGTGCTTAATCGCACACACACTATGATT
Source organism: Leucopleurus acutus (assembly GCF_964270905.1). Taxonomy (NCBI): domain Eukaryota; kingdom Metazoa; phylum Chordata; class Mammalia; order Artiodactyla; family Delphinidae; genus Leucopleurus; species Leucopleurus acutus. The sequence continues at coordinate 92,049,455 of NC_139144.1, read as the reverse complement.
GTCAGGGGTAGTTCCCTTGTTCACAGGTAGTTTGTGTGAAGGGAGATATATATATATGTGTGTGTGTATATATATATATATATATATATATATATATATATATATATATAAAACCACTGACACTATCTGTTCACTATACTCATTGGTTTTTTGCTCCCAAAATTCAGAAGTATCTCAGGGGTATATAGTTTCCAGAAAAAATTGTAACACTAACATGTAAAATTTGCTTGAATTACCCCGAATATATTATTTAACTTTGCTAATTATTTTGCATTCTTTACCTTCATTTGTTCCCAAATGCTTTGCTGTTGCTCATTTTCCCCGCTCTCTTTTAAATTTTCTTTTCTACCATACCTCCACTGCCCTGCAATTTGCTTTCCATGCCCCAAACTATCATCTCTGTTTTAAACACTATTAAGATCAGTTTTAATGTATTAAAATATTCATGGAAATAGAAACATAATCTCTTTAATACCAAGTAAGTCCTGTGACAATGGCCAGACTTGGGGAAAACATAATTAAGAAGTCAGCTAGAGGAGTTTCCAAGGAAATTAGTTTTAAAAAGATGGAAGTAATTAATCGGTAAAAACAAATATCTGATGGAAGGAGAGAGGTTTCTCTAGTGATTAGAAAAGAACAATTAAGGCAGGATTCGGGATAGTGACCAGTGTGCACCCTGTGTGGTAATCTCTCCTTTCTGGCCTTTGAGGGGCTAAATAGAGTATAAAGCAATCTTCCCGTGATTCAGATAAATACGGAGTAAGCATGCTGAATATAGGACAGCAGGACTGAATTGCCTGTAGAGACTTTCAGTTACAGGAAAACTGTAGGAACTTTAACACTGAGAAAGGGTTGCTAGGGGTCTCAGAGCCATGAATAAGCCTCAAACAAACAAGGAAATATTGAGGGTACATTGTTAAACTCAAACACAGGTACAGAGTCAGTGATGGATTAGGTACGTTTTAGAAAAAATATTAGTAAAATAACTACTAACTTGTGCCAGGTGTATGTGTTAATTTAAAAACTGGCTTAAGCTACATCATGTTCATGTAAATAAATATGTTAATATTAAGCAAGATTGCTGGTATAAATCCAATTATCCATGCCTCTGAGAAGCCCAACAGTTCAATTTGCCATTCAAATAATAGAGGCGATCAACTTTGGCTGGGAGCAATTTATCTGAACTGCAGCTGTACCCATTCTCTTATGTTCTTACCACTTTACTTTCTAGCATGTGATATGACACCATGTATCCTTGCCTTTCTACCACACACCCTCCTCGAATGTTAGCTTCTTGAGGGTAGGATTTTACCTACTTTATTCACTGTTATATTTCCAGTACTTGGAATGGGCGCTTGCATGAAAAAGGTTTTCAATAAATATTAGTTGAATGAATGAGCTGTAGGCATAGTAATAGAATATTAAAAACAATCTTATATATCCCATCTTTTGCAATCCCAAACACTTAAAGCAATGGCACCATTCAACCTCAGCTTCACGATTCCCCATTGCTGCTGCACCTTACCTGTTCTCCATTTCCATCTTGAGTTTACTCATACCCTTTCTCAGACTTACTCTCACGCCAAATTCAAATCGTTTTTTTCTACTACTTCTCTCACAATCAAAAATCATTTGGATAACCGGGAAAGTCATTGGTTGAGGAGTACATAGGTAAAATTTCCCTATAATTACAATAAAGAACATCTTCCTAATTCCTGTCTTCCATCAATCAATTTAGAAGTTGTGTGAAATATCAACTAAATGTGAGTATTATGTAAGGTACTGGGGATACAAGGAGAAATGGATATCTGCGTTTATCAAGATCAAAGTAATATGAGCAGCGAGGTTTACCTGACAAAGTAAAGCACTATAAACTCATATTCTAACAGCAATCTTGAATTCTACCCTTGAAAATTTCTTGCTTTGTGACTTCAAATTCTTTTGCCTTCTTTCTCATGTTTTTCATTTAAGAATTGTATTGCATAATGCTAACTTGCCTCTTCATACCATTTTATATGACTACCAACCGCAAACATTCTGATCATGGAAACAGGATAGTAGACTGATTCATTCTCACCAAACTTCCAATGTACATACCTTTATTGATATAGACTGAATGTGTCTTCACAAAATGCATATGTTGCAACCTATTTCCCCAAAGTGATGGTACTAGGAGGTGGGGCCTTTGGGAGGTGATTAGGACAAGAAGGTGGAATCCTCATGAATGGGATGAGTGCCCTCATAAACACGATCTCAGGAAGCTCCCTTCCCCCTTCTATCATGCGAGGGCACATAGACAGCTATCTATGAACTAGGACAGCGCTCACCAGACACTGAAACTGCCAGCAACTTGATCTTGGACTTTCCAGCCTCCGTAACTGTAAGAAACAAATTTCTGTCATTTATAAGCCACCTGGCCTATGGTATTTTGTTATAACAGTCTGAACAAACTAATACATATAACGATGTAAAAAAAGACAAAATATGGCATGAATCATACAGATAATATCTGAAATAATAGAGTAATACATCTAATTACGAGTTTCGTAATTTAAAACTACTCCCTGAGGCTTAGGACTCAAAGATTGCCTTAAAAGCACACTAAGCTGTAACTGCTCTGACCTTTTGGGATCTACGTTCTGAACCAGAAAGAGACATATTAGCTTTTCTCCCTTCAGACTCTTGGACTATGTAATGCAGAATATAAAATGCTGATATAAAAGATAAGTGTTGAGAACACGGTAGCCCTGGGTCTAATGACACAAGACAAGAATAGAAGAAATAAAAGGAAAATTAATAGCTTTTTGAGGAGCATCTGAAAGAAGGGGAAGGAAGAAGGTTGACACAGAATATGTGAAGAAAAGTGACACATACCACCTGACCACTGCACAGAGAACTTGAGAGACACTGCAAAGAGCCCAGGTGAGTTCAGTAGCCTTGAACCCAATGAATGCCTGTTGGGCCTTAGAAACTGGAGTACATTTCAAGTTGATAACTGGGAAAGAATAAATTCAAGAACCTATATGGACAGTGAGAGGGGCTAAAGTATTCCAGAAACACTATTTATTATCAAGCTCCTCTTTTTAAAATTAATAAAATAGAAAGGGTATCAAATTTGGAAAAGTGCTTAGCATAAGCAAAGTACTTATTTCACAAAAATAAGTTTTTGTTATCAACTCTCTGATAAGAGAAAAATAAGACAAAGACAAAGGCATGTTGTGAAAAAAATAAGTGAACTGAAAAAGGAGCTAGCTTTAACGAGGCAACACCGTAAGGTCGTTTAGAATATAATCATAGAATCTACAAAGGGGGCTTCACAGACAGAACAAATCCTACTGAAAAGAAAATTAGTGTATGGAGTACAAACTTGAGAAGTATTTCAAGGATACAGACCAGTATATTTAAGGTACAAATTATAAGATAATGAAGATTATTATTATAAAATTGAGTATGTTATATGAACGTGAAAATGCACGTAATCCCAGAAGGAAAACAAAGCCAAAAATATGGACTGGGTTAAAACCACAATTTATATTAGAAGCAAATGGCCTTAGCTTAAAGAAGATGGGCCTCTGCAAATTGAAAGAGCCTACCCTGTACCAGGTAAATCAAGAAAATGCGTATCAGAGCATAACCTGGTAGAATCTTAGAGAGTTGATGAAAATAAGCATGTAAGCACCTAAGCAGGAAAGAGACAGTCATCTTCAAAGGAAAAAATAATTTTCAGGCTAAACTCAGACTTCTCCACACCCCAACCAGATGAAATAGAATAATTTTTAAATTTTAGATGAGAATAACTGTGAATCAGAATAAGCTGTTTTCATTTGTTCCAGCAAAAGGAAGGCATTTGTGAATATGTAAGAATTCAGAGAAATCTTTAAAAAGGATGAATAAAACTGGTATAAAAGAATTTGTAGTGATCATATGGACTTAAATATCAGTCTTACGCATGGGAAAACAACAGATATACATACAAAATAATTGTTAATAGGGAATATATATATTATTTAAATAATGAGTGAATCTACCAAAATCTCACTTAAGCTAGCCATTATTGGAAACCAGGAAGAAGAAAAGGACAAATTATTTAACCTGTATGCATAAGGAAAATCAAAAATTAATTTATTAATTGTTTTATATTTTGCAAAAAGAAATGTTTTTGAGGTTTTAAAAAGCAAAGGCATCCACTAGTAAAATTTAAAACAGGATGTATAAGAAAGAACACTTAACTTCGTATAAATAAGTCAAAAACAAGTTATAAAAATAAATGTTAATAATTTATATTATTAGGAATCAAACTCTCCTTAATTGACTTAAAAATAAATCTCAACTACATTTCCTCTCTTAATTTTGCTTCTTTGTCCAAAATTAATGGGTCATATTTGTGTGGGTCAGTTTTTGGTTTCTCAATTTTTTTCCATTGGTCTATCTTCTACCCCTCCACCAATGCCAGACTGTGTTAATAACTATAGCTGTATAGTAGACCTTAACAATAAGAAGAGTGATTTCTCCTACTTTACCTTCTTTTTCAAAACTGTTTTGGCTATCTTAGGGCCTTTTCCTTACACTATAAATTTTAGAATAAGCTTGTTTATCTCAACAAGAAAACCTACTGAGATTTTGGTAGAAATTGTTAAACCTATATGTCAATTTAGGGAGAATTTGACACCTTTCTTATGTTCCATCTGAATGCATGCACTTTTAAAGCATCAATTCAAGAATTCATTAATAAAATTCAAAGGTACATAATATAACTAACAAAATGACAGATAAATATACTTATAGGTGAAACATTCATATAAATCAACACTATTTTTCTCAATATACTAAAAAAAAAAACAAAAAGAAACAAACAAAACACCTGAATAGGACAATCCACAGAAGAAGATTTAAAAACCCAACTCCACTAATAATCAAAAAAACTCAAAACTAAACTAAACTAAAATAATAGTTCATACCTACCAACTCGACAAATATTTTCAAGAAAAATATTCAAGGCAGAGTTATGAAAATGAAGAGAGGCAAGCTCTTAATCACTTTTATTAAGAGTATCATTGGTATAAGTTTTCTACAAAGGCATTTGGGAATATCTACCTGGAATCTTAAAAAAGGTTTGTCCTTTATCCCAGTATTTCCATTTATATTTAGAAAACGGTCTTCATAAAAGTAATCAGAAATGCAGTCTACATTTTATATACAAAAAAGTACATCGCGGGCTTCCCTGGTGGCGCAGTGGTTGAGAGTCCGCCTGCCGACGCAGGGGACACGGGTTCGTGCTCCGGTCTAGGAAGATCCCACATGCCGTGGAGCGGCCGGGCCCGTGAGCCACGGCCGCTGGGCCTGCGCGTCCGGAGCCTGTGCTCCGCAACGGGAGAGGCCACAACAGTGAGAGGCCTGCGGACCGCAAAAAAAAAAAAAAAAAAAAGTACATCGCAACATTGATTATAATAGTAGAAAGGAGGAAAAACTAAATGTCCATGGATAGATAATCTTTAAATAAATGATGGTACAGCCATATGATACAGTATTATGCAGCTGTTAATAAATTATGTATTTGAAGAATTCAGTGGCACGATTATTTACCATATGGTACTGTATTTAAAAAGTTATATACAAATACGTGACTGTAATATGATTCAAAAAATATTTGGAAAGTATATTTTTATATAGAAAAATAAACTTGGGAAATATACAAAAAGATTTGTCAATATCATAAAATTCAAATCATTTTTCTTTTTCTGCTTCTCTCTATGGCTGTCTCTGCAATAAGCATGTATTCATTTTATAATCAGTAAAGTATTTCTTGATAAAGTGTCAAGTTATTTTAGCCATAGGCCTCATTTTCCTAACTCAGATGATGAGCTGATGTTGCAGTGACCTACTCGTGAAGTCCTTCTGAGGGTGGCTGTGTGGTGGTTGTGTAATTCCCTCAATATGTAGAAATATTTTTCCTCATGAACAGTTTTAGGAATGAACTGCTGACCACAATTGAAAAGAAAGACTAGAATAAATCATCACTTTCCAATGCTCAAAGCCAACGTGAACTTCCCAGCCATTTCTTTTTCTTTTTTTTTTTTTTCGTCTTCTTAGTCATTTTGGATGCTGCTGACCACCTCCTCTTTGCTGAAACTTCTCCCCTGACGTCCCTGACTCTACTCCCTCTTAGCGTTCCTCCTTCTACTGCATTTGCTCCTCGTCCAGCTTTTGGGCGCCTCCTCTTCTGAAGTCTGTTTCTCAGAAGCTGGCGTTTTCCAGAGATCAACACTGAGTACTCTTCACCTCCCTTACACATTCTCCCTGGGCCATTTCACCCACACCAACCTCTAAACTCTCATGGCTTCATTTACTACTAAGTCTACAAAGCCTAGAACAGTTCCTTAGACGCTGGAAGTATGGTCCTATCTTATTTGACACTCAGATCAGATTTCTTTTTTATTATTTATTTTTGGCCGCACCACGAGTCTTGTGGGATTTTAGATCCCCAACCAGGGATCAAACCCGGGCCCTCAGCCGTGAGGGCTCAGAGTCCTAACCACTGGACTGCTAGGGAAATCCCCCAGATCAGATCATTTTTTAACACTCTCCTCCTCGATGCAACAAAATTATTTTCAGTAATCATCTCAAAATAATTAGTAGTAATCATTATTTTCTTGATTTGCTTTTAATTTTAATACAATGCACAATGAAGAATAAATTTGCATTTTAAAACACTATTCAGGGGCAGGGAGTGGGGAAAAGAAGGAGAGATTGGTAAAAGCATACAAACTTTCAGCTATGAGATGAATAAGGTCTGAGGATCTAATGTATAACATGGTGACTGTAGTTGATAACACTGTATTGTATCGTTGAGGTTTGCTGGCAGGGTGGAACTCAGATGTTCTCACCAAAAAAAATAGGAGGGGAAAGATAGATATATGAAGTGATGTATGTGTCAATTAATGAGATAGAGTAATCCTTTCATAATGTATATGTGTGTCAGGTCACTGTGATGTACAGTTTAAATATCTTACAATTTTGTCAAATATACCTCAATAAAGCTGAAAATTTTAAAAATTAAAAAAATTTTAAAAATTGTTCAAACTGAGTAAAATATTACAGATATGAGCTAAAATTCAGACTTAACAATTTCACACTGTTTTAAATGGAAACACAAATGTAAAAATTCCAAGTGTCAAATGCTATGGCAGAATTGGTATAACCCAAGTTCTGTTCTTCACCTTCACAATTCACTGTGCCAGCACTGTTTACATCTAATCTACTGTTTAAATGCAAAAATATGTAGCATCAGAGAGGACGAAGACAAGAACCCATACGCAAGTGTAGCTCAAGTGATTCCAAACTTATTCTTGAGACAAAAGCATGTAGCTGAGTTCCCATGTGTCGGGGGACGAATGTATAACAAGGAGGTCTCTGAATTAATTCCCCCATGTAGAAGACAATGTTTGTGAAAGATAAGAATTAAAATGTGCTAATTCGAAGCTTGCAGATATACTGCTAAAATCAATAGTAACTGCAGCAATTGTTTAGAATTGAGATTCACAAAAGATTTTTTCAGGGAGCAGTATTTCATTACTGGCATTGTGGCACTGAGGATAATAAAAAAAGGTCAACTCGATTCAGTTTTATTCTGTGCAGACACCGCACCGCCTGATTGCCTACACCCTGAGCTGGCTGTTGTTAGGCTGGTATTGGCAATAGGTATTTGCTAATGGCTGAATACATTTAGCACATGATTCTAAGGCTGCTTCTTCAGCTGAGACTTCTCTCCTAAATTCCAGGCCTGTATTTCTGTCACCTGACCATCCCACAGGAACCTCAGTTCTGTGGCCCAAAAAGTACTCCTTTTTCTGCTCCTCATTAGTGAATGGCGCCAAATTCTACTGTCTTGAACCAGAAACTTGAGATTCCTGTCTCCTTATTCCTCCCAAACAAACACAAAAGCTGCTTATTTTACTTCGTAAACATTTCTAGAATCTGTTCTCCACCTCCCCATTCTCACTAACCTGGGCTAATTCTTCGTTTGATCATTCTGCCCAAGACCATCACAACACAAACTGCTCAGTCTCTCTACTTCAGCTTTTCTTCATGCTAATCTCCCTGAACTTCCCTAAGCCCCTCATCTTGAAAAGGGGATATTAATCCCTAGTGCAGAAGATTACTGTGAGGATTAAATAACATGTGTAGCATCTGGCCCATAGAAGATTTCAAAAGTAATGTGAGTTTTCCTTCCTAAAATATTGCTTGGCACTCTACTGCCTCCCATTTCTGAATATTTTCTCAAAGCAATTATATTTTGAGTCTGAATTGATGAAGCACCATTTTATATGCATAAAAAGCCAAATTACACAGATAATTTTAGTTGTATAAATGCAACCTAATTCAAAGTATTCCCAAACTCATTTATTCATTTTTATCATAGCAACAAACACTTACTGCTCATTACAAACAGACCAAAGTAAGGTCTGATATTGACATAGACACATATAGACACAAGAAAACATCTACATTCTCAAGGAGTTTATCATTCTATACACACATATAACTCACAGTGATGTATTCATGAGAAGTGCTAAATGAATGCTACAGCCACGCTTGAGAGAGAGAGAAAGACAACTCACCAAACTGGGGCAATCAGAATGCTATTTGAGGAGGAAGAGAACTAAGATGTGACATAAGGAAAGGTATACAGTAGTCCCCCCTTAACCTCAGATTCTCTTTCCACAGTTTGTTTCCCACTATCAACCACAGTCAGAAAATATTAAATGGAAAACTGCAGAAATAAACAACTCATAAGTCTATTTTATTTTTTCTATAAATTTATGTATTTATTTATTTATTTTGGGCTGCTTTGGGTCTTTGTTGCTGCGCATGGGCTTTCTCTAGTTGCAGTGAGTGGGGGCTACACTTTGTTATGGTGCACAGGCTTCTCATTGCGGTGGCTTCTCTTGTTGCAGAGCACAGGCTCTAGGCTTGCAGGCTCAGTAGTTGTGGCACGTGGCTCAGTAGTTGTGGCTCACGGGCTCTAGAGCGCAGTCTCAGTAGTTGTAGCGCACGGGCTTAGTTGCTCCGCAGCATGTGAGATCTTCCTGGACCAGGGCTCGAACCCGTGTTCCCTGCATTGGCAGGCAGATTCTTAACCACTGCGCCACCAGGGAAGTCCCTGCAACTCATAAGTTTTAAATTGCCCAGCATTCCTAGTACTGTGATGAAATCTCATGATGTCAGTGCCATCCCTCCCAGGATGTGTATGATCCCTTGGTCCAGCGTGTCCAACCTTTAGTCACTTAGTCGCCTCCTCTGTTATCAGATTGACTGTCATGACAGCTGGTGTTCAAGTCACCCTTATTTTACTTAACAAGGGCTCCCAAGCACAATTCGTGATGCTGGCAATTCAGATACGCCAAAGAGAAGCCATAAAGTGCTTCCTTTGTACCTCCCCTGCGGTCCAGTGGTTAGGACTCCGTGCTTCCCCTGCAGGGGGTGCAGGTTTGATCCCTGGTCGGGGAACTAGGATCCCGAGAGCTGCACGGTGAGCACACCCCCCAACCAAAAAACTGCTTCAAGTCAGAAGGCGCAAGTTCTCAACTTAGTAAGAGGGAAAAAATGGTATGCTGGTGTTAAGACCTACAGTAAGAACGAATCTTCCATCCATGAGACTGTGAAGAAGGAAAAAGAAATTCATGCTCGTTTTGTTGTCACACCTGTAAGGGCTCAGTGTGGGCCGCCTTAAAATATGACACAATGGCATATTGATTATTTTGAATTGAAGTTGTTTGAGATGCAGCCGATGCAAGAAAGAAAATCTGACTGACTCTCCTTTCCATCTCCCTGAAAAGAGGGAAATAAATCTCTCATGTGAAAAGTGTACCCCCTGCATCTGGAGGTAGAGGCGCCCTTATCATCAGGGATAGGGAGTTCAGAGGCCAGAAGCCTGTATATAAACAAACCTTGTCACTTCTTTAATCTTCTACCTCAAACCCAAACTCTGTTTATTCACTTATTAAGCACCCAAACCTAAATTTCTTTACCCTGTCAATTCCTCACAAATTTATTGTTGCTTTGTCTAAAAAGTGTAAAAGCTGCCTACTTGGGTCATTTCTATGGGACCTTCATGCCCATGAATTAAAATGTGGTTTTTCTTTCTCCTGTTAATCTGTCTTGCGTCAATTTTATTATTAGTCCAGCCACAAGAACTCAAGAGGGATAGAGGGAGAAATCCGCCCCCAACACACCTCCACTGCAAAAGTTATGGCCACCGTGCATAAGTGCTTAGTTAAGATGGAAAAGGCATTCCATTTGTACAATAAGATATTGAGAGAAAGAGAGAGACCACATTCACATACCTTTATTATGGTATATTGTAATAACTGTTCTAATTTACTATTGTTGTTATTAATCTCTTACTGTGCCTAATTTATAAACTTTATCATAGGTACGCCCGTATAGGAAAAAACATAGTGTATACAGCGTTCACTACTATCCGAGGTTTCAGGTATCCACTAGGGACCTTGGAATGCATCACCCGCAGATAAGGGAAAACTGCTTTACAGCTATACTCAGGTAGGAAAAGGAGAGATAAGTACAATTCTGATACAAAAAGAAATCACAAAGTTATGAGACAGGAATTCTAATGGCACATACAGCCTCTCTTGAAGAGGACACAGAATTCATGAAAAAACATAACAAGAGTAAGGTTTGGAAAAAAGACTGAGAGTGAGTGGAGAAAATTAAATGCCAACAGAAGGGTTTTTCTTTGAAAGTAATGACGTATCGATATAGAAACTTAGAGCCTCCTATCTAGTTGCCCTGCATTTGGTCATCTCCCTATATAATCTATCTTCCACTTAGCTGTCCTTGTGACCTTTCCAAAACCCACACCTCACTATGTCATGTCATTGTTTAAAACCTCCTTCAGGGTTCTCAAAGGGTGATATACAAATGGCCAATAAGCACATGGAAAGATGTCCAACATTACTAAGCATTTGGGAAATACAAATCAAAAGCTACAATGAGATACGACCTCACTCCGATTAAGATGGCTACTATCAAACAAAACAAAACAGCAAGACAGGGAACAACAGCTGCTGGGGAGCATGTGGAGAAATTGGAACGCTTGTGGACGGTTAGTGGGAAAATAAAAGGTACAGCCGCTGTGGAAAAGAGCAGGAAGTTTCCTCAAAAGATTAAGAATAGAATTACTACATGATCTATAAATTCCACCTCTGTATACAACCAAAAGAACTGAAAGCAGAGTCTCCAAGAGATATTCACACACCCGTGTACATAGAAGCTTTATTCACAACAGCTAAAAGGTGGAAGCAATTCAAGTGCCCATCGATAGATGAATGAACAAAGGTGGTATATACATACAATGGAGTTATTCAACCTTAAAAGGGAAGAAAATTCTGACCCCGGCTACAACACGGATGAACCTTGGGGACATTGTGCTAAGTGAAATAAGCCATCACAAGAATACAAATGCTGTACGAGTCCACTCACATGAGGTACCTAGAGCAGTCAGATTCATAGAAACAGAAAGTAGAATGGTGGTTGCTAGGAGCTGGGGGTAGCAGAAAATTTGGGAGTTGTTTAATGGATATAGAGTTTCAGATCTGCAAGATGAAAAGAGTTCTGGAGATTGGTTTCATAACACTACTAAAATGCACATTTATAAAATGGCTAAGATGGTAAATTTAATGTTATATGTGTTTTACTACAATTAAAACCAATTTTTTAAAATCTCTTTCATGGGCTTCCACCAACAGGATAAATTTGAAACCCTGTAGAGCCATGTACAAATCTCTCCATGGTCTGACCTCTTCCTTCTGTGGAAAAAGAAGAAAACATAACCAAAAGCATTAGGCTATGCTTGAGTTTCAGGGGGAAGAAAGTTAGGTATCATTTTATTTTCAAATGTATCCTGCTGTGAGGAAGTAAAGAGTGGAATGACTCTTATAATAAGAAAATCATAAACTGAGATATTTATAATCTTTGAATACAGTGCTCCTTTAAGAAACACTTAGTAAAATTATTCTTGTGATGGCTTATTTCACTTAGCACAATGTCCCCAAGGTTCATCCGTGTTGTAGCCGGGGTCAGAATTTTCTTCCCTTTTAAGGTTGAATAACTCCATTGTATGTATATACCACCTTTGTTCATTCATCTATTGATGGACACTTGAATTGCTTCCACCTTTTAGTTGTGAGGTATTTATAATCTTTGAATACAGGGCTCCTTTAAGAAACAGTAAAATTACTGTTTATATCAATGGATGCAATTTTTGAACCATCATTAATTTTCACAATAGCCATTGTTTTATGACTTAAATAATTTACTCAAACAATGTTTCACAAACATTTAGAACTACGGATCTTCTAAAGCATCTTAATGTGTATAACAAGAAAGTAAATTAAAAAGTTTATTAACACTAGGAGAATTCTTATCTTCTCTCTGCATGTCCAAAACTTGACAGAAGTCTTCAATCTAGCTAGTAAGCACTTTACTGATTAAAAGCTAATCTCCATTTTTAAAGGGTGAAGTCATATTTCTGATGCTCAATTTCCTTCTAAAAAGGAGCATGGATGCTGTGCTAGCTCAGGCTGCCAGACCATAATACCACAGACAGGGTGTCATAAAGAGCAAAAATTTATTTTCTTACACTTGTAGAGGCTGAGATGTCTAAGGTCAAGATGCGGCCAATTCAGTTTCTGGTGACAGCGCTCTCCCTGGCTTGCAGACGGCTGCCTTCTCATTGTGTCTCCACATGGCAGGGAGCACGGTCTTGAGTTTCCTTTTACAAGGACACTAACCCTATCAAATCGGGACCCCATTCTTATGACTTCATTTACCCTCACTTACTTCCTTACTCCAAATACAGTCACACTGCAGGGGGAGGTTAAGATTTCAACATACAAATTTGGAGGAGGTATATTCAACCCATAGCTTTTCCTCCAATTTCTCCCCAGCATAATCTCTCATCATCAACAAGACAGCCCGTCCCTGGACCTTGTAGTCCAGGAGGACAGTTGAGTTGAGTTGCCACTCTTCTGAGCTCCCAAAGGGTTCTGTGCATGCTCATAAAATATCTCTGACTGATTTTTATTTCAATTTTGGCCAGTTTGTGTGTTTTCTTCAACAGAATATAAGCCACTAGAAGACAAGAACTATTGCTTCTTGATGTCTGCATCTCCATAACTAGCATAGTACTTGCCACTTAGGAGGTATTCAATAGTGCTTATGAAGCAGAATGGAACTATTAAACTTAATGATGAAGGGGCTTTAACAAAGCTGTGTTTTACGAACATTAATCTAGCCAAAATGTGCAGGATGAGGTGGTGTATTAGTTTCCCATTGCTGCTATAACAAACTACCACAAGCTGGATGGCTCTAAGCAACACAGATTTGTTCTTTTATAGTTCTAGAAATCAGAAGTATGAAGTCAGTTACACTGGGCTGAAACCAAGGTGGCAGCAAGGTCAGGCTCCCACCAGAGGCTCTAGAGGAGAACTGTTTCCTTCCTTTTCCAGCTTCTGGATCTGCTTTCCTGACATTCCTTGGCTCAGGGTCCTTTTCTCCGTCTTCAAAACCTGCAGGGTAGCATCTTCAAATATCCCTCTCTGCTGAGATCGGCACATTGCCTGCTCTCTTCCGTGTGTGGTAAAATCTCCCTCTGCCCCCTTCTCATAAGGACCCTTGTGATTACACTGAGCCCACCTGCATAATCCAAGATGATCTCTCCCTTCCAAGATCCTCAACTTGATCTGCCAAGTCCCTATTACCATATAAGGTCACATTCACAGGTTCCAGGGATTAGGTAGGACCTGGCTATCTTAGGGGCGGGGGAGGGGGCATTATTCAGCCTACTACATGTGGGTAGAGTGGCAACAGACTAGTTAGGAAGCTACTAATGACATCTGCCACATGCTTCCCACTTAGCTGGACTTCTAGTCCTAGATTTCATAGACAAGTTTGTATCTATCACAGGACTCCCATATCCCAATATAACACCATAAGCTCTCTGACAATATTTGGCCTAACCATCTGTGCTAAGTGAATTAAGGCATTGATCAATGACCCAGTGAATTTATTCCACAAAGCTAATCTGTTTCAATTAAATCAAATATTATAAAAATTAAACTACTTTTCTTAAATAAAACTTTTTCAGTTGAATTATTTGGGCATTTATTTCAACGCATTATTCAGCTCCACAATAGATCATAAGAGTTCATCATTTTAAACCAGATGGGAACCAAGGCAATTTCCATTTTGTTCAAGCCTTGCACATAATTGGCACACCACGAACCATAAGTGATAGTAAGGGTAAAGCCAGGTATTAAAGCAGGCAGAAAACTAATAACCAAGCGGCTTTAGACATTTATCTGGAGGTGATGACAGATGGTTCCTGTCCCTGGGATACCTCCAGGGTAGAAGGGTTTATCTGCAGAGTTGACAAATAAACAGATCATATACGACTCATATAAAACCGAGTTTCTTAATTACAGACTAGTAAAATGTCTGCTGGCACAGTAGGGCAAGTGGAACTGCTCATGACAGGATGGCATTTGGAGGACAACAGCCTCAAATAGACCACAATGCAAGAGCGAGAAGTGACTTTGAAGGGTCCATCCCCAAAAACAGCAAACGCTGTCAGGCACACAAATCCGCCTGCCGAGAAAGAACTGTTCCCAGTGTGAACTGTGATCCTCACATACCGTGCTGAGATACACTCACTCTTTCAAGTTTTCTGCCTTTCAAACAAAAGGCAGAATTAAATCTTCTGAGGTTGCCACGTGTTATCTGTGATTAGCCTCACTTGGTGCTGAACAGTCTATTTATCTACAGCTTTTAATCAGCTACACAAATGACAAAAAGATGAACTCAAAACACACACACACACACACACTTGCCTCTTATCTGAATGGACAGATGCAGAAACATACAGCACAGAATAAATTACAGCAAAATGAGCTCAAGATGAAACAAGCCCGGGGGGGAAAACATTCCAGACACAGTAAAGAATGTGTTGTCATCAAAAATGCCAGGACTCTGCCCTGATCCCCTTTGGAGGGAGAAAGATACTTGCAACCTCTCTTCAGGCTCAGCCTGGGACACAGGGTGTATGAGTCTCCCCAGGCAAAAAGCTGCCTGGGTCCCCTGGAAAACATGGATTCTCTTTGGTTCTTGACCCCAGGAGCCTACTGAGGCCACAGAGGGAAAGAACAACTAAGGAAGAGAAACCTCTGGAACAAGTTTCATCTTAAAAAAAAACACATGGCTCTCAATTTTTGAAAATAAAACATTAAAGGCAATTGATTTTCTTTCATTGTTTTTCTAGCAGTCTCATTTGCTGTTGAAATGTGATTTCCTATCAACTATTTCTGCCGGTTAATATCCATCAATATCAGGCCAACACAAACAGTTGGGGAAAGAGGGAACAAGCACAGCAGTGCAGGGCCTCAGGGTCACAGGGTAAGTGGTGTCCATAAATGTTCCATGCTCCCCAGTCAGAGAGGAGGAGAGGTTCATCAGACAGCACCTATGTGTTAAATCACCCAGGCCACAGAGAACCACCGTGTCTTTGATCTGGTGTTAATACTATCTCAGAAAGGAGGAATAGTTCTCAGACTCGAGTAAATAATAAGGACTGGGGCTTCCCTGGTGGCGTGGTGGTTGGGAGTCCGCCTGCCGATGCAGGGGACACAGGTTCGTGCCCCGGTCCGGGAAGATGCCATGTGCCGCGGAGCATCTAGGCCCGTGAGCCATGGCCGCTGAGCCTGCGCGTCCGGAGCCTGTGCTCCGCAACGGGAGAGGCCACAACAGTGAGAGGCCTGCGTACCGCAAAAAAAAAAATAAGGACTGTGCTTGGTGATGGTGATTCTTAATTCCAACTCTGCCAGCAGATGCCAATGGCAATACACCACTCAGCATCTTCCACAGTCTCTACAGTAACAGCCTCAAATAGATTTTCATAAGACGTTTTATTTTCTAATGTTAGTTTTATTATGTTAATGAGTAGAGTATTGCTGTTGACAATACTTCAACTTTTGTTAAAAATAAAAACTATGCACTATGTGGAAGCTGAATTACTGGAGACTAGACACTTTTCTTATTCACTCTTTTCAAAAATTCTCTACTTTATGTCACCACTAAGATGGCATAAACCCCTTGAGGGATTTTTTTTTTTTTTTTTTTTTTGCAGTACGCAGGCCTCTCACTGTTGTGGCCTCTTCCACTGCGGAGCACAGTCTCTGGACGCGCAGGCTCAGCGGCCATGGCTCACAGGCCCAGCTGTTCCGCGGCATGTGGGATCTTCCCGGACCGGGGCACGAACCCGTGTCCCCTGCATCGGCAGGCGGACTCTCAACCCACTGCGCCAGCAGGGAAGCCCGAGGAGGGATATTTTTATGCTTTTTTTTTTGTGGTGTAGCTCATTGAGTCTAACACAAAGCAGATGCTCAATTAAAAAGAAACATTGTTAGTGAAATTAAAGAGCTCTACCATCTAAGAAATATAATATCCATGCATATGAATTGAAATGTGTAACTGAGTAAGAAGCAATCCTACGTGTTGTTTAGTTACAACAACTCATTTTATAAATGAGAAAACTGAGGCTCTAAGATTTGAAGTGAAAAATTTTCTACCTAAGGTGGCTCAGTTTGCCAATGATAGACTATTCTGAGCTCGTATCAATTCCAGAATATTGAACCCTGTTTTAGATTCCACACTGAAAAGAGAAATTGATATTCTAAATTGTGTCTAGAAGGATAAATGGTCTTGAGATAATATTTTGCAGTAATAGTTCAATGAACTGGACTGTAAAATCTAGAGAAGAGATGCAATGTCTGTCCTCAAACATTTGGGGGGCTTCCCTGGTGGCACAGTGGTTGGGAGTCTACCTGCTAATGCAGGGGACACGGGTTCGAGCCCTGGTCTGGGAGGATCCCAAATGCCGCGGAGCAACTAGGCCCGTGAGCCACAACTGCTGAGCCTGCGCGTCTGGAGCCTGTGCCCCGCAATGGGAGAGGCGGCGATAGTGAGAGGCCCACGCACAGCAATGAAGAGTGGGCCCCTCTTGCCACAACTACAGAAAGCCCTCGCACAGAAACGAAGACCCAACACAGCAAAAATAAATTAATTAATTAATAAACTCCTACCCCCCAACATCTTAAAAAAAAAAAACATTTGGAAGCTCATTCTATCTAAGAGCAATTAAGCTTGTTATTGCTGGGAATGCAAACCAGGACCAGTCATTGACCTGGATGAGAACTGAGCTACAGTGTAACAGATCTTCTCACAAAGTGATGACCTCCATTTTCCTAAACATTTTCCAGTACAAGCTTGATGTAAAATGTCAGAATCAAATGGCTAACCACTGCAGCCACTGTGCTACAGGCTTTAAACACACCACATCCAGCTCTTACAAAGGTAGATATCATCCTCATTTTATGGCTAAGAATCTGAGACTCGGAGGTTAAGAAGTTTGGCCAAGTTACACAAGTCCTAAAGCACAAGAACCACAAGGAAAGTCTGCAGAATGTCAGAGATCATCACACCGTTGAGAAATATGAGGACCATCAACAGCTCCTGGCTCTTCTGAACCAGTCTTACCAGGATCGAGTATCTGAGATTAAACTACAGCAGGAGGTAAATTCCAGTCAATGCCAAATGTTGACATTGAATCAATAGTAAGTAAATCCATAAAAGAACATGGAAAAAACAAGTGGCAAGACCAGCATTGAAACCTAGATCTTTGAGACTCTAAAATCCTAAGTCTTCCCACTATTTCAGACGGCTGCAAGGATGCCCTGTCCTTTGCATTCCTGTCGGCTCTAAAGTTCTTCAATTTTGAGATTAGGTACCCAAGATAAAAAATACAACACTTCTTCAAAAAAGTAGGAAAAAACCCTTGCCCCCCCCCCAAAAAAAACCCACAGCATAAAAATCTCTAACTATAATTACAGGGATTACTGCAACTCAATGTGTATAATGAACAGATAACTCTGATTCCAGTATGAGTCCAATGCAACGAGTTTATTTTATTGTACTCCCATCAGTCCAGCATTCTTATCTATTTATAGAGCTTTCAAATTAAACAGAAAAAAATACTTAAGGATGTACTCTTGACTGCGCTTACAAACTTAAGCTTAATCCGCCTATTAATAATATGTTTTTATTAATCATATTACCAGATTTCCCTTCCCTGAACTGACAGAGGACATAAAATAAACTTAGGTTGTATCAGATCTCAACCAGTGTCTGTTGTTGACTCATCTTGGGGTAGCTCATGGGACAGAAAGGCTCCAATAGCAATTACTTTTTTTTCACTCATTCTGCTTTTTCTGGATAAAAGGATTTATTTTAATACTAAAAAGAAGTCATTTACAGATTAACATTTGATTTTATCATAATAACCTGAGCAACTTCACTTTCCTAAGGACTTTCCTAATGCATGGAAAATGCCTTGTCTGTTTCTGGTTATACTGAAATCTTTCCATACAGTTTTCAAGTAATCCTTGTGTAGGAAATAGGATGGCATCTCCTTTTCAAACACCACAGACACCAGGAAATTAACTTTATCTAAGCCACAGCCTTCTGTGAAAATTAGTGAAAGCTATGGCTCTTGTTCCCACAAAAACTGACATAACACATATACACAAGATCTTGAAAACAGTTCCTTATAGTGCATCAGAAAATTTTCTTCTCATAAAATGAGGGAAAAATCTTGAGCTGAGTTTCTCTTTTCTGACAGCTAGCATGGGCTGCTGTCTCCACCCTCTCCCCAAAAACCTACCATGAAGAAACTATAAAAATAGAATATATAACATCATCTCTGATGGTCTGGACCACTGTTGGTTCACAACCTGGCCCTATAGTCAGGGCGCAAGGAGACACTGAAGAGAGAGGTAAAGCATTCCAGATTGGTAGGAGGCAGGTTGCATAAAAAAGGGAACTTACCGGGCTTCCCTGGTGGCACAGTGGTTGAGAGTCCGCCTGCCGATGCAGGGCACACGGGTTCGTGCCCGGGTCTGGGAGGATCCCACATGCCGCGGAGCGGCTGGGCCCGTGAGCCATGGCCGCTGAGGCCTGCGCTTCCGGAGCCTGTGCTCCGCAGCGGGAGAGGCCACAACAGTGAGAGGCCCGCGTACCGCCAAAAAAAAAAAAAGGGAACTTACCTATGAGGCTTGTCTTAGGTGCCGCAAGAAGAGTAGATCTCTGGGCCGCCCGCCAGAATCTCAAAAGTTTACAAAGAGGCCCTAACGGGGTTCAGCCACCTATTCAGCCCAGGTGGCCTCAACAACACCTTACTCTCTCAAGTCTGCTTGAAAATGGCTCCCACTTCAGGAACGGCGGGCAATGTACCTTCCAAGGACAGGGGAGGGGTGAAGAGCCTCGCATTGCCGGGATCCAGCTCAGGGTTCATCTTCTGGTCACGTCCTCTGCATGACCTCCTCCCAACAACCAGGGGCTATACCTATAGCATCTTTACAAGCAAACAGTAAATAGCATGACTTTTCTTCCTATTGTGAGGATGATCAATTGCATATGTTTAAATTGTTCGTTTCAGTGACTCAGCATCTTTCTACCAGCCAACTGCATGATCAAGGGTAAACAATGGCAGTAGGTTTTTTTCAATATGTATTTAATCACACTGCATTTTCACAGAATCTTTGTTGTCACAAAAAGCAGATTCTTACCTTTCTAGGAGCAATCCTCTTAAATACCAATAATTATTATATCCCTATATAGAATTCCTACTGTGATTTCTAGATAGGGCAGCATACCTGGTTGTGAACTCCAGGGTACCACTCTGAAGCCAGTATAATACCTGTTTCCTTATAAGTAGTTTTAAGAAAGGAACTTATTCAATTTGTTTGTCCTTGCTCTGGTTCAAAATGTCATAAGATCCTCATTTGGTGTCTATTCCCTCAAATCCTCTGATTTGTCTCATGAGATCTGTAACAATTTAGTATCTGCCATATAAACTATACCAAAAAAAAAACCCTTTAAATATTCTGCAGACCAAGATTCCTGATCATTGGCCATGTGACAAAACTCTCTGTATCTGGGAAGGGATGGGATTGACAAACTGTCAAATACCTCCCTTTTCCACAGGACTACAAGGTCAGCCCCTTCCTTGCAAAGATAACACAATACATTCAAATTACAGCAGAGAAAGGGAATAAAAACATGAAAGTTCTATAAACTCTTAAACATTGCTCTTGTCCTGATTGACTAATCATACTTACTACTTTGTAAGGGTCTATTAGAATATAAACCTTGTCTTTCAGGGGAAGGAAACATTGTAACTAGACATGATAATAGACAATCATCCCCATTTTTTAAAAAAAGTAAAGGGTGACCCCGGCCATAGGTGAGCAGTGGTCAAGATAAAAGCAAAGATCTGGACCATGAGAAACCACTTCTGACCTTTTTAAACTAAGCCAAGAGGATTTGACACTGCTCACACTTTAAAAGAAGAGATCTCACCAGCAGAGGGCTGAGCAACCAGTGGGACTATCTGATTGTTAGTTAATGTAATTGTAAGTATAAAATAAAAGGGATTTCCTTGGAAAACACTTCTGCCTGGAACTTCGTATTATATAAGGCTCATTGCTTTAAAAAAAAAAAAAAAAAAGGACCAAGTAATTAACTGTGTCCTGGCAAAGAGAAGGAAGTCTGCCCAACCTTGATGTAATATCCTAAAATTCCTAGAGTAGAAGTTTAGCCATAAATAAAAAATATTTAATCTTACTATCAAATGGGTAAACAAACCATCAAGGAAAAAGTGTATATTTTGTAATAAAAGTCCTAAAGTTTACAACTTAAATATGAATCTTTAAAAGTCAAAGAAAAGTATTTAAAGCAATTTTATTAGGTGAAACTTTTTTCTACAATATATATTAAAGGAAATATCCAATACAAGGACACCTCATTTTAAAGGAACTCAATTCCTGTATTTTTTAAAACATTTAATATATTTTGACAGTAATTCAATCTAAACATATCAGTACATTACAGATGTACATTTTCCCACCTCAGAAGCAGTTTGTTTCATAGGCTAAATTTCTAAGAAAAAAACAAATGATAAACAGACACTTTAAAAATATTTTTAGAGAATCCCCAAATCAATTAATGTAGTCTTACTTCAGGTACTTTAAAGTGCTTAACCTGATAAGCTGATAATAAAAATAATTAAGAAGCAAAATAGTAGAAATGAAAAAAGCAGAGATGTTTTAAAGAAGAAAATAAGTATTTTAGAAACATGCTATAGCAGCTTTTGTGTTGGAATATTTCCAATAACGTTATAGAACTGGTTCAAAGGCCACTTCTCAAAAAGTTCATTGTATTTTCTTAGCAATTTTGACTATAATTAGGATAAGATGTTTCAGGGAGTATGGTAGTGTGACAGCCTCTTTGTCCAAATTGCTAACCTCCTCCTGACAGAGTTCCCTGAGTGTTAATCTACTTCTCCACTCACTGTGCTTTTAGAAATATAAAATAAGCACACTGTTAATTAACATTTCTATTCATTATTGAAGCAAAAACATACAATTAGAGCAACTTTGAAAGAACTTCAAATAATCTGTTTTCTCAAGTTTCCGGGAGATTGGAAGGGTTAAATTTTGTCTCTCTGTATACAAAAATAAAATAAAATGAAGCATGTTTTAATAACTAACTGGAATCCTTAAGAAAGCTGTCTTCTAAATTGTTCTGCAGAGATAACTATTTTTAGGGGAAATAGTTTTTTACAGCCACTAAATTGGATTTGTTATTTTTGTACATGCACTACTAGGGTGGTAAGGCCACTAGTCTCGTGGGGAAAACTTAACTTTTGTTTTATCTGAACTTTCCCTGTACATTATTACTAAAAATTATCTAGGAACAGCATCATGAAATCTAGGTTGAGAGAGAATACAATAAACATGAGGATACTTAAAGTTTTAATAGAATCATTTATGAGGACAAAACCAGAAGAATACCGCCAGTGTCATAAATGGAAGTGTGAGGCAGCATTCACACTGTGCAAGTGTTGCAGAGAATGAGTAAGACAGGATCCTGCTCTAATGGAGATGGACAATTTCTCTCTATTAAAGTAGCTGAATCTAAAACATGAAATGCAACAGGCGCTATATTGTAAACTGTGCCAAGATTACTCAAATTGTAGTTACTATTGATCAAACTTTAACTGGTTCATCGTTTTTGTTTTCAAAGGGGATACTGAGGGAATTCCCTGGCAGTCCAGTGGCTAAGACTTGGTGATTTCACTGCTGGAGGTCCAAGTTCTATCCCTGGTCGGGGAACTAAGATCCCACAAGCCATGTGGTGTGGCAAAAAAATAAAAAAATAATAAAATAAAGTAAAAGGGGATACTGAATGTCAGAAAATCTGTAATATGTTTTAACTGAGAGATGTAAATAATGCATACAGACTTGTATGTGATGGGATTGGAAATATTTAAATTCTAGGGGTTTTTTTCTTTAAAGGAAGAAACTGAATATTTATTTTAAAATATAATAAATAGTTATGTTTGGCCACGAAAAAGAAAAAAAAGAAAAGTGTTTTCAAACTGTGATGATCAGAGTCCCAGATTTCTAAGGAGGTAAGGAAGGGACCATCCCAGGTGAGGGAGGTGCAGACACTGAGGGCTAAGGCTCCCTTCTTGCTTCACTCCATCCCACAGTTACGTTTGATGCTTTGGGATCCTTCATAACACTTTACCTGAAAATGGAGTTCTGTTCTCAAAGGAGGCACTAAAGTCACAGATGGCCAGGTGACAATTTTCTAGGATGAAGAGAATTAAATAAATGATGATAAAAGGAGAAACAAGAAGAGAAATGGAAAGGTTTAGTATAAATATGTAAACCTGAAAAAGGGACAGAGGGAATCTGGGCAAGTATGCAACAACCAATCACTTTCAGACCTTCATTAGCTTAAATCTTTTAAAAATTTACTAGTTGAGTTATGTAATCCCTTGTTTCCATTACTCTCAGTCTGGAAACCACATATAGTCATATGCTAGTATGAACATAAGCCACAGGATAAATAAATGTCAGTTATTATTATTATTATTCCTAGAGCACCAGCTTCATTTGAAACTAATTATATTAAAACAAATTTGGATATTTTATTGAATGAATCTACAGTTCAAGTAAATTTTAAAATAAGCACTAGTCTTCTTGGAAATTTTATGCTTGCAGAGAGCCACTGGGGTCTATACTCCCAAGCCCCCAAAGGTGTGCATTTTCTCTTCAGTACCATTTGGAATATTTTTCATTGAAAAGTACTAAATTACAGTAAAATCCTGTCATAACATGCCCATGACGATGCTAACTAGAATACAAAGTGATTGACTATTGGCTCCCAACCCCTGTTCTCAACAGAAGCAGGCTAATGTTCTTATCTTCCACAGTAGGAATGGGAGAGAAAGAAATGAGTGTTCAGTATATATTTATTTGTAATAACCAGTCTATATTTATATAGCTGATAGATGAAAATAAAGGATTTTTTTCCTTTTTTTCATATAGCAACTAGAAAGCTGACCAAAAAGTATTGTTTTTCATTATTCTTGTAATAATGAAGTTCTGCACGTTTTGCATTTGAAAATTTTTAGACCTTACTTATAGCATTATGGCAGGGTTTCCTGTGCTTATTCTCCCTGGAGCCATTATTGGTCAAGACAGAAATCTATCTAGATTGTAGTTATCTCATCTATAAAATTAAAACTTGAGTATATTAGGGATGACATTTAAGAGACATAAGTGCTTCCCTTGCCCTCATGACCATGGCAAGCATGAGCCTGCAAATAGTCTCAGATCCATTCTCTCTGTTTTCCAGGAAACCACATCCAATCAACTGGGGACAGGTTATACAATATTTGCTATACCTGGATCAGATGAGCTTCAAGTATTCTACAAACTAAATTTTATAAGTAATATACTGAAGAGGAGTCACAAACAAATAGCCCTTCTAAGAAAAGCCATTCAAACTGTATTTGTTTTTTTCTTTAACTGAATATATTTGACATATAACATTGCATAAATTTAAGGTATACAACATGTCAGTTTGAAATTTTATGTATGGTAATGTGATTCCTGTTGTATTGATATTTAGTACCTCCTATATTCTTTATATAGACTTTCTTTGACTCATGTCATGTTCAGGGAGTGATGTCAACCAGTCACCCTGGTCACAACTGATCATCAGGATAGAGTGCAGAAATCAAAAGTAATTACATAAAACTTGGTCACAAGGAAGACATCAAAAGTAATTACATAAAACTTGGTCACAAGGAAGACAACCAGCTCTGAGACCTCTCTCTTGGGAACTGGATCTTCTCACTTGGGAAATGTGAATGAGATACATGCAGTAAAATATTGTCAACTAGATCAGGCTGGATCTCATATGACATAAAACTAACCTATCATTCCACTTCTCCGTAGGGCTCCTGTATATCCTAGTCAAAAAAAGAACTAAGCCCCAAGGTAACAGGGACATTGAGGTCAGAAGGGTTAAGTAACTTTCCCAAAGTTACACAGCATAGGAGTTAAGCAATGGCTTCCAGGTGTTTCTCATTTCATGACATGTTTAAAGAGTGCAAAGTTTAGATTTGAAGACTGAAGTTTAAAGTTTCCTTCTATAAATAATAAATGCTGAAGAAGGTACGGAGAAAAGGGAACACTCCTACGCTGTTGGTGGGAATGTAGATTGGTGCAGCCATTATGGGGAACAGTATGGAGGTTCCTTAAAACACTAAAAATAGAATTACCATATGATCCAGCAATCCCACTCCAGGGCATATATCTGGAGACAACTCTAATTTGAAAAGATACATGCACCCCAATGTTCATAGCAGCACTATTACAATAGCCAAGACATGGAAGAAACCTCAATGTCCATCGACAAATGAATGGATAAAGAAGATGTGGTATATATGTGTGTGTGTGTGTGTGTGTGTATATATATATATATATATATATATATATATATATATATATATACACAATGGAATATTACCCAGCCATAAAAAAGAATGAATTAATGCCATTTGCAGCAACATGGATGGACCTAGAGATAATCATATGAAGTGAACTAAGTCAGTCAAAGAAAGACAAAATCATATATGACTTATATGTGGAATCTAAAAAATGATACAAGTGAACTTACTTACAAAACAAAAATAGACTCACAGACATGGAAAACAAACTTACGGTTACCAAAGGAGAAAAGAGGGGAGAGGGATAAATTAGGAGTTTGGAATTAACATATACACACTACTACATATAAAATAAACAACAAGGACCGACTGTATAGCACAGGGAACTATAATCAATATCTTGTAATAACCTATAATGGAAAAGAATCTAACAAAGAATATATATCTATTCTTTTTCAGATTTTGAAAACTGAATCGCTTTGATGTACACCTGAAACTAACATAACATTGTAAATCAACTATATTCCAATTTTTTAAAAAAAGGAGAAAAATAGTTTCCCTCTATAATTAGCTTAAGCAAATCTCTTAGTTCCTATTTCTTCATTTATACTTTTAGCAGAAGATTGATATTGGCTCTCTTAAGAGTTTTTTGTGAGGATTAGATTGTGGCTGTGTAAAGCAGCACCTGGCATAGTACCTGACACTTGCCCAGCATTTAAATGTTGTAGCCTTTTGTAATGGGTCAGTCTGAGGACAGACGTGGGCGTGTAAGAGGGAAGGAGTGAAAGATTGACCTTGAGATTTGTCAAATGGAAGACTGTGGGGATGGGAATGCTGCTAATCAAGATAGGACACATTCATTTCCTTTGCATAACATATCTCAAAAGAAAAACAACATTAAAGAAACTGTCAGAAAATAGAAATCATTAAGCTTTAAGAGACTTCCAGAAACTATCCACCTGTGTCTATACCTTTATGCAGGCAAACAATTTGAAACAAAAATTGTCTCTTTTCTTCTTTAAAGTCACCAGGGAAAGAAAATAAGTAGTCTTCCTGAACATTCCATTTCAGTATTTGATCCCTTCGCAGTCCTGAAGATCTTCATTAGATCCAACTGGAATCTCTCCCGCTTTAGTGTAAGCCCTTTTCATCTTATTCTGTCCTTTGCTGATAGAAAACTTCGTTTTTTGTTTTTTTTGTGTGTGACTAAAACTCTTCCTAGATGGTAGTTACCTCTATCTTCTCTTCCAAAAGCAAACATATCTCCATTGTTTCCATTTTTCCCATAGCATCACTTTCCAGCTCATTATTCATCATTCTCATTCTTTCCTGAAGTTTTTTCCCTTTTGCTACAGCTATTTTTTTACCAAAGAGGATAACTATGAAAATTATTTTATTACCTTGAAAACCTGACTTTCTTACCATTGAACTGGTTGAATTTTTCCTCTACCTTATCCGAACAGAGCAAAATAATTATTTAACCCTGAGGTTTCACTCCCTGGGAAGCTTGAGTTTTGAATAATTAGCTGTTAAATTACTTATGTGCAGAAAGATGGAGAATGTTTGGCAATGTCTTTTTAAATGTTTCCCTCAGGCTATTCACATGCTAATCATAATAAAACATTGAGACACTGCAGCAACGCGGAAGGCATAACAAGTGCATAAAGATTAAGTGCTAAAATAAAATTCTTGTTTTAAATCTGGGAACTTTGTAATAACACCTCATTTTTACTGTTCCTTAAGAAATAACACTGACTTGAATACAAAACTAAACAACTGAAGCTGAGAATATTAAACCGCTGGTTGGCAGCTACCACCTCTGGAAAAGAGAGAAAGAGAGCTGGGCTGCAGGTTCGCCCTGGGTGAGGGCAGAGGTACTTAGCACTGTCACCTTGACAAGAGGTCGGGACCCTGGGGCAAGGTTGAACAGCCTTCAGTTAAAGAGGAACTCTAAGTGGACGGATAAAATCTTTTTTAGGTACAGTTAGACAACAAAAGGAATATACAGTACTCAATAACTGTGCTACCCAAAGGCCCACTAAAAGAAAATGGAAATAATTCAGATGTTTCTCAGAACAAGCTTAATTAAACTTTTTCTCAAAGGCTAATCTGATTTTTTTTTTTGGCGGTGGGGGGTGTGGCGGGCAGCAGAGTGAAGGAAAGAAGAGCGCAGTTTTCATAAAATTTGAAAGCTGTTTCTTTTCTCAATCTCTCAATCTTTCACCTGGGGCTAAAAAAACAAACGGTGTTTTTATATATCCTCTCCTCTCTTTGTTTCTAGCACGCATAGTTCTCATTAAATTTTTTTTTCCCCCCAAAAGCTCTTCCTTTGACTGATGGCTTTTGTTTAATGCTTAATCTGTTTTTTTTTTCCTTGTAATTGAATAGCATTGCATCCAATACACCCTTCGCCATTACAGTAAATCACCATTTCCTGCATCTCTTTAATGCAGTTAAGGGATGTCAGAATTATCTCAGAGGTAGCAGGTTTCCCTTATCTTAGGATGATAGCAATGTCTCCAGTGAAGAAAACACCTCATATCTGTTTTTAAAGACTCCTCTGCAATATTCCATTCCATTCTGAATAATAAAAAAAAAAAAAAAAAAAAGAACTTAGGCTTTTTAAAGAAAAAGAAATGGCTAGAAATCTTCAGTGGACTCAGGCTCTAAAACTGCAGAATTTAGTCATTAGGTGATCCATGGCTGTGTCCTGCCAAGAACGCTTCTGAGGCACAAGACAGTCTGTGGAGCCGACTGATACATCCGAGGTGCTCTCCTGACTGGAAGCCAGATTTGTGACAGGAGAAATGGCACCTCAGGGAAAGCTGACTATTTGTTGCCTTTTCACTAAGAGAGTCAAAAACTTGAAGCGGAAGCTGTCTGAGGACCATGCCTACCTAAGCTGAACCCCCCACACACATACTGTGACAGAGCTTACCTTCTCGCAAGCCTCCACGGGCCTTGAGACAATGAAAACCACCACACAGAGCCCTTTCTGGGCAAAGAGGGAGGCCACCAGGATCAGGGCTTTCGCTTTTCGATTCCGTCCCCTCTCTTCTTAAGCTCTTTGGGGTATCCAATGAACATCCTGCTTATCTTCTCTGCAATCAAGTTCAAAATGAACTAGACATCAATCATCCTTTACTTTGACTCACTAAACGGATTTTACTTTAGAAGGAAATGAACATCCTAGTCTTTGATACATAAATACACATTGAAAACTTTTGGTTTGAGGGACCCAAGAGCTTTCCCTGCAACCTTACTGTATGTTCTGATACTAGATTCTGTCCTGGATAAGAAGCCAGAAGAGACACTCCTCTAAATGGTATACGGTGTCCTCCTAAGAAGGTGAAGCTGCCCAATAGCCCAGCTGGGGCTCAAGAGGGCCTCTTCCCACCCCAGGCATTCCTTAAAGGGCCAGGGCAGTGTCTAGTCATTCGTCTTGTATTTCCAACTGTAAGAAGTAAGACCCTGAACCTTATAAAAAGAATTTCCCCCGTAAAATTAATTCTATTGAGAGATGGCAACTATCACTTACCTTACGCTCACTACTGAGCTGACCTTTCATGTATTTATTTAGCTCAGATGTATCTCTGCTCAGAAAGCTCGAGAAATATTTGTCTTGTAACTAGAATAAAGACTAAATATGTATAATCACTGAGCATTCCCAAGGCCCCAAGGTACAGCAGAAACTCATCAGATCCACCAGAGTCTTCTTTAGGGTAGTAATTATCAACTCTTTCACCACCAAGGCTCTTCTGATCATTTCCTCCTGTAGACCTCATGATTTGAAAAATTTGGGGGCTTCCCTGGTGGCGCAGTGGTTGAGAGTACGCCTGCCGATGCAGGGGACACGGGTTCGTGCCCCGGTCTGGGAAGATCCCACATGCCGCGGAGCGGCTGGGCCCGTGAGCCATGGCCGCTGAACCTGCACGTCCGGAGCCTGTGCTCCGCGGCGGGAGAGGCCACAACAGTGAGAGGCCCGTGCACCGCAAAAAAAAAAAAAAAAAATTTGTCTACAAACAGGCACATATTAAGGAATAATCTATTTTCCCTTTTCATTAATCTAACAAATGCAGCTGTCAATAGTCAGAACTCTGGATAGATTGAGATAAACATATTACAACGATGGATTTATATAATCCCAGCCCAAAGCAAAGAATCTTAACATTTTAATTAGTCTGTACAATGTTATTATGAATAAATGCATAATTTCTATTAGATTTTTACAAACATCAAAAATCACTCATAGATCCTCTTTACCATCTTGTGGGCCTCTCGACAAGGACAGAGTGCCAAGGCTCTCCATTCCTCTCTGATTCCCTTTATCCCTCAGTATTTTTCTCTTTCCTAGTGCTAGATTTTGAAATACCAATAAAATATTCTGGCCCATCAACCTATTAATGTCTTATCCACATCAATCCCTATTTTATGTCTTGATTCCTGATTCCCAGTGAAGTATTCACATGGGCTCCTAGGGTAGTAACACCCCTCACCCCTAGCTTGGCCCTGATGCCCCCATACTCCTAAACTACCCTCACAGATAGTGATGTCTGTGAACTAGCCTTGCAGGTACATAGTTTGCCAAGAACGTCCAAGCCCTTCAGTTTGGATGGAATGCATCTTTGAATAATAAAGCTTTGTTAATTCAGTGGGGGAAATCTGATTGTTTCCAATAATAAAATAGTTGGCTTGGGGCTTCCCTGGTGGCGCAGTGGTCAAGGATCCGCCTGCCAACGCAGGGGACACGGGTTCGAGCCCTGGTCCGGGAAGATCCCACATGCCACAGAGCAACTAAGCCTGTGCACCACAATTACTGAGTCTGTGCTCTAGAGCCCACGAGCCACAACTATGGAGTCCATGAGCCACAACTACTGAAGCCTGACTGCCTAGAGCCCGTGCTCCACAACAAGCCACCGCAATGAGAAGCCCACCCACCGCAATGAAGAGCAGCCCCTGCTCGCCACAACTAGAGAAAGCCCACGCAGCAACAAAGACCCAATGCAGCCAAAAATAATTAATTAATTAATTAATTTAAAAAAATAGTTGGCTTAAGGATTTTTTCTTTCCTTTTAAGTAATTTGTTTATTTGGGGGCAGTGGAGGGGAGCATCATATAAGCCATACATCACTTAATTAATTGCCCCCTATACATTTCAAATGGTTGGACTTGGGGTTGTGGACTCACAAACTGACAAAGCCATGAAACAAAGGGGGAGTAATGCCCAATGCCCTCCTATAAACTCCAAATAGTCTACTTAAAAACAAAAAAGACTCTGTGCTATCCCTAGAGAAATATTTATAGTACAGATATAGCCTGTGCATGGTATTTTCTTTAAAATACTGTCACTTGTCATAAAATGCAGTGGGGATTAGGATGTCTGACCACATTGGAGTGACAACAACATATCCACTGCCTGGCAACCACTCCCAGAATTGCCTCACTCTTTAACCAGGAATGGCGTTTTGGAGAGAATCCAATTTGCTGCTTTAAGTGAAAAGGATTATAAGTGACACGCCCATAATTATCTGTGTTCTATCCATTACCATTTTCTCTTTAAAATATGTGAGTGGCTTGGGGCTTCCCTGGTGGCGCAGTGGTTGAGAGTCCGCCTGCTGATGCAGGGGACACGGGTTCGTGCCCCGGTCCGGGAAGATCCCACATGCCGCAGAGTGGCTAGGCCCGTGAGCCGTGGCCACTGAGCCTGTGCGTCCGGAGCCTGTGCTCCGCAACAGGAGAGGCCACAACAGTGAGAGGCCCGCGTACCGCAAAAAAAAATTTAAATAATAAATAAAATAAAATAAAATAAAATAAAATAAAATATGTGAGTGGCTAGAGCTAGACCTTAGTGTCTCTTCCTGGCCTCACTCTCACTTGCCTGACCTCAGTAAGAGGAAGGTCTCACCCTCCACCTGGTCACTAGGTATCCTCCCTGATCCTTGTCAGGTTGCTGGAATAGTCCTTCACCATCAAGCCAAAGAGACTGGGGCTGTGACTGTGCATCATACACGTCCCTAACCAGGACTAGACAAGTCTCATAGAAATAGGAAATGAAAGACAAGACGAATGAATTATTAACACTTATATGATGTAGAGGAAAAGAAAAGCTCTGTTGAGGCTTTAGGGAAAAAACATCCTGCATCAGCACATCCTCACCAAGACAAGTATCTTTTCCAGTGTTCAATATCTGTTACCTTAGTTCTCTAAAGCCTATAAGTATAAGGAAGATATCATTTGTAGTGAAACTCTAGCCGATACTTTAAAGTAATTGTATGGAGGTTTGATGACCCTGAATCTCCCTCTAAGACGTTTACACAGATTCATGACAGCAGGCCATGGCAGGCATATTTGTTTTCTCTCCTGACAGAATATCATGGCGCCAAGAGGCCATTTTTCTTGAGCTACTGCTGAGCTAAGCACTTATTGGTGGGATGTCCTGTCCTCTGTGCTGGTCAGCAGAGTGCAGGACCAGACTCCACCATCAGCTGCTGCTGCTTATTCACCCTTGTTGGTCAAATGTCATCACATTGCTATTTTGCCTGTAACATTAAACTGTTCATTCCCTGGAATATGGGGAAACCAAAGCAAGTCAGAGGCTCCTGTGCTATGACCAGGACACTGACTCCAAGTCAAAACTTCCTGCCCATGTCATGATATAGCTCCTCCTGGAGGTCTGTCTGTCAGGCTCTGTCAGAGCTCTGAGCCACCAATGACCTCTAACTACCTTCCAAGGAACGTTTTCTTACATTGAGTCTTATCTGCTGTGTCCTAAGATCTAATCTGCTTATCCAATCCCAGCCACCTGTGACCTCAGGGGACCTGCAGTGATATCTTGTCTTTCTTCCAGGTCTGGGTCTCTATGATCAATCACCCCACAGGAGCTCAGACGAACACAGAGGACACCACTCTCCCTCCTGGAGAGTTAATGCCACATCTCCTGTACGCTGAAGACTTGCCTAAAGGAACATTAATTCCTCACCCCCTAAGTTAACGGAAATGACCACAATTTTTTGCCAGGCTGTACAATTATGTATATATCTGTTCCTCTTCAAATTAGAGTTTCCTCAGGGCAGACACCATATCTTTTCAGCCGTAGTTATGGGGAAGTGCCCTTCTTGTAGTAAGAATTCAAGAAATGTTGGTTGAATTTAACTGAAAAAAACACTTCAGATTTTAAGTGTTAAAAAAAAAGGGGGGGCTTCCCTGGTGGTGCAGTGGTTACGAGCCGCCTGCCAATGCAGGGGACACGGGTTTGTGCCCCGGTCCGGGAAGATCCCACTTGCCTCGGAGCGGCTGGGCCCGTGAGCCATGGCCGCTGAGCCTGCGCGTCCGGAGCCTGTGCTCTGCAACGGGAGAGGCCACAACAGTGAGAGGCCCACATACTGCAAAAAAAAAAAAAAAAAAAAGAGCCACAAGAGGGATCCTATGGTGTAGAACAGTTCAGGATCTTGACTGTAGTGGTGGATAAATGAATCTACACAGGTGGTAAAAATTATATACAACTTAATACACACACATACACAAGTACAAGTAAAACTGATAAAAGATCAGTGGGTTGTATCGATGTCAGAATTCTAGTTATGATATTATACTGTGGTTTTGCAAAATGTTATAACTGGGGGAAAATGAACAAAGTGTACAAGGGATCTCTATTTTATACTTTACAACTGCACATGAATCTTCAGCTACGTCAATGAGAGAGAAAAACTGAGAAAGAGACTGACTAAAAAGATATAACAACAAATTGCAACACATCCCCTTGTTTGGGTTTATTTTAGACTATAAAAGAAACTTTGGAGAAATTGGAAAAATGTGAATATGGACAAGATGTTAGTTGATATTAGGTAGTGATTGTTAAATTCTTTTAGGTGATAATGATGTTGTAGTTCTTAGAAGGCAGATGCTCAGTATTTTGAGATGAAGTGGTACGAGCCTGCAATTTCCTTTCATATGTGTGTGTATGCATATACATGTATGTACATATATGCATCAATATAGCATTATTCACTTAACACTTTTATATTTTTAATTGTTCACTTTAAAAAGTTGGATAAAATTTGAAAATATTGTAGAAATAATTATGGCCAAAGAAATAATCAGAAATGGGGTCCAAGATTGATGTGACAAGGATTATTTGTGTTCAGCATTATTCATAATGACACAAAGAAAATGAAAACAACTGGAACATCAATTAACTAGAACATGAGCTCTAGGAAGGCAGGGACTTTGTCTTGGTCACTTAAGTATCTCCAGCACCCAGAACAGTGCCTGGCACAAAACAGATGCTCAATAAATATTAACTGAATGAATAAATGTGTAACATTAAGATAAATCATTTTGTTGCTCTATAATAAAATATTAGCAAACTCTTTAAATCTGCCTTTAGACAATATGTAATGACGTAGGGACATGCCCAACTTAAAACAGTTAATTAAATTCTGTCTAACCCCAAATGCTAAAGATAAATGAATGGACAGGTAGACAAATGGACAGGCAGTATAGTAAGTCATTAAGAGCAACTATGCCTTGGTGTAAGGTAATGAGGGATTTTGATTTCTTGTGATACTTTGTTGCATCTTCCAAGTTACCTGAAAAAAGTTTTATATTACTTTTTTAAATCAGAAAAAAAAAATTTAGGGAGAATTCCCTGGCGGTCCAGTGGTTAGGACTCTGCACTCTCACTGCTGAGGGCCCGGGTTCGATCCCTGGTCAGGAAACTAAGATCCCACAAGCCATACGGTGTGGCCAAAAAAGAAAAAAAAAATTAGTAAAAACATTTTAAAACCTTGAAATCTAGTAGGTAGGGCTCAGATCCTTGATGCTCCTTTACCAATTAACTGTGGGACGCTCTCGTAACTGTGTAGCCCTTTCTTTCCCCCATACCACTTAGGGCTGGATCTAAAAGCCAGGCTTCCACATTAACTCCTTACCTAACACTCCGGTTCTGACAGCTCTGTCTCAGGACCTAAACCACAGGTAACTGAAAGCCCTAATACCCTGCTTAGTTCCTCTAACCCATTCCTCTCTTGAAAAATGACCTTGCTCTCCACATCTCCCATCCACCACCTCCACAGATGGGAATAAATGAATGTTCTGACACTGACCAGTTTCTGGATCTCCTCCCTACTATGCCCTGACTGACTGGATTAGTCCTCTTAGACACAACGGTTGCTTCAACCAGCCTGAGCTCCTGTATCCTTTTAACCCCAGTACTGGACAGACTGGCTTCCCTCTCAGGGCCATCCTTTGTGGCTAGTTCTTTTCCAGCCTGATTTCCTCATTAACCCCCTCTGTTAAGGTTCCCAAATGGTTCCTGCCAATACTCATACCCCTGTACGACACGAGAGCTATATGGGCAGAGCCATATCAGCAAGACCAAGATAGTTCATCTGTCTCTTCATCATAAGTCCTCTAACCTCATTTTTTTTACCTGGCAACAATCTGATGGCTCTGAGAATAATATAGATTGTGATTCTCATTCATCTCATGCATGTCAAAGAGACAGGACTTAGGTCTAATGTCAAGTCAGCAGGTCTCTAAGAGAAATGAGGTATCGTCAGTTATGTGGAGAATTCAAACCATCCTTTATTGGGCTCTTTGAGCAACAGAAGTCAAGAGAAAGTTTTAGGAGATAATTAAACTCATGTGAGCTAAAGGAAGATGATTTACATGTGAAAGTAAGTCTTACTTAATAATTACTTTGCATGATAAGAAATAGGGTCAGAGTAAAAGTGTTCTAAAATGAATATATGGATAGAGAAATCGTTGGTAATGCGGAGGCGAGACGATGCTGCTCTTTGAAAGTTTATAGAAATGGATAAATGTTCGCTTATAATGAGATTCAGTGATAAAGTATTTGCTAAAGTTATATCTACTTGCCTTTCAGACATTATCAGAAAGCCTTTTCCTCAGAGTTAAGGGGAAATCAAAAGTGACAAGCCGTTATCTGTTATGTAAAGTTCCAGGGCCATTTTAGAAGAGAGACGAAGGGAAGAGTATTAGTAGAACAGATTAAATATAATTAGATATTAAATTGCCACCAATCTATACAAGATTGTGTGATAAACCTTAAGTCACAAACAAATGTTATTTTTTTCTAGAACATCATTTGATATCAGAGACAGGCGAAAAAAATAAGCTTCTTATCCTTGCAAACCCATGCCAAGAAACTTAACTATTCACTCACCTGAGACAGCCCATTTAAAACAAGGAGCTAGTTCATCCTTGCTTGTCTGAAATGTGATGCTGCTGAGGACCAATGGAAGCAATCTGGTCCAGACCCTTTCTCAGAGCCTCTGGGGCTAAGCTCTCCATCCTGCAGCAACCACTTCTGGTGGAGTCTGAGGAAGTAGAGTCAAATAAACTGCAGCTGCAGCTCTTGATCCTGTTCCCAGAGCCACAGTATTAGGAGAGTACACTTCACCTCCATCCCTGACCAGCATCTCTTTTGACAAAATCGTAATTGTATACGAGCTTGCACTTCTAATCAACACGGGAAGAGTTAATTATATTTAAGAAGCAAGTTGTTTATTTACTCCAGCTGCCAGGGTATTGTTTGCAGATAGAGGGATGAGTGGCATTTTTGTTACTGACAGGGTAAGAAAATGAAGGACTAGTTCTGTGCAGGTGAATGAGCCCAACTCAGCACTCTGTCTTCACTTGTGTCAGCTGCCTCCATGATGATATTTACCAGTAGGAGGGCTCCATGAGAGCAATGAGGTAGGACAATTTTTCATTATGGGGGACTGTACGTTTCAGGACATTTAACATCTGTGGACCCACCAACTAAATGTTAGTATATTTCTCAGGCACAGTGACACCCCCAAAGCCCTGGACATTTCTGAATGCCCCAGAGGGCATTCTGACCCCAGTTGAGAACCACTGGTGAATAAGTGGGCTCATTTAGACTATCCTAGACCAAGCAGTTTGGTCTCCTTGCTTGATTTTTTAAACAAATATAAACTTCTTTGTTTCAAAATACAATGAGAAACTAGACCAAGTAAAAATGCAAAGCAAATTTGAAATATACGTGAGTACTTTGTTTCAAATGAGTTAAAATTCAACAATCTAAATTTGTTAACTTCTTCTCCTCCTTCTAGGAGAAAGCTGCAATTAGTCACCCAAAGATTGATTTTATCACTCAATCGTTATCTCAGACTTATTTTTTTTTATTTTTTCAGCTTTATTGGAGTATAAGTGACAAAAGAAATTGTATGTATTTGAGGTGTGCAACTTGATGTTTTGATATATGTATGCATTGTGAAATGATCACCACAATCTAGTTAATATATCATCTCCTCATATAATTACCATTTTTTGTGTGTTCTGTGAGAACACTTAAGACCTCACAAATTTCAAGTATACAACACAGTATTATTAACTATAATCACATTACTGTACATTGGATCTCCAGAACTTACCTGTCTTACAACTGAAACTTTGTGCCCTTTGACCAACGTCTCCCACTTTCTCTACCCCTCCAGCCCCTAGCAACCACCATCCTACTCTCTGCTTCTATGAGTTTGACTATTTTAGCTTCCTCATATAAGTGCGATCATACAGTATCTGTCTTTCTCTGACTTATTTTACTTAACATAATGTCCTCCAGGTTCATCTATGTTGCTGCAAATGGCAGAATTTCTTCCTTTTTAAAGGCTGATTAATATTCCATTGCACATATATACCACATTTTCTTTATCTATTCATCTGTCAATGGTCATTTAGCTTGTTTCCATGTCTTGGCTACTGTGAATAATGCTGCCATGAACTTGGGACTGCAGATATCTCTTCAAGATATTGATTTCACTTCCTTTGGATATATATGCAGAAAAGACCCCTATCCAAGGTGACAGACGGCTGTCGTTGGATGGCTAAACCAGGAAGATCAGAAAGGTCTGCTGATACTTGGCTTACTTATAAGGGAGAATCAAGCACTAACTAAAAGCAAAAACAAGAAGGTGATGGGCTACAGAACTGCAAGAGGAAACCCAGTACATGTCTACAGTTTGCTACCTAGAACATTCTGCCCCCAGAATGCATTGCTGGCATTTACTGACCATTCAGGTCTCAGATCAATGAGGGTTGGATGGATAGGCTCTCCCAGCTTAAAAGACCGTGTGTGTGTCATGGGCTGCAGAGTCAGACTCTCTGGGTTTGAATTCTAGTTTTGCCATTTACTAGCTCAGCATCTGTATGCAAGTCATTTAACCTTTCTGAATCTCACTTCTCTCATCTATAAAATGTGAGTATTAATAGTAATTAATAGCTTTGATAGCTGTGAGAATTATGTAAGCTAATGTACATAAAGCACATAGAACAGTGACTAAGTCATTGTAAGCACTCAATAAACATTGACTATTTTAGGAGGATGATGATTAGGCTTTGACAAGACAACAAGGTGGAGAAGATATGAAATTCCAAGTGAGATATCAGACCAAAATATCAAGATTTTAAGCTATCTTGAGAAATAGTTTTATAACTCTTGAACACTTTACCCACTTGAATACTTTACCTAAAGTATAAAGTAATCAGAAGAAGATGTTTGAAAGCAGGAGGGCTTGTGAGGATATTCTCTTTGGAGAAAGTTGTGCTGTGAACCTATTATTCTCCATTTGGGGACAGAGAGCAGAGATGGCCCTTCACTGTCAGCCTCAGGTCCCCCAGAAGATCTTCATCTGCAAACTTTTAGAGAGTGCACAGTGTACAAGGTCTGATTCCTACCTGGGAAATCTAAAGGCAAGAGATGAGCTGTACTCTTTGGGTGGCAGAACCAGAACTGAGATGCAGAGTTAGCTTTACCTCACTTCCTCAGAGTGCATCACTCAGAGTTGCAGTCAGAGGAGCCCAGGAAGGAATATCTGAAGATATGAAAGCACCCAGGAGATGCGAGCTTTAATCATTTATAAAACCAACACCAACATAGGAAAAGCCAAGCAGCCAAGTAATAGCTACCCTGTACCTTTATCTCTTCTCATTAGCCAGCCCCCACCTGCTCTATCCAGGCTGAGAGCATACGCCTGGTGCAACAGTATCACGGTGAAGATGAATAAAGAGAAAGTGGGCAAAAGTCAGCCACCACCACCATTCTGCCACTTCCCCCAAAGGCCTGGCATGCAGAAAGGGGGAAATAAATACTTGAGGATGAGTTTGAATGAATATTTAAGGATAGGTTAATGTCTAGGAGTGGGCATCCTAATCACTAAATTAAGCTTGTGTTTGTGACATCTGCTAAGAGAGAAGAGAAAAGTCAAGATTTTATCCAGAGTCAGGGAAAGATTACTTTCACAAATAAAATTTCTAAAGGATAGCAGGTGACAAAAACAAATTTGCATTTTGATTACTTTATGAGTCATGCTTATTTAAAATACCTCTTACACTATTTTTATTATTCTCAGACCACCCAATCTAAATTAGTCACTGTGCTATGATAGTCGCTGTCTATCATATTATTTGCTTCATAGCACTGACCCGAGATGAAATTATCTTATATACTTATTTGCTTCCCTAGTGTCTTTCACTCCACACTAGAATGCAGGCTCCTTGATGGTAGGCACCTTGTCTATCTAGTTCTCTGCTATATCACAGCACCCAGAATGGGGCTAGATGTCAATAGATCATGGATACTCAGTAATACATCACAGAGACTCAACAGTCATTTCTTAAATGAATGAAACCTGAGTGTGTGGTCAACCTCGGTGCTCTTTCAATTCACCTCATTGCTTCAATTACATTTTCAGATCTAATTATTGTAGCTTATGGCTCAAAATCTGAAGACCCAAGGGCCCTTTCTCCAACCAACAAAGGGAACAGACAACAGGCAAACTTAATGCTCTGTAAATCAGAGGGTGGAAGTGGTAGGGATTTGAAGAGAAAAAGAGGACCTAAAGTCAAAACGAGGCAGAGGATCTGAATCAACAATAAGGCAGGCTGAGTACTGTAGCCAACACATTTGAATGCCCAGCTCTCTGCCTCCCATCCTTTATGTCACCCCTCAGCCTCGACATAATACTCCTCCCCATAAACCTCTGACCAGCAAAGACATCAAACGCCTACCTCTCATGTATTATTTTTGGAAGGAAAAATTTATTGAGCAAAGCACAAAAGAATTCAGAAAAGAGTAGGACATTTAATTCAGGAAAAAATAATTGTTTGCAGACAAAACAAAAGTATATAAGAAACCTATGGTTCAAAAAGGAAATCAACCAACATATGCCATAATTTTGATCATTTGATGCACTTGAAAAAATGGGATTTAATTTGCCCTGGATTATAAGGATATTTTTTCTGAAGAGACTTAGGCTTAGCCCTCAGGTTTGATCACAGTTCTTGGTTTTTGCAGTGAATAATGTTTATGTACTTATTATATTATAAATATTTATTGGTTTTTGATTTTTGAAGTCAATAGACAAAGCACAGAAGCCTTAATTAAAGTTACAGAAAAGAATGAAGAATGTTATTATTGCTGAAAATATAAAGAGTATACCTGCAGAAGTTGGAAGATTAAGAAGGACAATGTAGACATGAGCTAAGAATGTTAATTTCATCTTAAATAGCAGGGAGGGAAACAATATTGTCTAAAGTGATGGATCAAGAAATAGAAGCTTATGTTTCTTATTTGAGATGATAAATTATATATACATATGTACTATATCACTAACAGTTTGGCTGAAGAAAAGGATGGTATAAAAATTATATGTGATCCTCACACATGTCAGATTTCCTGCTCTTTTGCTGGCTAATTCCTGTGCCTCCTTCCTGTTTAAATGACATTTCCTTAGAAGAGACTTTCATTGTTGTTTCCCCCAACACACACTAAGGTAAGCCTTCTCTTATAAACTCACTTGCTCATCACATCTGTTTGGTAACACTCATCACATCTGCAATTACTTGTTTAATCTCTTTCTCTCTCCTATTAGATTGTAAGCCCCATGAGGATAGAAGGCAATTCTATCCTGTTCAGTGCTCTACCTCCAGCATAGAAGGTTCTCAGTAAATATTTGTTGAAGGACTAAATGCTGCATGCAAAAACATATATCTGTAAATAATCTAAATTCCTTTTCTTTTACATTGGGAAGTTGGTAAATAATATTTAAATCTGATAAAGCAATAAATGCTAGTATAAACATATAATTTAGTATTATAGAGGTAACCTCAGTCCCAAACAAAAATGGAGTCTGAAAATGAGGGTTGGGGAGTCCCAAAAAAGACTTTTAACTTTGATTTTCATCTTCTGGTACTGCTTCAATTTTTCTCATGAACATATATTACTTTTATAATTGTATTTCTTAAGACCCAAGGTTCTATCACTGACTAAAAGCCTTATTGTATGAAATAATAAAAAAAGAAAGATGTAAATCACAAAAGTGAAAGGCTCTCCAGGAAAAAAGAATAGGAAAATGAAAGTAATACATGTACAGGAAATAAAAATAAAATAACCTATTAAAATGTATATCGAATTAATATATTCAAACTTAGATGAAAATGAAATTAAAGGAGATGATGTCATTGCCCATCAATCTTCTTTGTAATAATGGATTTTAAAAATGGTAATAACTGCTCAACACCACACAGCCAGACAGGACCTTAATCTCATAATTGGTGAAAATGTAAAATAGCACAAATATTCTAAAGAACAGTATGGACATTTATAATAAAAGTGATAAAAACAAACTATTTTCTTCTCATATGTGAATCCTGTGGGAATTATACTCTAAGAAAGTAAGACAGAATAATTAAAAAAACTAAAATTTCAGTAAAAACACATATGATTTAATAAACTATATTTTAATAACCATAAAAATATACTATAATCAGCAATAATACTTATGAAAAATGTGTTTAGATATGGAATTTTAGACTTAACATAATAAAAAATAAAAGCTGGAAGGATATTACAGGAAAAAAAATCCAATACCCATAAACATGAAATAAAAGTAATTTTTCATTACCTCCTAATACAAATAGAATCAGAAGAGTAACATAACTAGCAATAAAATCACCAGAATCATAATAAAACCAATATAGTTAAAAGAAGTCTTTCAGACTTTTGAAGTTTAGAAGTACGTCTGATTAGAGTTGTTTAAACAATTGAATAGAATATTTTTATTAATTTTTCTAAATTTTCTAATAAAAACTAATTTACAAAACATTTTTCAAAGCACATTTTAAGTAAATGTCTCTGAAATACACATATTAGCACTGAAAACTCCTTTGAATCGACCTAAGATGCTCAAATGTGTTAATTCTAGTTATTCTAGTTATCTAGTTAATAACGACTTCCTGTGTTCCAGACACTAGCAAGGTGTCAGAGAGAAACCAAAGACAAACAAAGCATCCTGAAATGTTTTTGGTAATTGGATTTTGGTAATCCAAGAAGTGAATTAGATTGAAAAACTAGTTCCGATGTAATTTTTTAGGTGTAATGAAAACAACTTTAGTTTTTGAAAATAGACTAAATGAGAATAAGAATTAAGGGAAAAATACAAATATAAATCGCCAAGTATAGGGCTTCCCTCGTGGTGCAGTGGTTAAGAATCCGCAGGCCAATGCAGGGGACACGGGTTCAAGCCCTGGTCGGGGAAGATCCAACATGCCGTGGAGCACCTGAGCCCGTGCGCCTCAACTACTGAACCTGTGCTCTAGAGCCCGCGTGCCACAACTACTGAAGCCCGCGTGCCTAGAGGCTGTGCTCTGCAACAAGAAAAGCCACCGCAACGAGAAGCCCACGCACTGCAACAAAGAGTAGCCCCCACTCGCCACAACTAGAGAAAGCCCACGCACAGCAACGAAGACCCAATGTAGCCAAAAATAAATAAATAAAAATAAATTAATTAATTTAAAAAAAGAATAAATAAATCGTTAAGTATAAATATACCAACACACTTCCTCTAGGAAGGACTGATCTTATCTAAAGACAGGAGACTGGGTTTATAGGGTTTTTCCCTTACATTCTTATACTTGCCAAAACAAATTTCTCATACATAAAATCATCATTTCATTTACCATCATGCACAAAGTGAAAAAAAGACAAGATTCATGTCTTATAAAGATAAATCCAATAATATATTTTTCAAACTTACAATTAATAATTTGGATACTCTCATCCATGATAATCAATTAGTATGAGTGGCTTTTAGAAACTGAAGTCTACATTCTGTACTAAATGTACTAAAATTTAATGTCCAGATGTCTCAAAAGGGTTGTTTTTTTTACAGAAGGGCTTGAAGTACACGTTCATATTACTAAATCCACAGCAGAATTTCATTCCTGTAAATGTTTTCAATAGGTAGATTTACCCAAAATGTCTCTTACAATTGGCCCTTTGCATCTGAGTTTGCAGAATTTCTTTCTTTACTGGAACTGCTCATTGTGAAGGACTGTGGTTCCAAGGCCTACAGGCAAGATAATTTGCTAGAACCAAATCAAAAGTCCAGGGACATAGAAATTTAAGACTTCATGTAAAAATATCGACTCTATTTACATTTTTATATATGAAATAGGAAGCATGTAATTTTCTACCTCAATAATCATCTAGGATTTACGGCTATGTAATTTTCAAGAATATGTGAGACATATGCTCAGAAGACACAAGAGAAGCAACGAAGCACTTGTGTAACTTTTAGTATAGGTGATGACATCAGAGCTACCACTATTCATTCATTTATTTAACACATATTTATTGAATACATACTCTGTGCCAAGCAGAGTTCTAGGCGTTTGGGATTAATCAGTAAAAGAAAAAAAAAAGATCCCTGCCCTCACGGAATTTTACTGGGGTTGGGGGGGAGACATACAATAAACAATAAACCTGATAAATGGGTTATATATCATACGTGAGAAGATGGTACATGTTATCAAAAAGGAAGAGTCAAGCAGCATAAGTAGCATCAGGAGTGTAGGGGGCCAGAGTAGTTTGCGGTATTGGAGAGTGGTCAGGTAGGCTTACTGAGAAAGGTAGATATACAGGCAAAGATTTGAAGGAAACAAGAGCACATCTGGGGGAAGAGCATTCCAGGAAGAGCTCATAAGTGAGAGAGTACAGAATACATTTGAGGAGCAGTTAGGTGGCAGGTGTGTCTCAGGCGAGTGACACAGTGGGGGAGTGTTAAGAGGAGTCTTGGGGGATAACGGCAACCAGATCATGTTGGATCCTGGCTATTGCTCTTAGTGACATGGG
Organism: Leucopleurus acutus; assembly: GCF_964270905.1. Lineage (NCBI taxonomy): Eukaryota > Metazoa > Chordata > Mammalia > Artiodactyla > Delphinidae > Leucopleurus > Leucopleurus acutus. The sequence goes on along the minus strand of NC_139144.1, from coordinate 92,006,346 downwards.
GTTTTGAGTAGGGAGGGTCATGAACTGATTTGCATTTAACAGGATCATTCTCTGCAACTGGGTTGAAAATAGTCTGTAGGAGAATAAGAAAAGTAGAGGAGAGATCACTCAGGAGGCTCCCTCTGCAACCCAGGTAAGAGAAGATGATGGCTCAGGTGAGACTAATTACAGTGGATTGGTAAGAAATGCTTCGATTCTGCATATAATTCGAAGGTTTATCCGAGAGGTTGAATGTGGAGTGTGAGAAAAAGAGATAAAGCCCAAGATGACTGCAAGGGTGATTGGAGTCATCAGTTACCATCAACTGAGTTTGGGAAGGCTACAGATGAGTAGGTAGAGAGATTAGCTGCATAACAATCAAGAGTTTGGTTTCACACAAGCTGAGACCGAGATACCTATTAGGTCCCCAAATAGAAATGCCAAGTAGGTGAGTAATCAGTTGGGTAGATAAATGTAGAATTTAGGAAAGAATTCTGGACTGGAAGTACAAATTTAAGGATCGTCAGCAAATAGATGTTATGTAGAACTATATGGATGTTACACGGTTCTAAATAAAATGGATCTAAATAAAATCACCAAAGGAGTAAGCGAACATAGAGAAAAGAAGAGGACCAAGGTCTGAGCCCTAGGGTTCTCCAACATCAAAGGCCGGGGAGAAGAGGAAAAAGCAACAAAGGAAACTAAGAATGAGCAGCCAGTGAGGTAAGAGTCAAAGAAAGATTTGTCTAGTGAATGATGTGTATCAAGGAGGAGGAAGGGGCCAAATGCTGCCAGTGGGAGGAGGTCCTGGACTGACTGTTAGAACTGACCAGGTAGAGGTCACTGGTGGCCTTAATGAGGGCAGTCTGACTGGAATTTGTAAAATGAAAGCTTGATTGAAGTGGTTTAAGAATGAATGGAAAGTGAGAAATTATAAGCAATGAGCTTTATACAAAAGTGATTAAAGAAAGGTCGTAGCTGATGGAGGGAGTGGAGAGAGAGAAGACTTTGTTTCATTTAAGAGGAAAGTATGTTTAAATGCTGGTGAGGATGGTCTAGCAAAGGAAGGAGGAAATGATGCATAAGGGAAAGAATAAAGAATTGCTAGAGCAATATCCTTGCATGGCGAAAGGGGATGAGGTCTTCCAAACAAGTGAAGCAACTAGCTTTGGATAGAAGCAAAGATGCTTTATATAGGAACAAGCGAGAAAGCCGAGTGTATGGATGCAGGTGTTGGTAGGGAGGTAAATAGGATGTGGGCTTTTAGACATTGTCTCCTGATTGCTTCAATCTTCTCAGTAAAATAAGTGTTTATCCCTGAGAATGAGAACAGGGAAGCAAAGCAGAGAAGGTGGGAAAGAGTCCCTCTAGATGAGTAGGGGAGGGGGGGTACAGGGGATGGATAATTCAATGGGCTAACCACTTCAAGAACCCACTGAGGTTTACGGTCATGAATATAAAGTGAGACAAGACAACGTGACTGTGTGTTTTTCTCCAGAGATGTTCAATTGCATGGCAGAGAGATTCTATTTATCCAGCGTTGTGGCTCTGCCAAGCAAGGAAGAAGCCAGAGGAGGCAAGGGAATTTATGGAGAATGCACAAGAGTAGTGATGATGGACCATGAAATTGAAGCCTAAGAACTAGAAGCAACCTAAAGCCATGTACTCTGCCTGCCCTTCTGTTATTGTCTTCCCTTACATTTTGAAGGGCAAGACCATATTTTCTACATTTCCTGTAACTCTTTACAGCAACTAGACTTGTATCCATGATGACTACTCAATTAATATGTATTGATTGTCTATTTACTTCTGGGTGTGAAAATGTAGCAGGTTCTCCAATCTTCAATGATCCTTCCAGAGTAAAGCCCCACTAGATTTGACAGATGGTCTATAAGTTTTATATTTGAAACACCATATGTCATGTACCAATGCTCTGTACATACTTAGCTTCAAGTTTTCAGGTTTGGGTGATAATGTAGTTGGTAGCACCTGTGCTTCAAAACCTGCCATCCAGAAGCTTCATTTTCTCTTCCCCACACATTTATCACTTCAACCAGATGCTCCCAATTTCCTGGTTCCTCAGAATACAGTCTGGCCATCCTGGGATTTGAATCCCAGGATTCACCAGGTCTTATGTAAGAACCCTGGTCCAGGAGCATAGAGCTGCCATCTGTCTATTCCCTTTCTTCATTCCTTTTTTTTGTGTGTGTGGTATGCGGGCCTCTCTCTGTTGTAGCCTCTCCCGTTGCGGAGCACAGGCTCCGGACTCGCAGGCTCAGAAGCCATGGTTTACGGGCCCAGCCACTCCGTAGTATGTGGGATCCTCCCGGACCGGGGCACGAACCCGTGTACCCTGCATCGGCAGGCGGACTCTCAACCACTGTGCCACCAGGGAAGCCTGACCCTTCCTATTTTTGTCACACATGATTCAGGTTACCTACCTAGGCACAATTGCTGGAACTGATAACGTATCATCTTATATGTGTTTAAATCCTAAGTGCAGACACTACTAATCCTGGTTAAAAGATGTGGAAACTAAAGCACTGGGACATTCTTATCCCAGGTCACTCAATATTGAAGTAATGACACGAAAACTAACATTCTTCAGATTCCCATTTCAATTCATTTGAGAAAATATTTTTAAAATACGTATCGCTGTAGGATATGGGTGTTCAAGCTGCTAACTTGAGAACAAGTCATGCTGCCAATGATTCGAATAAGAATTTACCGCATCAGAGATGTCCCATCACTCAAATCCATTCAGTGCACAGAATCAAAATATTCCAGCAAGAATGTTTACCTTATTTCCCACTGACTTCTACTTTAAAAGCTGAAATAATTTTTATTATGAATAAAAAGTTGGACACGGATACAATGCAATCACATGATAAAAATGCAGCAAATAATTTCATTTAAAGGCAAATGCTGTATTTTGTATAGGACTATTCATAATTAATGATACAATAACATTAACAGGTGTGCACAATTTTTTTAATGCTCTCAAATATACTGTGCTCAGCGCTGAGGATACAGAGGCAAAGGAAATAGACACGGTTCTCGCCTTCAAAGATTTACAATCTGGGGGGGGAGGCAAACAAATATGTAATTAAAATGGAGTTATACTACGAAAGCATTTTTCGGCCAGGACTAGGCAAAGATCCCCTGGACTTCATTGGATATTGTCAACAAAACTTTTTTTAATTAAAAAAAATGCTTCCAAGTAGAAAGTTGAAAGTAACAATTTCGTCTAGAACCAGGAGTCTTGGTAATGAAGTCATTGGTCCATTGTTCTGCCTGTGCAGATACACATCCCTGTAATTAACATAAGACTTGTCCCAAACACCTTAATTCTTCCAGCTTTATATCCAAGGTTACTACTCCTTTACAATACTCGTCTAATTTTTTTTTTTTTTTTTTTTTTTTTTTTTTGCGGTACGTGGGCCTCTCACTGTTGTGGCCTCTCCCGTCGCGCAGCACAGGCTCCGGACGCGCAGGTTCAGCAGCCATGGCTCACGGGCCCAGCCGCTCCGCGGCATATGGGATCTTCCCGGACCAGGGCACGAACCCGTGTCCCCTGCATCGGCAGGTGGACCCTCAACCACTGTGCCAACAGGGAAGCCCAGCCCTCTGGTTTTAAACATGAGAACTCTGGCATTTTGTTGCCAGTAGCCAGATTCCTAGTCTACAGATGATGAAACACCATAGGAATGTTAGAAAATCAAGATCTGTGCAATTGTTTCTCCCACCCAATACATTCCAGGAGAGGGCAATTTGTGATCGCAGAATGCACTAGGAGAAGAAATGTGTTCTTTACCGCTGTTGACAAATGGATCTTCTAAGTAGCCCTCTCTTCTTTTGAAGCCAGCATCTAGCAATTAACCCTTCCATCTGGCAGCGTCTTTTCCACACTTCTAGGCAACAGACATTTCACATTAGTAATAGCTGTGACTTCAGCGGTCCTCCCGCTAATGATACTTTTTGTTTCCTTTCCCATTTGCTAAAATACTTTCCTCTAATTTAGTGACCTGAGCAGGGATATTAGGAAAAGTGGGAAACAATCATTCAGAAACTCATTAAAATATCTCAGCACAAAAATGAGAGTGGCATGCATGAGGGGAATGAGAACACTGGAAAGGAATAATAAAGATCTCAGAGTCACTACTGCTGCTGTCAGTCTGGTTTTAGTCAACCGTAGACTTTGGGAAAAGAAAAAAGTCAGCGTGGAGTTTAAAAACAATAAGAGCTGCTAAAACAAAATGTGAAAATAACCTTGTACCATCCTGACTATAGGCTCTATTTACCCAGAAAGACTTTAAAAAGAAATCTATCCTCATCTTTAATTTTTTTTGAATTTTGTTTTATTTATTTTTTAAGCAGCAGGTTCTGATCCTCATCTTTATAAATTCAAATGCTATTGATATGAAAATTAAAATCCACTTCTGTTTTTTTTGCTGGAAAACATTCTGATGTAGACTTACAACATTCCCAGAAATGTGTCTTCCTGGGGTTTTACTGTAACCAAGCTATTGCTATGTATTGAGACAGTCTGTTTTCTCTGGTGAGATAAATGAGACTATGAATCAAGAAAGTGGGATTTTCACATCACATAAGCCACTTACTTGTTGTTAGCTCTTGACTCATTCAGTTATCCTATGGGTACTTCAATGTTCCCAACCATAAAGGAAGCACTTGACCCCTTAGATTGCTGGGAGGATTTTAGGAGGTAATAAATTCTCTTTTTTTTAACCAAGAAAATCAAGGTTTTTTTCAACTTTATTGAGGTATAATGGACCAATAAAAATGTAAGATATTTAAGGTGTATATTGTGTTGATTTGATATACGTATAATTGTGAAAATTCCCAACATCTAGTCAATTAACACATCCAACACCTCACATATTTATCTTTTTCTGGAGGGGGGATAGGCGAGAACATTTAAGTTCTACTCTCTCAGCAAATTTCAATTATATTATAGTGTTATCACCTATAGTCATTGTGATTTACGTTAGAGCCTCAGACCTTACTCATCTTATAGCTGAAAGTTTGTGCCATTTTACCAACCTCTCCCTATCCCCACTGCCCACCCCATCCCTGGCAAACACTTTTCTACTCTCGGTTTCAATTAGTTTGACTTCTTTTTTTTAGATTCCACATATAAATGAAATCATACAGTATTTTTCCTTCTCTGTCTGGCTTATCTTACTTAGCATAAGCACTCGAGGTCCATCCACGTTGTCGAAAATGGCAGGATTACCTTCTTTCTCATGGCTGAATGATATTCATACATACCTCATCTTCTTTATCCACTCATCCATTGATGGGCACTTAGGTCATTTCCATTTCTTGCCTATTGTAAATAATGCTGCAATGAACATAATAGTACAGTTAGCTCTTCGATATCCTGATTTCATTTCCTTTGGGTATATCTCCTGAAGTAGGATTGCTAGATCATACGGTAAATTCTTTAAAATAAAGGCAATTGTCCTTAAGGTCTCAGGTCAGTAGTCATGTTTTCACAAAAGACTTCCCTGACTATCATTTTTTATCCACACCTCATCCTACACCAACTCCAGCTTCCCCCCACAATACATTCATAGAACATCACATGGTTTCCTTCCTAGCACACAACATAGTTTGTAGCCATGCATTTATGTATTGATTGCACCCCTCTAGTCTAAACTTTATGAGGGCAGATACCATACACTTTGTTTACTGTTATATACCACATACTTTTTCATCACAATGCCTGGCATATAGTAGGTTGACAATAGTGAATTAAATAGAAGTTTTAACCTTAGATCTGGAGAGAAGGCTATTTAGAGTCTTGATAAATGTTATAATCAAAGAATCAATTCTTTCTTTTATTCTTCCCTAGGCTTATACCATGGAGACAATGACCAAAACCCATCGAAACACTGCCCAAAGTCCCACAGGCGAACCCACTCTGTCATTATGGCCTTCCTTCCGATCTGTGTTGCAATTGGTGATCCTGAGCTGGCACTGCCCGTCCTGTACCCTATTTATCATTTTCATTAGAAAAACCAAAATTCATGAGTTTTAATTCTAAGAAGCCCTTCCTTTGCTTCTTCTAACGTGAAAAAGGCAGCTCTAGTTCACCTATATAATTCTGTCTTCAAATTTTTTATATGTACATTATACTTTTTCTTCCTAGTCCTTCTCTTTTGTTCCAATAATAAATAGACACACACATAAATAATTTTTTAAACCATGAGGATTCGATAGATAATGTGTTTATGAGAACTATGTTCTTGTAAAATGAGTAAATTGTATTTATTCAGTCATACATACTAAAGCAGACAAGTCATTTTCTCAGCCAATTCAAAAATGAGATGATAATATAACTTTTAAAAATCCTGTTTACTTGGTATAAAGAAACCTATTCATAAGAAATTCAGTGATTCAATTGATCATTTTTCTAGATAGCATAACCAGCTTGTTATATTTTCCTAATCTTGAAATGGGATGATTATTATCCTATTTGGATCATTATCTGGAAAAATGATTTTTTTCTTTTACCTAAACAACGTGTCTAACAGCACAATTGTCTGAATATTTCATTTTTTCAGTAAGTTACTTTGACTTTGACAAAACCTCTTTTACTCATTATCTTTAAATAGTGAACCTCATGTTCTTGGTTACTGGTCATTTATTTGTTTAATCATTCATTCAGCTCACCTTTATTGATCATCTGCAATATATCAAGAACAGTACTAACATTCTGTGGGCTCGGACAACCCCTTCCTGAAAGCCAGGAGTCCCCCTTTGACAAAAGCATCACCACTTTTACCCATTTCATATAGCATCTGAGTGCTTCCAACTTATCCAGACTTTTAAATGTGCCCATTTCTTAATATCCAAATAAAATAGGCCCAACTTATAAACAGAAAATCTAGTCACTTTCTAAATATTTCTGGGGAGTTTCTGGGAGTGCTTACATGTCTTAATTGATTCTTGTCTTCTTGGAATCAAGATGGCTGTTCCTCTTTCTCCCAGATCGCTCCTGGATGTATGTCTTCTGCTTCTCCATGAGTTAACCTCTCCACAGCTGGAGGAGGGAACGCAGCCAGCGGCCTGCATTCCCCAAGGCAGCTTGCACACAAGACAGGCATTTTAGCTTTACTGAAATCTGAGAATATCCTAAGAGAATGATAAAGCAGAAAAGGAAAACAAAACTCAAAAGCCATATTACTGCTCTTAGAGTCCACCGGAAGGAGTTTTTTGGGGTTCTGAGCCTCAAAGCCCATTCCCAGGCCTCAGCCTGTCCCACTCCACATCTGCCACCAGAGGAGGCTGAAAAATCAGTCAGTTAATATCTTGGGAACCCCTCAGACGAAGAAAACTACCCTTTTGCTTTATTATGGTTCTCTTTACCCTTACTCATTCCTTTCAGGTCATGCTTAGGCCTTGCCTTCACATAACCTATTAACTATTTTCCCAAACAAAAGGATATTCCTTCTTCTAAGATGAATTCTGACACAATTCTTAGAATGTAAAAACACTTGCAGTCAACATTTTGCTACAATATTTGGATTTTCTGTGTACTTTCTACATCTATCATATTCTACTATGATTTTTTTAAATGAAATATTCTTCTTCCTGAAAAAAAAAATGTGAATAATTTAACGGGAGTCCTTGAAGGTTTCAGAACAAAAGGAAGTGATGAGAACTAGGGAGCTGCCTGAGGGGCCTTTGCCCTGAAAAAGAGTTTACTTTTGAGACACATAACATTTTCATTTCTGGATGCTTTTAATTGATCTCCTACTAGTCTTCATTATTTCTAAAAGACTGGTAGGACAAACTCTTACTAGGTTTATTTTAATACTGTGTTTCTTTAAAGACTTAGATGCAATAAACACTTAGTACTAAGCAAGGGAACTCTATTTTGGTTGAACATCTTTGGCCTAAATTAAGAATTTATTTCTTCGACAGAATTCTGTGAGAAAGAGAATATTTGTTCCTTTTTCTTTCCTAGAGATCTCCCTCCTGATGCCCCTTGGCCCTATTCAATAAAGGGGGAAAAAGAAGATGGAATTTTGTTCCTAGGCAGATTATTTCCTGTAAACTCCTCTCGTTATCACTCTGCCTATACAATATCAAAGCACCCGAACAGAAAGCCAAAACTGAAATCACCTAGCTATGACTGACCACTTTTCACCTTTTGCCTAGATGTTTTGAGGCCTTGAAAATACCAAAACCAACCTGAATTCATCTAAAGAGATTAAAACATAACTGTTCTTATTGGGCCCACTAAGCTGCCTTGATTTTCTCAGTGTGACTGAGAACAGATCAAGGAACTAATATGAAAGTATTCAGGAATTTGGGATGTGCTCTTTGTATTACATCATCATTATTATCTGTCAGTTCCAGCTCTATCGTTTGCCAGCTAGCCTTAAATTGCTGGTATTTATTCTCATGAAAAAGAAAGTTAATATTTTTCTGATGATTAAAAGTATGTATAATAATTGTAAACAAAAGTGAAAATATAACATAAAAAAGGAAAAAAAAATCAGCTCTGATTCCACAACCCCAGAGATAATCAGTTATAAATTAGTACATTTCCTTTCTATCATTAAATGCGTATACTAGAGTCTAACATTGGTGATCCATTGACATTGTAATTTGAATTTCCTTGTCTGCTGGTGTTTCATGATATTTTAAAGTCTTGGTCTTTCCCCAACTCACAACCATCCTGATGAGCAAGAAGCTCTATTTAGTTTATCAAAGTCCTCGGAGCTTAAGTCCAGCCTGAGCCTAGACAGTACCTTCCCTTGGGCACAAGGCAATGCCGATGGATGCCGATGGACAACCCATCAGAAGTCAGAGGAAAACTCTTCCCAAGATGTCAGACACAGAGACGTGGTCCAATAGTAGAGCCTCAGCCGTTGGAGGGGAGATGCTGTCTTCAGCATGGTGTCTGTGGCTCAGGTTTGCCTTCTAGATCATTTCTGGTTGATCTGTGCTCAGCAAACCAGGAAGCAGATAGGGCTACAGGTCAAAGTAAATAAAAGTACTGTTCACTAATATTTCTATAAAACATTGGGCTAAAAGTAGCTCTGCTTTGGGAGCCATGTGAAAAACCTAAGAGAAAAGGAGGCAAGATTCACTTCTGTACAGAATCCACACACAGCTTTGGTTCATTGAGGTCCCAGAAAACATTCCTGCCCTTTGGCCCCTGGTGATCTCCCAAGCACCCCTAGTGGAGTCACCTTAAATTAATGACAGCTCAGATGGGGACACTGAAGGCAGTAACTATTCACTAAAGGCAGTTTTAAAGACAATGAAAACCCTGTCAATAGCTTCCACCCACAGGGCCAGATTGGGAGAGGTGAAAAAAAATCACAGTCAATGCATAGTAGCTTATTAATTAGAAAATGTGAGATAAACCGAGGATGGGTATTAGCAGTAAGGGTAGTGAGTAGGGAAGGCCTTTTAGATAGAGGTCCTGCATTAACAGGTGGAAATAAGAAACATGGACCCCACCCACACAAGGGAAAATTCCTTGGCCCAAGAAAACCCTTTTGTAGAATTTGCTTACCTTATACATAAAATTGTATTCCTGAAAAGCCAACAAATACGTTTTTCTGTCCTTAGTAGATAAATTAAATGGTTACAGCATTCTCTACATATTCATTATGTGTATACTTGAAGACTATGACGGTCTTTAATCCCTATTAAATTAATCCAATTATTTTTGCCTTTTCTGAAGCCAAACCCAAAGCCATTTCTTCTGGAATGAATTTAAACCTCCCTAGCTCTGGAGCCTGGCTAAGGAGAGGCACTGGATGAGAGTCAGAGTGAGACCTCCTTCTGTCCCACCCACTAGGGAGTTATTGTTTTACCCTGCAAAGCGAGAAAGCAAGAACAGAGCAGAATGCCTCTAAAATAAACCCATTTGCCAATTTCTCTTCTCAAAAGACAAATACTACTTGCTTCAACCCTGAACAAATAAGGAGACAGAAGGACTAATGTCCTTTCAGTCATCTGAGTCATCTGTGAATTAAATGGTCGTGAAATAGCAAGGAGAACCCAGAAAATGACAAGCAGCATGAGTTGAACATTTGTACAATGATTATAACCATGGGCTGCAGTTTTATCATCACAGACAATTTTGGTTGAACTTCTCTGAAAGATAAATAATGAAAATTCACTCTTCATCATCAAAAAAAAAAAAAGTTTGATGCTGAGTCAATCAACCTGCCAGGATATGATGATGATGATGATGGGAATTAAAACACACTTACAGAGGATACTCCATGCCAGCTACTCTTCTAAATGCTTTATTTGAGGAACTCATTTAATCCTCACAACAACCCTATTAATAAGTGCTCTTATTAGCCCCTAAAATAAGGCATGGAGAGATTGAAAAATCTGTTGGGGTAATGTAGTAAGTGGAGGAGCCAGATTTCAAACCCAGATACCCGTGACGTGACAATTAGCAACATGCCAACATCTAAATCAAACGTTTAAAAGTTTAATCTACCACCTTGATGTTGTTGATTCTTCAGAATTTTGAAGTTGCTTCAAGTGACTGATTTGTTTTCTTTTCATCGAAGCAGCTTAATCATAATGAATAAAGTCATTACATAAAAGGCAAAACATAAAAATTAAATAGATTTTGAAAACTGAATAATTTTTCACTTCTAGATAACTGAAGTTCAATTAAATAACAGTGTGAAACTATGAGATTCAACCGTTTGCATTTTGTATAACAGAGGTCAATATTTATTGGAATGAGATTCATGTTCTACATAACCCCATTTTCCAGAACAAGGGAAAAATGACATAGACTTGAATTAGCCACAGATCAAGTCTTTGGGACAAAATTCATTTTTTATTTCCTTGTTGAGAATTAAAATCACGTAGGGTAAAGCATCATTTTTTTCCCTTCCTTCTTGTTTCCCATTAGCACTTGGGGGTCTTTCAGGGAAGAGTCTGGATTTTTAAGCAACCATACTGCTCACAAGCACCATACCATCCCGCCAGCAGCTCACTGACCCTCCTGATTTCCACCCTTCCCGCACTCAACTCCTTTGAGGCTTACTTTTTTCTATGGCCAAGTTTTCTATGAGCAAAAAAGTAACTGAAATACTCAATCGGTCTTTTACTGTTTCTCGATAAATTTTACTAAGCAACAATTATCATCAATGATATTATTAAAAGTGGATTCAATTTATCCAACAAGCCGAAGTACACCCAGAAGTCAGTCTATTCAGAGGACTTGGCAATGGTAATAGGAATGGCCCCAAAGCACAACCAGCTGTGTACCATGTCTTTTGTCTTGCTAGTCCCCATATCTACATATCCTGGGTTCTCAAAAATGTTGGTTGGATTTAATTAACTTGAAATGTGAACACCAAAGCTAATAAACAAATGAGGTTCTTCATGCTGCCAAACTTGAATCTGGTTACAAGATATGTCCAGTTATGACTGCTAGTTCTGGAGAAGCTTGACATGTACAACTAGAGGAAGAGAGAGAGAGAGAAGGAGAAGGAGAGAGAGCAGTAAGGGTGAGGTGAGGTGGTTGTGGAATCCCAGATGGGTGATAAACATGAGAAGGGCTGAAGCAGGGCAGAGAAAAATCAGAATATGGGGAGATTCAAGGACGCTGGAAGAAGTACCACCAGGAATAAGCTTGCTCCAGATGTGATGTCCTCCGTTCTGTCTCAGTTCATTTGGGCTCTGCTATAACAAGAACACCATGGACAGGGTGGATTAAACAACGAGCATTGATTTCTCATAATTCTGGAGGCTGGGGAGCCCAGGACCAAGGCACTACAGATCTGGTGCCTGGTAAGAGCCCCCTTCCCGGTTCACAAATGGCTATTTTCTCTTTGTGTCCTCACATGAATGAGGGGGTAAGGGAGCTCTCTGGGGTCTCTTTTATAAGGGCGTTAATCCCACTCATGACGGCTCCACTCTGGTGCATTAAGCACCTCCCAAAGACCCCACCTCCTAATACCATCACTTTGTGGATTAGGATTTCAACACGTGAATATGGGAGGGACACAAACATCCAGTCCATAACACATCCCTATTCAGGTTGAAGTCCTGGGTTAAAGCAGAAGATAGTCTTACTGGCTGTTTCCTCAGGACTTCCATACCCTCCTCTCCTCTGTACTCTGCCTCCAGTTTGGTATCTCTGTTGGCCTTTAAAAGTACAGGCTTAAAATTTCCAGTTCAACCCTTTTTCATTAAGATATACCCATGGAGCAGGTTTCTCCAGAAAGTAGCTCTTCATTCCTTATGTAAGCAACACAATGAATGCACATCTTAAAAGAGAATCATAAAGCAGTTAGGAGAAAGGAGCAGTGCATGCGTGTGAATGTGGATTTGACCCATAAACATAACACCCCTCATCAGCGAGATGTTTCATCCATCTCAACACTGGAGCCACTTTGCTCTTTGCTCTACTCCAAATTGCTCCTCACTAGTGTTTGACGGAAGTTCGTTAGTGTCATAGACCACAAAAACTATCATTGCATGAACAAAATCCTAGAGCACGCTTCAGTGGAACGATTCCCAGAACTTGCCGTTCCTGAACTTCTTTACTGCTTCCTATCTGTTCCTCCCCCATCTGACACTAAGCCTAAAACGTATAACTGACCCAAATGAGGATGAGTTGAGAGTCGAAAGATACTGACTTTGTTTTCCTTTCCAGCCTTAAATTAAATATTTCTCCTTCTTTCTCTCTCTTTATTTTGACATTTTTATTGTGGAATATATCATGCATAAGGAAATGTATATAATGTTTACACACATACCTACAGTTTAAGGAATAATATGACACACATCTGTGTGATTTAGCTCTCTTTCTCTCTTAACGGAATTTTTTAAACACTTACTGGACTACTTAGGAAATAAGAATGAAAACGATAAGTTCGAAGGAAGAAAATACACATTAAAGCCTCCTGAGAAATAAGAAAACAATCTTAAGACTGGGGAAAGTTTCCTTTTAAGTTGAAAAAGAATTAAAACAGATCCAGCTGCCTGCTTTGATTTTGTCCACTTCCCTTCTTTATTTTCTTTCTTCTTTTCCTCTCTCCCTCTTTTTTCTCCCCTATCTCCCCTTCCCCTGAACCTTAAGTGACATGAGACAGTTAAGAGACAAGCCACAAGGCAGAGAGCTCTTCAAAGAACAGTTCTGACAGCAGCTAACATGAGACTTAGGCCAAGGATTCCAAGAAAGAGGTGTGAGGACATGCAATCCTCTCCCAACGTTCCAACTACACGTTTTATAGCAGTTTCAGTGGAAGAAAACTGCTCCCTGAGTCAAGACCAGGATCACATACCCAACTCTTCTCCTGTCTCTGTTGAAACTCCAGCCCCGCTTCTGATGAGGAAGTTTTCTAACCCTGAGGTGCTCCCTGATATGCATCAGCTAACAGAGCCTTTAAACTCTATATGAGTTGCCTGAACCATTTTTTCCCTTTTTTAAAATTAACGGGCACAACGCTTTACCGCATTGTCTTTACTTTTCGCCCGAAAGAGGACGCTCAAGGATGGACTTGCCCTCCCAGACAAGCAGGATACCCAAGATTTCCTCACCACTCACTAGGCTTTGCCAGTAGAGGGCAGTGGAGTGGTTGGAAGTAGTAACCTGTCATCCCTAAATCTGTTGCCCACCGCGGCTGGCATCATTGGGATTTTTCCCAACGTCATCTTTGGAAACTTCCTACCCTGAATCCCTCCTCCACTCACTCCTCCATCAGGTTTTTTCTCTCCCGTGTCTCTCCGTCCATCCAGAGAGAAAAGCAGCCATCTGCTGACGGGAACACTGTGGGGCAGGATGAATGATTCATCTCCCCTCTGGGGAGCCAATCTGGTCTCGCGTGAGCGTTGAGTGACCAGTCATGGTGGCTCACTCCCCCGTGAGACGAGACGAATCGGAGAACGGGCGTTGTTTCTTGCATTAGATTTCTGCATTCTTCCGAAAAACCCTCTGAAACCCAGACAGCTGAACTGACATGCCCAAGATCACAGAATTAGTGTCCAGGCTGAAATTAGAATCTGATATCCGTCCCAGAGACTTACACTGAGTGTTGATAAGTAATGGTAATAATAAAGCTTATTGAGTACTAACCATGTGTCAGGCACTATTCTAAAAATTTTACATGCGTTCACTCCTTTCATCCTTACCAGAAGCTCTTTACTTTGATGTAGTCCCACTTGTTTATTTTTGTTGTTGTTGCGCTCTTCCAAAACCGGATGAGTCAGAGGTCAGTATTATTTCTATTTTAAGGATGAGGAAACTGAAACTCAGAATAATTAAGGAACAGCTAGTGAGGATTTGATTCTAGGATGTCTTATGTCAGACCTAGAACTTATAAAACCACTGACATTTTCGCTACTCTGTGGTAAATGAAAGAAATAAGGATGGCACAGTGCGTTTTTCTTAAAGCTAGATTTATTCTATTTTAAATACTATCCTTTATTATATTCCGTACTTCTTATTTTAGAATATTAAAAATGCCCTTTCTTTTATGAGAAAATAGTGAGAGGACATGGTAGTTGTTGGTGTTTTATGAATTTTATTTTTTAATGGAATATATTTTCAAAGTTGTTTGCGTATATGAAATTGCAGAGTCTGGAAAGCACTTCCTTGAATTTTTTGCCTCCTGTTAGGAATTCTGGGAGAACTTTAATGCTTTTATGCTTCCTCTGCAGGGTTCTGGCCTTAACTGGGGGAATAGGGAGGTTCAGAATGACAAAACTTTATTATGTTCCTTATATCAGTCAGGACTCTTGATTGCGAGTAAATAACTTAAGTAAAAAATTAGTATATATTAATTAATTTAGCTGAAGCATTTGGGGGTCAGTGGCTCAAATTATGTCTTAAATTATATTTCTCAGCTTTGCTCTCTACATATATCAGCTTAATTCTGAGGCTCTGTGGGAGCAAAATGGCTACCAACGGCTTCAGTCTTTCTCTGTGTTCAAGTTCAGAGGGGGAAAAGGTATCTCTCCCTAGCAGCTCCCACATAGGATTGTCTTTTGAATGGCCTGATTTATGTTGATCCCTGAAGGAGTCATATAGCCAAGGGTGTATTGATGCTACCTGACCAGTTCTGAGTTACACATTATACTCCTGAAGCTGGTAGTAGAATCAGCTCCACTGGCAGCACTTCCTCAGACAACAGGAAGAGGATGGTTCTCAAAAGGGAACATCAGATACTGTCGCCAAAAGAACGGATGCGTGGTGGTCCAGCGGGCAAATGTTCATTATTCACCTGCCGTATGTCATTCACTGGGCTGGGTACTACTCAGGGATCACTTCATTTAACTCTCACAACAATTCTGTCAGGCAAATAATAACTTACCAGTGAAGACACTAAGGCCCAGAGAAGCCGAAAAACACAGAAAACGTCAAAGACTAGCTGCTGGGAGATCCAGGAATCAAATTCTATTCTGACTTCACTTCCCAAGCTCTTGATTTTTATTTTCTAATTTGCCTATCCTACCCATCCCTTTACCACTAAAACTGAGGATAAAGTAAGTCATGCTGTGTATTTCAATGATGGCTTGGTCCAGGGGCTCAATGACCACCTTTCCCAGGCCCACTCCTACGGAGGGGTGAAGCGTTAGTGACCTCTGACTACTCCCTTCTCCCACTTCACCAAGGACTAAGAATTCTTTAAATATGTATTTCTGCTGTCCTCACCACAGTTGAAAAGCCAACAATCAGAAACACTGATTACGTCTCACCGCTGGGTTGAAAAGAAAATATAATCTGGAGCAATTCTAGATGGATGTTAATCAAACAAGAGAACAATGTTTCTTTGAAGTTTGATTTAGAATTTTCCAACATGTTAATCATGTGACATCCACACCTCAGAGAATAGGTCCTTTAGCCTTAAAAAAGAAGTGCATTGGAAGAGAAGGATTTCATCACTAATATATTGAAGAACAGTTTCTCTATTCACTCTGTAGCAAACATCATAATCACCCCACGACAGTTCCAGGAAACTATTCTCTGAAACAGTAAACCTGTCCAATCAAAATTAAGTGTTCAGAGTCGTAAATAGTATTCAATGCTTCATCAAAAATCTAAAACAAGACCACTATTTGCAGCTCCAGATATCATTAGGCATCCAGACTTGGGTCATAAATAAGATTCCTTTAATCAAATACAAAGCCAAGACTGAGATCATTAATCTCCAGATTCACTCAATGTGAAAAATAATTTTCATTATTTTCCAAGGAAAGTGTTCACATTTGGAAAAGAATAATAGTCATAAAATAAAAAGAATTCAAGACTTTAACATTATTGTAAAAGCAAAGTAGTCATGTTAAATCTTGGCTGTCACCTAATATCAGGCAGGATGGTCCATGGCCTCACATGGACAATATTTCATTTGGGGGGTTCTCTGCTCAGCTGTCAGTCCACACACCATCTCCTTGTGGCTCCAGAAAGCTGACTTGGATCTATTTCTTCCTCCTTCTCACTGCTTCTCTCCACCCCCAGCTCCTCTAAGCATAGATAATGATCATGCTTACTGGACATTTTAGTTCTAGTCACACACACCATGAGGCTCCAGGGTAAATTACTTTCTTGACTATTCAATTTCCATTTCTTCATGGTTTGAAGAAGGGCATTCAGCTTAAGCCTAAACTGTGTTCACCACTGAAGTTCAGATATGTGGGGACACGTCCAGTAAACTAACGGGGGACTTGCCAAAAAATAATTGAGGAAAGAAAGACGAAGCACTTCTGGGGAGAGAGTACATCCCAAGAGAATGAGGCAGCCAAACACAACAACCTGGATCCAGTTTTTTAAAAAGTCTTGGCTCTTCAAAGGGTCATGAGCTTGGGCAGCAGTGGCCATGTCTGCTCTGAGAAGTGATGCCCTAGCAGCAGGGGCAAAGGTGCCTGGTGAGAGAGTGGGGTGTGGTACTCAGCGGACTTTCAAGGCACCTCAAGGTACCTCTAAGCAAATGGGGCTGGAGCAGTGTACCAGGAGTGGAATAGCAAGAACCTTACGGCAACCAACAAGGAGCTTGATCAGACACTTGTTTTTCAGTGTACAGGGACTGTAGAGGGAGGGGGAAAGAGCAGGGGTCTGTGATCCTATATTAGGTACTAGCAAAACAAGGATTATATAAAAAAAGTGTATCGAATGTCCTTCCTTAATACCTTCCAGCTCTGAGTTTGAACAACTTTATAATTCTAAATAGCTGATGGTGGGGAAAAGAAACATTGCTCTCTGCGCCCTGCCCCAAACCAAGTCCTCACCAGCAGCAAGTTAAGCCTCCAGAAGACAGGAACAAAAGCAACCACTGCTGAATAGGATACCCTTCCCTCCCCCTTGGGAGGGTCAGAGTGTGACTCCTGCCCAGCCTGCCTTCCTGCTCGTGCTTCTCCCTCTTATAAAGGGGCCTCTTCCCCGACTGGCTCCTCCCCCCTACCCCTCATCACCTCGCCCTGGGCATCCCAGAGCATAGGCTTCCAAGAAAAGGCTATGCTCATCTTTTGTGACTCCAAACCTCACTCCAGCTACTTTCACTGAAAAATAGATATAGGAAACTCCTGATCTCCCTTTGTCCTGGTCCCTGGAAATCCCAAACTCAGGTTCACTATTACTAAGAACATTCCAACATTTCAAATGTAGACAGTCTATGAAGGAGTTTCAACTCAATGGTTAGTAACACAAAATTGTTACTTTTTTCAAATCTTTCTCTCAATCGTGTTTTTTCCAATAACCCTGTCCTACTTCCTGGCAATGACCTCTTGGCACCGTCCATAACTCAGCAGTCCCTTCTGATTATTAACACTACTTATATTAAAAATTCTAATACCTTAGCTAATTAAAAATTGTTCATCTCCCCTTCTTCAAAATAGCTAGATCCATAAGTCCTGGGTTCTTGCCGTAAAGGATGAACACGGTTTGACTCTGAAATAACTTCTCTCCTCTTCTCCTTTCAAGATCTGGCTCTTCTAGCACCTTAGGGGCAGGGAGGAGAAATAAGTGAAGGCAGTGGTGATCATGTCCATGAGGGCAGATGTCCTGGCCTCCCGGTCTCTGCCTAAACACATGGTGTTCTTGGGGCAATGCTAATTTCACCTTGCCCCTCCCCAAGCCCTGAGGAGCCCCCCAGAAAAGAGGCCTCCCCATCTCTCATCTGCTCCATCTACAGCGCACGCCTCCAGCCCTTTCTCGGGTTGGGTGGCCCCTCGCTTGACCCAGCAGCCACTGGGCATCCCTGTGCTCCCGCCCTTCCCCTCACCTCTGGGTGGTCCCTTCTGTGCCCTCAGAAGGACTAGGGTGGGTGTGGCCCCATCCTGTTCTCCTCCAGCACCTTCTCCTCACACCCGGGCCGCTCCTTACCCAGCTGGGGACAGCTCTTCCAACAAGCTTCCTGCTCAGGAATCTCCAGACTAGTAGCGGCCGTGTCCCCAGGCCTCACACACGGACAGAGGCGTGTGTCAGACTCACCTAAAACGTTCCCGCCCTGCTCTGTACCATGCCCAGGTCAGCACAGAATGAGCCTGCAACTTCTGGAGTTCAGCACCCCTCCATCAGGGAGAAGATACGATGCCCTCAAACCCTATGACTGATGCCCCTTGAAAGCCCTTCCCTTGGCTTCTTGGAGAAGAAAGAAACTCCCATGGGGAAGGAGGCTGGAAACCTCTTACCTGGGCCCTAGTGACACCATGCAGACAGGGGTGGGACAGGGGGTTGTGGTCATGAGGCAGATTTAACCACCTCTTAGTAAACAAACCCAAAGGGCCCCGGAGGTGGCGACCCTTTGATAACTATCTTCAGGGTATGGGGTACCTAGCTGTTTCGTCCTCAGTTTTATACTTTTGCTGTAATTTCAGCACAAAAAGACAAAACCATTCTCTGGCATGGTGCCAGCCCTCTCTACACCATCAAACAGCCACATCCCCCTCCCCCCACCTGTAAGGACCTTCCCCCTTAGGGATAAACCTCATCCGTAGTCACTTGGCACAGATACAGTGAGACCTCCAGCCGTTTAGGAATGTAACAACACTTTTATACAATAACCTAACATCTAGAGACAATGAGAATAACATATAAACAAACCACAACATGACTTAGGATACCACCCCTTATTCTTACGACTTTATTTCACAGATTGAAAAATTGAGACCCATAAACTCCCCAAGTGCATAGAACGGTCAAAATCATCACTTGAGACCTCTAATAACTTCAAACTACTCCACAGCTCAGTGAAGAACAATGATTTTGTATTCCCAAACGAAAGTCCTAACATACCTTCCCAATGACATTTCTTGCTAATTTTACCTAAAGGTTATTGGAGGAATTCTGATCTTCAAACCAGAATAAAATTTCATGTAATTTTATGTGAAGCCTGATACATTTTGGACATGAGTCTAACTGTCCATTTGTAAAGTTGAAGTTCATCACACAGGGTATAGCATTGTCCCCTGGAAGGTTCTTTCATTTTAAATATATCATTTTAGGGAATATTATAGTCCGGCATAATCTGACACATAGAAAAGTGTGTGAGTGCTTAAAATATTCCAGGCACCGAGTCGGCGTCAAACACAAAATAGGCTTCTTGTTTATCTAAAAATAAACATGAAAGATCAGAAGACTTTGTCGGCCTGTAGCAAATCATTTTCTTAGCTTTTCTGACGCAGTAGCTATTCTGTTGACCATCTGCACTTAGAACATGATTCATTTGCCCATGGCGGTAATGTGAGAGCCCGTCTGTGCTTTTCTTAGCGACCTCCTATGGAGATGGAAAAATGTAGCATCCACATTAGAGTATAAGCCCACCCCCTCGAAGAATGCTTTTAGAGGCCTAGATTTTTTTTTCTTCAAGTTGTGTGTTAATGAAGGCAGTTATCAGTAAGATTCCCGGGCCCCTACCAGAGTGACCCAATACCAGGTCTCTCCCTAAATCGCAGTGCACAGTGGCCAACAAATATATCATCATCTTGTTTTGCTGCTGCTGTTATTATTGTTGTGGTTTGTCCTACGGCACCGGCAAAGTTGGCTCACAGCAGCCTTTCCAGGAAGCCACGTTCTCAGTCTAGGTAGCACATTAGGGTCACCTGAGACCTTTTAAAATCCTGATGCCCAGACCACGTAGTTCAGAGTCTCTGGGAGGTGTATCCGAGCGTGGGTAGTCTTTAAAGGCCCCAGATGATTTCATTGTGCACCATAGTTAGGGATCCATGGCTGTAAGATAACGATGCTGAAAATGTGCAGAGAAATGTGAAACAGAAGCAAAGAATGTTGACTACTAAATGGGAACAGTTCAAAGTGGCGATCAAACAAAACTGGCAAAGAAGTCCACTTTCCACTTCCTATGCTTCACAGTATCAATGGTAGCACTGAGTTGACCTGAAGGTGAGGTTCAAGAAAGTGAATATACAGAAGTAAGTTTGGAAAGGTAGGCCGGCACCCTAGAATGAAGGACAGTGAAGGCAGGCCTAGAACAACGGGCTTCAGGCCAGTCACTAGGGAATCCCTGGAAGTTTGGGTGCAGAGACGTGACGTGATTAAGGGGTATTTTAGGAACACCAGTCTGCCAACAATAGTAGGATGGATCAGAGAGGGAGAAAATAGAGTCAGGGAGACCAATTAAGAGGCGATTAGGGCAGTCCGGAATTGAGGTGGCCAGAGCCTGAGTACCGAGAGCGGCAGCCCCGGAAATGGAAAATAACTGTAACCATTGAAGGAATGATGGTGGAGGACTGAAAATTGAGGCTTCAAGTCAGGTCAGAGACAAACGGGATGCCAGGAAGAGAGAGTTTGAAAATACGAGAAAACAATTTTCACCTTTTATTTGTGGTTACCGTGAAACACCTGGAGAAAAGGTTTACGGGGCAGCCAGAAATATGAGCGTGGGCCTCCGCAGACAAGTCAAGATGACTCAAAACCAGATCTTTGCTGTTCTCAAAACAGGAAAGGTCATTAGAGAGGTCATTAGTCACCAGACTCAAGTCTTGAAGGCAAGAGTTATATCTTAATTATCTTTTTTACTGCCAGGATCTGGAAAAGTTCCTGGCACATAATAGATGTTCAATAAATGTTTGTTAAGCTGAAATGAACAGTCTGAAGTGATTAACAGGGAACAGTCGGAGACTCTGAAAATAATTTTTGCCAAAGTCATAGTTTGGGCTAACATCTGCCCTCTGTTGCCTCTGATGGTGTGAAGACCAGTAGAAGCGTGAGGACAGACAGGAACATCCTACCTCAGAGACCCAGTGGGAGCCACAGGTCCACAGGTGAGAGCTGAGGCCCATGGTGGCAGGGAGGAGTGAGGAAGGAGCAGGTGGGATCCAATAACTGACATTTCTCAGGGCTTGATTCCTAAAGTCACTGAAGGGGAATCTCTATGCAGAGAATGAATTAGAATAAACTGAGTAGAAGATTTATATTTTGAATAGAACTCCAAACGTGTCCAACTTAGAAAAAACATTGATACATAGAGAAAAAGCTAAATGGTTGACAACTCTAGGACAAATGGCTCCTAATTTAACATCATTCATTGTTCAGAAATGGAAGAAGTATTACTTTACACCACAGTGCCACTGTTATTCAAATATACAGGGATACTGGTATAATTAATAAGAAGTGAAACTTTATGTTAAAAATCATCCTCATACTAAAATATTTAGGAACTAATGTTTATGGCTTTTGACAACATCCAGCTATTATTTTTTCTAAAATTTTTAATTTAATTGTGAATAATTTCAAAAGCTCTTTTAAATTGTCAAGATTAATATTAAATTTAAATGTATTAATTTGTTAAATAGTAATCACATTATATTATTACTGTATAAATGTAAATTAAATAATTAAATGTAAATATTTTATCTTTGTTTTAAAATATCTTTCTTCTTCATTAAAGGGTATGATTTTTGTTACCTACTCTTTTCTCCCCTCTCCTTTCCTGGAGATTGATATGCAATATTTTTATGTTTATAATTAATATTTTTATATGTGTGTATTCAAAACCACCACAGTTTTGAATACACAGTTTTGAATACACAGAAAACCACAGTTTTCTGTGGTGTTTCTAATAAATGGTCTTATACTGTATAGATCCAACTTGCTTTTCAAACTCATTTTTATTCATATTTATCCATTCATTTTAACTGCTATATAGTCTTCCATTGTTTGAATAACTAGAGTTTGCCAGCCCTTTCCTTTATTTAGGGTTATTTAGATTGTTTTCTTCTCATTTTTCTTTCTATTGTAAACAGTGTTGTAGTGAAGCTCCTTGCACGTCATCTTATATATATGTGAAAATTTCTCTAAGCTGACTTGCTAGATTTGAGATTATGCACATTTTATAGAATATTAAAATCAGAAGCTTCGCCTGAGATCCTAAAATGATAGATATCAGTTATCAAAGTGAGATGTCAGACCAAGACAAAACATACCATGGCTTCACTACTCTTACACCCTCCATCTGTACTGAATGTAAAAAAGGGCCAGCTTGTTGCAGATGAAGGAGAGAGAATTTGTGATGAGAACGTCTTGGAGAGAATGGCGCTATATGTCCTAGCCTGTTCTGTGAACACCCACCAAGGAGAGAGTCGGGTGTGGAACTACCTGCTTTTCACCTCAATCCAATGAGTAGAACCTGAAAGGCACAATCTGTGACTCATGCAGTATACAGGCCAGCTCCTATCCAGATCATATGAAGGGCTAAAAAGAGCTTGTGGATAAGGGGCAAGTGAAAGAACAGGAGGCTGCATTAGCTCAGCCTACAGCAGCCTCTTCTAACCTCAGCCTCTGCTGAATGTCCAGCACTCAGCAAGAGAGACTGAAGTGGCCTAGTATAAAGCATCATTCCTTGAGGAGGTCAGGCAGCCACCTGGTGGTGGGTCGGTGTTACAACATCTCTTCTGACTCCCGGGGCAGCAATTCCTTTACTTCGCATTACGTGTTTGCCCTTCTTGACCACAGTGCCTCTGCCAGCGCCATGCTCTCTACCAATATGGAACCCCACAGAACCTCACCTCAGAATAAGGAACTCATTTTATAGCAATAGTGATGCATTTATAGGCTTGTGGCCACAGGATTCTTTGGTCTTAACGAGGTACCCATCAACCAGAAGCTGCCGATCTGGTGGAATGGTGGGACAGCTTGTCGAAGGCTGGCTAAGCTGCCAGCTGGGGTTCAACACATGTGAAGTTAGGAGGCACGAATGTAGCATGTGCATTGAATTCACAAATCATATTCTCTAGTTTCCAATGGCTGGAACTGAACCAACAGCCGATGTATTTTAGTCTCTGATCACAAGAAAACCAGTCCACTCCGGTAACCAAGGAGTGAAATTAAAAGCAGCCCCTCTCATAATCATACCCAATGGCCCACTTGTGGAATTCATACCCCAAATTTGGACTCTGAAGGGTTAGAGGTACTGGCTCTCTTGGAGGAGGGGACATCAGTAAGACTTACACTAAACTGAAGGGTGCAGTACCGCTTAGCCAGCAGGCAAAGAAATAACTGTAAGCTTGGTGGCTTACTGGTACCCTTGAAGAAGTAGGATTGCTACTTCACAATGGGAGCAGGAATGAGCATGTCTGAACACTGGGGTTTGGGGTTCACTGGGTATCTCATAGTACTACCAAGCCTAGTATTAACGGTCAATGAGCAATTACAGCTAATGTGTCTCAATGTGAGATTCCCAGAAACAAACCCTGAAAAGGATTTGAGTATGAGTAGTTTATTTGGGACTAAGCCCAGAAAACACCAGTAGGGAAATGGGAAGCAGGACAGGAAGGGAAAAACCAGTATTATCAACCAATTTACAACTGCGGGCAACAGGCATGCAGCCCTCCTGGGCAACTCTAACTCAGTGTGGAACACACAAAGCTACACAGTGGGGAGCGGGCTGTTATCCATCTCCAGGTCCACCTGTGGTTGAGGACTGGTTCCAGGGGATTCTCTTTATGATGCTGCCAGTCTTCTCCTGGAGTATGGGCTTCTTCAGTCGTAGAGTTTGCAGGTGTTCTCGGCAAGCAGCCTTCTGTTTGTAAAGGTGAATACTGAGGGTACATAAGCAGGACACAAAACCGTCTGCTGTATACCACCACCCAGCAAGGGCAGAACAGCAAAAAGTTTGGGTGAAGGTCTGGGCCACTACACCAGGCAAGCCATCCAACCCAGCTTAATTGCTGACCAAGCCGCGAGGAATCCAAGATGGTGGTGGTGAAAGGAGACAGAATATAAAGTACAGCGTCAAGACCAACTACAGGAGCAGGACTGTCAGACAGGAAACACTCACCTGTTGCCATATATCCTCCAAGACATCACAACTGGCTACCACTTTGAAGAGGACTTCTTCTCTTTTCTGAGAAGAAATTAGAATAGCCCAAGAATAAAAATGGAGACTGTATTACAAAAAGGAGCCTAAAATAAGGGGAGAGCATGATTAGATCTGAGAGGCCACAAGAAAGACACTGCATCGGACCCTAGTCATTCGCAGCATCTCAGATTCCCTTGCCTCCTGGACCATGCTGCCACACCCAGGGGTTGACACGCACTTGTCCTGTGTGTGCCTGGACTTCCTCTTCATCACTGTCATGCGACCCAGAACAGCAGTCACACAGGTAGTTTCTGCTTCTCCCACCTCTTCTGGCCCCAAATGAAACACCCCACGTAGAGCATGGATCTGGCCTCCTGAACCATGCTGAGCGGGCAGATGACTCAACCCAGAAGTGTGCTGGAGTGGCCTTCCCAGAGGAGAACTTTGACAGTTAGGAGGCAGGAGATAGAAGGCACCAGGTGGGTAAATCTTTGTTCCTCCTTCCTCCCCTCAACCCATCTTCACTGCTCTGAGGCATTTTCTCTGCACAACCTCATTTCTGAGCACCTGCTCCACAGACTTCCTCACTGAGGATGGCCAGGGCAGGAGGACCTCATGACATCACCTCCCATCTCCTCTGCCGCAGTTCCCTCTCCTTCGTTCTAGCTGCCCTGGATTTGCACTTCCCAAATAAAGCCTCAGCACTTTAAATCCTTGCTCCAGGATCAGTATTTTAGAAAACCTGGCTAACTGCATAACACTTAACCAGGGCCGCTCTAAACTCAGCACACCTGTGGGCGGGGAGGGGTTAGTGGTGTTTCAGATCACACAGGTAATGTGAATTCCAGCACCAACCCCATGGAATGCACACTTATGATTGAGAATTCTCAGAAGATTTTTAATTTAATTTAATTTAATTTATTTATTTATTTTGCGGTACGCGGGCCTCTCACTGTTGTAGCCTCTCCCGCCGCGGAGCACAGGCTCCGGATGCGCAGGCTCAGCGGCCATGGCTCACGGGCCCAGCCGCTCCGCGGCATGTGGGATCCTCCTGGACCGCGGCACGAACCCGCGTCCCCTGCATCGGCAGGCGGACTCTCAACCACCGCGCCACCAGGGAAGCCCAGAAGATGTTTTAAATTACCATGCCACGCTATGCTTTGCCAAGACTGATGAGACAGGTAAGTCTCGTTCTGCAGGGAACATTTCTTTCACCCTCAGCAGGTTCAAGTTGTTCATCAGAGGTCTCTCCTTTCTCGGGCACTGAGCTATCTTTGTTTTCTTTCCTGCTTTGTTCTTTCCTCTCTTTTCTTTCTTTCCTATCTTTCTTTCCTATCTTTGTTTTCTTTCCTGTTTCTTTCCAAATAAAGCTCAGGCTCCAGGTACAGTGCGATCTGGGGTCTGGAGCTCACTCACTCCTGGGGAATCACGCCTTTCTGCATCTCTGGTCTCTGAGTGTTTTTCTCTTTTACTTCACGCTTTTAAGAAGTTGTTTCTTTTTGTTTCGAATTCGGCATTTTAAGTACCCAGTCCTGGAAGGGTTTTCTTGAGACATCTAGTCCACAATGTTGCCAGAAAAAAAATTGTTTTGGAGAACATTCTGTTTTTGAAACTATCTTGAATGTACAGAAAAGTTGCAAGTACAGTATGATTTTTCCAGAAACATTTAAGGTAAGTTGCCAGCATGAGCCTGTCATCCACCAGTCCCCAAATACTTTAGTACGTGTTTCCTGCAAAACATATATATATATTTATATATATATAACAATTATAGTAATTCTCCTGAAACGTCATTTAACCATCAAGATGAAGAAATTAACACCAATATCCTAATCCCCAGACCCTGCTCAAATTTTGCCATTTGTCCTAATAATGTCCTGCTCAGCAAAAGGATCCAATTCAGAATCAAGTTCTCCACGTACTTGTCGTGTCTCTTTACTCTCTTTTTATATGCAACAGTTCTTCCTTCTTGCCCTGACTTACACAACGTTGACAACTCGATGAAAAAGGCTGGTAATTCTGCCAAAGTCCCCTGAATCGTGGTTTGTCTGATGATTATGCATCTTTGGCAGAAACATCTTGGAAGTGAGGCTGTTTCATTATTATTGCATTTGTTTCAGTTGGCACATGATTTTGATTTGTCTCAGTACTGATGACATTCACTTGATTGAGCTTGTGTCTACCAGCCCACTCTATTGGAAAGTACCTCTTTTTTGTTTTATAAGTAATCAGTATTTTGTGGGGATTTTGAAATTATGTAAATTTTCCATTGCTCGTCAAAATTTCACTGTACTCATTTGGTAACCTCTATTGGTTTACACACATTGTGTTGTAAACTGTTACCATAGCTATTTGACGTGACAGTGACATTCAGTGTGATGCTCCAGGTGTCCCCTATTTCGATCCCAGGCCATCCCAGTGGAGTGAGCTTAGAAATATATGTATGCATGTAATACGTACATACATGTATATCTGTGTTTGTTCCTACATCTACCTATACTGACAACCTTGACTCCACGCAGATGTCTCCAATTCCAATCCAACAACTACATGATTGTGGTTTTGTCCCTTTCTACTTAGTAATTCTCTCCCTCTCTCTGACAGTGGGGTATCTGGCTCCCAATTATCTTAATATATTTATTTATTTGAACAACACCCCATATGTAACTAATCTCCACTCCCATGTGGACACCCTCGTCACCCTACTCAACTTCACCACCTCCCACATAGGGAGACTTCCTCCTTCCCTGTCCTGGGCTCTGACACCCTGGGCCAGGTAGCCCCTGTGCAGACGCCGTTCTCAGGCTGCTGCAGGGACACCCCCCTCACCCCGCTCAAGCTTCCACACCACGCACCAGGCCGCCCATGGTGTAGATGCCCACCTTACTCTGCTTGGGCTCTGTCACCCCACCCTGGGCCACTGGGACTAGTACCTGCCTGCCCCAGCGTGGATGCCTGTCTTGCCCTGATAGCTTTGAAACTGGATTGTTCCGGAAGAAAAGGGCAAGGAGAAGAGGTACCAGAGATTTTTAATGTACATGCTTAACAAAGAGTAAAGTTAGCCAATAATCCTATCTTGTCCCTAATTCAAGGACTCTAGAAAGTTTAACTTCTATCCTCACTATACTTCCCACCTCAGCTTCTTACATGTTATTGTTGTCAGAGTTTTTTTCTCCTTTTTTATATCTCCAAAATTTATAGTCACCTTAATTATTATTTTGTTTAGTCAATGCTTATTTATGTTAAGGGATATCTTACTTATTTGTCCCCCATTGCTTCATATAATCCACTCCCTCTATCTGGATTCAGTTTTCTTTTTTGCCAAACTCTATCCTTCATTGGCTATCCTTCAATGATCCTGTCAGACCATTGGTCTGCAATAGGTGAAATTTGTCAGATGTTGTTTTTTCACTCTTACTCTCTAATGACAGTTTAATTGCATAGAGCAATTGCATAGAGTGTAGGGTGACCAAGTGTCCTGGCTTGCCTTAGGCTGGGGGATTTCCCAAAACAGGAATTCAGTGCTAAAACCAGGACAGTCCTGGATGAACTGGAATGATTGGTCACTCTACTTCTATATTCTGTTTTTTTTTCCCTTGACAGTATTAAAACTATTATTCTATTGTCTTCTGATGTCTATCAGTACTTCTGAGAAAACTTCTGTGTGATAAACTTTTTTTCTTTGAGAATAACTTATTTCTCTCTGGCTGCTTCTGTGATTTCCTCTTTCCTTTGATAGTCTACCAGAGTATTGTTAAATAGCTTTATTTCTTATTCGTCCTATTCAGGATTAGTTACACTTACTGAATATGACGATTCATATCTTTCATTAATTCTAAAATATATTTAGCCTTTATCTCTTCAAATATTTCTATTTCTTCTTTTCTGTTTATTCTTTCCTCTGGAACTCCTGTTAGATACATTCTGTGTTCCCATTATATACATTGTGCTTCTTAACCTCTCTTTCAGATTTTTCCATCTCTGCAATTCTCAGTGATATATTCTGAATAATTTCTTCAGCTCTGCCTTCTGGGTAAGTACTTATCATTTCAGGAGTGTCTAATCTGATGTTTAACACATTCACTGAGTTTTCAATTTCACTGGCTAAAATTTCATTTCTAGAAATTCTACTTGGTTCTTTTTCAAATGTTTTTATAATTTTTCCAGAGTGTTATGCTACTTACTTATATAGAGTTTTTTTCTTTTATCTCTTTAAATCCTTACCAACATTTATTTTGTATTTTCATTCAGATTATTTCATTTAGTTCAAGGACTTCACCTCCCTGTGTATTTTGTTGACTTACTCTCTCCCTTTCTCTGTCTCCCTCGCTCTCATGATGGATTATTTTCTCACATGAATTAATATTTTGATTATGAGATAATAATTAGAGTGATTTGACTTTTCTACGAAAAACCTGCAGGCCCAGTTATGGGAGTATATTTTCAAAGTGTCTTTATCCTTGCTACAGCCAGGTGCCCCAGGATATCAATACGTAGTGATTAACTCTAAATATTTTTCAGTTTAGGGATTTGGGGGACACCTAAGTGGTTTTTAGGAACCACACTTGTGAGATACAGGCCTGAGTTATAAGTTCTTCTTGGGAGAATTTTTTTTATCCAGAGCTCAGACCAAGAGAGGGAATATCCTCTTTATCTACCTACAATGGTGGACTGTTTCCTAGACACCATTTACATCGAGGGTACAGTTTTTGAGGATTTTTGCTTTATGCAAGGGTTGCATTTACAAAACATCTTTTCACTTTGGCTTAAGGTCACCAAGACAGAAACTCTCACCCCAGCCTATACCCATATCAGGACAGATACATCAATATCCATAACACTCCGGTTTCATTTTTTTCTTCATTTCTGACATGTGGTATTTTCTTTCTTGTGACCAGAACTATGTATTCAACATTGTTTTATCTAGTATTTCTATGTATTTGTAGTGGGAGATTTTGGACACTGCCTTAGTCCACCTCTTGCCAAAACTGCAATTCCCTGACATAGCCCACACCTCTTATGTACCACTTAACATCATCTCCACGGCACCTGCCTCTTCTGGCCTCTGCTGTACTTATAACTCTGCTTGGATTCTGACCAGCTTCATTAGGCACAACTTGGCAGATTTTCTAAAAGTTCCCATTTTCTTCTAAACAAGGAAAAGAGACTGAGAAGTTGTTCTTCGATAATGACAATAGTATAAATAACAATCTCTAGAGTTTTTCACTCATTTCCATGTTCTTCCACATGTGCATCTCATTCAGTGTCCATAACAACACTGGTGCCAGCTCAGATCAGAGCTCTCAACACCAATGCTGATTACACATTCTTGCCACACAGCTTGAACACCACCCCACTTTCCTGTTTGGATACCAGACTTTCTCGTTGTTTCCAGCTTTAGTCTGCACCCCAGCGTCTAACTTGATCTTCTTCTGAGTAATTATACCATTCTCATTCATTCTACCTGTGGATCTGAAAGGAAAGATGTTTCCTGCCTTTGAAGAAAACTTGACAAAAGCCAGGACCATTTACACTAGTTGCAGAATCAATGGGAATTTTTAAAGAATTGATTCTTAACTAAAACAAATTTAGATCTCTGAAAGAGAACCCCCAGGACAACATCAAATAAATTAGGAAAAACTTTTACTCACTCTTAAGGTCTGTCCCAATGCCAGCATGCAGTAGCTACAATGACCAGAACTCATGCAGTCAACTACCCCCACCCGTACACACACACACACACACACACACACACACACACACACACAGTGCCAATATTGTCTGACCTGGCTTCATGACTTTCATATTTCTCCACCTCTAAACAGTCACTTTTCTTTTACTCATACTGAGAAACTGCAGATCTCAGTTCCCAGCACAGGTGGAGGGTCTGGCTGCAGCATATTTTATTCTGGATGTGTATATATCTTCAGAAATGCTCTGTAAACAAAAGTAAAGTTAGAATTTATGGGAGCATTTTATGAAAAGTGTGTAATCTCTCACATACAGTCATCTCTTGGTATCCAGAGGGCATTGATTGGTTCCAGGACCTGCTATGGCTACCAAAATCAGCAGATGCTCAAGTCCCTTATATTAAATGGTGTGGTATTTGCGTATAACCTACTCACAACCTCCCAAATATTTTAAATCATCTCTAGATAACTTATAATTCAAATGCTATGTGAATAGTGTAGATACAATGTAAATGCTATATAAACAGTTGTCCGCACACAGCGAATTCAAGTTTTATTTTTTGAAAGTTCCTGGAAATTTTTTTAATATTTTTGACCTGAGGGTGATTGAATCTGTGGATGCAGAACTTGTGGATAATGAGGGATAACTATATAAATAATTCCATACATACAAAAGAATTAAATACTATCTCTTATGTTTTACAAAATTTAAATTAAAAAAAAAGAGCTGGAAGAATAGAAGATCCCAGTCAATTCCTATCAAAAATTAGAACTGGTACTGGGGATTCTGAACATGTAAAACACTCCAGGTCTAGATCAGAGAAGAAGAGTCATTTTTACTCAAAAAGATACTGGGGACTCTGCATGAACCCTGACTTTTGACAAAACTAAACCTGGATAAATCCTGACAATGTTGGAGATAAGTTAACAGAAAAACAAGCAAATAAACGACACATATGGTATAATAAAATATTTTCTTGCAAGGAAAAGAAAATATTACTCTGAATACACATAGGGAGAATACACACTGAAAGTTATTTTCTGTAGGAAACATAATATAATTTTATTGTGGTATAATATACATAACATAAAATTTATCATTTTAATCATTTTTAAGTGTACAGTTCAGTGACATTAAGTACATTCACATTGTTATACAGACATATTTTTTTATATTCCTTTACAATATCTGCTTCCAAAAAAAATACAGAGATAGCTTCTGAGTTAAAAAAAAAAAGTACAGGAAGCCAACAGAAGAGAACAGATTGAAATAAAGACAAATAAAAAGGAGGTGACTAAAAACTAGGGTACAAGTTTTGATGAAACTGCATTAAAATTCACGTTGAAGGCTGTAAAAAGCAAAACTGATTAAAGAAGAAAACCCATTCAGAGGTGTGGAGGACAAACCTCAGAAAGTCTCCCAGAACAAAAAAGAAAGATGTAAGAAATTTAAACATAGAGAGAGGTGATAACAGAAATGAAAGAAAGAAGTTGACTGGTCTAAGGCAATCAAGGCAGCCCTAGCCCCACCCACCATCATAGTGATTGGTTCAGAGCAGACATGTGACCTATGATTATCCAATCAGAGTCAAACACAGAACTTTTATTCAGCAAATGTGAGAACAGATGTCCTCTCTCCTCCTAGACGTGAATAAGGAAGCTGGTAGCTCTAGAAACTGCTGGCAACATGTCACTTAAATGTGAGAATGTTTGATGAGAATGCAGCTTACAAAGGATTAGGGAAGGGCAGAGCCAAGAGAACTGACAACCTAAAAACAACATGAATCCAGGATATATGTTGCTTGTACACTTTTCTATCTCTGGATTGTTTAGTTTTTGATCTAATAAATACTTTATTATTTAAGCTAGTTTGAGATGGAGTTTTCTTTATTTAGATTAAAAAATATTTCAATGAATACTATTAGTAAAATTTCTCAATTAGTAAAATTCCTTTAAATCAGAATGCCCAATCTGAAAACTGAAAAAACTAAGAATATTTCTAAGAAAATTAATTTTTAAAAGACCTACACTTAGGTCTAACCTGGTGAAAGTCTTAAACGTCAGTGGAAAAAAAAAATACTAGACGTTTTCAGACAGAAGATACAATTAAATATCAAGCTGACCTTAGACTTCTTGGAAATACTAAATACTGGTGTACAGTTAAACAATGACTATAAAATGTTATGGGAATGCTTGTCTTGACTGAAGAATTCAAAAATAGGAAAAGCCTTATTTAGATGTGAAAAAAACAAAGACCTCGCAAGCTATACAAAGATTGTGGAAGTATACCAGTAGCCTTCCTAAAAACTGCTCAAAAATACAATATAAGTAAACAATTGATGGCTCAAGATTATAAATGCAAGAAAGGAAAAACAGTGAGCACAAAAAATAATCAGCTGTTCTTAAAATGCTTGAAAAATTCAATTCAAAGTCCAAGTTACCAGTATGTCTCAAAAGATAATTTCCATGGTTAAAACAATAATTGAGCTCTTTTGTCTTTAGCTGATGATGGCGTTTAAGGTGAGGGCTTCAGCCATTTTGGTAAGTTATTTGATTTTTCTGGGTCTCTCCCACGTATACATCTTATTAAATTTTTATTTGATTTCTCTTGTTAAAAAAACAATAGGGCTTCCCTGGTGGCGTGGTGGTTAAGAATCTGCCTGCCATTGCAGGAGACATGGGCTCAAGCCCTGGTCCAGAAGATCCCACATGCCGCGGAGCAACTGAGCCCATGCGCCACAACTACTGAGCCTGTGCTCTAGAGCCTGAAGGCCACAACTACTGAGCCTGTGTGCCACAGCTACTGAAGCCTGCACACCTAGAGCCCATGCTCCACAACAAGAGAGGCCACCACAATGAGAAGCCCATGCACCACAACAAAGAGTAGCCCCTGCTCGCCACAACTGAAAGCCTGTGCGCAGCAACAAAGACCCAACACAGTCAAAAATAAATAAAAATTAAAAAAAAACAATAATTGTTATTTAATAAAAATATGGCTCCTTTATAACAATTTAAATTAACAAGCATTGATAGTGGAGAACAGAGGACTTCCCTGATGGTCCAGAGGCTAGGACTTTTATGTTCCCAATGCAGGGGGCCCAGGCTCAATCCCTGGTCAGGGAACTGGATCCCACATGCCGCAATTAAAGATTCCACATGCTGCAACTAAAAGATCCCACATGCTGCAACTAAAGATCCCGCATGTCACAACTAAAAGATCCCACATGCCACAACTAAGACATGGTGCAGCCAAATAAATAAATAAATAAATAAATTTTTTTTAAAAAAAGAAAGTGGAGAGCAGAAAATGTGGGACTTGCAGGTATAGACATATGAAATCCCTCACTGGGCATAAGGAGTCAAAGTTATCATTCTGTTCTTGACTTCTATAAAGAGAGAAATATAAATTAATTAGATATTTGGTAATATTGAAGTCGATCACTACTACAAGTAAAAGGAAAACGTTTAATTTCAAAAGCACAACAGAAGACAAACTACGTAGTACATGTAGTCAAAGACAAAAAACAATGGAAAGCATAAAGAGACACAAAAATAGAAAAAATAAAATAAGCATCAAGGAAAACCAAACATAGGTAGATGAAAAAAGTATAAAGGTAATTGGTTATTTTATTGAAAGAAATTTTTGTCATTAGAATTTTTTTTTTTTGGCTGCCTTGGGTCTTAGCTGCAGCATGTGGGATCTTTCATTGTGACGCACGGACTTCTCTCTAGTTGCAGCATGCGGGTTTTCTCTCTCTAGTTGAGGCACATGGGCTCAGTAGTTGTGGCATGCGGGCTTAGTTGCCCTGTGGCATGTGGGATCTTAGCTCCCCAATCAGGGATTGAACCCGCGTCCCCTGCACTGGAAGGTGGATTCTTTACCACTTGACCACTGGCGAAGTCCCATCATTAGAATATTTTAAAACACAAATCTATGTTAATAAAAATTATGGTAAAACAAAAACAACAAAGAAAGATTAAAAATACAAAAAATAGCAATGATAAATTTTTGAGGTCGAAGGGGACATTTCCTGTTGTTTCAGAATTTATTTAGAGCCCCAAGGCTGAGTATATTAGAAGCCAAGTATCACCAAATTCTAAAGAAAGCACTAAGTAGCTCTCATCCGCCTCCAAAGCTTATAAGACGCCCACACCCCACCCTGCTGACATAAAGAAAAATGAATTCAAAGGAAGCTTGGTTGAATTGGAAGAGGTTTTAGAGTAGACTTCATTAGGAAAATGTGCTGAGGCTTTTCTCTCCCCTTGTGGAGGAGGGTAGCGAGTACGATCACCCAGATCCATGAAAATAATCTAGAAAGATTGTGGGTGCCTTTAAGAAGAGGAGACCTGCATCTCAGTTTCCTGTCAAGTACACAACATGCTAAACTATGGAAACTTGTAAACCCTTCCTGTTGTTGCCATCAGAGCAGAGGAGCAACAGGTAAGAAAATTCTTTGAAGTTTGACATGCATCCCAGGGAGACTGGGGCCTTAAAGAACAGAGAGACAGGTGTCTGGTACTCCTCTGAACAATTCTGAAAGCTGGAGCCTGGCCGGAGGAGCATGGAAGGGAAAAGAAGAAAAGAGGCAACAGTGTAGTGGAACAAGGGTGAGAGAGTTTTCTCTGGGCCAGGAGGACCCCGGGAAGGCAGGCAGGCTTGAGCATGGTTGAAGATAGTCCTCCAGGGAGAGTGGCTTTCTAGGGTTAGGAAACCCAACAGGAAGAAGAGTGCTGCCGGGGTAAGAGTCGTGGGCAGGGTTCATGAGATGAATTATGCAGTGGGTCTGTGACCATTAATGTTATGCATCAACTTGGAGAGGCCACAGTACCCAGATATTTGGCCAAACATTATTCTGGATGTTTCTGCGAAGTCTTTTTTAACAAAATTAACATTTAATTAAGTAAACTTTGAGTAAAGCAGATGAGCCTTCAAATGTAGGTGGGCATCATCCAATCAGTTGAAGGCCTTAAGAGAAAAAAGACTGGCCTCCCCCCAGGAAGAAGGAATTCTGCCATCAGACTGCTATGGCGCTCGAACTGCAGCACCAGCTCTCCCCTGGGTCTCTGGACTGTTGGTCTACCCTGCAGATTCTGGACTTGCCCTCTCGCACAATCATGTGAGCCAATTCTTTAAAATCAATCAGTCAATCCCTCATATTTTCTCCCTCTCTCTTTCCCTCCCTACACACGCGTGCCTGCATATGCACGCACACACACATCTCATTGATCTGTTTCTCTGGAGAAGCCTGACTAATACAGGGTGCTACCACACAGGAAGTATCTAAGGCCAGATGGTGTTACCCAAGAGATTAGCATGATGCAAGGTCAGTTTTTTTTTTTTTTTAATTTTTAAGATTTTTGCTTTCTTCTCTTTTGCTTCTCCTATATACACACCCACGGCCCCGACTCCAGAAGAGCTTCAAAAGGAAGGGAAAAGAGGAGAAAATAGTGGGGGAAAAAATAGACCCTGCCTGTCCCATCAGTGTCCTGAGCTTAGGGTTCTTGAGGGGGGGGAGCTGGGGAAAGCTGCAAATGGTGGAAAAATTAGACTTTTGCATTAGACTGAAATTAACATGGTGGTCATATCATCAGAGAGGAAGAAAGAGAAGTAGGCAGGGCACATTTAAAGACAGAGACCTGAGAGAAATAATGCGCTTCCTAATGGTGTCCCAAACGTTTCACAGATTTCAATAAGCCAGTTATTGCTAGATCAGAAAAATAACAAAATGTAGGGGAAGGAAAGAGGAAGAAACCAAGGAAGAAAAGGAGGGAGAGAGAGGAAAGGAACAAAGACATAAGTAAGCAGCTGAAGCAATGTAATTACCAAAGTAGGAAGAAGTCAAGGGAAAAACTCATTAAACTGGACTATGGATCACTATACATTAATTAAAGTATAACTCACAGTAACATTAGAACAGACAGGAACCTACTAAATTAAATAGTGCAACATAGATATGAGGAAGAAAATGGAGGTAGGGGAAGTCTAATCTTCTAGAACTGATTCGAAAAATATTAGCCTGAAGGGGTCAATAACCACAGGAGGAATTGAAAAAGTTATCAAATCATCATTTTCCGTAACAGGTCTAAGTTAAAATATTTTACAGCTACATATCCAAATACTTGAAAGAACAGATAATTCCCAGGCTACGTAATTTTTTCAGGACAAAGAAAAAGATGAAGAGTGACCCAATTCATTTTGTGAACCTAGCATAACCAACTCTGACCCTAAAACCTGACAAAAATGTTTTAAACAAGAAAGCTGTATGTTAGTATCATTTTTTAGCATGCTAATTCTAAATAAAAAACTAGCAGATTCAACCCAGTTGAACTTTAAAAGCATAACCCACTATGATCAAGTAAAATGTATCCCAAAAATGCAAAAGTGGTTCAATATTAAGAAATTAAAAATAACAAATCAATAAGCCAGTAATAGATAAACCATGATAGCATGATAGCATATGCAGAATAGGCATTTAATAAAATTCCAAGCTTATCCCTAACAATCTATCTTAAGCCTAGAACTAATATATTTAACAATGAAATATTAGAGATATCCCCATTAAAATAAGAAGCAAAGTATATGATACTCCATATCATCACCATTATTTAATATTCTGGAGGCTTTAGCCAGTATAAGACTCAGAACAGGAAATAAAAAAGGAATCTTTCTTTGCAAACAAGAAATAATAATATATCTAAAATTTCCAAGAGGATCAATTGAAAATTTATTGGAACATAAACATATAAAAATCTATCACCTTTATGTATGGCAGTAATAACTAGTTAGAAAATATAATTTAAAATTCCCTTTGTATTACAGCACCAAAAACAAAAATTGTAATACCTCAGAATAAACTTTTAAAAAGTAGGACTTCCCTGAAAAAGAACTAAACTTTACTAAAAGGCTTTGCTGTATAAAAATCATGTAAAAAAATAAGAAAGAAAATAACACCCTTCAACCAAACACATGATCATTAAAGAGAAAGGTAAACTCCTGAACACATATTTTCAAAAGTAAACCTCATTAATAATCAAAGAAATGCAGATTAAAGCGAAAACGACACCATTTTTCACCTAGCAAATTAAAGGAGGTCTTTATTTGATTAAGTCTCTGTTTTTAATGATACCACCCAATACTGGCAAGAGTGAGGTAAGGTAGATACTTTGATGTTTTCACATACTGCTGGTGCCATGTAATTGCAACAATCTCTCTGAAAAAAAATTTGTCCATGTGTATCATTAATATTAGTTATAATATTAATGATTCTCCTTCTAGGAATCCTTAGGGAAAATTTTGGGTATATCAACAAACATTTGTTCTAAGATGTTCACAGCAACATTATAGCAAATAAAAGGGAGGTGGGGGACTTCCCTGGAGGCCCCTAAGACTCCAGGCACTTCCACTGCAGGGGGCTCAGTTTTGATCCCTGGTTGGAGAACTAAGATCCCAAATGCCAAATGGCGCAGCCAAAAGAAAAAAAAAGAGGTAGGTGGGGAAGTAAATTTAAAACATCAGAAAAACGCTTAAGCACATTATATTTTTACACATAATTTTTAATGGTTATATAATATTTCAGTTTATATACTATTTATAAATATATGTATATATTTACCATTAAAAATGATGTCTACAAAGAGTTTTTCATTTCATTGGGAACTGCTTATTATACTGTTAAGCCACAAAATCAATATATAAAATCATATTAATAACATAAGCCCAACACATTTTAAAAAACGAAAATACAAGGATCGAAAATAAATATGTCCAAATACTGTGAACAATAGCTGTTTTGGTGCTGAAGTTAAAGGTAATTCTGCTTTTTGATATTAAAATTTTAAGGACATATAGTATTACTTAAAAAGAAAAATATTATAAGCATTCAGACCCTGGGGTTGGTGGATAGATGGACTTCAGCATGTCCATGACTCAGGTAAGACTGCATATAATTATTTGTGTTACTGAATTCGCCTGGAGAGAGAGTGATAGTTTTCAAAGGGCTTCATCATGCCAGAATTATTAGAACCCACTGATTTAAAACTTTTAGAAAGTAGTTTAGAAGGGTCATTATTACATATTGACCATGTTCCAGATTTGCTCCCACTCATTTATATTAAAGGTTTATGATATTTTAAATATCATTATTTTAAAAACGAAGCCAGAAAAATTGTACTTGTCTTTTATTCAAATGGAAAAACTCTCAAGATATTCATGAATATCTTTCTCATTTAAATTGTAACTGCTACTAAAATTGTAATTCCATAAATATTTATTGAGCACCTATATAAGCAAGGTCCCATGAAGCCTGAAAAGCTTTTTCAAAGAAGAACTCCAGGTACAGTGAAATAAGGAAGATGAATGACACCTTCACGTGATGATTTGATTACTTACGTGTGCTTATGTGTGGGTGCACATAAGTATGGGGGTATTATTTTTATTCATGCCTTTGTTCAAAAAAATATTTAAGGAAGCTTACCAAAATAAATATAACATAGAATGAAATGTAAAATAAGTAGGCGAGTCAACTGGGACAAAGGCTAAAACGAGGTAGAAAAGGTAAGACGAAGCCAAGAGCAAGGTCAGTACTCCCAGTTCATGCCAAAGTTTCAAGTTTCCTTGTAGTCTAAACAAAAGGTAAACATGATCTGTTACATGATTCTTGGTGCCCAGAAGATAAAAAGAAACCAGTTACTCAGGAGAAGTCCAACTATTCCAAGTTCTACCACCAAAGGGAAAATTCTCCCACGGGGCCTCATAAAGAGGACACTGTGTAATATAATGAACAACATCTTCACAGGGTTAAGTAATGAACAACATCCTGATGTAAAATACTCAGCAAAATATGTGGATCATACGCGGCATCAGTGAAGAGTCCTTCAGTGACAACCTATTTAAAATCACAACTCCCCATCCCCCTTTCTAGCTTTTTTTTTTTTTTTTTGCAGTACTCGGGCCTCTCACTGCTGTGGCCTCTCCCGTTGCGGAGCACAGGTTCCGGACGCGCAGGCTCAGCGGCCATGGCTCACGGGCCCAGCAGCTCCGCGGCACGTGGGATCCTCCCGGACCGGGGCACGAACCGGCGTCCCCTGCATCGGCAGGTGGACTCTCAACCACTGCGCCACCAGGGAAGGGAAGGGAAGCCCTCTAGCCTTTTTTGTTCCCATAGCACTTATCATAAACTCAGACTTTATCTTTTTTTAATCTGTCTCTCCCTCCACTAACTTAAATATAAATTCAATGAGGGCAGACATTTTTGTCTATCTCATTCATCAGCATTCCCAGGGTTCAAAAGAATTTCTGACACATAGAAGTTGCTCAGTATACATTTATTGAATGAGTGAATTCTTAAATTATCATATAATTAATAATGAGTATTATTATCAATATATCAGTGTTATTAGCAGGATTCATAGAACTCTTTTATATTATATTCAAGGTAAACGGAGGATAAAATTAAAACACAAATTTGTGAAAGCAATTCTATGAAAGTCAAAACGATATGGCATAAGAATGTAGCTTTCAGCAGTCAAGATACGAATTTCAAAACGTCTAAAGGAAGCAATAAACTGCATATTTTTGGACAATCCTTCTTAAATAAAGATTTGATAATTATGATGAAGCTACAAGTTAGGGTTATATTTCCTGAAAGCAGCTGGAAAACAGCTCTTCCATGTTCCCGTGAAGAGCACAGCTATATGGTTTGGTTCAGCTAAGCTGGGTTAGGAATAGAAAAAGTGGTCTAAAAATGAGGTATTCCTGAAAATAAGTTTTCATACCTGCAGAGACAGGCCAAGAAATCAACCCCAGCCAGAACCCAGTTTTTTCTCAGGAAGAGATTAGGTGTCCATGTTAACATAAAGACAGTTAGATGATATGGGCCCCAAATGTTTATGCTATAGATTAATAGCCCTAAAGATTTTAGCCTAGAAAAAATTTAAAGCAGGATTCCCAAATGTTCATCTGAGCCACACGACATCCTAGTAACCCATACAGTGACATCCTTTCAGTATCTTGATTGCAAAACATAAACTGAAACAAGCAAATAAGTTAACTTGCTAAATAGGGACGTTTTCCACAAGGGATTTAACTGTGGAGAGCCATTTACATATCTGAGAACTTTAGTTTGATAACCAATGCTCTGTAGCTATTCTTCCTGAAACTATTATATAACAGAATCAGATGTCCATTCAAGTCAGTCCTGGTTGCTGATACTAAAACCACCTATTGGGCATCGAGGAGAATATCTTCTTTTTCTCTTGGGGATTGGAGATGGGGAGGTCATTCATCTAGCTCAACTTGAACAGGTTCCTTTTTTGTTTTAAGTGAGTGAGAGGAATCATAAAGCCTCCCTGTTTTATTCCTACCAAATATTATTATTTGATTCATAAAAGCCCATGCACACCAACCTCTCAGTGACAGCTGAGTCTCAGTGACGCACAATGAAGTGATTTGTGTCTACAGTGGATGCTGAGGTGCACCCCCAGGTCCCCCTTTAGGATGTATGCCCCCGACTGCCAGGAGTGCTGCCCACATTCCTGCCTCACCTGTCAGCCTCTTTGGGGATCTGCTGAGGCAATCTGTGCCTGGCCCAAATGCATAGTGACCCCCATGTACCCCTGGTGCGCTCTCCTGGGCTGTCCATCTCTGTGTGTCCAAATCCAGCCTGCCCATCGGGGTCCTGCTCAAATACCACCCTCTTCCAGAGGCCTTGCCAGATTCTTTCCTTTTCTGAATGTTCTTTCCTTTTCT
This sequence comes from Leucopleurus acutus, assembly GCF_964270905.1. NCBI lineage: Eukaryota > Metazoa > Chordata > Mammalia > Artiodactyla > Delphinidae > Leucopleurus > Leucopleurus acutus. The sequence goes on along the minus strand of NC_139144.1, from coordinate 91,965,655 downwards.
GAATGACCATGCTCCCTTCCCAGGTAGCGTTGCCAGATAAAATACAGGACACCAGTTAAATCTGAATGTCAGATCCATAGCAAATAATTTTTAGTGTAGTTATGTCTCAGATATTGTATGGGATACACTTGTACTAAAAAACTGATCAGTGTTGATCTGACGTTCAAATTTAACTGAGCATTGTGTATTTTTATTTGCTAAATCTAGCACCCTTATTCCCAGGCAACCAGAACCCCGTAACTATTCTACACAGAAGGATAAAGGCTCAGCCCCTCACCCCAACTTGGTATAATTCTGAGGAGTCATCCCAGTTTAAGAGCTCCCCCTGGGGTCAACTGAGGTCTTTCACTGAGGCTGTATCTCAGCCCAGCTTCTCCCTCTGCCCGATCCTACTTCTTTGTCTACGTCAGTCATTAATCCCAAAGAGCACTCCATAATAAACGTCATGCACACGAATCTCCCTCCTAGAGTCTGCTGCCCTGAAAACTCAACTTGGGACAGGGCGTAAGCATGGATGAAAAGCCTTTTGACCGAATCACAAGGTCAATGATATGAGAGGTGGGAGGTGGTCTGGAGAGAAAGATTCAGGTCAAGTTATGAAGCGTACACACACTGTAGTTAAATGTTGCAAGACGGACTAGTTCATAAAACACACTGAGTGTTATAATTTAGAAATTAGTATCTGGAAAATCCCAGTCACTCCCCGTAGAGAGGCTGAAGAAGAGGAGGTAGAATGGTGAAGAGTTAGTTATTTACTTGTCTCTGATCAGTGCTTCCTATACCTTTCCACCAGCACAGGGTATAAACCTCCATGGTCTGTGGTGGCATGAAATTCCTTTGAGGTCTTTACTTCAAATATTGGTATAAATCATGACTTTGGTTTCATAATTTATTACTTTGCATTTTTAAAAATGTTTTTCCCAAAATTATTCCATTAATTGACTTCCAGGAAGATGTTTCCCTATGTCCTGTAGCTTCACACACTTCACAGCATCAGCCACTCACCCCTAAGGGTATTTATATCCCAGATCATGTAGCACAGCTTTGAAGGATTTGTTTCTCTTCTTTCCTTCAGGGTTTAATCTAAGGAAAGTCATGTCAGCTTCTTTTTTTTTTTTAAACAACAGACATTTATTTTCTCAGAGTTCTGGAGGCTAGTAGTCGAAGATCAAGGTTTTAGGAGGGTTGGTTTGTGGTGACAGCTCACTTCCCAGCTTGCAGAGGGCCACCTTTTCTCTGTATCCTCACACGGTCTTTCCTCAGTGCACATGCATGTCTGTGTCCGAATCCCCTCTTCTTATAAGGACACCAATCATATTGGTTTAGGACCCACATGTCAGCCTCTCTTGAGTCCAGGATCTCTTTCTCCCTCTAGCTTTCTCCTGGCTAAAAGTTTCTGCTCATGTGAAGAAAACACTGTACCATGACAGGGCATCCTAACTCACCATTGCTTTTCTACACCAACTCCAGATTTGTTTAATGGGCACACAATGCCTGAGGTTAATGTACGTCTTTTGTCTAGGATGCCCTAGCAACTAGATTCAAAAATTATGTTTAAAGATATCGGATCAGAAGCTGAAACAGCCCATAAAACATATAATTGGGTGGTATTATTACCCCATAACTTGGGTCAATTTCCCCTCAATGTACTGTCTGTTACCTGCCCACACAGAAGTTAGTGAAGTTTGACATTTCACTACGAAGAAAAGAGCATGATTATGTGGAAACCTGGAGTTTCACTGTACAATCCTAATTCCAAATTATCTATAAAAATCCTCATTTAAAATTCCAGATTTATTACTAACGCTCTCAGGTCCCAAATGTTACCACTTCTGCATCAAAAGAAAAGCCCATTCATCCCTGTCCCACATTTTCTCTTGTGAAATCAAATCTCTATTGCATCATTTTTCTTTTGCTGCTGTAACAAATTACCACAAAGGTAGTGACTTTAAGACAACACACGTGGATGACTTTGCAGTTCTGGAGGTCAGGACTGCCACATGGGTCTCACTGGGCTAGAATCAAGGTGTCAGCAGGACCATGACGTTCCCTTCCGGGGGCTCTAAGTGATAACCCATTTCCTTGCCTCTTCCAGATCTAGAGGATGCCCGCGTCTCTTCATTAGTGGCCCATTTCCTCCATAGCATCTCTCTGACTTGTTCCATCATCACATCTCTTTCTGATCACAGCCCAGGAAGGTTCTTTTAAGGACCTGTGTGATTAGATTGCATCCCCCACCCCAGATAACCCAGAATAATGTCTACATCTCAAGCTTGTTAACTTAATGACATCCACAAAATCCTGTTTGCCAAGTATGATAATACATTCACAGGCTCTGGGAATTGGGGGCAAGGGGTGGAGGAGGAATTTTTCTATATATCACATCTGCCCGTAACAAAACATACTTGCTCATTCTCACACTCATCCTACGGTAAGTCATTAAAACAGACTCAAAAATATTTGGAGATTTTAAAAAATAAATTAAATGCAAGTATAGCAGATAGGAAAAAATAAACGAAGTTACAGTGAGCCACACCAAGCTTCCCCTTCTCTACAGGATTCCCCGTGAAAAGATGTTGGTTAGATGACCAAGATATAATCTCTCCGTGCAGAAACCCATCCCCCAAATTCTGTGTCGGTTCATGCAACTTCTAACAATGCAACAACTAATTCTGCATCCTAACAGCTCTTCTATGAAGGCTAAGTCTATGTAGAGTTAACAAATTATTTTAATACTTGTAGAATTTTCCTGAAGGTGAAAAATAAAGAGTGTTCATGGACTGTGAAATGAGTCCTGTGTTGATCTGAATGGTAGGTAATTGTCTCATATATAGGAAAATTCTTGAGCTAATTATGATTTCAAACTCGGAGCTATGGAAGTGACTTATTTCTATATGAAATACATTTCTGTCATAGTCCTATCAATGCAATATTTATATTCCTCGTTAAGTGGAAGTATTAGAGGTACATCCTTCTTCTGCAGCAAATAGAAACAAAGAATGCTTACCTCTGATTATTTGCATATTGTTAAGATAATCTTCCACTTGGGATATCATGAGAGTCCTAGAAAAATAAATAGCATCATATTTACTTTATGGGGGAAAATAATCATCTATCTACTTTTCACGATATAAAAGATATTGTTCTAAGCTCACTTCCAAACTCTTTGCCTTTTTCAAATTTCTTGAGAAATCTATATGCAAATTCTCATGCAGGAGGCAGCTTTTGAAACTAAATGCAGCCAAGATTTATTGGTTTTCCTTCCTCTGTGAAAATCTATTATGCCCATCTGATTTTCTAAAAGACCTCAGAAAACAAACCTCTGTGGGCCTTTTAGACATTTTTAATATAAAGTTATGAATAATCACTTCCAATAGACATCAGATACCCTCTCCTCTGAAACTGTCAGTGGCACTGCTACCACCACCACGCCTTCAAGAACTAACTGGAAGCTAATGTAAACAGTGAAAATGAGGCTCAGAGAGGTGCTGATAAAAGAGAAGAAAGGAAAGTCACAGGGAAAAATGAAGAACATGAATAGGTTGCTCTAAAGACAGCAGTGCCTAGGGCAGGGCCTGGCAGGCAGTCCACACTCAGTAGATATTTGTTGAATGGGGGGGCTCTTTGTTATCTACTGAACAGTTTTTCACTAGAGCCATGAGCAACCTGCCATTAAAGGACAGCATCTGGGGATGACAATATCAGTGGGAAAGGGGTTGGCAAATGGGTGGCTGGAGACCTCTGTTCTGGTCACAGCTCTGCAACAACTAGTTGTCTGATTTGGGGAAAGTCACTTAAATGTCTGGATCTCAGATTCCTCAGCTGAAAAGTGAGGGCATTAGACTCTGATCTGTAAGATTCCTTCAAACCCAAATTCTACGATTCCTACAACACAAGAAGGGATGCAGTTGTCATGACACTGTGCCCTGGCCTTGGCCTTGGCCAGGAGCCGGGTTTTGCCTGTCTTCCTTCACACTCTCTGTGGCTGTGACCTCTGACCCTATCCTACTGCTAGCTCCAGCCCTACCTTCCTCTGATCATAATGTCAGCCAGTGGTGGAACCACCAACAGCAATAAGATTAGTGACCAGCCTGCACAGGGGCCTATAGAAAACCACTCTCCCCTCAGTTTATATTCTCAAAGATTTTTGTTTTGTTTTGTTTTTTGATATTCTCAAAGGTTGTATATTATGGACCCATGCTTTTTTTTTTTTTTTTTTTGGTCTTTCTTTTGTTTTTGTTTAGTTTTGCTTTCGGTGTGGAAATTATCCTGCCAATAGATACATAGCTGGGTTTGGGGCATGTTAATAATGAAGTTAAGAGTACCAGGCAGATGTACCTTCTCTCTGTTCCATGAACAGGCACTGAACTCTAGTTATAGCTACCTATCTCATTGACTGTGAGAAAGAATTTAGGCATAAACCAAAGTCAATCCTGGAAAAACCTTCCCAAGAGCATTCTCCATTGCTGATCCTGAGTTCTATCAGCTGTACACAAAAGGAAAAGCTGTACATATTTCTCTCATCTCTTCTCTTTCACTTAACCCTGGCATCAAAATAGCAGGTTCCTTATAAACAGACTGAAAAAAAATCATATTCCATTTAGAGCAGAGGTCCCCAGCTCCCAGGAGGTGAGCAGCGGGCAAGTGAGCACAGCTTCATCTGCCACTCCCCATCGCTCCCTATCGCTCGCATTACGGCCTGAACCATCCCCCTCCTGCTTCCGTGGAAAAATTGTCTTCCACAAAACCACTCCCTGGTGCCATAAAGGTTGGGGATCACTGACTTATAGGGCCAGATTCAAGAAAAGAAAACGTTTATGTAAGCCACTTCCCAAATATTCAGCTTTTAATAGCAGCTAGAAAACCTCTTTAATGTTGTACCCCAAGGCTCCCTGAGGATCCGAAAACACAAATGAATGTAAATGATGTTCAGGAATTCTTACTACATTGATCAACCTCCTTTCATTCTGACCTGAGATATGATCAAGTGAGCTCATTAGTAAAATCCCTTTTTAAATAAAGAATGCTTTTAATGCAAACCAGACAAGCAGATGGGTGGCAGCACTCAGACCCACCATTCCACCTCATTTTTACTGATCAGCCAGTAAACATTACAGACACTCAATGAATTATATGGTTTCCTTAGGGTGGAAATGCAGGGGAGGAACACAAGCTCTTATTCTATGGACATGGCTCTTTTAAAATAAATTCCAGAAGAAGAGGCTTTGGTTCATTAATTTTTATATCTGCTGAAAAGTTCAACTAGTGGCAAAGCACAAGTTCAAAGTCTAATTTGTCAACACAGAATCTGAGTATGCAAATTTAAGGAGACATAAATCAATAAGGTTGACGCCTCTAAATTAGTAATCAGTGAATTCTTCCAGTGCGAAAAGTGACTAAAGTTAAGATATTTTCAATAAAATATCATGAAAGGGCTTCCCTGGTGGCACAGTGGTTGAGAGTCCACCTGCCGATGCAGGGGACACGGGTTCGTGCCCCGGTCCGGGAAGATCCCACACGCCGCGGAGCTGCTGGGCCCGTGAGCCATGGCCGCTGAGCCTGCGCGTCCGGGGCCTGTGCTCCGCAACGGGAGAGGCCACAACAGTGAGAGGCCCGCGTACCGCAAAAAAGAAAAAAAATCATGAAAGATATCAAATAATAATTATTTTGCCAAACTAAAGTCCCTTGGGTTCTACTTTCTGCCTGAGCAGAAAGCTCATCTACCTCTCTCCTACACACAACTTTGCAAAGGGTCATGAAGCCAAAGCCTTCCCATAAATGAAGGTACTAAGTCCCACTGGATGCAGTGATTCTCCAAGAAGATTGAGGGATTTAAATCAGTGGTCCAGATATCCTTGGACGTTGTTTCCTGGACTAAAACAGAAGTAAGATTTTGAAACCAAATAGCTTTGATGTTATAAAATGATCTCTTTCAGATCCTAATTATATTTTAAGGGGAATCATTAACTGAGAGAATGAAATAAATTCCATCTCATTAGATAACGATGGGCATTTTGCAGCAAGCAACAAAATTGAAACTTACATAACAAGTCAAAACAATGAGGATAACTTCAAATCAATTTATAAAATAAAACAATGTGAGAGGGAGAAGTCCTTGAAGTAGTGTCAGACCAAACTGATATTTAGAATCCACAAATTTTATACAGGGCATACATCAGCAGAGACATTGGCTATTTTCCTGTGTCCAGTCTCAATTTACATCTGAGTTTATTACAATGGAATGGATAATGAAGGTTTTAATATCCTGCACAGATTATTAGACCAAATGTAAGGTGACCTCAAATCAATTTCATCAGGTTACTTTATTCCTTCCCAAAACCAACCTGAAATAAGGCACAGTAGAAATGGGATTTGACAGGGATGATTCTAAGTGTTGAAAGGGAGGTCAGTCAAAATGGGGAAGGGGCAGGAAAGGAAGGGCTTGGCAGCCAGACGGCATCATGGGAACAGTGGGTGCAGAGGGTCAGGAAGAAGGTAGGTAGTAAAGATGAGCTTCCCCAAAACCCTACCTGGGGCTGGTTCCACATGGAATGTTCCCAGATCTTCCTTCTCCTCCATACCCACCTGCCTCCTTTTCCTGAAGTTTAATTTGAGAGTTATTTCCTAGCAGTGCTTATATGAAGAATACGAGAAGAGCCCCACCACCACTTACCAAACTTCATCCTCAAGGTTAAACACTTAGTTGTACTTGGTTTTCTTTCCATTTTTCAAACTGAATTATAATTGATGCAAATTCTCCTCCATGTAGCAGGGAATGAAAGAAACAGCTATCAAATATCTACTTCTAGCCCCTTTTCAACCCTGGCACTTGTTCAACCTATACCTTCCTAAGGTGACAAGGCCTGGAACTTAGTAAACCTAGCCACAAATATCAGCTATCCCTTTCTTTCAATACCATGATTTCTAGAAACTACTGGAAATGGCAAACACAAGTACAGATTTTTTTCTCTCAGCTGGAAAACATACTAATAGGTTTTAGCTTTCCCAGCCACTGCAAATAGGTGTGCCTACCCAGTTTACACCAAAAAAGATTCTGAATAGATATGTCCTTTGAGCAGCCCTTGCCAAGGAATGATTCTCAGCATTGAACCCCTAACTTTTTCTTCCAAACACAAAGAATCCCATGTAGATTCTCAGCTCAATGCTCATAATGGCCTGGGACTAGTTTCTGCTCTAAGAATCTGCTTGGTCCTGTTGAGTCATGGTCTATCCCTAGACAGGGGTACGTATACAGGTGCCCTCTTGCTTTGCTTAGAGAAGGAGGAGTTATAAGTTGGGAGTAGTCAGTGTCTGCCTCAGTCTTTGAGATTTCTCAGTGCATCTAGCTGTTCTGGCACTGACACTCACCTGATGGCCTCTTAGCTATGCCTAGTGCAGTCCTGGTACCCCAAACACTACAGTGTTGTGAAGTGACAAGCCAGAAAACTCAAAAACGGCTACAGCTGTTTTATCAACAAGAGATTGTCAATGGGTTGATGGAAAGGGATCTCCTTAAAAATAATTCTTTACATATACGGAGCACTTGACAGTCCACAAATTATTTTCCTAGGTTATATGACAGAATCCTCACAATAATCTTATAAGATGGGAAGATAATTTTATCTCCATTTTAAAAGGAGACAGAGACTCAGAAAAGCTAAATGGCCTTTTGACAATTGTAGGGTTAATATGTAACAGAGCCAGAACTTGAACCCAAGACTCCAGATTCCAAGGTTGAGTGTGCTTTTCAAGGTGCCACAGTGCCTGTCATATCAGAAAACAAGAAAACCAAATCTGGAAGCCCAGCACATACCACCAGAGATGCTTGCAGACCAGATATGACGCAGCACTACAGGCCAGGAAGAACTCAGCGAAGCCAGACTACCACCATTAGCCCGTTGTCTAGATGTGGCTACTGAAGGATCACCTTTGGTTTATCAGTGCCCTTGGCATCCTAAGTGGTATGTCAGAGTTATCCAATGAGGTCTAAAACAGCAAATCTCTGCCCCGGCAGTTTATAGAATCTTTTGTTGAGTGTTATTAAAATTCAGATTCCCAGACCTATTAAAACTCAGATTCCCAGACCTGGTCCTAGACCTACTAAATTAGAACCTCTAGGTATGCAGCCTGGGTAAGTGTACTTTTTATAAAGCTCTAAAGGGACTGCTGACACAAACTTAAGGCTGCAAACCCCTTTTCTTGAGCACAGTGAACTCAACATATCAATTACTCTCATAGAGCAGCCATCAAATGAAGGGGGCTCGAGATTTACTGGATACGGTAGTAATAGGCTAAGTTATACGTTTTAATAAATGTTTTTCAGTTTTCATAGCCATAATTCTTCACATTTTTAAGAACTATAATCTTTCCTCTCTCTGAAAAGCCAGGTTGGGAGAGAGGACCATCCTCTTCCACCTTCTGTCATGCTTATCGTTGAGGCAAGGCTCATTAAAAAACAAACAAATTCCCTGGCTTAGAAATAATGACAATAGGATTTCTGCAATTGCAAGGAGGCAGAGTTGCCCTGAATGCCAGCCTGAAGCCCTGCAACTTGGTGTAGACAGCTTGCGGTGGGGGACAGTGAACAGGAGTCCGGGTCCAGAGGCAGCTCGGGAGAATGTGCCTCTACCAGCAAATGCTCGTAGCCATCTGCATATCTAACCCACCAAAGCCAGAGCGACAGAAGAACCCCTGTAACTAGCACTGACCCTCACGCAACCCCTACAGATAATTAGTTATGAAATGACTTTTAGATGTGCATCCGTCAGACTTTTCATCTACTCCTACTTATCACCTAAGAATGGACACTGCATCATGCCACCCTCTCTGAGTTGGCTGCTAAAAATTTAAAATCTAAATTGAGTGTACGCCTAGCGAAATTTTAAAAGTTCTTAGAACATTCATCAGTTGGTTCTGTTTACTAACCTCACTTCTAGCATCATCTTATCATTCCACCTTTTTAAAAATATTTATTTAATTATTTATTTTTGGCTGCATTGGGTCTTCATTGCCACACACAGGTTTTCTCTAGTTGCGGTGAGCAGGGGCTACTCTTCATTGCAGTACGTGGGCTTCTCACTGCGGTGGCTTCTCTTGTTGCAGAGCGTGGGCTCTAGGCACACAGTCTCAGTAGTTGTGGCACGCAGGCTCAGTAGTTGTGGTGCACGGGCTTAGTTGCTCCACGGCATATGGGATCTTCCTGGACCAGGGCTCAAACCCATTACCCCTGAATTGGCAGCCAGATTCTTAACCACTGTACCACCAGGGAAGTCCCCCAACTTTTCTTTTAATCCACTTGCTTGACTCTCTTATATTTAATTGTATTTTATTTTGTTACATGCTATATATTTTTATAAGTTGCCCCACATCCTTTGGCGGAACAAGGAAAGAGAACGAAAAAAATTAGAAGGGAAGGGGAGAAAGTGGGAGAGAGTACTCTAGAGCAGCTGGAGACCAAATTTTCTCTCTTCACTAAGTGTTTTGTATTATTTACTTATTACAGACGATATTCTTAAGAATATGGATATCATATTACTTCAAGATATTCATAGCTCATTGCTGTGGTTTTCTAAAAATGTGTTTATCTGTTCTAGTAAATAAGACAAATAAGACTATTCTTACATTTCTCAATTTAGAACTGTAAAATAAGTGAAGCAAGGGATAAAATTAATTTATTTCTGTAGCAAGTTCCCTACTAAGCATTTACCACACTACATTGTAATTACATATTAGTCTATCTCCCCTAAAAGACATGTCACGCCTGCCACAGCATCCTGGCACGTGATAGTTGTACAATAAATTTTTGTTGAATGAGTGAATATGATCAAAGCAAAGTGTTATATATTTGAGGGTACAATCATGCCTAAAACTGGCCCTCAGCTCTCTGTAGTCTCTAGACTGTGATAAACATATATTAATAAAACATATAAACACATATATGCAAATGATTGTCCTATAAGGTAAGGTGTGATAAGTATTATTTAAGTGGCAGAGAAAATAAGTGTTGTAGGAATTCCAAGAGGGGAGAGCTTCCTTTTAGGGTAGCACTCAGGGAAAGACTGATGGAAAAGGTGATGGTCACTAGCTGGAGGCAGCAGAGGACATGCATTTCAAGCAGAGAAAACCCCACAGGAACAAAGGAAAAGTGGGAAAAAGCAAATGTGTTCAGGAGACAAGTTGACTAAAAAAGTGAGTTGAAACTGAAGGATTATGGGAAATAGCGATTGATGTGAAAGAAATAGTTCAATATTTCCCAATATCTATCAACCCCTTCTACCTTAACAACAGAACTCTGATTTTAGCTGGTCCCCTCTTGCTGCCTCACTAAGAGATTCCATTCCCATCCTTTCCAGAAGTTAGGTGTCTCCATACAACTATGTTTTGACCGATGGAGTGTTACCTGAAGTGTCGTGTGGGACTTCCAACATGGCTCTATAAAACCTACAGGGGTACACCCTTCTCTTCTTCATTATGTACCTAACACTCATTTGTGTAGACTGAAGCCTTAGCAGTCATCTGGGACCATGAGGATGAAATACATAACCTAAGGTTGGTGAGTCCTTGAAGAAGCCTTGGTCCCTGAGGATTTCATAGGGCCACATACCAGGCCTGCACTACCTACTACTTGTTTTGTTTTAAAAAAGAAATAATTTCTATAATGTTCAAGACTTCCATATCAGATTTTAATGTTATGTGAAGCAAAACCGAATCCAAACGGATACATTAAAAGAAATATATGTAAGCACAACATACACACACACAACCACACAAAACAAAAAATATAACCCTACTCCCTTGAATTGTTCAGCCAATTTTTCCACTTGTAACTTTTTGACTTTCCTAAACCCGGATGACACAGCTCTGCTACCTTTAAGTAATGTTTACCAACATAGCCCCTGAGAAATCATCTTCAATAGCAGCCTCGAAAGCAATTTTCCAGCATCAGATTTTGGTGTAAATCATGAAGATTTTTGCTTTGGCATGCCACAGTTACAGCTAGGCAGGACTGCAGCATGGAGTTAATCAAGGCATTGTAACCAGGTCAGCTTCAAAGGACTTCTTAGTTTCCGCAGGAGATGACGGCAAGGACAGGGAAAGGAGTGCCACTAAAACTTAACTGACAAGGCAAAGAGCTGCTTGTTCTCCCTAAGCAGGTATGAGAAACACCAAAATCATGTGACTCCTGGATTAAAGGGGACAGTTGTGCAGCAAGATGAAATTCATATATTTATTTGCAAAGCAAAATCTGGAGTCTTCTGAATAAGTACAGGAAGGAAGGTTCTGTGGTAGGAGTTCCATGGAGTATTAAAAAGGAACACAGGGTGCGCAGGGTGCGTAGACAGAATGGAGTTTGGGAAAGGGTGGTGCTGATGAGAACCAGAAAGAGAGGAGATTGGCTGATCCTGTCTGATTAATCATCCAGCTGCCCCCTTCCCCAGAGACCTGAGTGGCCCCAGAAGTTATGTCAACATTTGCCAGTGACTTGGAAAGTTCCCCTCCTACTGACTGAGCACATTGCCAACTCAGTCCATGCGGAATGTGGAGGTTTCTTATCCGCTACCTCCATCATCAGAAAGCTCAAGACAAAACCCATACTTTTATTACACTTCATTTATTTATTTATTTGGCTGCATTAGGTCTTCATTGCTGCGTGCGGGCTTTCTCTAGCTGCGGTGAGCAGGGGCTACTCTCCCTCGCGGTGCACAGGCTTCTTTTGTTGCAGAGCACGGGCTCTAGGCTTCAGTAGTTGTGGCACGAGGGCTCAGTAGTTGTGGTTCACAGGCTCTGGAGCACAGGCTCAGCAGTTATGGCGCTTGGGCCTAGTTGCTCCATGGCATGTGGGATCTTCCCGGACCAGGGCTCGAACTCGTGTCCCCTGTATTGGCAGGCGGATTCTTAACCCCTGCACCACCAGAGAAGTCCCTACAGTTTAAAAGCATTTCCACATATAACTTTTGATGCTAAGAACAATTCCAGTGAGGAACTGAGTCCCAAAGAGTTTCACTTCATTCACAACCACTATTGAGTGATTCATGTTTTGCAGGTCTGCTCTAGGTAGTGCTGGATGTGCCGATGGAAAGGAAGAGGGAAGGAAGGGAGGGAGAGAGGAGCCTTCGTGAGCAGTGGCAGAAGCCAGAGAGTACAAGGTACACTTGAGAAGAGGTGTTTGGTTTGGATGTGGATCCATTACCTAGAGAAGGAGGAGGTCAGGATGGAAAGGTATTGAGGTCCAGATTGTGGAGGACTGACTCAAAGGCCAGGCAGAGACCTGTATTTTGATTCCATGGTCAATGTGAAGTCAGCGATGAGTATATGTGTGCAGGCTAGTCGCATGCCTTCAGAACTGGCTTTAGGGAAACTAATCTGAACGTGATGTGTGAGTTGTACACAAGTGGAAAAGCCTGAGACCAGGAAGACACTTTGGGGAAAAGTTTATGAGGTAACAAATAAAAGTTTCTCTGTTACACACTATATACCCATGGTTTACTTTATGACCAAAGCAGTTCCTAAGCTGAGCTTTCCTTTACTTTTGGATGCTCCTACATGCAGAGGCTAAGCAAAGCCTGAGCGTTTGAGAAGCCCATGCGTACATCTCTTAAGGGACCCTACTCTTTCTCCAGCAGCTGCCAGCCATCACCACAAAACAAATAAGTGTGACTGTTGACAGAAAGCAATAACCGTTCCTCAGCTGTTGAATAGATTGCCTATTAGCAGTCCCACACCATAATTCATGTCAGATTATGCAGATTCAGCCCTTATGAATGAGTGGAAAAATCTTATCATTAAATGAAGTTCTAAACCAAATCCCTAAGCATTTTCTTGTTATTTCCTAAAGCTGCTCCTCCTTCCGGCTCATCCCTGAACTTTCTGAGAGCCGGCAGAATCAAAGACAAGCAAAAAGTCCATACTCTCTGTATACCATTCCTCTGGGGAAGAGCCTCTTGGGTCCTTGGGATTTATATTTTGGAACCATAATTTAAATGCAGATTTTTAACTCCCATGTTGGGCAGCCAAGAAGGAGGTTTCTGACTTGATTAAAATACCAAGGCATAAATTTTATACTTAATGGTTTCTTTCTACAGTGGGGTGGTATTGAAGAGATGTTTTTAATGAACTTGTGGGACATGATTGAGGTCTCCAAGAAAGTTTGTTTTCATAGATCAGTTTTCTAAGTCTTAAAGGAACAGAGGCCTGCTACTTTTTCAACACTATTTTATTTTATTATTATTATTTTTTTTGCGGTACACGGGCCTCTCACTGTTGTGGCCTCTCCCACTGCGGAGCACAGGCTCCAGACGTGCAGGCTCAGCGGCCACGGCTCATGGGCCCAGCCGCTCCACAGCATGTGGGATCTTCCCGGACCGGAGCACGAACCCGTGTTCGCTGCATCGGCAGGCAGACTCTCAACCACTGCGCCACCGGGGAAGCCCTTCAACACTATTTTTTAACCACATTTCTTACCAGTGTAAGCCTGTAAACTGATGGGACACATTACTACTTGGTCTCGTTGTGGGGACAAAGGCAAAAGCTAAGAGACAGGAGATGAAATGTGGAATGAGCGGTCAGGCTGACTGGCATTCTACGGTTTGGGGCGGGAAGATGTCTTAAGTATTTTGAGCCTCAATTTCATCATTTATAAAGGTGGGAGTGGTTACCATGATGAAATGAGATAGCAATTGGACAGCACCTGAAAAGCAGACGTCACAGAGTAGACATTAGTGCCTCACTCCTGCACCGAGGGCATCTGGTTTGCCATTTACTTTATGAACTTGCATAAATCACTTTATCACTCTGGTCCTCAATTTCCTCTCTTATAAAAATAAGAAAGTTTAGATTAGGTGATCTCCTAGGCCACTTCTAGTTCTAAAAAGAATGACTTTGACTCCATTCTAAGCATCACAACAACTAACCAATAAGGATACAAACACTGTAAGTGGTAGGCAAGCAGTGATAAGTGGTTCAGTATACGAGAAAATATGTATATAACAAATAGTATGAGAAGTGTGAAAGAAGGGGGGAAAGAAAGCAGAAATTATCTATTGCTTATTTTCTTCTCCTAGCTGCACATAGGCCATCACTTCAAGGAAAAGAAAGGAGGATGTCATGGGGGAGATTGTGATAAACAGAAAAAGTCAAGAAGGAATTAAAACAGAAGATATACAATATATAACTTAACTACCATATAAGATATACCATATAAAGCAGAAGATATACAAAAATTCTATATTAGAGACAGAAGACCCTCTTAATAGCCAACCCAAATGGTCAACATCTTTCCTTCTCTTTCACAATTAAAGCTCTTATAGTCATGAAGACCACCTTGGGATCTGAGTACAAACAACTCTCAAATGCAGTTCTAATTCTCTTAGATCTTGTTGACAATGACTAGGCAATCTAGTAGACAAAGAAAATGAATGTCAGTTGTGTTCCCCAGCTGCCAAAAGGAGACCGTTAGTGAAAAATGTTTTAAATCACAAGGACCAACCATCCCCACTCCTTAGGAAGCAGTAGGTCTTATTTCACTATGCCAGCAGTGTTCTTGGGAACTCAGCAAGAGTCAAGCTTCAACCACCAGCAGCAAAAGACATGGGGTTATTCCTCAAGAAAGTTCACCTAGAGGGGTGGGATAGGGAGGGTGGGAGGGAGGGAGACGCAAGAGGGAAGAGATATGGGAACATATGTATATGTATAACTAATTCACTTTGTTATAAAGCAGAAACTAACACACCATTGTAAAGCAATTATACTCTAATAAAGATGTAAAAAAAAATTAAAAATAAATAAATAAAAACACAGCTCTCCACAAAAAGAAAAAAAAATTAAAAATAAATAAATAAAAACACAGCTCTCCACAAAAAGAAAAAAAAAAGTTCACCAGCCTTTCCAGGCATTTCATCACTCTGTTACAGACACTTAATAAAGGAACATGTTGGTTATACTGAACTCAAGTATAACAATCATACTAATGTCAATTAACCAGAGGAAGCAGAAGATACTCTTACCTTTAACCCCACTAGGAAAAACGATGTTGATGATGGGCTTTGAGATCTTAAGCCAAAAAAACGATATGAACTTGGTTGCTTGAAAAAAATCCCTAAAAATTACATTTCTGGCAATACTACTTGCTAGATACTTTGTAATAATCTTTCTCTGCCTCCTGCCGACATTTTCATACCTCTCTTTACTAAGCGGATTTGTCAATAGTGCTTTGTTTCGTTTTAGTTTTAGGTATGATTCGCATGCCGCCTGCTGCTTCTGGTTTTGCCTTTTGCCGTTTGTGAGCTTGAATTCTTTGCAGTGAAACTCGTGTCTGCAATCCCGTCTCTGACCTCACGCTGATCCTGCTATGGTCCTCCCGCTGTAGAACCAGGCTTTCCACCGTTCTCCCTCTGGTAGGACTGGAGCCAAAGGATTTTCAGCAGACTGCACTTCACCACACGGAGAGGCTTGGCATTAACACGTTAGGGCGCTCTTTCCGAGAGTCGGCAAGGTCAAAGCTAGATTCCTAATAACGGTAAGGACTTTTTCACTGTCGATATTTGCAAAAGCAATAGCGGATGAGACTGCCGCTTAGTAGAATACAAACCAAGGCCATGGTGCCAAGTACACATAAAGCCCTTCTGTACATCCAGGAGTGCCATGTTGTCTCAAGGAAAAGCACTTGTGTAAATGTTTGAGTTGTGAGCTGAAATAGCTGCTTTTTCCATGGAACATAATTTTGACTTGGAACAACTGTGAGATAAACTATAGTTACTCAGACATCCAGATATTTTCTTAAAAATGAACAAAAGGAATCTATCACTTCAAGGAAAACGATTGACAGTGTTTGTTGCCAATAGTAACATTGGAGCTCTCAGGCAAAAATTAGAATTTCAGAAAACTTGAATCCACTACCTGAGCTGGACATGTCCCAATTCTTAAAGATTATTTTGGTAAGATCAGTGGTGATATTAATGAATATGATTTTTTTATATTATATAATTAAATGTCCAGATATTTGGAAGATCAATATAATTCTATGAATCAATTTTTTTCCAAATCACGAATGCACAGTGTTATAAAATCATGCGTGTGTAAAAGATCCATTCAAAGTGCAGGACAGACCAATAGATTTTAATGTAATAGAGTAGGAACGTTTATTAATGTGGTTTCAGATTCCACACAGCAAATAACCTTTAAGGAAGTACGACTTGTCAAGTTTTGGCACCATATCAGAGAAAACTATCCACAATCATCTGAAAAAACTCTGAACGTACTTCTCTCGTTTTCAACGACATATCAGTGTGAGGCCAGATTTTCTTCCTGTATATTGATTAAAACACAATCTCAGCAGATTGAATGTACAGCCTGTGCCCTTGTCCAGTGCAGCCTCAACAGCTGGTTAGATCCCTAGCTTATGGATCTCCCAGTCTCCCCCTAAGGACCCCTTCACTCGTGTTTGCTGTAAAGGCTCTCTGTATCCCTTACTTTCCATTGACCGTTTAATCATCCAGCAACACTGGGTGTTAAATACTATCACTATTGCCATTAACCTGAAACAAGGTGATTCCCATTAATCTGGCTGCTAAGTGGCAGCACAGAGGCTGAAACCAAGGTGGGCCGGCTCCCGAATCCAGCCTCCCACCTACCACACTTCACTGCTTCTGTGACAGAACCCTCTCCAGGTGAGGGATATGCTGTATCTTCAATTCAGAGCTTAAACCATCTTCTCCAAACCAGCTGAAAAGACCTCTTGCCTCTTTATTGATTTCTTGAAACTAAGACTTTTCCTTCCAATTTTGCCTCTAAACGAAAATACGAGCTGCTCTGGGCTGAATTGTGTTCCCCCAAAGTCATATGTTGAAGCCCAAACCCCCAATTTGGAGGCTGGATCTTTGGGAGATAATTAGGTTCAAATGAGGGCGTGAGGGTGGGGATTTCACGATGTGATTAGTGCCTCTATAAAAGACAGCAGAGAGCGTGCTTCCTCTCTCTCGCCTCATTCCTCGCTCGCATGCAGTGAAGAAAGACCATCTCCAACCCAAAGGGGAAGCCTCACCAGACGCTGACACTGCTGGCTCCCTGACCTTGGACTTCTAGTCTCCAGAACAGTAAGATATAATTTCTTGTTGTTTAAGCCACCTAGTCTGTGACATTTTGTTATGGCAGCCTGAGCAGCCTAACACATGAGCACATAATTTTTTAAAAAATTAATTCTCCATTTCACTTGACCTGCAATGAAGGTGCCTCCTGGTTCAGTTTTTCTCAGTAACACATGACTAACCAGTGCTGTCCTGAAAATGAATAAGTTGATAGAGGACTATGTCGTGGTAGAGTGGCCATCCTTCCCCAGTAGGTCTCCAGGATCTGGAAGATCCACATCCTTGTTTCCAATCACAGAAAGTCAGAAGAGGTTTGCCCTTGGAGTTCTTACCCACATATGACATTCCTGCTACCTTTAACCTTTCTGTTTTTTTAAACTTCACATTCTCCTAAAATTCTTGTGAAACGTAATGATATTTAATTTTAATTCCACGCTACAATGGATTTTGCTGATTAGAAGTGGAGGCTTCTTGATGCCTACCTTCATCCTCTTTAAAAACAGTGCCTGGGCTCTCTGCAGCTGTAACTTATCAAAACAAAAGCAGGATTAAAAAATACACATGTGTGGTGAATAATTATTTAAAATGCAACACATCAGGTTTAAAAAGTATGTAATAAGAATGTATCCTTGGGATAAATGAGGCATTAGAGGTATAACTCTTGATTATTGGTTGCTCTTCTCTGGTTTTATAATGTAGTAATAATAAAAATCACTCCAAAGGAAAAAATTAACTCATATGTTTCTCTTCTTGGGCCCAGAGATAGAGACAGATAACAAACATGAGGAACCCTTCTGCTTCTGTTACAATAGTCACCATCTTCATTATTCCCATGATTCCTCCATTACCTGCACTCAGAGAACATTGTCTTTTCTTTCAGACACATCTAAATTTATAACCACACGTGTAATTATTTGCCACTAGACTGTAAGCTTTATGAGAGCAGGTCCTATGTTTATTTTTATCACATCATACTCCTAGCTTAAGGTGATGTATAATTCCAGGTTGCTTGGGACTGTCCCAGTTTTAGCACTAAAGGTCCTGCATCCCAGGAAATGCCTAGGGTGCAGGCAAACCAGGATAGTTGATCCCCACCCTCTAGCACCCACTTCAATAAACAGTTTTTGAATGAAGGAACAGCCATAGGAGTAGCAAATGTCATGCCTAAAAGAAATAACACGTATGAAGGATAGAATGGTGTTGTTGTTAAGAACATGACTGTGGAGCTAGATAGCCTGGGTTCAGCTCCAAGCTCTGCCACTTAGCATCTATGTGAACTTGACCTTGGGTTACTTCTTTGTGTTGCAGTCTCCTCATCTGTAAAATGGGAAACTAATAGTACCAACCGCAAAGGGCTGTTTGAAAATCAAGTTTGTTAATACATGTAAAGCATGTAGAATGGTGCCCACTGCGTGTTATTAAAAATCATGAAAACCTCTAACACAGTACTTGGTCCAGTAGATGTCAGAGCTTAGTTAAATTAGTATGGGCAGGAAAAACCCTAAGCCAAACTGTGAACTAAGTAAGATTGTTCTTCAATTTCTTTGACTTTTTTCTAGGCTTGTCAAAACACAGATCAGATGCCTCCCTCCTGAGTATTCCATATAAGCCCTAGCTAACTGGGCCCCCACTGTGGTGCACTCTCCCTTTCCTCTCTAACAGCGTACCACATGCTCTGAACTCATGCCTTCTTTGCTCATCAACCTGCGCTCTGTATCTATCACTGCCTTTGTCCTTTTATGGAACTGAGTTGTTGGTGGCTGATGAATTGATTTGTGCTGAAATGCCACCTCCCCGTCTTACCTCATGTCCTACCCAAAGGGATTTAATTTTCAAAAAACTCCTAGAAACCTCATCTTTAATCTACGGGAACTGATCTCTAATGACTGGGATTTGAGGCTATGTGGGAGGGGAAGGGAGAGTTTGGGTACAGGGTCGTTTCAATGGCATCTTGCAAATCACTGTGAGGACAGCTGCCTGCTCCACGGAGAACTAATCTGGCTGGATGCTCTCTCTGAAAATTCTTACTTTGAGACACATATTCATCACTGGCTATCTAATATGTCCTGATGCTCATTATGTTGGAAAGTTGCAAACAGATGAAGACTTATATCTTACACTTGAGTAGAGATGCAAGGAAAAGTCTGAAGAGATAATTTGGACAGAATAGAAGCTGTCACCAACCACCCATTTATTAGGGTGAATTTCTAGAGGCAGGCAATGCCTTGAGATGATTGAGGATGAAGCTCAGGATGAGTGAAAAACACCTTCACTTTGACCTTCATCTTTACCTGGGAAAGGAGTCTTAGACATACCCAGCCAAACACAATTGTGAAGTGACCAGAGGTTAATTTATAATTTCCTTCCATTGCTAACTCCCTCTCCTGTTATAACCTGGTCTCAGACATTAGATGCCAGCTAAACCCACCCTGATGATCGTTGTAAGTCTGTCTTCCTATATAGTATCCCATTCTTCCGACTCCCCTCTCATCAAAACTTACCTGTTCCATGTCTCAGTTCCTCAGAACTTCATTCCAAAGCAAATCTAATAGAGTAAGTTGCACCAAGAGCTGATGGATTTTGGTCACCATGTGACCCCTCCCATTTGTATCCCTGTAGTGCCTTAACCTGAAGGCGTATCTCAAGCATAACAGATTTCAGGTAGAATAACAGGCACATAGAGGAAATCCTTAATTAAGAGTGTGCATGTTGTACCGCAAAACACACCCTAAAGTTTTCCATTGATAATTAATTAAGGTAGAATTGAGGGCAATAGTCTCTTTCTATGGCAAGATTTTCAAAAAATTCTGATCTTATTTTGTATTTAATGACTGCTTAAAGATAAGGCATCTTTAGCTTGGAATTTTAATTTTACGAAAAAGAAACATGTTTAGCAGCTCAAGTTGACACTTGGTGACTGCCTACTGCCCTTCTAATGCTCCTCTTTTAAGAAAATCAATGCAAACATTAACAGCCCTGAGTACTCCAGGGACAAGACTCCTACCTCCTTCCTCAATAAGCCTGGACAGGCCCTGATCAAGACTACTAAAACCAAAGGTTAATGAGTAAGGAATTGTCTAGAAGCTCTGAAGTTCAAGGTTAACCATGGGAACTTCAACAATAACATCGTTGGTTAACACACAGCACTCAGTAATCAACAAACTTTAATCAGAAAATGCCTCTGGAATACAACTGGTTACTTGGGTTGTAATATAAGCTCCTTTTCCTTTATTCAGTTTTCCAGAGTATGGAAAACCAAGGTGTGGTGTCTGGTCCAGACGAGTGGAATGAATTCTTTCATATATGATGTCATCTGGGGGCTTTGACTTATTCTCCCGACAAAATATTTTCCTTTCCCAACTTTCCTTTCCCCACTTTTCCCCCCAAGGCTGAATCCCTCTAAAATTCTCTGAGTACCACAGAAGTGGTAACACATTAACACAATATCTATCATTAGCACTTTTTTATTGCTACGGAGGATGGAATGAAAAGAGGAACATAGTATTCTGATATGGAAGATCTATTGAATAAATGAGTAAATGAAGTAAGTACTTAAACTGATGTATTGGAGACTTCCCAATAAAAGTGGATTTATGTACAAGTAAGATGGGCTGAATTGTGTCCCCCACAATATGCATATATTGGAGTCCCAAACCCTATTAACTTAGAATGTAACTGTTTTTGGAAATAGGATCTTTAAACAGGTCATTAAGTGAGGTCATATGGGTGGCTTCTAATCCATGTGACTGTATTTGGAGAGAGGGCCTTTCAAAGAAGTGGTAAAGGTACAGTGAGGCCAGTCGGGTTGGGCCCTTTCAAGAAGAGGAAGAAACACCAGGGATGCATGCAAATAAGAGAAAAGGCCGTGTAAGGACACAGCGAGAAGGCTGCTGTCAGCAAGGCAAGGAGAGAGGCCTTGGGAGGAACCGAACCTGCCAACACATTGATCGTGGACTGCCAGCGTCCAGAAATATGAGAAAATAAATCTCCGTCATTTAAGCTACCCAGTGTGGTAGCTTGTTAGGGCAGGCCGAGCAGACTAATCCAACAAGGGTCCCACTTATATGTGAAATGATACTGCGTTTGTCTTCTTCCGAAATTACAGATAACCATGCATGTTGGGTTCAGGGGAGTAACTCAGTACCCGGTAGTGCTAGCTCGTAGTGAGCATCTAGTTGCTTAAATGATATGATAGAGGAACAAATAAGTAAACAAGCTACTGGTATCAAACGTATTTAAAGTGTTGCCTGCCTGAAAGTTAAATAGTGAAGGAGAGCAGGAAATACAAGTTTTCTTTTGCTGGTTGTCTGCCATTCCTCATTATTAATGTTATAAATGTAGGGGAGGAAACATGATTTTCCCTCTGCCTTCTAGGTTCTTGGCTGAGATCCCCCTGTAATACAGAGTGAGAGGAGGAAAAGGTTTAATATGTATTCCTCCTGTTCACATAGGAGAGACCCAGCAAAACTGAGTAACTCCCTGAAATGGCCCAAGCTACCATCTTAAATACCATGTCCAGCTAAAGACAAAGATGCTGCAGGGAGAGGCGCAGTTAGGGGAGGTGACCAGGAAAAGCACAGGAAGTAAGGGTAAGGTTGTCATGCAGATTTGTCTTCAGTAGGTACCTTCTCCATTGAAAAGTTTCATGTTGTTTCAGTCATCTTTCTTTTTTTGTACAGAGAAGACACCCTTACAAATGGAGGTTTTCCTTATAATGTAAATGTCTTTTACAAAAGGATAACTTTTACTCGGGTTTTCAGAATTTCTCCTGTGTCTGAAGTTTCTTGAAATAATCAGCTCAAGATAATCCTTATGCCAAGGAGGCATATTGTGGGGGCTTATACTCTGCTCCCCTTCACATGGTTGACTAGCTTTCAGCCACCTTGCTCAGAGCACAAAGATTCCAACTTTTGCCACAAGGCAATTTGCTGACCTTAAACCACTAGATATTTTAGGTAGCAATTATCTTTCTCTGTGTCTCTCTCTGTACCCCTTTTCTTTATCTGTCTCTACTCTTATAGCAGAATAATTTTATGGCAGATGAAGAAATGGTAACAAGTGAAACAAAAAGAGGCTAATCTTGGGAGGCTGTAGCAGATCCTTTCAGTGACCAGTCCATATACCTGTGGGCCCAGCACTTCAGCACACATCAAAATTCCAGCTAGCAGCATGTGTAACTCACTGCTCAGGTGATTCTTATGACTGCCACAAGCAGGTCCCCATGTCTATGCAGTGCTGGATAACTAATGCCCCACACAGGCACATCACCCCCTGGCTACCTTCAACCAATGACTACAGGAGTTGGTGCATAAGTACTCCAGCTCCCTCGCCCCTTCGGTGGGAATAGCTGAGACATGTACTACACAGAATGAAGAAAGGCCAGTTGCCCACACTAGTAACTTACTAATTAAGTTCCCTGCATTGTCTGTCTTCCTCTTATTTTCTCACTTGTTCTTCACATCCCAAATAAACTAATTGTACTTGAATCCTTAATTCAAGGTCTGTTTCTAGGCAAAGCCAAATTACACAGGACAAACAGACCTGGTTTGGAATCCTTGTTCTACCACTTACAAGGTTAGGCAAGTTAATCATCTCCCACAGTCACAGTTTATCTATTTTTAAATGGAAATTGTTAATGCCTACTTTGTAGGTTTATTTTTTATTTTTTAAAACATCTTTATTGGAGTATAATTGCTTTACAATGGTGTGTTAGTTTCTTCTTAACAACAAAATCAATCAGTTATATATATACATATGTTCCCATATCTCTTCCCTCTTGCCTTTCCCTCCTCCCACCCTCCCTATCCCACCCCTCCAGGCGATCACAAAGCACCAAGCTGATCTCCCTGTGCTATGCGGCTGCTTCCCACTAGCTATCTACCTTACGTTTGGTAGTGTATATATGTCCATGCCTCTCTCTCACTTTGTCACAGCTTACCCTTCCCCCTCCCCATATCCTCAAGTCCATTCTCTAGTAGGTCTGTGTCTTTATTTCTGTCTTACCCCTAGGTTCTTCATGACATTTTTTTTTCTTAAATTCCATATATATGTGTTAGCATACAGTATTTGTCTCTCTCTTTCTGACTTACTTCACTCTGTATGACAGACTCTAGGTCTATCCACCTCATTACAAATAGCTCGATTTTGTTTCTTTTTATGGCTGAGTAATATTTCATTGTATATATGTGCCACATCTTTATCCATTCATCCGATGATGGACACTTAGGTTGTTTCCATCTCTGGGCTATTGTAAATAGAGCTGCAATGAATATTTTGCTACATGACTCTTTTTGAATTATGGTTTTCTCAGGCTATATGCCCAGTAGTGGGATTGCTGGGTCATATGGTAGTTCTACTTTTAGTTTTTGAAGGAACCTCCATACTGTTCTCCACAGTGGCTGTATCAATTTACATTCTCACCAACAGTGCAAGAGGGTTCCCTTTTCTCCACACCCTCTCCAGCATTTATTGTTTCTAGATTTTTTGATGACGGCCATTCTGACTGGTGTGAAATGATATCTCATTGTAGTTTTGATTTGCATTTCTCTAATGATTAGTGATGTTGAGCATTCTTTCATGTGTTTGTTGGCAGTCTGTGTATCTTCCTTGGAGAAATGTCTATTTAGGTCTTCTGCTCATTTTTGGATTGGGTTGTTTTTTTTTTTTTGTTATTAAGCTGCATGAGCTGCCTATAAATTTTGGAGATTAATCCTTTGTCAGTTGCTTCATTTGCAAATATTTTCTCCCATTCTGAGGGTTGTCTTTTGCTCTTGTTTATGATTTCCTTTGCTGTGCAAAAGCTTTGAAGTTTCATTAGGTCCCATTTGTTTTTATTTCCATTTCTCTAGGAGGTGGGTCAAAAAGGATCTTGCTTTGATTTATATCATAGAGTGTCCTGCCTATGTTTTCCTCTAAGAGTTTGATAGTTTCTGGCCTTACATTTAGGTCTTTAATCCATTTTGAGCTTATTTTTGTGTATGGTGTTAGGGAGTGATCTAATCTCATACTTTTACATGTACCTGTCCAGTTTTCGCAGCACCACTTATTGCAGAGGCTGTCCTTTCTCCACTGTACATTCCTGCCTCCTTTATCAAAGGTAAAGTGACCATATGTGCGTGGGTTTATCTCTGGGCTTTCTATCCTGTTCCACTGATCTATCCTTCTGTTTTTGTGCCAGTACCATACTGTCTTGATTACTGTAGCTTTGTATTATAGTCTGAAGTCCAGGAGTCTGATTCCTCCAGCTCCGTTTTTCGTTCTCAAGATTGCTTTGGCTATTCGGGGTCTTTTGTGTTTCCATACAAATTGTGAAATTTTTTGTTCTAGTTCTGTGAAAAATGCCAGTGGTAGTTTCATAGGGGTTACATTGAATCTGTAGATTGCTTTGGGTAGTAGAGTCATTTTCACAATGTTGATTCTTCCAATCCAAGAACATGGTATATCTCTCCATCTATTTGTATTATCTTTAATTTCTTTCATCAGTGTCTTATAACTTTCTGCATACAGGTCTTTTGTCTCCTTAGGTAGGTTTATTCCTAGATATTTTATTCTTTTTGTTGCAATGGTAAATGGGAGTGTTTTCTTAATTTCACTTTCAGATTTTTCATCATTAGTGTATAGGAATGCCAGAGATTTCTGTGCATTAATTTTGTATCCTTCTACTTTACCAAATTCATTGATTAGCTCTAGTAGTTTTCTGTTAGCATCTTTAGGATTCTCTATGTATAGCATCATGTCATCTGCAAACAGTGACAGCTTTACTTTTTCCTTTCCAATTTGGATTCCTTTTATTTCCTTTTCTTCTCTGATTGCTGTGGGTAAAACTACCAAAACTGTGTTGAATAAGAGTGGTGAGAGTGGGCAACCTTGTCTTGTTCCTGATCTTGGTGGAAATGCTTTCAGTTTTTCACCATTGAGGACGATGTTGGCTGTGGGTTTGTCATATATGGCCTTTATTATGTTGAGGAAAGTTCCATCTATGCCTACTTTCTGCAGGGTTTTTATCATAAATGGGTGTTGAATTTTGTCGAAAGCTTTCTCTGCATCTATTGAGATGATCATATGGTTTGTCTCCTTCAATTTGTTAATATGGTGTATCACATTGATTGATTTGCATATATTGAAGAATCCTTGCATTCCTGGAATAAACCCCACTTGATCATGGTGTATGATCCTTTTAATGTGCTGCTGGATTCTGTTTGCTAGTATTTTGTTGAGGATTTTTGCATCTATGTTCATCAGTGATATTGGCCTGTAGTTTTCTTTCTTTGTGACATCCTTGTCTGGTTTTGGTATCAGGGTGATGGTGGCCTCGTAGAATGGGTTTGGGAGTGTTCCTCCCTCTGCTGTATTTTGGAAGAGTTTGAGAAGGATAGGTGTTAGCTCTTCTCTAAATGTTTTTACAGAATTCGCCTGTGAAGCCATCTGGTCCTGGGCTTTTGTTTGTTGGAAGATTTTGAATCACAGTTTCAATTTCAGTGCTTGTGATTGGTCTGTTCATATGTTCTATTTATTCCTGATTCAGTCTTGGCAGGGTGTCCATTTCTAAGAATTTGTCCATTTCTTCCAGGTTGTCCATTTTATTGGCATAGAGTTGTTTGTAGTAATCTCTCATGATCTTTTGTATTTCTGCAGTGTCAGTTGTTACTTCTCCTTTTTCATTTCTAATTCTATTGATTTGAGTCCTCTCCATTTTTTTCTTGATGAGTCTGGCTAATGGTTTATCAATTTTGTTTATCTTCTCAAAGAACCAGCTTTTAGTTTTATTGATCTTTGCTATCGTTTCCTTCATTTCTTTTTCATTTATTTCTGCTCTGATTTTTATGATTTCTTTCCTTCTGCTAACTTTGGGGGTTTTTTGTTCTTCTTTCTCTAATTCTTTAGGTGCAAGGTTAGGCTGTTTTTTAGAGATGTTTCCTGTTTCTTAAGGTAGAATTGTATTGCTATAAACTTCCCTTTTAGAACTGCTTTTGCTCCATCCCATAGATTTTGGGGTGTTGTGTCTCCATTGTCATTTGTTTCTCGGTATTTTTTTATTTGCTCTTTGATTTCTTCAGTGATCACTTCGTTATTAAGTAGTGTATTGTTTAGCCTCCATGTGTTTGTATTTTTTACAGATCTTTTCCTGTAATTGATATCTAGTCTCATAGCATTGTGGTTGGAAAAGATACTTGATACAATTTCAATTTTCTTAAATTTACCAAGGCTTGATTTGTGACCCAAGATATGATCTATCCTGGAGAATGTTCCATGAGCACTTGAGAAAAATGTGTATTCTGTTGTTTTTGGATGGAATGTCCTATAAATATCAATTAAGTCCATCTTGTTTAATGTATCATTTAAAGCTTGTGTTTCCTTATTTATTTTCATTTTGGATGTCTGTCCATTGGTGAAAGTGGGGTGTTAAAGTCCCCTACTATGAATGTGTTAGTGTCGATTTCTCCTTTTATGGCTGTTAGTAGTTGCCTTATGTATTGAGGTTGGGTGCATAAATATTTACAATTGTTATATCTTCTTCTTGGATCCATCCCTTGATCATTATGTAGTGTCCTTCTTTGTCTCTTCTAATAGTCTTTATTTTAAAGTCTATTTTGTCTGATATGAGAATTGTTACTCCAGCTTTCTTTTGGTTTCCATTTGCATGGAATATGTTTTTCCATCCCCTTACTTTCAGTCTGTATGTGTCTCTAGGTCTGAAGTGGGTCACTTGTAGACAGCATATATGTATGGGTCTTGTTTTTGTATCCATTCAGCCAATCTGTGTCTTTTGGTGGGAGCATTTAGTCCATTTACATTTAAGGTAATTATCGATATGTATGTTCCTATTCCCATTTTCTTAATTGTTTTGGGTTTGTTATTGTAGGTCTTTTCCTTCTCTTGTGTTTCTTGCCTAAAGAAGTTCCTTTAGCAGTTGTTGTAGAGCTGGTTTGGTGGTGCTGAACTCTCTCAGCTTTTGCTTGTCTGTAAAGGTTTTAATTTCTCCATCAAATCTGAATGAGATCCTTGCTGGGTAGAGTAATCTTGGTTGCAGGTTTTTCTCCTTCATCACTTTAAAGGTGTCCTGCCAGTCCCTTCTGGCTTGCAGAGTTTCTGCTGAAAGATTAGCTGTTAACCTTATGGGGATTACCTTGTGTGTTATTTGTTGTTATTCCCTTGCTGCTTTTAATGTGTTTTCTTTGTATTTAATTTTTGACAGTTTGATTAATGTGTCTTGGCGTATTTCTCCTTGGATTTCTTCTGTATGGGACTCTCTGTGCTTCCTGAACTTGATTAACTATTTCCTTTCCCATATTAGGGAAGTTTTCAACTATAATCTCTTCAAATATTTTCTCCGTCCCTTTCTTTTTCTCTTCTTCTTCTGGAACCCCTATCATTCGAATGTTGGTGCGTTTAATGTTGTCCCAGAGGTCTCTGAGACTATCCTCAGTTCTTTTCATTCTTTTTTGTTTATTCTGCTCTGCAGTAGTTATTTCCACTATTTTATCTTCTAGGTAACTTATCCGTTCTTCTGCCTCAGTTATTCTGCTATTGATCCCATCTAGAGTATTTTTCATTTCATTTATTGTGGTGTTCATCATTGTTTGTTTCATCTTTAGTTCTTCTAGTTCCTTTTTAAATGTTTCTTGCATTTTGTCTATTCTATTTCCAAGATTTTGGATCATATTTACTATCATTATTCTGAATTCTTTTTCAGGTAGACTGCCAATCTCCTCTTCATGTGTTAGGTCTGGTGGGTTTTTATCTTGCTCCTTCATCTGCTGTGTGTTTTTCTGTCTTCTCACTTTGCTTGTCTTACTGTGTTTGGGGTCTCCTTTTTGCAGGCTGCAGGTTCGTAGTTCCTGTTGTTTTTGGTGTCTGTTCCCAGTTGCTAAGGTTGGTTCAGTGGATTGTGTAGCCTTCCTGGTGGAGGGGACTAGTGCCTGTGTTCTGGTGGATGAGGCTGGATCTTGTCTTTCTGGTGGGCAGGTCCATGTCTGGTGGTGTGTTTTGGGGTGTCTGTGGCCTTATTATGATTTTAGGCAGCCTCTCTGCTAATGGGTGGGGTTGTGTTCCTGTCTTGCTAGCTGTTTGGCATAGGATGTTCAGCACTGTAGCTTGCTGGTCGTTGAGTGAAGCTGGGTGCTGGTGTTGAGATGGAGATCTCTGGGAGATTTTCGCCATTTGATATTATGTGGAGCTGGGAGGTCTCTTGTGGACCAGTGTCCTGAAGTTGGCTCTCCCACCTCAGAGGCACAGCACTGACTCCTGGCTGGAGCACCAAGAGCCTTTCATCCACACGGCTCAGAATAAAAGGGAGAAAAAGTAGAAAGAAAGAATTAGTAGAAGTAGAAAGAAAGAAAGAAGGGGAGGGAAGGAGGGAGGGAGGGAGTGAGGGAGGAAAGAAGGAAAGAAGGAAGGAGTGAAGGAAGAAAAAAAGAAAGAAAGAAGATAAAGTAAAATAAAATAAAGTAAGATAAAATATAATAAAGTTATTAAAATAAAAAAATAATTATTAAGAGAGGAAAAAAAAGAAAACCGACAGATAGAGCCCTAGGACAAATGGTGGAAGCAAAGTTATACAGACAAAATCTCACACAGAAGCATACACATACACACTCAGAAAAAAAGGAAAAGGGGAAAAAATTATAAATCTTGCTCTCAAAGTCCACCTCCTTAATTTGCGATGATTCGTTGTCTATTCACTTATTCCACAGATGCAGGGTACATCAAATTGATTGTGGAGCTTTAATCTGCTGCTTCTGAGGCTGCTGGGAGAGATTTCCCTTTCTCTTCTTTGTTCTCACAGCTCCCAGGGGCTCAGCTATGGATTTGGCCTACTTTGTAGGTTTAAATGAAATACTGTATATGAAGCTTTGAGTCTGACACATTGCATTTGCCTAATAAGTGAGCTTCTCCCTCTTTAGTTTGGCTCTCTCTGCAAGAGATTTCAAACCAGCTAAGAGCTGTATAGTTTGGATTTGCTGTGTAACAAACCACCTGCAACTGAGTGGCCTAGAACACCAATGTTATTTAGCTCACAATCCTGAGGGTCAGCAATAGGGGTTGGGCTCAGCTGGATGGTTCATCTGCTGATCTGAGTGGGGTTCACTCACACAAACATGAGCAAAAGTCAGTCAACTGGGTGCTTGTGCTCCTGGGAGTCAACTAGCTGCTGGGGTGACCAGATTGACTGAGCTATATGTCTCCTATTTCCTAGAAGGGTAGCCCAGGCTTCACATGGCAGCTCAAATCCCCAAGAGCAGCAAGATGGCAAGGCCTAATGCACAGGTATCTTGTAAGTCTCTGCTTGTGTCATTTTTGCTATGCTACTATCTCTTTGGCAAAAGCAAGTCCCATAGTCTAGCCCAGATTCTAGGAGTAGGGAAAGATTCTAGTTCTTAATGGGAGGAGCTATGAAGTGATACTTCAAGCTTGTGGATATAGGCAGTGCTGGAATTTGTGGCCATTTTTGCAATCTACCAGAGACTCTGCCTTAAATAAATGAGAGGCTTCCATAAGATGTCTAGGGGAGTGGCGTGGAGTGGAGCTGCCATCGATACTGGCTCTTCCCTCCTCCCCATGGTCCAGGCAGCTGGCCAGCTGGCTCTTGGCCCTCAAGCTGAGCCTGTCCCTTATTTAGTTCTGGGGAGTGCCTGGCTGACGTGAGGTCTGTAGAGAAGGACATGGAGGGCAGAGATGGTTGAGAATTCAGAGGCCTGAGATGTGAGTCACAAGAGAGTCTAGAATGGGCTTTCTGCTGAGATGGAAGTAGGCTCTGTGCAGCAGTCCCAGAAGACTTGCACAAAAAGAGTTTCAGACAACAGAAAATAATCCTAAGCAACTGTGCAGTAGGTTTTCATTGAAAGTGACTTTTGCTGGATTTGGGGGAGGTAAAGTTGTAAGTATTGAATCTTTGAATGAGATTCATTCATCTGAAGACAGTGGAGAGTAAGACGTGGAGATCACCTTTCTTCCCACAAATACATCAAAAATACAACTACATGTGGAACAACTCCTACAGAACACCTGCTAAATACTGGCAGAAGACCTCAGACTTCCCAAAAGGAAAGAAACTCCCCACATACCTGGCCGTGTGGCTGACAGGGTCTTGGTGCTCTGGCCAGGTGTCAGGCCTGAGCCTCTGAGGTTGGAGAGCTGAGTTCAGGACATTGGTCCACAAGAGACCTCCCGACCCCTCATAATGTCAATCGGCGAGAGCTCTCCCAGAGATCTCCATCTCAACACTAAGACCAAGCTCCACTCAATGACCAGCAAACTCCAGTGCTGGATACCCCATGCCAAACAACTAGCAAGACAGGAACACAACCACACCCATTAACAGAGAAGCTGCCTAAAATCATAAGTTCACAGAAACCCCAAAACACACCACCAGATGCAGTCCTGCCCACCAGAAAGACAAGATCAAGCCTCATCCATCAGACCACAGGCACCAGTCCCCTCCACCAGGAAGTCTACACAAACACTGCACTAACCTTACCCACTGGGGGCAGACACCAAAAACAATGGGAATTATGAACCTGCGCCCCATGAAATGAGACCAGAAACACTGTAAGTTAAGCAAAATGAGAAGACAGATAAATACACAGCAGATGAACGAGCAAGGTAAAAACCCACCTGACCAAACAAATGAAGAGGAAATAGGCAGTCTACCTGAAAAGGAATTCAGAGTAATGGTAGTAAAGATGATCCAAAATCTTGGAAATGGAATGGAGAAAATACAAGAAACATTTAACAAGGACGTAGAAGAACTAAAGAGCAAACAGTGATGAACAACACAATAAATGAAATTAAGAATTCTCTAGAAGGAATCAATAGCAGAATAACTGAGACAGAAGAAAGGATAAGTGACCTGAAAGATAAAACAGTGGAAATAACTACCACAGAGCAGAATAAAGAAAAAAGAATGGAAAGAATTGAGGACAGTCTCAGAGACCTCTAGGACAACACTAAATGCACCAACATTCGAATTATAAGGGTCTCAGAAGAAGAAGAGAAAAAGAGAGGGACTGAGAAAATATTTGAAGTGATTATAGTTGAAAACTTCCCTAATATGGTAAAGGAAATAGTCAATCAAGTCCAGGAAGGACAGAAAGTCCCATACAGGATAAATGCAAGGAGAAACACACCAAGAAACCTAATCAAACTATCAAAAATTAAATACAAAGAAAAAAATATTAAAAGCAGCAAAGGAAAAGCAACAAATAACACACAAGGTAATCCCCATAAGGTTAACAGCTGATCTTTCATCAGAAACTCTGCAAGCCAGAAGGGTGTGGCAGGACATATTTAAAGTGATGAAAGGGAAAAACTTACAACCACAATTACTCTACCCAGCAAGGATCTCATTCAGATTTGACAGAGGAATTAAAACCTTTACAGACAAGCAAAAGCTAAGAGAATTCAGCACCACCAAACCAGCTTTGCAACAAATGCTAAAGGATTTTCTCTAGGCAGGAAACACAGGAGAAGGAAAAGACCTACAATAACAAACCCCAAACAATTAAGAAAATGGTAATAGGAACATACATATCAATAATTACCTTAAATGTAAATGGATTAAATGCTCCAACCAAAAGACATAGACTGGCTGAATGTATATAAAAACAAGACCCATATATATGCTGCCTACAAGGGACCCACTTCAGACCTAGGGACACAATATTCCATGCAAATGGAAATCAAAAGAAAGCTGGAGCAGCAATTCTCATATCAGACAGAATAGACTTTAAAATGTTACAAGAGACAAAGGACACTACATAATGAAAAAGGGATCAATCCAAGAAGAAGATGTAACAATTATAAATATTTATGCACCCAACATAGGAGCACCTCAATACATAAGGCAAATGCTAACAGCCATAAAAGGGGAAATTACAGTAACACAGTAATAGTAGGGAACTTTAAAATCCCACTTTCACCAATGGACAGATCATCCAAAATGAAAATAAGGAAACACAAGTTTTAAATAACACATTAAACAAGATGGGCTTAATTGATATTTATAGGACATTCCATCCAAAAACAACAGAATACACTTTCTTCTCAAGTGCTCATGTAACATTCTCCAGGATAGATCATATCTTGGGTCACAAATCAAGCCTTGGCAAATTTAAGAAAACTGAAGTTGTATCAAGTATCTTTTCTGACCACAACGCTATAGAACTAGATATCAATTACAGGAAAAAAACTGTAAAAAAAATACAAACACATGGAGGTTAAACAATACACTACTAAATAACCAAGAGATCACTGAAGAAATCAAAGCAGAAATCAAAAAATACCTAGAAACAAATGACAATGAAGACACGACAACCCAAAACCTATTGGGTGCAGCAAATGCATTTCTAACAGGGAAGTTTATAGCAATACAATCCTACCT
The DNA here is from genome assembly GCF_964270905.1 of Leucopleurus acutus. Lineage (NCBI taxonomy): Eukaryota > Metazoa > Chordata > Mammalia > Artiodactyla > Delphinidae > Leucopleurus > Leucopleurus acutus. The sequence continues at coordinate 91,933,195 of NC_139144.1, read as the reverse complement.
CAAGAAACAAGAAACATCTCAAACAAACAACCTAACCTAACACCTAAAGCAATAAGAGAAAGAAAAACAAAAAAACCCCAAAGTTAGCAGAAGGAAAGAAATCATACAGATTAGACCAGAAATAAATGAAAAAGAAATGAAGGAAATGATAGCAGAGATCAATAAAACTAAAAGCTGGTTCTTTGCGAAGATAAACAAAATTGATAAACCATTAGCCAGACTCATCAAGAAAAAAGGGAGAAGACTCAATAGAATTAGAAGTGAAAAAGGAGAAGTTACAGCTGACACTGAAGAAATACAAAGAATCATGAGAGATTACTACAAGCAACTATATGCCAATAAAATGGACAACCTGGAAGAAATGGACAAATTCTTAGAAAAGCACAACCTTCCGAGACTGAACCAGGAAAAAATAGAAAATAAAAACAGACCAATCACAAGCACTGAAATTGAAACTGTGATTAAAAATCTTCCAATAAACCAAAGTCACAGGTGAATTCTATCAAACATCTAGAGAAGAGCTAAAGCCTATCCTTTTCAAACTCTTCCAAAATATAGCAGAGGAAGGAACCCTTCCAAACTCATTCTACAAGGCTACCATCACCCTGATACCAAAACCAGACAAAGATGTCACAAGAAAAGAAAACTACAGGCCAATATCACTGATGAACATAGATGTAAAAATCCTCAATAAAATACTAGGAAACAGAATCCAGCAGCACATTAAAAGGATCATACACCACGGTCAAGTGGGGTTTATCCCAGGAATGCAAGCATTCTTCAATATACGCAAATCAATCAATGTGATACACCATATTAACAAATTGAAGGAGAAAAACCCTACGATCATAGTAGATGCAGAAAAAAGCTTTTGACATAATTCAACCCTCATTTATGATAAAAAAAACCCTCCAGAAAGTAGACATAGAGTGAACTTACTTCAACATAATAAAGGCCATATATGACAAACCCACAGCCAACATCGTTCTCAATGGTGAAAAACTGAAACCGTTTCCACTAAGACCAAGAAGAAGACAAGGTTGCTTACTCCCACCACTACTGTTCAACATAGTTTTGGAAGTTTTAGCCACAGCCATCAGAGAAGAAAAAGAAATAAAAGGAATCCAAATCGGAAAAGAAGTAAAACTGTCACTGTTTGCAGATGACATGGTACTATACACAGAGAATCCTAAAGATGCTACCAGAAAACTACTAGAGCTAATCAATGAATTTGGTAAAGTAGGATACAAAATTAATGCACAGAAATCTCTTGCATTCCTACATACTACTGATGAAAAATCTGAAAGAGAAATTAAGAAAACACTCCCATTTACCATTGCAACAAAAAGAATTAAATACCTAGGAATAAACCTACCTAAGGAGACAAAGCACCTGTATGCAAAAAACTATAAGACATAATGAAAGAAATTAAAGATGATACCAACATATGGAGAGATATACGATGTTACTGGGCTGGAAGAATCAAGATTGTGAAAATGACTATACTACCTTAAGCAATCTATAGATTCCATGCAATCCCTATCAAACTACCAGTGGCATTTTTCACAGAATTAGAACAAAAACTTTCACAATTTGTATGGAAACACAAAAGACCCCAAATAACCAAAGCAATCTGGAGAAAGAAAAATGGAGCTGGAGGAATCAGACTCCCGGACTTCAGACTATACTACAAAGCTACAGTAATCAAGACAGTATGGTACTGGCACAAAAACAGAAGGATAGATCAATGGAACAGGATAGAAAGCCCATAGATAAACCCAAGCACCTATGGGAGGCAAGAATATCTTTGATTAGGGAGGCAAGAATATACAGTGGAGAAAAGACAGCCTCTTCAATAAGTGGTGCTGGGAAAACTGGAGAGCTACATGTAAAAGAATGAAATTAGAACACTCCCTAACACCATACACAAAAATGAACTCAAAATGGATTAAAGGCCTAAATATAAGGCCAGACACTATAAAACTCGTAGAGGAAAACATAGGAAGAACACTCTATGACATAAATCACAGCAAGATCCTTTTTGACCCACCTCCTAGAGAAATGGAAATAAAAACAAATATAAACAAATGGGACCTAATGAAACTTCAAAGCTTTTGCACAGCAAAGGAAACCATAAACAAGAGCAAAAGACAACCCTCAGAATGGGAGAAAATATTTGCAAACGAACCAACGGACAAAGGATTAATCTGCAAAATATACAAGCAGCTAATGCAGCTCAATATCAAGGAAACAAACAACCCAATCCACAAATGGGCAGAAGACCTAAATAGACATTTCTCCAAAGAAGATACACAGATTGCCAACAGACACATGAAAGGATGCTCCACATCACTAATCATTAGAGAAATGCAAATCAAAGCTACAATGAGGTATCACCTCACACCGGTCAGAATGGCCATCATCAAAAAGTCTACAAACAATAAATGGTGGAGAGGGTGTGGAGAAAAGGGAACCCTCTTTCACTGTTGGTGGGAATGTAAATGGATACAACCACTATGGGGAACAGTATGGAGGTTCCTTAAAAAACTAAAAATAGAACTACCATATGACCCAGCAATCCCACTACTGGGCATATAGCCTGAGAAAACCATAATTCAAAAAGAGTCATGTACCACAATGTTCATTGCAGCTCTATTTACAATAGCCAGGATGGGGAAGCAACCTAAGTGTCCATTGACAGATGAATGGATAAAGAAGATGTAACACATATATACAGTGGAATATTACTCAGCCATAAAGAGAGATGAAGTTGAGTTATTTGTAGTGAGGTGGATGGACCTAGAGTCTGTCATACAGAGTGAAGTAAGTCAGAAAGAGAAAGAACAAATACCGTATGCTAACACATATATATGGAATTTAAAAAAAAAATGGTTCTGAAGAACCTAGGGGCAGGACAGGAATAAAGACTCAGACGTAGAGAATGGACTTCAGGACATGGGAAATGGGAAGGGTAAGCTGGGACAAAGTGAGAGAGTAACACTGACATATATACACTACCAAATGTAAAATAGCTAGTGGGAAGCTGCCACATAGCACAGGGAGATCGGCTCCGTGCTTTTTGACCACCTAGAGGGGTGGGATAGGGAGGGTGTGAGGGAGAAGCAAGAGGGAGGGGATATGGGGATATGGGGATATGTGTATACATATAGCTGATTCACTTTGTGACACAGCAGAAATTAACACACCATTGTAAAGAAATTATACGCCAATAAAGATGTTAAAAAAAAGTTGTCTGCGGACCACCAAAGTGAGTGGCAGGATTTGCCTGGGCTGGGCAGCTTGCTAGATAATTGAAAGACAGGCTGACTCTCACAGGACACAAGGCAATCCCTAAGTTTCACTTACTAAGTAAGCTGAGGAGGCAAAAAGTATAGCTTTTATCTTTGATCAAAGCTAGAAAGTTTTGTTGGAAGAAGATAAAGAAGAGGTTTTTAAAAATCCAAAAATATATTTGTTATTCTAAATTGTTTAGGTGTGTTAACACCATTTTTCACCATTGTTGTTGTGGTCATACTGATCACTGAAATGGATGCCTATACTCCTAAATACAGATATTCACACAAACACGTTCTTCAAGATTTTGTCTAGAAATGTAAGTATAATCAATCCAGGGAACTGTTTTAAGCTAGGGTGCCGCTTCCTTCCACCAAAGACCGATTAATCACAAGCCTGAAGACTAGAGAAGGAAGATAGCAGTAACTGCTGCTGCCTCATGAAAGCGAACCATTTTTCTAAGTTGATTATAGGTTGTAATTACTCATCTTAATTTCGGTAATCATTACCTTTATAAAGTTCCTTATAAACATGTATTTATAAGACTCTGCTTTATAAAAAAAAAACTTTCCTAATAAAGGAAGAAAAAAATTATAAATAACCTCAGAAAGGAAAACAGTGCCTTCGATTTGGTAAATTGCAAGCAGCATTTCTGGCCGCTGAACAAAATTTGATCTGCTCAGTAAAATCCAGAAAGGCTTGGGGCATAGCTGCGAGATTGAAATAATTCTTAGGCTCTTGTAATTGCATTTATTTCTTATTCATCTGCTACGTACTTCTGATATCTTGTTAGACTCTGTGTGTAATTAGGATGAAAGAATCACGGCTTGAGAGTCAGCCTTCTAGGAGGCTCCTGAGAGGACTGGGATGGTGGGGACAGTTCTCTCCCCAGCGCACATAAGAGTAACCGCCATCAGCTTGAGCCAGGCTCACGCACTTCCTCTAAGTAATGCGACCAGGCCCTCAGGACTCAGGGCAGCAGCTGGGACAAATGAATAAGTCTCCCTCTCCTGTGTGTATAAACAGAAGAACAAGTCAGTTTCTTGCCAGTCACCGTGCAGCTCTCTCTGGGCCCCTCTGGAGGAACACCTCTCCAAGGCAGGACTGAGGTTTGAGTCATCCTCTCTAAATATGGAATCCATGAGGATGACTCTTCTGCAGGCAGAGCAAAAGGGAAGTTCCAGGCATAAGGGAACTCTGGGCTCAGCTAAACACATTAACTGCACAGTGAGATAGGATGGCATACACTGGCGGGTGACTGTATCATTTATCACCCAAACCAGGATATGTTTAATTGTGTCAGGAAACAGGCATAAACCAGAGCTGCCCCCAGTTTGAGCAATGTCTACATGAGAGAGCTAATAATTTATCTGATGACTTAGGGGGAATTTTTTTTCTGGCCTTGTGAGACATGCTGATCAGACCAAGCAATTACAGAGCAGGAGGCAGCTCTGTCACAGGGCCTCTTTCAGCACCCAGCATCCCAGCAGGACTGTCACAAGCCACACAAAACGTAGACTCGGCTTCCAGTAGGTGACCGCAGCCCCCGGGGCCACCTGGGGCCCATCCCTGTGACTTTGGGGAGAGTCAGGAAAATATATGGGAGGTTCTTCTAGCCGTGGTCCTTCTACTCTACTCACAACGTCCGCCACTAAGGGAGAAAGAAGGATCCGTATTCACGTCTAACACAAATGCTCAGTGGGGCCGAACTGGTGGTTTGGCAAAAGTGCTCAACACTAAAATGTCCTCTGGGAATTCTCAAGAATCCTGACCACCCTCCCCATGTCAGACCTGGGGGTCTTTCCAGTATTTTATCTCCCTGTTCATACCAGGGATTCCTTCCATGCACCTTTGGAATGATCTGGCCACATTCATCTGTGTCTTCCTGGGGTCAGCTCTTGATGTCACAGGCCCAGAAGTAGCTCTGTTAATTATCCCCATAGCCTACCCTCAACGCTTGTGCGTTGGCCTCAGGGGTTCAGACAACAGAGAAGGCTGCACTGTGGTTTTACACCTCTCTCCCTTTCAAGACAAGAGAGGGATTCGAATTTTAGTCTTCCTTTTGATTATTTTTATTTCTATTTTTATTTTTTTTATAAATTTATTTATTTATTTATTTTTGGCTGCGTTGGATCTTCGTTGCTGTGCGAGGGCTTCTCTAGTTGCGGCGTGCAGGGGCTAATCTTTTGTTGCAGTGTGCAGGCTTCTCATTGTGTGGCTTCTCTTATTGCGGAGCTCGGGCTCTAGGCGCGCGGGCTCAGTAGTTGTGGTGCACGGGCCTAGTTGCTCTGTGGCATGTGGGATCTTCCCAGACCAGGGCTCGAACCCATGTCCCCTGCATTGGCAGGCGGATTGTTAACCACTGTGCCACCAGGGAAGCTCCCTTTTGATTATTATAGAACTTCATCTAGGCACTTCATGGGAGGAGAAAATGCCCTCTCCTGCCCTAAGTGAACGCTTACGCCACAGAGGACAGTGGGAAGATCTTATAGGGGCTCAATAAGTGTTGAAGTATTAGAGTTTTATCTCATTTGAAAGAACCGACTCATGCCGTCTACATGCCAAGTTTCTTTTCTATTGCAAAGTCACCAAACATTACTGTATAAAAACAGGTTTGCTGACATAATGCAAATTGCCATGAAATCTCTACGGCTAACACTCACTCCGTCACTGCCAGGCACCAGGTGTTGGATCCTGCCCCTCATATTAACCCCTGCCATCTGAAACAATGCCTGCCTCAATCCTTCCTCTCTCTCTCCACCACCCACATCCAGTCACAGTCATTTCTTCAGGATCAGCCCCTTCCTGTTACTCCCGCTTCCCTCACCCCAGCTACTGATCTGTTGACCTCACGCCAGCACCAGAGTAGCAGCTTTCCGACTGAACTCCCAGTTCTCAGTCTCATCCACCTTTATTATCAGTCCTGCCCTTTAGTCAAATTAACCTTCTCAAAACACTATCTCTTGAAACATGCCATCAATCCGTTTCAAGTCTGTATTAGTTCTTTCTTACCTTGGAGAGAATGTCCAAATGCTTCAGACCTGCCAAAATCTAATGTCAATCCAATCACCATTGTATCCCTTCCTATTCACTCCCCAAACGGGCCAGAGACCCCTACATTCCCACGGTAGGCCGGGACTGCTTCCCTCCAGGAGTGCTCCCCAACTTTCCCAATGCTTCTCCCATTGTCCAGGTTAGAGGTCAAAGTGGTGCAGTTGCTGGTTTTGAAGGTGAAAGGGGCCCACGAGCCAGGGAATCCAGGCAGCCTCTAGGAGCTGGAAAGGCAAGGAGATGGAATCTCCCCTAGAGCCTCCGGAAGGAAGCTCTGCTGACACCTTGACCCATTTCAGACTCTGGCCTCCAGAACATGGGTAATAATGTAGTGTTTTAATCCCCCAGTTTGTGGTAATTTGTTATAGTAGCACATCCTAATCACTTACATTGAGGCAGACGCTACACTAAAAGCTGAACTCTCACTACTTCACTCTGTCACCCCACAGCTCTACGGGGCAGTTACTACTATTACCCCATGTTATTTTTTTATTTATGAGGCAAGATATTTAAACTACAAAAAGTAGATAAACGATTAATAAGCCCATGAAAAGATATTCAACATCATCAGTCATCATAGAAATGCAATTAAAACTGCAATAAGTATCACAATAAACATCATTAGAATGGCTACCATAAAAAGTACTGACAATACGAAGTCAGTGCGTGGTGCAGTTGGAGCGCTCATACTTTGCTGATGGGAGCATAAATTGGTAAAACGGCTTTGGAAAACCAATTCAAAGAACCTACTAAAACGGAACCTATGTAGGTCCTATGACCCAGCACTCCTGGATGCGTACTCCACAGAAAGACACAAACGTGGTCACCAAAAGCCAAAAGCTGTGTGTTGGAAGCATTATTTGTAACTGGAACCAAGCCAAACGCTCACTGACAAAAGAATAAAGAAAGAAATTGTGATGAATTCATACAAAGGAATGAATAAACCACAGCTCCATGTACCATAAAGTTGAATGAAAGAAGCCGGACACAGAGTCCATTTTTATGAGGTTCTAGAACAGGCAGCACTAGACAATGGTGTTAGAAGTCAAGATGTTGATCACTCCAGGGGACCAGGGGCGGGGGAACACCAGCTGGTGTTAACCCCATTTTATAGGTAAAGAAACTGAGCCCTAGGAAAGTTACCTAAGGTCACGCACACACAGCTGCTAAGTGGTGGAGCCAGGTATCAAACTCAGGATCCTCACGCCAAATCCCACACAATAATCACTTCAAACCTTTCTCAGCTGTGGGTGAAGGAGGGCTCACAAGGTAATAATGATAGGAAGAGGAAAAGAAATGGCATTGCCACCCCGGGGCTGGCAGACGCCTGGGAAAGAAAGGCTGTTGCTCTTTTTAGTGGACCTCCTAACCAGTAAAAAGAACAGCCTCTTTGCCGGAGCCTGGTAAGCAGGCAACTTCTGGGAACTCTCTCACACACAGTTTTTCTCTTTTCTTCTTGCATCTTCTTAAAAACAAAACAAAATCTTTTTGTAGGCTGTGGGAATAAGGGGAGGGGAGTATGGGAGTGAAGTTGCTCTGGGTACAAGTCTGACTCTTTCCTTTGCTAAACAGCCTCCCCCAGATAAAGGAGAGGATCCCGGGCTGGAGGAAATGGGATGTTCCCTCTGAGTATCACTTCACATGTAGATTTTTAGTCCAAACAGGCTTTCCCAGACTCCCTCCCCCAATCACACTTGTCTTTCAATCATCTCACAGCACTGAAAGTCCTTCCTTTGAAACATTGTCACTGTTACACTTTTCATTGTATTTGGGGGGTTATTTAATTAAATGTCTCCCCAGCCTCCATGTAGTTAGGGGTCATGTCTATCTTGGTTCACATTCTATCCTCAAGGAGTCATCCTTGAGTTCTGTCTCTCCTAAACCCCCCACAGAGGACCTTAATCAGCAAATCCAATCAACTCTACCTACTAATTTATATCCTGAATCCCTCTGCTACACCATCTTATTGCTATCATCAGTGGCCAACCCTTCATCACCTCTCATCTGGGTTATTGCCACAGCACCCCGCTGCTACTTCTGCAAGGCAAAGTGCCTCTCTGCACAACAGCAACTGATTACAATTACAATAAAACCCAGACCCTTTAACCTATTTCCAAAGTGCTGCAAAATCTGACCCAAGCCTTCTTTTCCTAACTCATGCCATGCCAACCTCATTTTAAGGCCTTTCTGCTCACTCAGTAGGTCAAGTTCATCCCAGCCTTAGGGCCTTTGCCCTCATGTTCTCTGCCTCAAGTGCACTGCCCCCATCTTCCTTCACATGGTGATTCCTTCTCAGCATTCAAGTATCAGCAAAGTCACCTCCTCTGATGTTCCAATCTACAGAAACCACCTAATTACCCCTGCTATATGATATTTATTTGCTTCTTTGTTGATTGACTACTTTTTTTCGTTTAAATTAAGCTTCATGAGAGCAGTGACATTGTTTTTCTTGTCTCCACTGTCTCCCAATGGCAAGAACAAGGTGCTCACTAAATGTTCATTAAATAAACATATGAATGAGTGACTTCCTGGCGCTTTGCCTGGTGTGCTTTCAGCAAATATTTGTTGAATAAATGCACAGTAATTTGTTTTTAAATTACAATTTTCTGCATTTTCTATTCAGTTTGATGACACAGTTATCTTCAGTATTTGAACATTCTGATTTCAAAGCATTAATTTGACATACATAAATGAAAACCTAGCAAAACTTTAAGATACAAATCTGAGATCCAAGAGTATGCAATGCAGCTTCACTTTGAGCAATAAAATAAAAGCTTGCTGGCTCTGGGTCCCTACTTTCTACACATTCTGGGGTCTACCTAGCAGATAGAAGCACAAAGAAACTTGTAAAATGCCTTCAAAATGATCCCTTACATTTGCATAGCTACCTAACAAATAACACTCAAGTTACTGGTCATTCCTGCTGGGGTGAAATTAGGATTCACAGTAAAAGCCATGAAATGGTAAACATTTGGAGGCCTCTGCTCCCAATTTCTCTGAGAGGGCTGCCTGACCAAACTTCCCACCCACGTTCAAATCTGTCACAGAAGATTTTCCCTGGGCTGTCCTCCACGTGCTACATGAACTAACCTCCTTTTCAGTCACATGGAAACATTTTCCTCCTTTCCCACTTTTATTCACTCTGGTGAAAGCTCCAGTTGCTGCTGCTGACAAGAGCCCACCAAGGCCGCCGCTGATGAGGCCCCATGGGGTGGCCCATTCTCAGCAGCTCTCATCTTCTCTGTGATGCTGCTGCCAGGTCTCACATGCTGAAGGGGGCATTAACGTGCTCTGAATGACACCGAAGGTCATTTCCCATCACTGCTGAAACGGCTGCCACCCACCTGCTGAGAACTTCTTTGTGGTCTCAACACTTGCCAGACGTTTGAGAGAAGCCATGCTTGTTAGTATTGGCTTGCTTATTTATTGGAAACTACCCTCAACCCATCCCTCCCCAGAGTAGACAAGTTATATTTTGCTCTGAATCAGGTTGCCCTCCCTGTGGCCATGACTCTTGAACCAAACTTAGGTATTTTAGCTTTCTCTTTTTTTAAAAAAGCCATTTTTCAGGGTGCTGGGTGGCCAAGCGTACAAATAAATCATTGATAGATAGGCCCTACTAGTCCTTGGTTACTCTGAGATGAACACAGCTTATGCTTACGTTGACCTGGCAGCTTGCAAATTACTCACGTATATTTCATTTGCTTCTCATAGCAATAGTGAAGTGGAAGCAAGATGGCAATTTCTACAACTATTCTGTGTATAAGGAAATAGAAAAATGATCGAATGAATTGCCTAAGATCACACAGTCAAGTTACTGCTGGAGCTGGATTTCAATTCAGGTCTCTAGACAACAGCTCTAGAGCTCTTTCTAATATATCAAGGTCCCTCTACCATCTCTGAATCTAGCTGCTTCCCCAACTCTTCCCCACACTTGAAACATCTTGAATCTCTTGAAGTTCTACTGATTTCTAAATGAAAGTTTTAGTTTTCACTTTGGTTTTTACTGAACCAATTGTCAAGCCCCCAGTTCTGCGCCTCATAACAGTCCCTGATGTTCCAAGGCTGAATTCTTACAGCTTCTAGAATGGGATCTACCAGCCCAAATCCCATAATATCCACCAGGGTCATCAGCTGTGCTTATTCAGAATAAAGGCACAGAGCTGAGCAAGTTGACCCCCTGTTAAGCTGAGTCCCTTTGCCTTTATTCCATAAGTAAATAAATTTTCCCGAAAAGGATTTGCCTCTCTTCTGTGAGTACATGCATTACTCCCATATTATTCAAAAGGATGACGACACCTTTTTTCTTCTTCACATGGATAATCATCTTCTCTGACCCTCAGTTTTCTCATCTATGAAAAGGAGAAAGTAACACAAATTCATAGGTTATTGTAAGCATCAAAAAGATAACCAATAAAATTGCCAACATGGGGTTTGGCACAGAGCAGGCACCAGTAAATGTTTCCTTGCTTCCTGGCCTACAGAAAATTTAACAATTAGAATTTTACATACATTCTCTGTTCTCTTCAAGTTTACCTGACACGTTGTAAAGAATCTATGCAAAATTCTTCATAAATTATTTTTTAATCCTTTGCCTTGTTAGAAAATTTTGATTCTTTATATTATACAGAGTAAATTGATTTTGGCCAAAGTCAGAATAATGTAACTCCTAACTAGTGACTTAACTGAACATAGTAACTGTAGAGGGATTGGGAGTAGGGAGGGAGAAATGGAGAGGGAGGAGGGAATTCATCACTGTAACAGGAAATCAATCACTACTGACTAAAATCAACCAATCAAGAAGTAGCAGTAAAGGCATACTGTTTAGCTATGTAGAGATAAATATGAAAAGAAACAGCTAAGTTTGTTGCAAGTGGCTGTCTCTGGGAAGCACCTAGAACATTGCCCAGCAGACTGTGTATTAATCAGAACTATTGCAGTTGCAAGTGACAGAAACTCAGATTAAACTAGCTTTAGCAAGAAGAGGGATGGGTTAACTTATATAACTTAAAAATAATAAATCCATGGATCAAGGTAGCTGAAGTCAGATTTTCAAATAATGTCTATATAATGTCTACAAGAAATAGTCTCTGTTCTCCATCTCTCAGCCATGTCTTCTTTCCCCTAGGTTGGCTTAAGTTTCCAGCAACTTTTCCCCATGTGGGAGCAAAGATGGCCCCTGCAGCTCTAAGCTTACTAGGACTTAACACCCAGACTCTGAAAACGAGACAATGACTCGTTCCTGGTAGTTCCAGCAGAAATCCCAGGAAGGGCTCTCATTGACATGGGTTTGGTTTTGTCCATCCTTGAAGCAATCCCTTTGGCCAGGGTAATTTTATGCTATGATTGTATGAGCCTGTGTCGCATGCTCACCCTTGGAACCAAAAATGAAGGCAACGCCATCTGAGGCCCATGGACTAAGGGTCAGGAGAGCAGTTCTCCGAAAGTAAGGTGGGGTATGTGACAGTTAATTTTTTTTTTAAAGAGGATGACCCAACTTACCTTTTTTAAAAAATATATTTATTTATTTATTTTATTTTTGGCTGTGGCAGGTCTTAGTTGAAGCATGCAGGGCTCTTCTTTGAGGCACACAGGCTTCTCTCTAGTTGTGGCGCGTGGGCTCCAGAGCACGTGGGCTCTGTAGTTATGGTGTGCAAGCTCCAGAGCGTGTGGGCTCTGTAACTGTGGCTCATGTGCTCAGTACTTGTGGCTCATGTGCTCAGTAGTTGTGGCACTTGGGCTTAGTTGCCCCACGGCATGTGGGATCTTAGTTCCTGGACTTGGGATCGAACCCTCATCCCCTGCATTGGAAGGTGGATTCTTAACCACTGGACCACCAGGGAAGTCCCGTGATGGTTAATTTTATGTGTCTTCGCTAGGCCATGGTACCCAGATATTTGGTCAAACACTAGTCTAGATGTTGCTGTTAAGATATTTTTTAGATAAGATTAACATTTTAATCAGTATACTTTGAGTAAAGCAAATTATCTTCCATAATATGGGTGAGCCTCATCCAATCAGTTGAAGGCCTTAAGAGGAAAAAAAACCTGACATTGTCTCTATCCACTCCTTTCCCCACTCCTGAGAAAGAGGGAGTTCTGCCTGCAGACCCTATTCAGACTCAAGCTGAAACATCAGTTTTTCCCAGGGTCTGCCTACCTTACAGTTTTTGGACTTGCCAGCCTCCAACTATTACAAGAGCTTACAACTATTACAGTTCCTTAAAATCTCTCTCGAGATAAAGATAGAGATGATAGAGATAGACATATCCTATTGGTTCTGTTTCTCTGGAGAACCTAACATAGAAACTTTTACCTAAAGAAGGAAATAAAGATGCTGGGTAGACAAAAAAACAAACAAAAAAACATATCTACTCGTTGATAGGTTAACGATTGCTACAGAAGGCAGATTGGCAGATTTTTTTAAGTAAGGCAATCATTTCTACCTTAAGTGGGAGGACAAAACACATGAGTGTCCATAAATCCTCAGTAACAAATGCCCTTGCAAAGCTAAAGACATGATTTATGCAAAGTGAATAAGTATTTGTCTTTAAAGTCCAGCTTCCAATTTTTTTCTAATATGGAAGATAAAGTCAGTTTAAAGGCTTTGCCAGACGAGGAAATGAACAGAAGTGGGTCCAAAAAGTGCTTTGTGGATGACCAGAGACCTGTAAACAGCAAAAAGCAGGAGCTGGCACTACAGAAGCCAGTGTAGCTGAGAGATTCCAACCAGGCCGAGGACTTTTCGGGAACACCTGAGTACCCTGGACTTCCAGGGATGACTGTACAGAGACTTCATGGAACTTTCAACTGTTCTGGTCTCCCTACTATTTAAAGTCTAATTATTGTTTGGGTTTCTTTTGCTTGAAAACAGGATCCTTTTACTAAACCATGGCCAGCATCCTTGCAAGTAAGAGAATTGGTGTCAATATTTTAGGGATCGTGGAAACAGATTTTTTTCTAAGTCTTTGGACACGGCCCCAAATTGTTCTAAGGAAAACAACCTTAAAAATTAATCCAGGCCATTTCAGTCTGTAACACAAGGGTTGCACAATGAAGCTTGCTATACAGCTTCCTCCAAAGGATGGTGAGGAAGTTAATAAACATTCCTCACCCACCATAAACAATAACAATAATAATTTTTAATACTACATACAGCATGCCTATTTCTGAGGCGCACAAGTTTTTTAAATAAAAATGACAATTTCAGGAATTTTAAGTTACTGGCCTCTGGTCACACCACCCTGCAGTCCAGTCTATACTGAAAAGAGCTGGCATGCTGACACCATGCCAACACCCGCTAAAAGGACTAGCTTCTCATAAAATTTCCCTGAGGGCAGCACACGTTGAACAGTTTGAATTTCAAACAACTCTTGAGTGAAACATGCTTCTTATAAAGAAAGTATAAATAGGGAACTGAGATGATGACAAAGCAAGTCATAAAAACTGGTACAAATCTGTCTAACTTGAAATTAATTTCCTATACTAAACAAAAATGCAAAGAATTCACCCCAAATTCAATTTCACTGTTTACAAAAAGTCATAGCAAAAAAAAAGTCATAGCTATGAAATGATCAAATGGAATAGATAAAATTAAAACTTAAAAAGTGAATAAGAAAGAATGGTATAAATGAGGCATGATTAAATAGATGTATTAAAAAGGTAAAATGGTAAATTGTTTTAAAAACAACATTAGGTAAAAGTATTCTAGAAGATGTAAGTAGCATAAGAATAGTTAAAAAATAAATATCAATTAAAAGAATATCAGAAAACAAGAAAATAAAATTACAAACATTTCTAGAAATTGAGAAGTCCTGTGATTAATACCCTATTGAGAAGTAAATAGGGTCCCTTGACTACCATTAGATGACTAATGGTAGTTTTCCCTGAACTGCAAGTCACTGCTGCAGTTTCATGAGGCTTGATACCTCTGGGAAAATATCCCTAAATAGATGCAGGTGGTCCAGAGAGTGTCTCACAGTAAGGTCTGTAGATCACATTTCTAACTACTAATCAAACCAAAAAAAATCACATCATGAACAACACAACCACGGAAGCCAACCAACTTCTTGGCAGACTGCCTAGAGAGGAATAACAAGACTCTCACAGAGTCCCCTCTAAAATTCTAAGTTCTCGGAGGGGGGACCCCATCATGAAGCACAGAGTCTGAGAGGAGCTCTCAGCTGACCTGGACAGAGCTGACCCATTCCGTAAACTACTAACCTTAGGGAAAGTGCGCGCTAATGACATACTTAGTCTACTCCTTTAATCTCGAAACACATCACCAACTTCATTCTCTTCCTCAAGGTACATCACGGAATGCACCTCATCTCAAGCTAGAGAAGTCCAGTCCCTTCAGGATTTCAGCACCTGAATGAGAGCTGTGAGGACAGAAATTGGAGGTGGACTGAGGCCACATACTGGAATAAGCATAGCAGGGCACAGAGCGCCATACTTGTCAGGTGTTGTTCCAAGGTAAGGCCTGTGGACCCCCTTTCTCAGAATATCTGGGGATGCTAGTTCAAGGTGAGGTTCCTGGGGCACATCACAGACCTAACACATCAAAATCTCTAAGGTACAGCCCAGGAGTTCTGCACTCTGAACAAGTACCAAGTGACTGGTATGTTCACTAACACTAGAGATTTACTGACTTCAAGGGAAGGTGGGATCAGGGAACATTGGAGTCAATAAGCCAAAAATGCCTACTCTGGGTAGGAGCAAGGATGTAAAGCAGAGACTGTGAGCAAATCCAGCAGCAAAAGCAGGGTCACAGGAATCAAGGTCACAGATCCAGAAACGTAATGTTAGGGTCTCAATACACTTTCTGGATCCCAGCAGCATGTCTTTGGAAAACCAGTCTGCCTTCCCCTCCAGGCATGCCTCTGCAGCTATTAAAGGCATGGTGCACTAACAGATTACAGCTCCTTACTAATTAAATTGTAAATCTTGTTTCAACTGTCTAAAAAAAATGAAGGACACTAACACGCAAGCATCTTGAAGCTAGCGTAGAGTCACAGTCTTAATCTTGAAAGAACACAGCACCCCAACAAAATCTACATCAGAGGGAAAGCAATGAGTCCTTGAGAGCTGGAGAGGGGAGCTGCTAGCTTGATAGAGTGTAGTTAAATGTTACCAGGACAAAATGTCCTACACAGGCCCTTGAAGTCTCAGCAACAACCTGAGAACCTTCCTTCCATATTTATAGCCTCCTCAAAAGGTCGCACTGCCACACACCCTCAATCTTGTGCTCAATTCTAGATTTCTTCTAAAGACCTGGGTCTCTCACACTTTTTGAACCTTAATGTTAGTGTTTCTCAAATCCACTGATTTTAATAGAACACAAAAGTCTAGAGTCCCTGATCTAGGAGATTCCTGGGAGGTCAACATGTTACCCCTCTACTCTAAAGAAGAAGGCAGCTACAAACACTGTTTACAGAAGATATCTCTGCTTGCCACACCAGTTCATGATAAGGATTCAAATAAAAATAGTCACAGGACCACCTTTCACATACACTTCTCACCCGTGTCAATTTCTTATGATGAGGAAGTGGGATGACAAATGTTAGACTTGGACTTGGTAGGGACCATCTTCTATCACCTGGCTTCAGGTTTCCGTAGAACATCAATGGAGCTCATGACCTCTCCCGACACACTCACTCATTTTATGCCGTGGTGGGTGGAATGATTTCCGGGCCTGTTGAGGTCTTCAGCCTCAGTTTCCCATCCTCTGCCTGCCTGCAAAGAATTCCAGTCTGATCGTCCATCTCCTCAGGGTTGCAAGGAAGCCCGTGGTTTACAACTGAGTAGGTGAACCTCCCTAATTCTGGGGTAAGAAGCCAAGAAGCTCAGTATTGCCAGAGGCTTAAGCCACATTCTCCAAACTAGCCATTATTACTAACAGAGGGGATACTTGGCGTTCCATCTGGCGTATTCTTTCTCTAGCTCTCGGTCGGCTCAAAATTCCATAGAAAGGAAAGTGGAATAGTGTCTTGGCTGCCTTCAAATCTCCAACATTTGGCTTCTACTTTCAGTTTAGGAAAGAGCATAAACCCCTCTGGTCAGAGCCATAGAGCGCTCCCCTCAGCCCGACACCACTGATTCAGGCTGTGGGGCAGAACAGCTTCCCACTATGGCTCATTACATATGTCGCAGAGAGATTGTTGGGAGAAAACCAAAAACAAACCGAAAGCACTGGTTGCACAGGACTTACGTAGGTACGCAGGTCAGGATTACTATTGCACTGTAGGTGTCATTGCTCTGTGATCTGCCCTCAGTTTCTGGTTCTGAGCGGACTAAGTGTATGCCCCGTTTGCCATTTCCACGATGTTTGATATTTTCTCACCTGCACACCTTTGCACATGCTATCCCATCTGGAATGGCCTCTCTCCTCCCTGCCCTCCACTTTAAAAACTCCTGCCTCTGCTTCAAGACTTAATTCAAATTTCACTTCATCCTGACCTTTTCAGACAGAGTTAAACACTTCTTTGTGCTACTAAAACATCTCATTTCTATCTCTATACATTGCTATCATTACTCTGTCCATGCCATTCCCCTCCTCTCAACCCCTACCCTGTTAGAATTCTGGAAAGCATAAACTGCCTTCTTTATAATCTCCCACCCCTAAACCAGTGCCTGGCATGTGGTAACATTTAATAAATATGTAAAGCGAGGCAGATGGAAGGAAGAAGAGAGACAGGAGACAGAGAGAGAGAGACACACAGAGTCAGGAGAGGGAAGGAGAGAAATAGGAATAAAGACACAGAATGAGAAACCAGAAAAGGGAGGAGAAGCCATGAAGAGGAAAAAAGGAAGAAAAGAAAAATTAAGTCATAAACATAACTACATAGCCCCCCCGCTCCTACAAAAATATTTGCTAAGTTCTTGCTGAATGCTGAAGATAGCTATCAATGGAAGAAAACTAGACAGCACAACCAGGTACAAGGGTACAGGGAAACGGCTAAGAAGCAAAGTGGCTGCTTTGAAAAACGATCTGGAATCTAGGCAGACCTGCAGACCTTGTTCTTCTGTCAGAATCTGTCAGAGTTTAGAGGGAAGAGAGAGTCGGCTTGCTGCAAGTATTCATGAACCCTCCCACGCATGGAAGCTTTCTATTTCAACTGTGCTGTGAATAAATGACTTATCTCTTGCTAAGAGCATTTCCCAATCCTTCTTGAACTTGTCTCATTATTTAAATGAAGAAGAAAAAGAGTTTAAATGGATTTGTGTTTAATTTTGACCTCTAAGCCACATGGCCTGCCTGTGGGACTTCCAGGAGATAACTTAAACTTTAATGTTTGCAACCTGTAGGCATGCAATAAACCTGCAAGATGAACTGTGATTCACTCCTGTAGGTGTTAGTCTGTGATTATGTAAGCATTCCCAATAATTAAAAAAATCACTGGAAATTATGACAAAGGACAAATGAAAGCAGCCATATCTAACGAAGTGTTGCCTCTCCCTATTGTAATAAAAGATGATCTGGGAATGAAGTAGTTTATAACAGCTAGCAAGCCAATCAACATTTTTTAGATGATGGTCAGCCAAGTCATCACGTACCAAAGAAGAAAAACACAGAACAAAACATAGCCACGTGAATAGAAATAATTAATTAGAGGTCCTCATTTTTCCACTGCTTCCTCCAATGAGTTGGATTATTCCTTCAGAGAGTAAGGAGGCCCATGATATATACAAAGCATTTCCAACGCCTACCTTAGTGTGTCTATACTAGGCTGGCAAGCCCTAGTGGTCAAGGACCAAAGTAATTCCTTGGTTAGCATTTAGGACAAAAGCATGTAAATAGGCTTTTATGTTTTTATCTTGGTGGTAGCAGTGGTTTTGTCTTAGGGGTGCTGTTTCTTTTATGTTTTATTTCCAGCTCCACGCAACCAACATTTTACTGAGCACATTCTCTTTGGCAAATACTGTGCTAAGACCTGAAAAAATGTTATAAAAAACACATAAGGCTCAGGCCCTATATTCAAGGATCTCAGGGACAGTGGTTTGTTACAGACATTATGTCATCTACCAGCATGGTCCCCAGAGTTTCCCCAGGGAACTTAACAGAGAGTGAGCTTAGAGGTCCAGTCTGCCACCCTCCATCTCTCACTTTCCCATCATGCATGTCTTGTTGGGTTTATTCTACTCTTCCAACACCTATGTTATTTGCCTCTGTGTCAATGCCATGTGTCTACTTGCAATATCCTCTAAGAAGATCATAGGTGTTTGGAGCACAAAAATAGGTCTTACTTGTTTTGGTATGATCCAGAGCAAGGATCCCAGTGCCTAGACTAATAAACTGTTTTGACTTATCTTCCTAATGGCACCATGAGTTCTTTGAAGGCTGAATTATGTCTGATTTTTTTGATGATAGCCAAATACTCCAGCATAGCACAAATTCCATTGAACACTCTTAGGAAATATTTGTTGGATGAACTAATAGGAAAACGAACTACCCAGAGCAGAAGCACTTCTCTCTGCTAGCCTGATCCCATTCTCTTCTGGTTCTGGAATTTTGTTCTGCTGCTTTGTTTATTCCTCTAAGAATGGTTTTATGTATCTCAAAGTGTATTATAAAAATGAAATACTTTGAAATGCTCTATCAGTTCTTGGCACTCAGAGAGTGCCCCTGTAATGGTAGATGTCGTATGATGTAACTCTCAAGACTAGAGGGTTAATCTCAGGATGAAGGAAGACCCCTAACTCTTACTTTGAGGGGTGAGAGAAATTGAACCCCCCATGCTCTGGACTTAAATGTGTCTTCGCCCTCAAAAATGCTTGATTTGTCAGATTTATAGATGGAAACTAAAGGAATTTCCCAGGGTCTGTATAAGAGTATGGCAAACAGTGGTTTTTAGCTTAGGGGTCATGAATGGGCTTCAGCCAGTTCATTAGTTCATAAATGCATCCAGAACATACGTGTGGGCATGTAGATGCATTTTTCTAGGCAATGATTGCACAGCTTTGATTAGATGCTCAAAAGAATCAGGGGCTCATAATAGAATTAAGAACTCCTGTTATTGAATAAACTTAGGGTAAGTTCTGCTTTTCCCTAAAAATCATTGAAGAGAATTTTCTTCAGGAATTGAAGTGTCCAGGAAGATCCTTGCACCTAGGGTGAAGATCATACTTCATAAAGTCAAAGAATTAATAATTTTACAAAACAGAGAACTGAGAAAGAAGAGGAAGATCTGATACCCAGAGGAACAAAATAGAAATATGCCCTATGAAGAAACAAGTACCAATGATTAAAACCTGACACATGCTCACTTCAACACCTGGGCTTGAAATACGTTAGAAAGAAATGTCATAGCAATTAATAAGCTTCTACTTCCTCTCCATATTCATTGGGAAAAAAGAAGTTGAGCAGTTGCAAAAATCAAAGAGCGGAGTTTTTTGTTAGTTCCACAAGAAATTCCACGGAAAACATATATTTTTTTAATGAAATAAGCCACCAGCAGCTGAAAGATAATATAAGGGAAATTTTGTGGCAATATAAAAATATTGTTTCATGGGGCCAGCTCTGTAAGTTTGATTTTAACCATCTCAGACTTGAGAGGCCCCTAAAACACCACATTTACAGATATTCTTCTGTTAGCTTTGCTACTTAAAATTATCCAATTATTTCCTTAACTAAAATTTTACCACTGCTTTTTTTTAATTGCTTTTTTTCCCTAGCTTGCTGTTTGTTATCATTAATGAGTGTTGATTTTATTGAATGCTTTTTTCTGCATCTGTTGAATTGTTCATATTTATTAAAACATAGTTGATTTACAATGTTTCAGGTGTACAGCAAATGATTGGTGTATATATACATGTATATATATATTCTTTTTTTATATTCTTTGCCATTATGGGTTACAGGTTATTACAAGATATTGAATATTGTTCCCTGTGCTATACAGTAGGTCCTTGTTGTTTATCTACTTTATATATAGTAGTGTATATATGTTAATCCCAAACTCCTAATTTATCCCTCCTTCCCCCACTTTCCCCTTTGGTAACCATAAGTTTTTTTTTTTTCCTCTATGTCTGTGGGTCTATTTCTGTTTTGTAAATTAGTTCATTTGTATCATTTTTTTAGATTCCACATATAAGTGATATCATATGATATTTGTCTTTCTCTGTCTGGCTTCATTTAGTATGATAATCTCTAGGTCCATCCATGTTGCCACAAGTAGCATTATTTCGTTCTTTTTTATGGCTGAGTAGTATTCCATTGTATATATTTACCACATCTTCTTTACACATTTTTCTGTCAATGGCCATTTAGGTTGCTTCCATGTCTTGGCTATTGTAAATAGTGCTGCTGTGAACGTTGGGGTGCATGTATCTCTTTGAATTAGAGTTTCCTCCATGTATATGCCCAGGAGTGGGATTGCTGGATCACATGGTAACTCTATTTTTAGTTTTTTAAGGAAACTTCATACTGTTTTCCATAGTGGCTGCACCAATTTACATTCCCACCAACAGTGTAGGGTATGCTGTCATCCCTCCCAAGTTCAGAGACACCTGTTCTATGTCCCAATTCCAGATTCCTGGGGAAGGGATGCTGGCTTAACTTGAACCAGGGGTTCATGTGTCGTCTGATCAACTGAGGCCAGAGGAATGATGTTCCCTTGTGTAAAATAGCTGCCAGGGAAGTGCTCTGAGCTGGGCACACACTCTAAAAAGATATTGCCATATCCAACATGAAGCTTTTAGTCACCTTGATTATATTATAGTCCCTTGATTCTAAGACATCAGCCATTGTAAAAAGCATCAATTACTGACAACTTTTCCAGAAAAATCAAACACCATATTAAATATATATACACATATATATATCTTAAGAGTCTATAAAAGTTTGTATTTGTTCATATCATCACATTCCACTTTCTTCTCCAGAATCAGTATGACCATCATACTGATTTGACTCTAAGCTTCACTTACAAAATATAAAAATAATTCTGAGTCACGTTGGGGTCATAAAGATATTCTAATTTTCATTACCCAAGTCCATTGTCTTGACAGCTGTAACAGTTTTTGGATTGGTAATATAATTTAAAAGCATATTGAAGAATCTGGAATTTTGTAAACATTTCTGCTTTGATTATACTTATAGGATTTTTTTTTTTTTTTTTTGGCCACACGGCATATGGGATCTTAGCTCCCCAAGAGGGATCGAACCTGGGCCCCCTGTATGGGAAGCACGGAGTCTTAACCCCTGGACCGCCACGGAAGTCCCCTTATAGGATTTTTTAATGGACTTACATGTCACTGGAATTTAAACTGCTTTCCTTGAAAGTCAGCTAAAAGCTTTTATCTGATGTTCTGAGCTTGAGTGATAGACCTTCACAAAATTGGTTATACACACCTTTTTCCTAGCTTTGAAAATTCCATGATGTATTCTGAGAAACTTGGCCTTCTCTGATGCCTTTAATTGCATTGCCTGACATGTAAAAGGCAGTCTTCTATTGAAACAATAACTTTTTGTTTCTATGCTGCACTATGGTACAAGCTTGTTTAAAAATATTTTTGTTGGGCTTCCCTGGTGGCGCAGTAGTTGAGAGTCCGCCTGCCGATGCAGGGGACACGGGTTCGCGCCCCGGTCTGGGAAGATCCCACATGCCGCCGAGCGGCTGCGCCCGTGAGCCATGGCCGCTGAGCCTGCGCGTCGGGAGCCTGTGCTCCGCAACGGGAGAGGCCACAACAGTGACAGGCTCGCGTACCTCAAAAAAAAAAAAAAAAAAAAAAAAAAAAAGCTTCCTAATTAATTGCATAGTAGCCAGCAAAAGTCATTAAGATAAGGTTAGTTAATAATAAGAATCAATCTATCTTGATATTATTCAATTAACTGAGCTATTGCTGTTTTTCTGAGAAATGTGGACAGAGCTACTAAGCAGCTATGGTATATGTAAATATCAGTTCTGGTACCAAGTTGGATAATCACAAGTCACATGTACTTAGTTCTCTCATCTAAAATTCGTATAACCATTTCAAATGACAATAATAATAAGTGGAAAATAACTCGCAGTTAAGGTTTTGTGAGGCGCTCAGCTCTTTCCTCACCTCCTCTGGTCCAGGTGGCCAAAGCAGGACAGCACCATCCTCACCATCACTTTCACAGGAAGGGAGACAGAGCAGATGAGTGTGAAAAGGCTCCTCCCCCTTTCACGTAAGGATTCTGCCTCTGGAAATGGTACCAAGGGGTGGAGTGTGGGACAGCAAGAGGTCATTCACCTCAAAGTGTCAGAGGACAACTCAAGCACAACAGCCTTTTTTAGGAACATTAATATCATCTAGGGGCCTATATCCTTTATCAGGAAACTGTGATACTTCCTCATCCTGACCTGCCAGGGTTGGGTGAGGAGGGCCTTATTCTAGCCACAGCCAATAGCAAACGTCTTGCCTAGTGAGTAAAAGTGAGTCAATAAAGTTTACAATTAATGTTATAATTACAGCACAAGGAACATTTGCGGTCCAAGAATGGTAACTCATTCAGGGCACCAGAGGGTTCATAAGATTTCCTTCCCCACCCTGGAAAGCCTCAATGACTTTCCAAAGATTGTGCAAAGGCTGTGATTTTTCTTTTTTTAATAGATTATCTAATGAACTGAAGAAATGCATTATTATTGTTTAGAGAACTAAATAGAAGACACAGAAACCTTTATGTGAGGGCTTTAAATGTGTCTGCCTTGTTTTTCATTTCCTTCTATTACTTTCAGGCTCAGGGTTTGCTCTATCCCCATCTTTCTGGTTTCTTCCCCTTTGACATTTCCATTTCCCTGCTGCTAATCATGCTCATCTGTGTGGCTTTTAGGTTAAAACTGGCCACTTCTGGTTGATTTATCCTTTTCTTTCTTTCATTTATATTTTCATTTATTTGTGCTACAAACATTTATCATGTCCCTACCACATCTCACCTCCTGCTAAGTATGTTTATCTATGGTACTAATTCACTGGGAACATTGCAATCAGTTCAAACAAACACTTTGTTTAATAACAAACAGAAAATTCAGTTCTACTCTTCCCTAGAACTGCAACTAGCTTCTGAGTTGCCTTGGGGCACCTTTAGAATAGAACCTAGATCTGCCCGTCCTTATGGCATCATCCCTGCTGTGCTAGGGGAACCTTGGCAGTTGGAGGATTGTGGATTTGGGCATTGGTCAAATCTCGTCCAAATTCTATATCGCTTCCCAGGTGTGAAACCAGAAATAAGTTTTCTAAATTCTCCAAGTCTCCATTTCCTCATTTACTAAACATCATTCACATCCATCTACAGGGTCGTTCAAAGAATCAAACATGTTACTGTAAGTAAAGTAATGCAGCCGAGAGAGGAAATGTTACTTCTCCAAGCCCCTCTCCCTTTCTTATTTACTTATTCCTCCTATTTACATTGTGTTAAGTGTTCATTCTTTATCTATTTAATGAGTACCTGTTATGTGCCAGGCACTTGGCCGGGCTTCGAGGACTCAGTGGGAAACAAAACTGACAGGAAGCACATCCCATGGAACTTACTGTCTGGTGAAAAAGATAAACTCTAAATAAATATAAAGAGAGTTAGACATTTGTCTTCTAAAACAGGGCAGAAAAGAATGACAGCTCCATAAGTTCTAAATAGGAAGGGCTTACAGGCGCTCTGGATGGAAAGGAGACTTGCCTTAAGGCTTTTTGTGCAGAGCAAGCTAGCTTCTTCCTAAGATCTCTGCACATGGGGCTGGGACTGGGAATGCTGATTCCCACCCTCACTGCACCAGCCAACCTCCCCACAGGGAATACCTCCTTCTGCTTAGACCTGAATGGTCTCAGCTACTGCAGGCCTGACCCGTGCACGCTGGTGTTTCAGGCTGCCCTCACTTACAAATCAGGTGAAAGGAAGATTCCACTGCTTCCCACATCCTTGTCCAGAGTCCCCAGCTCTCCTTCCAAACTGGCTTCCAGGAAGGTAACTGACTTCTCTGCTGGTTAAGCTATTCTGCCCTGGCTCTGGATGATGAGACCTCCTAAGCCAGCTCCCTTCAACGCGCTTAGTCACTGGATTCTTTTTCTTCTACTCACAAACCCATCATTTACAAGCCACCCATTCTTCATTTATTATTGGTGATAAAACCTTTTTTATTTTTTATTAAAAGTAAAATTTAAAGGAAATTTTTTATTTCCTTTGTGCTTGAGTTTTCTGATTTGGAAGTGAAATAATTTTATGTGTGTATAACTCTTGTTTAGTGGTTTTTTAGGCCATATTTCACATACATTTAACTCTTAGGACAACCCTGAGATGTAGGTGTTATTACTCCTCCTATTCTGAAGATTTAAAAAATCAACTCTTAGAATACCATGTAGGAGTCTTCAATTCCATATGCTCTTCCCATTACCCCAATATTGAAGAATTACTACAAATATTCTGCAAACAAATTCACAAGAATAATAGGATACGAAAACAATATATGCAATTGACAACCGATGCATACACGGAAATTGCCTTTATTCTTTCATTTGTTAGATATTTGGTCCTAAGCACTCAGGCATCTTCTATTCTGAAGACAGCACCTGAGTCTAAATTTTGAGAAGCAATATCTCAACTAATTCATCCCTTTTAAGGAGCTATTCAGTAGTATATTTTCTTAAGCATCTGTAGGCCAGAGGACTTTATGAAAGTAATAGAGTACAATTATTACCATACACATCAATTATTTGTGTCTGTATTGTATTTATTTACTGACAAAGCCTTTTTTCCTAGTGTGAGCACTATATCTTTAATATAGCTTTAGAAGAGAGTTGTGTTCTCCTCTGGCTCATACATCACTAACAAAATTACTAACAAAGATCCAATTCTCAATTACAAGCACAAAAGAGTCCTACGTTTTAGCATATATCAAGCCCATCTAGTTCAACAACTGTTCTCTGACATTGACGTATTTCATCAGTACGGGACAAGTCATTAGAAGACCTTGCAAGTTCCCCTAATATGATATTATTAGGTTTTAATTTTCTTTTAGATCTTCAGCTTTTGCCTTCACATCATAAAATCAACAGTGAGCAGTTTTAAAGCAGATTTTTCAAGGCATGTGTAACTCTGACACTTCACCATCATGGTGGGAAAACTTTAGCAAATTCGGCCAAGAGAATTCCTCTAATTTTACCAGTCAAGTTTCCTGGGGCAACCAGCCTACTGCTTTATTCTCACCCACCCTAGTAAATGTCCAACTATATAGCATATTGTAAATGTTACAATATAAAGGCGTGCCTTAGTCTGCTCGGGCTGCTATAACAAAATACTATAGACTGGGTAGCTGAAACAACAGACATTGGGAAGTCCAAGGTCAGGTGCTGGCATGGTCAGGTTCTGGTGAGAGCTCTCTTCTTGGCTTACAGATGGCTACCTTCTTGCCATGTCCTCACATGGCAGAGAGAGAGCATGCAAGCTCTTTGGTCTCTTCTCATAGGGCACTAATTCCATCATGAAGGATCTACCCTCATGACATCATCTAAACCTAATCACTTCCCAAAGTCCCTACCTCCAGATACCATCACATGGGGGGTTAGGGCTTTAACATAGGAATTTTCAGAGGACATAAGCATTCAGTCCACAAAAATGCCCTAATCATCTGTGATGTGATCTGTCTAAAAGGCTTTAAATTGCTAGTCACATCACTGGCTTGTGTTCAACACCAACCATCCCTAAAGTATCATTTTGCTAATTGTAATAGCAACAAAAAGCCAAGGTATGACTAGGGAGGGAGAGTAGAAGAAGGGAATAAGTTAGGATAATAAAAAGAAGAGACAATGAAGAGTCCAGGGACCTGGATCTTGTACAAGCTCTGCCACTAATTCTGTTTACTTAAATTGCATCATTTCCTTGGGCTGTACCTTGCTTACCAGAAAAATGAGTGAAGCAGGATGATCTCTTAAGTATCACCAGCTTTAATAAATAAGTAAAGATTCTATGACTGAATAATGTATATCCTGAGATTGTTGAGAATATACTGTAGACATCACTGAGAAGAACTTTGCAATGAATGCATGTAAACAAAGCAGCTTACTAAAATAGTCTTCCTGCTAGCTTCTCTCTCTTTATTTCTAAAAGAAATGAACTTAAGCGAGATCAACAAAACTTTTCCATTTAGAAGAGATTAACTCTTCACATTGTAAAGTATGAATTTATAATCTATAGTACAAATAATACTTGCCATTTGTTGGTTTGATACTCTGTGCTGGGCACTTTATGTCTTTAGCTCATGTAATCCTTAAATAACCTGCAGAGTGGACTCCATCATTTCCTTCCTCTCTGTGCTCCAATCACACCAGTTTTCTGAGTCCTTCAGATACAACGAGCTCACTCCCACATCTCCTGGCTCATCACACACCTAATTTCTTCTCATCATTTGGGTGTCTACTCAAATGCCACATATCATCTGAGTGTTCTCCCTGGCTAAAGTACCAACTCTGCCTTTCACCCACAGTCCCTTTCTATCCCATTGCCCTGTATTCTTCATACCACTTACAGTACGTGAAATTACTTTATGTGTATTTTTTTCTCCCTCCACTTTCCACCCTGACTGTACTGTGAGCTCTATAAAGGCAGGTACTTAGTTTGCTCACAGCTACTTCCTTAGCACTTAGGACAGTGCCAGCTTAGTTACTCTATGTTGAATGAGTGAAGGTCATCCACTTTACAAATACAGAACTTGAGGTCCAGAGAGGTCTGATGACTTCCCCAAGGCCACATGCTAAAGTGCTAGAGCTAAGACTCAAGTCCAATGTTGCCAAGCCCCAACATCCGTGACCTTTCCAGTGTTTCCCAAATTCACGGGGGTTGGAATCCTCTGTACAGTAGTTTGTTTTTTTAGTTCTGTCGTTCTGTTTTTCTGATAATCTAAAAGAAACCATGTTCAGAATGATATAGCATGTCATCTTATCACTTTATAAATGAATCAAGCCTCTGTTTTACACTTTTTTAGGAAAGGTTTTATATAATTGATTTCCTGTTTTGTATTGAATTAGACTAAACAGAGCATTAGAAAGCTCATAGGAACTGTTCAGACACCTAAGGTAAAAGCTTAAAAATAGAACAATACTTTTTAGTGTTTATTAAAAACATTCCCCACAAGGCTTTTGAAGGGAAACATTTGAAGGGCTATAGCAGTTTAGTTGTTCTGGAAATGAGGTTTTATTAAAGAGAGAGGAGAAAACAAGATGTTACTGAAGAATTGGAATTTCAAAGGAACTTTGAGTTAAAATTAAAATGTAATTTAATGTCTCAGTTCATAGGATTCTTAAGACTTCAGCTCAAGTTTTAGTCATGACTGAAAATATCATAGGAGTATTCGGATGACCACGGTCTTCTCCCCTCGGCGACCCATCACAAGCTTCCCTCCTGCTCAGGTCCTTCATTTGGAGAGACTATGAGAGAAGACTGTCTTCACCCCTTCTTTAAGAGTGTGGGCATCTCAAGAAATTGAGATATAACATGTTACAGTTAGGAAAGGGAAAGAGACAAAGATTCTAGTACCAGACAGAGAAAAAAAACTCACCCAGAGATAGGTTTAAATATTGCCCAGAGAGGCTGTGTGTGTGTGTGTGTGTGTGTGTGTGTGTGTGTGTGTGTGTAGATATATATATACACATATATAGTATGTATATGTATATGCATATATATACCATAATCCATATATCTATATACATGTATATGGATAATTATACCTTATATGTACATGTGGAGAGAGAGAGCTTGTGCTTTCTTTAGGAAGATTCTGCTCATTTCTAGTTTAGCCTTTTCGTGCATAATCTTTTAAATATATAGTATATATTTTAAAGATCATCTGTATATTGATATCAATATAGATATCGATAAATATATAGATACAGATATGTTAACAGTAGCAACAGAAAGTTTTTTTTAAATACTTTGGGATTGACATGTACACACTGCTGTATTTAAAATAGATAACAAACAAGGACCTACTGTATAGCACAGGAACTCTGCTCAATACTCTGTACTAACCTAAATGGGAAAAGAATTTGAAAGAGAACAGATACATGCATATGTATAACTGAATCACTTTGCTGTACACCTGAAACTAACACAACTCTACTCCAATACAAAATAAAAATGTTTTAAATACCTCGGAATAAATTTAACTAGAAATGAGCAGAACCTTCCTGAAGAAAATGTTATATCTCTACTGAGATCCATAAAAGAAGATTTAAATAAATCACATACCTTGTTCTTGGGATAAAAAGCTTAAACTTGTAAAGATTTCAATTCCATTTAGATTAGTCTATAAATTTAGTAAGATCCAAGTAAAAATACTGGAAAGCCTTTTAACCTTGTGTAATTGCAATTTTTTTCTGTTTGTATAATTTTATCGGCTAATTCTTTCAGACAAAAATTAAATAATAATGGTGAGATTTCATCATTGTCTCCTTTTTTATTTTTACTTGAAATACTTTTCATCATTAGGAGTTAGGCCAGCATTGGTTGATACAACACACACAAACTGTAATTTTTTAGTTACATGAAATAAACTTAACACTTCTATATTCTCATTTTACTTAACTTATTAAATGCAGTCAACGCAGCTTATCTCTCTTTCCACTTTTTTCCTGTGGCTTCTAATACTACCATACACTCCTGCCTCTCCTTCACTATAGTCCTTTGCTGTCTATACCTCTTTAATCTGACATCTACAAATTGGAGATACCTCAGGGTTTCTCTTTATCTAAACCCTTGTTCATGTAATCTCATCTGGTCCATCTATAAAATCCTAAATTAAAAGAGCCAACCTGGGCCTCTTTCCCAAGCTCCTTCCTCATATCCAACTACTTTAATGACATCTCCACTTGCTTGTCAAATAAGCATCTCAAAACTACCATGTCCAAAATAGAACTCTTTATTCTCTCTGCCCCTAAATCTGTTACTCACCTCACACTCTTTGTCTCAGTAAATACCACCAACCCACTCAGTTGCTTAAGTCAAAAGCTGAATTATTCTTGATTCTTCCCTTTCTCTCATCTAGCCCTTTTGATTGTACCCCCAAAATATCTTTGAAATTTATTCCTTCCTATCTCTACTCCCACCATCCTAGTGCAAGCCACCATCATTTCTAACCTGGATCATTGTAGCTGCCTCCCGGCAGGCCTCCCTGCTTTCACTCTACTTGTATCCCCCACCCCACAGCCCATTCTTCACTCAGCGGCCAGAATGATTATTTTAAGCATTAACCACGTCTTGTCACTCCTCTAAAGTCCTCCACTGGCTTCCCTTTGAAAGTAGCATAAAGTCTAAGCCCTTCTCTTCACCACAGCCAACAAATCGCTCCCTGGTAGGACTCCCACTCACCCATCAAACCTCAACTCACACCAGACTCTTCTTTCCATCACAGGTTTCCAGTCCTCTGGCCCTGAGGCCTTTGCCTTTGTTGCTTCCTTGGAGTAGGATATTCTCCCTGTCCCTTTCCATTCCCCATTTACATGAAAAAACTGCTATAAAATCAACAAGGTCCTACTGTATAGCACAGGGAACTCTACTCAATACTCTGTAACAACCTATATGGGAAAAGAATCTGAAAAAGAATAGATATATGTATATGTATAACTAAATCACTTTGCTGTACATCTGAAACTTATACAATATTGTAAATCAACTATGGTCCAATATAAAATCTAAAAATTTTTATAAGTCAAAAGAAACTGAAAAAAACATTTGGAACACATCGAAGTCTCATTACCTTAATATATAAAATGGTCTTTAAAAATATTTTCAGGCAGTAAAATTTTTTAAAAATATAAGACAATTATCTTGCTGTGGAATACTGAAAATAATAATAATAACTCATCTCTAGTTTCTGTAGAAATTCCAGAGGAATGGGGGGTGTGAAAGGGTGGTAATGAGTTAGAACAGCTAAGATAATTTTGAAACTAGAGTAATTGAAAGAAAACAGCTTTATTAGATGTTAAAACATATTACAGAGCTACAATAACTAAAAACATTAAATAAGAGCTATAAATTTAGAAAAGTAAGGGACAAATATTTGCAAATGATATGATTGTATACTTACAGAGCCCCCAAAAATGAGATAAAAAGCTTTTTAAAAATGGGAATTTAGTTGGAGGACTGACACTAAACCCAGCTTCAAGACTTACTATAAAGATACAGTAAACATGACAATGTGGTAAGAGTGAACGATTAGGTAAATAGATCATTGGAACAGAATAAAGAGCCTGGAAATAGACCAATACAAAATAGTCAACTGATCTTTGACAAAGGAGCCAGGGCAATACAATGGAGAAAAGACAGTTTTCTCAACAAATGGTACTGTAATAACTGGACATCCATATGTGAGGAAAAAAAGAATTTAAATATAGACCTTACATCCTTCACAAAAATTAACTCAAAATGGATTGTAGACCATAATGCAAAATACAAAACTGTAAAACTCCTAGAAAATAATATAGGAGGAAATTTAGATGACATTTGGTGATGACAAATGGTGATGACCAATTTGGTGATGACTCCAAAAGCATGATGTATGAAAGAAATAATTGATAAGCTAGACGTCATTAGAATTTAAAACTTCTGCTCAGCAAAAGACACTGTCAAGAGAATGAGAAGACAAGCCACAGACTGGGAGACAATATATGCAACAGACACATCTGATAAAGGACTGTTATCCAAAATATACAGAGAACTCAAAATTCACCAATGAACAACCCCATTTAAAAATGGGCCAGAGAACTGAACAGACACCTCACTAAAGAAGATATACTGATGACAAATAAGCATATGAAAAGATGCTCTACATCACAGGTCATAAGGGAAATGCAAATTGAAACAACAATGAGATACCACTACACACCTATTAGAACAGCCAAAATCCAGAACACGGACAACACGAAATGCTGGCGAGGATGTGGAGCAACAGGAACTCTCATTCACTGCTGGTGGGAATGCAAAATGCTGCAGCCACTTTGGAAGACAGTTTCGCATTTCCTTACAAAACTAAACATACTCTTACCTTACAATCCAGCCATTGCACTCCTTGGTGGTTATCCAAATGAGTAGAAAATTTATGTCCATGCAAAACTCTGCACATAGATGTTTATAGCAGCTTTATTCATAATTGCCAAACCTTGGAAGCAATCAAGATGTCCTTCAGTAGGTGAATGGATAAATAAATTATAGCACATCCAGACAATGAAATATTATTCACTGCTAAAAAGAGATGATTAAGCCATGAAACGACATGGAAGAAACCTAAATGCATATTGCTAACTGGGAAAAGCCAATTTGAAAAGGCTACATACTATAAAATCCCAACTATACGACATTCCAGAAAAGATGAAACTATGGAGAGAATAAAAATTCCGTGGTTTCTGGGAGTTAGGGGAGAGGGAATAATGAATAGAGCATTGGGGAATTTTAGGGCAGTAAAACTATTTACATTTTTCAAAACTCGTAGAATATACAACACCAAGAGTGAATCCTAATGTAAAGTATGAACTTTGGCTGACAATGATGTGTCAATGTAGGTTCATCGGTTGTAACAAATGTACCATTCTGGTGGGGATGTTGATAATGGGGGAGACTATGGTGGGAGGAGGGAAGTAAATAGAAAATCTGTACCTTCCACTCAGTTTTGCTGTGAACCTAAAACTGCTCTAAAAAGTAAAGTCTATTTTTTAAAATGAGGGTTTAGTAAAATTACAAAATAAATATGGAAAATAAACATAAGAATCTATATTTTAAAAATTGATTCTAAGTAGTAACATATAAAAACAACATATGTAGAAACGTAACATTAAATAAATAAAGAGACATACTTAGATATTTGGTAGGAAGACAACACTGAGAAATATAAATTCTTCCCAATTTTTCCTCTAAGTTCTAAGTAATCTCATTCAAAACGGAACTTGACAAAATTATTTTAAAGCTAATCTGGAAGAATAAACAGTCAGTAAATTTCTTAAAGAAGAATGTAATGAGCAGAGTTCTAATATACCAGCTATCAAAATGTATCACAAAATATTGGGGAAAACAGGTCAGTGGAGGGAAAACAGAGTTCAAAATATACAAAGGAATTTATTGTCTGATGAAAAGGCATTGCAAATCCCTCAGTAAAAGAAGAACCAGGGTGTTGAGTCAATTGACTAGTCCTTTAAAAATAAGCACACACACACACACACACACACACACACACACACACACACACACGTAAGCAAAACTGCGGAAATCTGATTAAGATTGATGGATTGTATAAGTATCAATATCCTGGTTGTAGTGTCATACTGTAGGCTTTCAAAATGTTACCATTGGGGGGAAATGGGTGAAGTGAGCAAGGAATGTCTGTATTATTTATTACAACTGCCTGTGAATCTACGGTAATGTCAATAAAAATTTCAGTGAGAGAGAGAGGGTTCCAAGATTATATAACTCTTTACACCAAAACTTTTTCAGATGGCTATTGTATTTACATTTATTAAAAGAAAGAAAGAGCAGAGAGGGACAGGGATCTGATTAACTTTTAATTTCGTTTTTTAAAATTTTATTTATTTATTTCAGTCTTGGCTGTGTTGGGTCTTCGTTGCTGTGTGCGTGCTTGTGGCGAGCGGGGGCTACTCTTCGTTGCAGTATGTGGGCTTCTCATTGCGGTGGCTTCTCTTGTTGCAGAGCATGGGCTCTAGGCACATGGGCTTCAGTAGTTGTGGTGCGTAGGCTCAGTAGTTGTGGTTCACAGACTCTAGGGTGCAGGTTCAGTAGTTGTGGCGCACGGGCTTAGTTGCTCTGCAGCATGTGGGATCCTCCCGGACTGGGACACGAACCCGTGTCCCCTGCATCGGCAGACGGACTCTCAACCACTGCACCACCAGGGAAGCCCGCTAGTATTCTATTTAAACAATTCTTGTCCTTTGCACTAAATCTAAACTCCCTTCTACCACATATAGTCAACACTTTCCCACCCCATTAAGTGCACAAAAAATTTTTATTGAAATGATCTTATATTTAGTGAAACAGGCAGACCAAAGAAAAATGAAATGTTGAATAGGAGGGTAATTATGCTGTACAAACCAGTATTCCTGCTAAATTCTGTGCATGTGCACCTGTGCTTGGGGGAGACTTTTGGACACAGCTTCTGATTGTGGAACTGCATCTTTATCTTCAGCATCCAATCGAAGACAGTTAACTGTGAAGCAGTGGAAGTTTGTTTGGGGGTTCCCTGGCCCCCTTTTCTTATTCCTTTTCTTACTCCCTGCCTCACAGCCCTTCATGATTCCTCCATCCCACTCCCTCCGCCCCAAACCGGAAGTCACTCAGCATCATTCACCTGTCTGGTTTGCATTAGTAAAAATGATCCAAGGCTCATTGCAAGCATTTGTCATTTAAACTTTTATAAAAATAAAGAAGAGAAGGGCTTTGTTTCCTATTAAGGGCTTTGGGAAGCTTAGGGAAACCCTCCATAGTCACACTAGGTCATTCCCTTTAGGTAAAATGTATACGTTCTTTAAGGACGTGTATCCAAGCATATGTCGTAAATTCCTTACAGTGATTGCTTAAGGTGGTGGAAGAAGTAAGTACAGAGAAATGGGATTGTATTAGTTTCCTATTGCTGCTGCAACAAATTACCAAAAATTTAGTAGCTTAAAACAGCACAAGTTTATTTTCTTCTAGTTCTGGAGGTCAGAAGGCCAAAATGGGTCTCACTTGGCTGAAATCCAGGTGTTGGCCAGGCTGTGTTCTTTCTAGAGGTTCTAGGGAGAAATTGTTCATTGTCTTTTCCTGCTTCTAGAATCCGTCAGCATTCCCTGGCTCATGTTCACCTTCCATCTCCAAAGCCAGCGCTTTCATTACCCCTGACCTCTGCTTCTGTCATCACATCCCCTTCTCTGATGCTGACTCTCCTCCCTCCTCCTTTCATTTATAAAGACCCTCAAGATTACACTTGGGGCTACCTGGATAATCCAGGATAACCTCTTCATCTCAAAACCTTTAATCACATCTGCAAAATCCCTTTTGCCATATACGGTAACATATTCTCTGGTTCCAAGGATTAGGGTATGGATATCTTTGAGGGGGAAGGTGCGATTAGATTGCCTACCATAGTGATGAAGGGGGAAAGAATAAAACAGAGCAAGAGAAAGATAAATTAACAACAGAGATAACAATGTGTCTGTTAACTCCATGCATCTGAGGTTAGAGACTCCTTGTTTCACCAGAGGACAAACCAGTGGTTCTCAGACTTAGCTACACATTTACAATCACCTAAGAAGTTTTAAAACCTCCCAATAACCAGTTCACACCCTATGCCAATTAAATCAGAATCTCTGAACATGGGAAACATCAGGAGTCTTTAATGTTCCTCAGGTGACTCCAATATGCAGCCAAGTTTGAAAACCCGTGGTGTAGGTACTTGGTGATCAGTGAAGGCCTCTTCCTGTGGGTTTTTGATTAAAGACGTGATCCTAATAGGTTAAGGGATCTGCAGCTCTCCCAGTTAGCTGCCACCTACTTCCAGATACTTTTCAACCCTGACTGTTTCCTCCATCCTCGGGTGAACGGCACCCTGTCCTAGTCACTGTCTCCAAGGGCTTCTGTGTCCTCCTTTGGACCCGAGCCTCCAAGCTACCAGGATCCAGTCCACCATCTCACTGAGCTCTCCCCCTGCTTCATGATAGAAGCTGCTGCCTAAATCTCTTCTACCCCATCCTAGCCCCCTTCCAAAGTGTGGCGACAGTGCTTTGCTTTCTGGAAAGATCATTCCCACTTCCTCGGCCCAGTCTCTGTTTTAGGCTTCCAACATCCAAGACACCCAGAGCAGAGCAGCACAAGAAACACTCAGAGGGTGGAAGTGAGGATGTGGAATGAAACACAGGAAGAAGACAGCTGCCTAAGCCCCCAAAGAATTGAGAGGTTAGCTCCAGATGGAGTGTGTGTGCATGCGTGTGTGTTTTAAACTGCATGTGTAAAAAGTACTAGTGGTTTTCATTTTGAATAACTAATGGGAAGAAAAACTGTAACATCTCGTCTTGATTCCATAAAAAGTAATACCAAGTGATTTTCATGAATTGTTTATTATTTGCATAATCATTATGCAGCATGAATATTTTATATATATTATATATAATTTTGTGCTGCATAAATATATGTGTGTATATATCAGATTATAAATTTCATTTGACAGTGATGCTTACAGCTCCTTGTATTATGCATATTACAGGTTATAGGTTTGTAACATCATATCAAAAGTTTGGGTATATGAGGTTCAGTTTTGAAATCCATTGTTTGACCTACAACATATCCAGTTAGTACAAACTGAGTCCTATTCTATCCAGTGATTCTTCACAGAGCTTTTTACAATATTCTGTCTGCTAAGGTGCCACCCTTTCTCTGTGACCTGGTCTAGAAACAGGACTGATTAACTGAAATATTTTCAGTACACTGCACATAGCTATAGATAGTGTATAGAATATCCATTCTTCCAGCAGGGGGCTCTCTCATCATTAGAAGTATAGATGGGAAAAGTTATTTAAAATTATTCACTCCGTTGTTCATTCATTCATTCATTCATTTGCTCATTCACCAAAATATCATTGAGTTCTTACTAACTGCCAAATTATGTTACTTTCCAGGAATAGAGTAGGGAGGCCTTTGTTCTCAGGGAACTTAGAATCTGATTTTTAATTTTTAGCTACCTCTACTGGAAATAATCAGTTTCCTATGTAAAAGCTTTTATTACTAGGACATTCATTTGGGGAGGGGATGATTCTGGTTGCTGAGAAAGTAAGTGCTTTGAAAAGACTTGGAGTACACATTCAATTTTATTTCGTTCTCCTCTGTACTCTGAGAGATGTATTCCCTCCTGCAATTAGAAGAGAAATTGCCTCTGTTCCTTCGATAGCCTCTCCTGAGATCCAGCCAATGCTGGATTCTGAGAGGAAATGACTGATCTAGAGGTAGAAGCTTCTTGTGCCAACAATTTCAAATTTCTAATCTTAGAATCTATTATTCTAAGAGCAGTGAGGGAATTAGAAACAATATTCAAGATGCAGAGATCATAAACATCATCTAGTACAACGGTCGTCAAATGGTTTTATACGAGGACCAAATCAATCTCAAGATTTTTGAGATTACATTTTTGTCTTCCTTCCAAATGATAATGACATCATTGCTTCTTATGGGAGGAAACCATTCCTACAACTTGGATTATCCACTTTAATAAATTTTTTACATGTGAGTGAGAAGATGGGTACTGTTTTATGAACCAGTAAAACATTGACATGAGAACATATGTGAAGGGTAAAACATGGTGGCAGCTTCTAATCTTTCTACTCAACATTTCAAGCTGGGCACAGCTTCAGGGCCACGGAACGTACCTTGATCCTGTGTCCAACCATTTCATTTTGCAGATTAGGGATCTAGAGGCCAGCGAGGGGTCAGGACTTTTCCACGTCACACAGTGAGTTCTCAGGGCATCTTTTTTCAGGATTAGTTCTTAAAGATTGTGAAATCAGAGATTCTATGAGTTAAAACACGTCTTAAAACCAATCCATCCTGCCCAAAGCAAAAGCCAGTTCAGGAGCCCCTCTGAAAAGACATCATTTAAGCAGGGACAGAATGCTAACTGTCCAGATTCCACCCCTCAAAGGGACCCACTCCATCCTGAGAATTCCCATCGTATAAAATCACACATTGGGCCCAAAGACAACTTCTCATTGTTTCTAGTTTTGTTTTCTGCTTCTGTATAAAGGGTTGCACTGCAATTATTTAAGAACAATGATCATAACTTCAGTTCTCTTTTCCAAGTTAAACACCCTCAATTTTTCAGCCATTTTCCATATGTCAGAGTTTCTCCTCAAATCCCACCCAGATCCTAAAATGTGGTGTGTAATGTGAAGTTATTTCAGATGAATCTGACAAGCAGTGAGTACAAAGCAGTGAGTGGGATGTATGCAGATACAAAATATGTCCATTTCCCAGAAAACATTTTATCTATAGATGAGTGAATAAAGAATAATCACTCTGAACAACTAAAAGAAAAACTGCCTTTCATGCCATTTCAATCTATGGAAGGCTTTTTCAGTTTAGCCAGTTCTCCAATCTAAAGAATGAGTTTATTTGGAAAAGAAAAATCAAGACATTTCATCAATATGATAGCAGCACAAATCAACCCAGAGATGCCAAACGCCGCTCTCTCCACCCCAGAATCCCAGGGCCTGAGCTCAGGGTTAACTGTGTCCAAATGGATCAATGAGTGCCTAGAGATTCAGTGCTCTCTTGGGGACATTTCATTGTCCTGAAGCACATATTCTCCAGTATCTAGGGATATAACTATAAGGTGTCTTTTGATTCAAATAATAAGCATACTAAAAAAAAAAAACCACCAAGGAGTCAACAGTGCAAATTGCTTCTATTAATAAATAATATATTGATACATCTATGCAAATCATTGAGTAAAAAATACCCATTGCAACATTTTCCAAATAATATCCAGTTCCTAAAACTTGTTTTACCTAATTAACCATAGTAAAAACAAATCCATTGTCCTCAATCTTGCTGAAACTCCTTATGATACTTTGAGCGAATGAGCAGTTACTCAAAATAGTCCCAGCTTAAGGCCAGAAAGTCAATATTGGAAGTTGCTCAAATTTCACACTAGCCCCCAACTACTTACATGTTTTGTCCTCTGCACCTTTTCAGCCAGAAGCCAGCCACGTGTTCACCTTCTTGTCTGTGTGTCAGGGGAGACTTTCCTTTCAGAGACTTATAGTGACCATATCTACTGAGTCAAAAAAAAGTTGACTTATGGGAACAATGGGACAAAATATTTGAATTAGTATCCTCAGAAAATTTGGAAGTCACATGACTAATGCTCATCCACATTTGGACTTGGACTTGTTCAATTTGCTGAGATCATGTCTTAATGGGTAAACTATCAAAATATTGCATGCACTCAATTTACTTTCTTTGGGAGCATTTTAACCCCCAAACGTGAGACATTAAGATAGTAGCTAATAATATACTTAATGTGATTTGTTGGGTCCCTTACTTAAACTATTTCATTTTTCCTTCATAAAAAATACTTTCATATAGGTACTTTATTCATCCCCATTCTGCAGATGAGAAAACTGAGTTTTAGAAGAGTGAATTCACTTGTCCAAGTTCGCTTAGCTAGGAGGCGACAGAACTGAGAATTGGATCCCAGGTCTGCCTCCAGAGTTTATGCAAAGTACCGCACTTCACAAAGTATGCTTCTCATTAAGGAAGAGAGCATCTGGCTGTGGCTCTGTGTCTTCTACCTGGAAAGAGTAAAAAGTACCTGGGCTGGGAAGGACGCACTTCCACTTTTGACAGTTTCCCTAGACAGCAAACCAAATATCTACACCCACTTACAAAACACTTATTTTTGAAAATCCTAAAATCACCTTAAGCTCATTGTTGAGATCCAAATCTGTTTGCTCTTCCACACAGAGGCAGCTTTGTGGAATGAAAATTATACAGAATTGGAAGTCAGAAAACTGCATTCTAATTCCACCTTCCCCACCTACTACTGTGGGTAAGTTATTCCGTGGAATCTATTCCCTCAAACCTAAAATGAAAATAATAATGTTATCAACTTTCTAGAGTTGTTATAAGTATTCAATAAGTATAATATATGTGAAAAATATTTCTCAAAATCCTACATGAACATTATTATTATTATGCTTTGTGTTTATATGATTTTCTCCTTTATTCATAAGCTATAACCATCTGGAATATTTTCATATTTCCACCTTTATTATGGCTAAACAATAATAAAATGTCAACATAGTGAAGTAATTTTCAAATGTTAATTTTCATACTTTGCCAAGCATACAAAAAAAATGCTCTAACTTTAATGTTCCTACCATTTTATTTTACATGTTCTAACAAGTACAGAGAACAATGAATTTAGCTAAGAATGATTTCAGATTAACTTCTCTAACATAAAGCACTCAACTTTTATAATATATGTGGAGCAAGTAATAAGCACAGAAATATGCAATTGCTTTTTAAGAAATAATTGTTTTCATTTTATTTGGTTTCAGAGTAATGTGGAAGACTAAATTATATTATTTTAAATGGTTGTTTGTCAGGTAAAACTTTCAGGGTCAGTAATAGATTAGGAAATAGAAGCATAGTCATAGAAAAAAGAAAAATAAACTTTAAAAGCATTGGACCTTAAGCTCTACCATTATTCCATAAACCACAAGAAGACCACACAGTGATTATATAATATTCCTACCTACAGTTAGTTGTACTCTATTATTATAACATTGTTTTTTTGTTTGTTTGGTTGGTTGGTTGGTTTTTTGTGCGGTACGCAGGCCTCTCACTGCCGTGGCCTCTCCCATTGCGGAGCACAGGCTTCGGACGCGCAGGCCCAGCGGCCATGGCTCACAGGTCCAGCCGCTCCACGGCATGTGGGATCTTCCCGGACCGGGGCACGAACCTGTGTCTCCTGCATCGGCAGGCGGACTCTCAACCACTGCGCCACCAGGGAAGCCCTATTATAACATTTTTAAGTGTAGATTTTAATCCAAGGTTTTCTGTTTTATGACCAAGAAATAAATGTATATGTGTTCATCTTGGTGCTAACTTATAATTTCTTTCATCCTGTATCTTATTTTCATGGTTTTTTAAAAAAATCATATTTAGGAAATGCTGTTCAATGTATACCTGTAGGGTCCTTCTGACCCACATGTTTGGGTGACCCACCCCCATTTCCTCTGACTTTACACTATTCCTGAACTAAATTCTCAGAATTTCCTTACTCAACGTCTGCTGTTATTTGCAGCATGTCCCTCCTGCCAGGCCCTGTCCTATTCTAGCTGCATCCAGCTGTTTGCTTTGTGCATCTAGTTATCTGCAGGCCAAACTGCTCCCTTCATGGAACTAATGAAAGACCAGGTAGACAGGATATCTTCATCCTCAAAAGAAAAATCCGACTTCAAAAATAGCCTTAGCATGCTCCCTGCCCAAAAGTAGGGATGCCGGATGGGCCTTAGAACAATCATTTGTGCATAAGTTCATTCCTTTAGCGATGATGTAACCAAGCGGCAAAAGCACCATCTCTAGAACAACTTCCATTCCCAACTCTGCCACTTATTAGCTGTGACCTTGGGTGACTTAACCTCTCTGTACCTCAGTTTCCTCACCTATAAAATGTGGGAAATAATTGTACCTATCTCATAGAGTTGTTGCAAGATGTAATTGAGTTAATATGCGTGAAATACTTGAAGAGTGCCTGGTGCATAGCATATGCCCAATGTGTTCCTATTAGTATTACTATCATTTTTTGTCTTCATTCACTCATTAAATATCTACTGGTCTCTGCTAGTGCTGTTACTCTAGGCATTATAATACAACCCTGAGCAAAGCAAACAAGAAACAGCCCTCATGGAACCTACAGAGAGACAAACACACATCAAATAATCTCACGAATATATAATAATAAACATGATATACATGCATGAGGGATGACTGCCCCCCTAAAAATCATGAGTCTATCTACCACAGTTCTTAATACCTGTAGTGCCTCTATTTTTTCCAGGTGACAGGAAGGAGTCTGCCTGGTTACTGACTAGTGAACTAGTAATGACTTGCTTATGTGATTCCTTTGTGCCTTATTTCCAAGAAAAGGCCTGGTTCCCACTCCTCCCCATCTTGTTTTGGAACAGCCCTATTCAGCAGTAGAACCCATATCTCATGCTTCGTCCATCTCAGAGCTGCCCCTTTGAAACTCAGCCCAGGCCCTGACTCTATTTAAACCAGCAGCCCTCCTGGGTTCTTCCACTCAGAGGGCAGTGCAGCCTCACTGTTTGCGTACTGCTCCACGTTGCCCATCTTCCTGCAACCTTCTACGGCACACGTTTTAGGATACCTGGATCTGGCTTCAAACGCTGCCTCTACCATTTGTTACTGTGTGAGTTTTACCAAATTACTCAGCTTTTGTAGTCTCATCTGTAAAACAAGAATAAAAATATCTACACCGTAGACCTGAGCAGCTTTACCTCCTAAACAACTTTTAGGGTCTAACATTCAATAACTAAATTCGTTCATACAAATATTTATCCCCAGGCACTGAGGCTATTTATCCAACCAGTACTTACCCCCAAGCACTGAGGATACAAAGGTAAAAAAAAAAAAGACATCAATTGGTCTCTTCGTTTGTGAAGATTATATTCTATCAGGAGAGGCAATTAAAAAGTAAAATAATGTCAACTGTAATAAGTACTATTGGTGAGATAGAAAAACATAGGGACCTTACTATAGGTAGAGTGGCCAAGAAACCAGAGGTAGGCAGAGGAAGGAGGAAGGAGCAAATATCCCAGAGGTGGGAAAGATTAGCAAGTTTGAGGGTCTGAAAGACCACAGCGGCTAGAGCTTGGTGAGCCACGGGTGGTGTGGCACAAAATAAGATTGGAGAGTAGACCTTCTAGACCTGCGTGAGAAATAGTTTGGCTCTTTCTTGTAAGTTAGTTTCTTTCCCTCCTACTACCACTTCTAGGCCCCAGTTTTGTTCTCTAAATAACAGATAGGTATTGTTACACAAAAGTCTAGTCATCTCCATTTTAGGAATTAATCTTGTTGCTACTAATCCAGTTCCTTATGGAATAAAGAAGGGAAAAGGAGAGCTGGACAGTGTGATATACATAATGTTCTTCTGTTTTCTTCCTTCTCTTCAAATGGTGGTGTGCCCTGAGGGTTCAGTCCTACATCCATGCTTTCCCTCGTCATCTCCTTCAATTCCGTGGTTTTCTGTAGCATTGATATGGCAGTGACTCCAGTTTATATAGCCAGCTCTGACCTCCCAGAGCTCCAGATGCATATCTAACAAAGGGTCTGCTCTACCTCACCACTTGGGTGTTCAACAGGCATCTCAAATTTAATGTGACCAGAAGAGAGACATTCATCTTTGCCCTCCAAACCTGTTCTGCCCCATCTTCCCTATCTTTACCACCATCCAACCTTTTATTCAAATCATAATTGCAGATAAAGTCCTTGACCCTTTCTCATGCCCTCCCCCATCTAATCCATCAAGTCCTATCAACAGTACATCTAGGGACTGCCCTGGTGACACAGTAGTTGGGAATCTGCCTGCCAATGCAGGGGACCCGGGTTCAACGTCTGGTCCTGGAAGATCCCACATGCCACGGAGCAGCTAAGCCCGTGTGCCACAACTACTGAGCTTTGCACTCCAGAGAAGATGAGCCACAACTACTGAGCCCGCGCGCCACAACTACTGGAGCCCACGCACCTTGAGCCCGTGCTCTGCAACAAGAGAAGCCACCGCAGTGAGAAGCCTGTGCACCACAACGGCGAGTAGCCCCCACTCACTGCAACTAGAGAAAGCCCGCGCACAGCAAAAAAGACCCAACGCAGCCAAAAAATAAATAAATTTATTTTTTTAAAAAACAACAGTACTTCTAAAGTAGATCCCTTATCTATTTCTCAATCTCAACAGCCATCCCTCTCCCCTGGTCAGTCTGTAATCACTTGGACTACCTGGGCTACTGCAATAGTCTCCTAAATGACCTACCTATTTCCCCCATTAATTGTTTGTTGATTGTTATCCCTGACAATCAATTCTCCACGCACCAGCCAAAGTGATCTACTGAGAGCATGAACACGAATCACACCATATTACTCCCCTACTTAAGACTTCCGGTGCTTCCCACTGCACTTAGAATACAATCCAATCTCCTGACTCTGGACATGAGATCTTACTGGCCCCTTAGCTTCCCTCTCCTGCCTTACCTACGACTCCTACTACTCCTCTCCTCCTGTATTGCTAAGCTCCCACCATACTGTCTTCAAACACACCTGTATGGACAGGCCACTCAAGATGGCTGTTCTTTTGCTCTCTATACATCCTCAGGTCATGCCTAAATACTTCTCTCTCAGAGAAGCCTTCTCTAGCTTCTCATTTTCTACAATAGCACTGCCTAACAGGACTTCCTGGGATGGAAATGTTGGAAATGTCCTAAAACCAGTGCTGATCAATATGGTAGCCAAGACCCAAGCCACATGTGGCTACTGAGCTAAGGAACTGAATTTTTCCTTTTATTTAATTTTAATTTATGTTAATATGAACAGTCCCATGTACAGCTCTATAACATCACCATATTTTCTTTTTCTCAGTGCACTAATAACTACCTGAAGTTATGTTCATTTCTTTCATAAGTTCCATGAGGGCAGGGATCTGGTCTACCTAGAAAAAGTGCTGGACCCAAATATGGTACGGTATCGGTTATCTATTTCTGCATAACAAATTACCACAATCTCAGCAGCTTAAAACAACACTCATTTATATCACAGCTTCTGTGAGTCAGGG
Organism: Leucopleurus acutus; assembly: GCF_964270905.1. NCBI lineage: Eukaryota > Metazoa > Chordata > Mammalia > Artiodactyla > Delphinidae > Leucopleurus > Leucopleurus acutus. Next base: position 91,889,526 of record NC_139144.1, on the reverse strand, counting down.
ACCCTGGGCATGGCTTAACCAGGATGCTCTGCTCCAGTGTCTCTCACAGCTCTGCAGTCAAGGTGTTGACCAGGGCTGGGGTCTCACCTGAAAACTTGACTGGGGAAGGATCTGCTTCCAAGCTCATATCGTTGTTGGCAGAGTTCAGTTCTTTAAGGGCTGTTAGGAGAGTCTTCTCCTAGCTGTCTGTTGCCTGGAAGCTGCCTTCAGTTCCTGTCTATGTAGGCCTCCCCAACATGGCAGCTTATTCCAACTCAGCTCAATTTATCAAACATTCAAGCCAAGAAGGAAACGAAGAGATTGTGCTAGCAAGAGAGAAGTTGCAATCTTACATAAATTGATCATGGAAGTGACATCTCATGACGTTTGCTGCCTTCTGTTGGTTAGAAGCAAGTCACTAGGCCAGCCTACAAGCAACGAGAGAAGATTATTCAAGTACCTGAATACCAAGAGGCAGAGATCATTAGGGGCCACTTGAGGGGGTCTGCCTGCCACAGGTGGTTATTAAATGTTCTCTGGATGAACGAGTGAATGAATGAAGACTCTATTCCGGCTGAGTGGTTTTGCCAGGTGTAGCACTTTTATTTCTCACTGTGCAGGGTAAAGTCTCTTGAAGTGATCAAAGAAAAGAGGATCCTTCCCTGAGGAAATATGAAAAATTAAAAGAGCAATGGAAAAGGAAACTTCTTACCAAATTAGGCCAGTCTCTACTTGATAACCGTTAAGAGCATGGCCCTCACATCAAATTGCTCAGGTTCAAAGCCCAACTCTGCATTTTCCCAGTTGTGTCCATAAGCTCTCTGTGACTCAGTTTGCTCATAGGATGGTTGTCAGGATTCAATGAGATAATAGATGTGGTGAATTTGGAACAGTACCTGGCAGAGAATAAGCACTAAAGAAGTTATTATTGGGCTTCCCTGGTGGCACAGTGGTTGGGAGTCCGCCTGCCGATGCAGGGGACACGGGTTCGTGCCCCGGTCCGGGAGGATCCCGCGTGCCGCGGAGTGGCTGGGCCCGTGAGCCATGGCCCCTGGGCCTGCATGTCCGGAGCCTGTGCTCTGCAGTGGGAGAGGCCACGATGGTGAAAGGCCCGCGTACTGCAAAAAAAAAAAAAAAAAAAAAATCATGCTCATCATGGAGAAATCATTAATGACCACTTTAATGGACATTCTCCTTTAAAAATTATTTTGGCAGTCCAGCATTGGAATGCTCATCTTATGTTTTAGAAATTCCCCTCCTAATGAATCTTGGAAGGAGGCAGGCTTAGCCACAACCATAGAAGAAGAAGATGCTGTATCCTTGCTATTCTGGCATCTCTCTGAGACCTAGCCTCCATCAGTCAGATGGTGCCAGCTGAGAGCCCACGCCAGCCACGTGGGGGCTATGAGACTTGAATTCTGTGGTGGTGACACAGCCGAAGGAAGACCAGGCTCCTCAGGGCAGTTGGCTGTATGCAGCATCTGGAACTTTACAATAGTGTGGAAAAGTGCTGAGATACGATTCATGTGCAGGTTGGTAAAATTGAAGTTTAAATCTTCATTATCTAATTCAGCTTGACTCATCTTCTTTTTTTTTTAAATAAATCTAGTTATTTATTTTTGGCTGTGTTGGGTCTTCGTTGCTGCTCGTGGGCTTTCTCTAGTTGCGGTGAGCGGGGGCTACTCTTTGTTGCAGTGCGCGGGTTTCTCATTGTGGTGGCTTCTCTTGTTGCGGAGCATGGGCTCTAGGCGCACAGGCTTGAGTAGTTGTAGCACACAGGCTCAGTAGCTGTGGCTCGCAGGCTGTAGAGTGCAGGCTCAGTATCTGTGGCGCATGAGCTTAGTTGCTCCGCGGCATGTGGGATCCTCCCAGACCATGGCTCGAACCCGTGTCCCCTGCATTGACAGGCGGATTCTTAACCGCTGCGCCACCAGGGAAGTCCCAGCTTGACTCATCTTAAATAATGGTTCAACCAGGGCGACTTTGCCCCTCGGGGGGCATTTGGTAATGTCTGGAGATACTCTGTTTGTCACAGCTGGGGACAGGGAGGGGCAATGCTACTGACATCTAGTGGGTAGGGACCAGGGATGTTGCTTAACACCCTACAATGAACAAGACAGCTCCCTGCGACAGACAAAAAATCATTCCACCCAAGATGTCAATAACGCCCAGGTTGAGAAATCCTAATGTGAACACAGTGACTTTCATAGGCATTTCCAGTTTTCCTTCTTCACTCCCTAGTCCTTTCTCTTCCTGGCTAGAGATCTCTTCTGGTTCTCAGGTCTTTGAAGAAGCAAGATTCTTTCTGAGTGGTCACCCCAGAGCTCATCCTCACGCTTGAACTGTAGTAAATGATGCTACACCCTGCTCTTCCATTCTGAAAATTCTTTGAACAAATTTATCTCAGTAAATACCCCTTGGTTTTGAGCCTTTTCTGAAACACTCAATTATGTGTATTTGAACCTGAGATTTAACACACTTAACTCCTGTTCTCACCAAAGGTGCACATCTGCCCCCCTGTTTCTCTGAACAGTATAGTCCTCTATGGGCATCCTGCTTCTCCACCTAAAGCTCATGTGGCCTTGGAAAGTCATACAAGCTCTCCCTACTTCATTCCCACACCTGCAAGATAATATAATAAAAGTAACTTCACAAGGTAGTTTGATGCTCAGATAAAATAAAGTAAAAGCATTTAATAATCTATGAAACAGTAGAATGTTTTTGCCATTATTATTCTTTTCCTCGCCAACTCTTTTCCATACCTTACTCCCCTGTGGTTAATCTGTGTAGGCCTCCTTGATAAGGATGTCACACAGCATGCCAGTTAAACATTTGCTTTTAGCAACAAAATCAGCATATCTGTAACATGCTTTTTTGTTACCCTTGTTCCTACCTATATCGGCAGTGAATCTATGTAGCTATGTTTTGAAGAGCAGAGAATGGATGACACTGCAATTGGACCCTCCCCAAACCTAGTAGGAAAAAAAAATTATAGATGGTTCAGGATTTTTACTATAAGACACCTGGGGATAGAAAATAAAATGAATCACCACAAAATGCTGTATTTTCTCTTAGGAACAATCATGATTTGTGGTTTGGGGGGAAAATGGCATCAAATAAATCTAAGAAAGAGCAAACAATAAACAAAATTCTATAACCTTTGAAACAGAAATTTACTCCAACCAATAGAAAATAAACATAAATGTGTCATTCAGATTGGTGCGTAATATTTGTGTTAGTCTTAACGTTTATAAAACTTTTTTATTGATGACTTGGATAGTTTATGTTATGAAAACACAGCTCATGAAAGTTTGAATTACTGTCTTCCTTTTCCCTTAGTAAGTTTCTCGAAACTTAGCAGAAATAATCCATTTACCTTGGAGGGCCTTGAGTCACTGTAATATCTAAGCATTTGAAGCTTTCCCAAAGAACTTGAGTTCCCCATTGCCTCTGTCCTCCACTATTGGATGGGAAAACCAGACACATAAGGAAAGCTATAAAGAAATGAGTGGCATAAAGGACAATCCCAGTCCTTTGGCTGTAAACATTGGAAGGTATTAATGAGTCGACTGTTGATGACAGAGCCTTTTGAGCAGCAGGTCACGGAGACCCATCCTCTCCCCTCATCACGTTGCTCCCCGAGTTACTGCCCAGAGACAGCAGCATGAAACACTACTTCAGAGACTGCACAATGAGTGAGTCTATTCACAACAAAGTGAATCCTGGGGGTCAACCATCCAGTTACACACATTAGTATCTATTTATCTCTACTAGTAAACCAACTTTCAATTTTATAAAATTTGATTCCTTCTCCCCTATATGCATTCTTTAGTAGGTATATACGAAGAAGACATTTCAGCATTATTCAGTCAGGAATGTTATAAATGCAGATATTTTGATGTGTGTGTCTTGAATGGAAAATTCACTTCCCTGCAGCTATAAGCCTGTTTCTGGAAATTATTCTTGATGCATATGATCAGACTTTATGCTGTGTCTCCATCCTGTTACCACAGTCAGCGCTGGCCATCTACTGATGCCGCTCTTGAGGGCAGATTGTTGTTTAATAGTCCAGTGAGATTTCAGCTCTTCCTTTAAGAGGTCGTTAGTTGTATCATGAACTCAACTCAATGTGGCAGACTTTGCAAGCTAAATCTGTGTTTCTTAATCCATCCTGTGTCGTCTAGTTCCCTAAGGGTCCATTTCAGCAATTGCTGTCACTTGTGGCAGCATGACATTTGCCTTTTCTATCTTAGGTTCAGGATTGCAAAATTAACACCTCAGAGATGATTCATCTCAACCCAGGGATGTGCCTGAAAATTCAAGTACTGCCGAAGGCGAGTCATAGTGCCTGGCACTAGGATCCACATAGGTATGGACTGATAAAAGGAAAAACAGCATCCTTTCCAACTGATTGTATTTTGTTTATAACAATATATTTGCTTCTATAAAACAAGGCAGTAACAATAAATTATCCTTTAATAATTAAATATAAAGTGAAACATAATTCAGAACAAAGAAAAAATTTAAATATCTCAGTAAATTCTCACAAATAAACACCTGCAATAAGTCAGGATCTTCCCTTGTCTCTAAACTAAACATCTCTGCTTGGTCAAGTTAACTCACCATCTTCCTAAAATGGTTGAGGCTGTTCACGTTCAGATGACTCCCATTCTAAACATGAATCTAGATCCTTTGAAGTGGAGGCACCTAGACAGCTCTAGCACCATACTGATAACTCGAGTTGTGTGCCCAGCCCAAATGTTATGACCTCCCAGATTCATGGCCATCCCCGTTCGCCCACACATAAGCACACACAGCATGGTCGGTATGCTGCCCCCCGGCCCAATTTTGGTCTTGGACTATCAGTCATCAGCACCTGCTGCCTGGAACTCAGTGCTGATACCATGTGTTAATCTTAGAGCACATAATCAGGGCATGGTGAAGAACGGGGCTCCCTGAAACCTCATCTTGAAACTGTTTAACTCTAAGGATATTAACTCTTCATGACGTGGAATCTACCTGAGGCATATAACCTAAATAAGAACTTGAGGGAAGCAAGAAACAGGAAACTGAATTTTATACTCATTAGACTTTCTAGGTGATGTTAGTGGCATTTTAGCACTGCACTGTCCTTACCACAGTGGAAAAGTTTGTCAGTAATATTCTGTAGGTCAGACTTTCTTCTCCTCCAAGAAAATCCCTGCAACACATTCAGTAAGTCCACATTACTGTTAGGACTTGCCCTGACTATTCACTTACACATACCTACTCTCTGAGCACACCCAATCCCTGATTCTGCCAAGCCTATACCTGTCTTGGCCTTTGCAATTGCTGGTCCTTCTGCCTAGAATGCTCTCCCTACAGAAGTGGTTCACTCCTTCTCATCCAAGTCTCAGCTCAAATATTCTGCTCTCAAACAAACTACCTTTCACCACCTTATCTAGCTAACGTTGCCCCCCTCCAACAGCATTCACTATTATAACACCTTTCTCTAGTTTCTTCATAGCACTAAATACTACCTAAATTATCTTACTGATTTACTTGTTTATTATCCTCCACTAGACTACTTATCTCCCTGAGAACAGGTATCTTATCTGTTTTAGTAACCACTTTCTTCTCAATTCTCCAAACAGTGTCAGGCATATTTATTGAATTAATTATTTGTTGTGAATTCATATTATGTTTGAATATCTGATAAAGCTATGTCCACCTCATTACTCTTTCTTGTCACCTCACTTTATACACTTTTGTTTTATCACAATGACTGCAACTCATTTAATTGAATTGGACATAAGTTCTGCTCTACCTAGATATATGACTTAATAAAAGTAATTTTATTTTTCTGATTCTTAAATTAATATTTGCTGATAGAAAACTTAGAAAATACAGGAAAGTATAGGGAAGAAAGCAAGAAATCAACCAAACTCCCATAACTCAGAGAATGGTATAATTAACACACACACAATTAAGGGTTCTGTATCCAATTCCATTGTATATGGGGAGGAGGTAAGGGGAGGGTGAGAGAGGGGTTCTCCACACCAACAAGAAATGTTCAGATACCAGCTGGGTGTCCTACAGTTCAACCTAATTATGACACTATCTACCAGGAGCTAGCATCAGATTCCAGAGGTTAAGGGTTCAGTCCTACAAGACTGCCCCGCCCCCCTCAGTTTCAGAAGCCAGTCGAAAGCCCAGGTTGTTATCTGTGCTTCTGACTGACTGGCTATAAATCAGGGATGCCTTGACCCTCTCCTTAGGTTCGGTTACTTTGCTAGAGCAGCTCACAGAGCTCAGAGAAACATTTTACTTACCTGATTACTAGGTTATTATAAAAGGATATAACTCAGGAACAGCCAGATGGAAGATATGCATATGGCAAGGTATAGGGAAAGGGCATGGAGCTTCCAAGCCCACTCCAGGTAGCTTACTCTCCCAGTACCTCCACACATTTACCAGCCCAGAAGCTCTCTGAACCTAATCCTTTTGGTTCTTATGGAGGCTTCATTATAGAGTCATGATTGATTAAATCATTGACCATTGGAAATTGATTCAACCTCCAGCTCCCACTTTCCTCCTCTGAGGTCAGGGAGTGGGGATGAAAGTTCCAACCCTCTAATCACATGGTTGGTTCTCCTGGCAACCAGCCCCCATCCTTAGGTGGGGTCCCAAAGTCATCTCATTAACATAATATAATTCACCTTTATAGCTCTCACCGCTCAGGGAATTCCAAAGGTTTCAGGAGCTCTGTGTCAGAGACAAAGACCAAATATATATTTCTTTTTCTTTTTTTTTTTTTTTTTTGCCATACGCGGGCCTCTCACTGCTGTGGCCTCTCCCGTTGCGGAGCACAGGCTCCAGACGCGCAGGCTCAGCGGCCATGGCTCACGGGCGCAGCCGCTCCGCAGCATGTGGGATCTTCCCACGCTGGGGCACGAACCCGTGTCCCCCGCATCGGCAGGCGGACTCTCAACCACTGCGCCACCAGGGAAGCCCCTATATTTCTAATTATAAATCACAGTATCACAATAATCTTATAACTCCATTTTTATATGCTTTACTATCTCAAATTTAAAGTGCATACCATAGTTCACCAGTTCTGCTGAACTCTGTCAGTGCTTACCTATGGGAAAGTAAGTGGAATGATGTAAGAGGGAGATCAGAGACTGCAAGAAAGGGTATTTTCACTTTTTTACTCTATGTACAGGGATGTTTTCTTAAAATTTAAAAAATAAGCATGCGTTCATGTGGTACTTTTTAAATGGAAATTAAAGAACATGGCCTTAGGTAAAATTGTCATGGCCCTACTTAAGATTATTCTTACTGTTGTATTTTGAAGCAACCTCAAAATTCGTTTTGAAAACTCTTTAGGCCCTGTTTGCTGGCATTATCTTGGTTCATCATCATGCAAAAGTGAGGTGACTCTTCAGGCACGAATCTTGGTTAATTAAAATTAAGGTCCCTAATTATGCTAAGAGAATTCACCCATGTATTAATTCAAGAAATATTTATTGAGCACCTACTATGAGCCAGTGTAGTGATAAATATCTGGTATATAACTTACAGCAAGATAGACAAGATTCTTGTTCTCGTTAGGCCTACTTTATAATGTAAATGGCAGAAAATAAATAGGTATTATTCAGGATAGGCTAGATTATTCTGCAGTAATATACAACCACCAAAATTTTAGTGACTTAAAACAAAAGACTTATTTCTCATTGACACTACATGTCTATCACAGGTTGGCAGGGGAATCTGCTTCTCATAGTTACTCAGGAACTCAGGCTGAGGGTTGCCACCCTATTGAAAAAGTATACTGGAGGAACTCACAATGCCAATTAAATGTTTGAATGTTCTTGGGAATTCCCTGGCTGTCCAGTGGTTAGGACTCAGCACACTTTCCCTGCTGTTGCCTGGGTTCAGTCCCTGGTCAGGGAACTGAGATCCCGCAAGCCACACTGCACTGCACGGTGGGGGAAAAAAAAAAAGTTCTGGCCCAGAAGTGATATATCACTTACGTTCATGACTTGTTTGCCAGAACTAGTCACATAGCCCTACCCAATCACTAGGGGGCCAGAAAGTGCTCCAAAAGAGGCAGCATGAGCAGGCAAGACTAGTGACCACCAGAGTCCACCCTGATCATCAGATATTAGGGTTACTTTTCTTCCCACATGCAAAATATATTTATGCTCTCTTTTAGAGCAATAACACAAAAAGTTTTATCCTATCACAGTATCAAGCTCAAAGTCCAGGATCTCACAGTACTCAGGCCTAGTTGTATCATCTCTTGATCTGGAGATATATGAGGTAAAAAAAATCTGTGCCACACCCCATACCTAATAGATAATGGCAGAGTAGGAACAGGATAACTGACATAAATGCTCCCATTTGAAATGGTGAAAAATGGGATAGAGATAGCAATCACTAGTCTATGGCAATTGTGGAATCCTACCAGGCAGAAATTGCAAGGATCCTCTCCACTAGTGTGGGGAATGTTTCTTGATTAGGCCCCAGTCCTGATCCACGGTAGGCTCCCCTCCCCCATTGCATTGGTTTTCTGTGATCCTTAGGCTGACCTTCCACCTTCTAGGGAAGTTCTTTTCAATCATCCCCCCATATTCTTATATTAAGTGAGCAGAAAGAATAAGTCCTCCTTAGATTTTGAGCAGCTTTCTCAGACTACTACCTGACCACAGAAAGTTGAGGCCCAAGGGTCATTTTAAGTCTCATTCACAGTTGCCTTTAGCACTTACTGGTAGATATTTTGGCACTACCCAAAAAATTTAATCATCTTCTATATTTGATTCAAGTCAGTCCCATATGCCATAGTCACAGCCACTATATTTTTTGAGATACAAATTTTTTCTTTTATTTCTCTCTGTGGGTAACTTGAGCCCATCAGGCTTTGTTAATGGGAAGACCTGGACCATTTTATCCAACTTACTGGGAACCGGCCCTGAACCAAGATGGGGGAGAAGAAGGATGTGCTCTCACTCCCTCTTGTGAGAACACCAGAATCACAACTAGCTGCTGGACAATCATCGACAGGAAGACACTGGAACTCACCAAAAAAGATACCCCACATCCAAAGACAAAGGAGAAGCCACAATGAGACGGTAAGAGGGGTGCAATCACAGTAAAATAAAATCCCATAACTGCTAGGTGGGTGACTCACAGAGTAGAGAACACTTATACCACAGAAGTCCACCCACTGGAGTGAAAGTTCTGAACCCCACGTCAGGCTTCCCAACCTGGGGGTCTGGCAAAGGGAGGAGGAATTCCTAGAGAATCAGACTTTGAAGCCTAGTGGGATTTGATTGCAGGACTTCAACAGGACTGGGGGAAATAGAGACTCCACTCCTGGAAGGCACACACAAACTAGTGTGAGCATTGGGACCCAGGGGAAGGAGCAGTGACCCCAGGGGAGACTGAACCAGACCAACTGCTAGTGTTGGAGGGTCTCCTGCAAAGGCAGAGGGTGGCTGTGTCTCACTGTGGGGACAAGGACACTGGCAGCAGAAGTTCTGGGAAGTACTCCTTGGTGTGAGCCCTCCCAGAGTCTGTCATTAGACCCACCAAAGAGCCCAGGTAGGCTCCAGAGTTGGGTTTCCTCAGGCCAACAGGGAGGGAACCCAGCCCCACACATCAGCAGTCAAGAGGATTAAAGTTTTACTGAGCTCTGCCCACCAGAGCAACAGTCAGCTCTACCCACCACCAGTCCCTCCCATCAAGAAACTTGCACAAGCCTCTTAGATAGCCTCATCCACCAGAGGGCAGACAGCAGAATAAAGAACGACAATCCTGCAGCCTGTGGAACAAAAACCACATTCACAGAAAGATAGACAAGATGAAAAGGCAGAAAGCTATGTACCAGATGAAGGAACAAGATAAAACCCCCGAAAAACAACTAAATGAAGTGGAGATAGTCAACCTTCCAGAAAAAATGCAGAATAATGACAGTGAAGTTGATCCAGGACCTCAGAAAAAGAATGGAGGTAAAGATCAAGAAGATGCAAGAAATGTTTAACAAAGACCTAGAAGAATTAGAGAACAAACAAACAGAGATGAACAATACAATAATTGAAATGAAAACGTCACTAGAAGGAATCAATAGCAGAATAACTGAGGCAGAAGAACGGATAAGTGACCTGGAAGACAGAATGGTGGAATTCACTGCTGTGGAACAGAATAAAGACAAAAGAATGAAAAGAAATGAAGACAGCCTAAGAGACCTCTGGGACAACATTAAACACAACAACATTCGCATTATAGGGGTCCCAGAAGGAGAAGACACAGAGAAAGGACCCGAGAAAATATTTGAAGAAATTATAGTTGAAAACTTTCCTAACATGGGAAAGGAAATAGCCACCCAAGTCCAGGAAGCGCAGTGAGTCCCATACAGGATAAATCCAAGGAGAAACACACCAAGACACATAGAAATCAAATTAGCAAAAATTAAAGACAAAGAAAAATTATTGAAAGCAGCAAGGGAAAAAAGACAAATAACATTCAAGGGAACTCCCATAAGGTTAACAGCTGATTTCTCAGCAGAAACTCTACAAGCCAGAAGGGAGTGGCATGATATACTTAAAGTGATGAAAGGGAAGAACCTACAACCAAGATTATTCTACCCGGCAAGGATCTCATTCAGATCCAATGGAGAAATCAAAAGCTTTACAGACAAGCAAAAGCTAAGAGAATTCAGCAACACCAAACCAGCTCTACAACAAAGGCTAAAGGAACTTCTCTGAGTGGGAAACACAAGAGAAGAGAAGGACCTACAAAAACAAACCCAAAACAATTAATAAAATGGTCATAGGAACATACATATTGATAATTACCTTAAACATGAATGGATTAAATGCTCCAACCAAAAGGCACAGGCTTGCTGAATGGATACAAAAACAAGATCCATACACATGCTGTCTACAAGAGACCCACTTCAGACCTAGGGACACATACAGACTGAAAGTGAGGGGATGGAAAAAGATACTCCATGCAAATGGAAATCAAAAGAAAGCTGGAGTAGCAATACTCATATCACATAAAATAGACTTTAAAATAAAGAATGTTACAAGAGACAAGGAAGGACACTACATAATGATCAAGGGATCAATCCAAGAAGAAGATATAACAATTTAAAATATACATGCACCCAACATAGGAGCACCTCAATACATGACGCAACTGCTAGCAGCTATAAAAGAGGAAATCGACAGTAACACAATAATAGTGGGGGACTTTAACACCTCACTTACATCAATGGACAGATCATCCAAAATGAAAATAAATAAGGAAACAGAAGCTTTAAATGACACAATAGACCAGATAGATTTAATTGATATTTATAGCAGATTGCAGATAACAGCAGATAACAGCAGATTACACTTTCTTCTCAAGTGTGCACAGAACATTCTCCAGGACAGATCACATCTTGGGTCACAAATCAAGCCTCAGTAAATTTAAGAAAATTGAAATCATATCAAGCATCTTTTCTGACCACAATGCTATGAGATTAGAAATGAATTACAGGGAAAAAAATGTAAAAAACACAAACACATGGAGGCTAAACAATATGCTACTAAATAACCAAGAGATCACTGAAGAAATCATAGAGGAAATAAGAAAATACCTAGAGACAAATGACAATGAAAACACGACAATCCAAAACCTACGGGAGGCAGCAAAAGCAGAGGGAAGTTTATAGCTATACAAGCCTACCTCAAGAAACAAGAAAAATCTCAAATAAACAATCTAACCTTACATCAAAAGGAACTAGAGAAAGAAGAACAAACAAAACCCAAAGTTAGCAGAAGGAAAGAAATCATAAAGATCAGAGCAGAAATAAATGAAATAGAAACAAAGAAAACAATAGCAAATATCAATAAAACTAAAAGGTGGTTCTTTGAGAAGATAAACAAAATTGATAAACCATTAGCCAGACTCATCAAGAAAAAGAGGAAGAGGACTCAAATCAATAAAATTAGAAATGAAAAAGGAGAAGTTACAACAGACAACACAGAAATACAAAGCATCCTAATAGACTGCTACATGCAACTCTATGCCAATAAAATGGACAACCTGGAAGAAATGGACGAATTCTAAGAAAGGTATAACATTCCAAGACTGAACCAGGAAGAAACAGAAAATATGAACAGACCAATCACAAGTAATGAAATTGAAACTTTGATTAAAAATCTTCGAACAAACAAAAGTCCAGGACCAGATAGCTTCACAGGTGAATTCTATCAAACATTTAGAGAAGAGCTAATACCCATCCTTCTCAAACTCTTCCAAAAAATTGCAGAGGAAGGAACACTCCCAAACTCATTCTATGAGGCCACCATCATCCTGATACCAGAACAAGACAAAGATACTACAAAAAAAGAAAATTACAGACCAATATCACTGATGAATATAGATGCAAAAATCCTCAACAAAATACTAGGAAACAGAATCCAACAACACATTGAAAGGATCATACATCATGATCAAGTGGGGTTGATCTCAGGAATGCAAGGATTCTTCAATTTTCGCAAATCAATCAATGTGATACACCATGTTAACAAACTGAAGAAGAAAAACCATATGATCATCTCAATAGATGCAGAAAAAGCTTTTGACAAAATTCAACACACATTTATGATAAAATCTCTCCAGAACATGGGCATAGAGGGAACCTATTTCAACATAATAAAGGCCATATATGACAAACCCACAGCAAACATCATTCTCAATGGTGAAAAACTGAAAGCATTTCCTCTAACATCAGGAAAAAGACAAGGATGTCCACTGTCACCACTATTATTCAACACAATTTTGGAAGCCCTAGCCACGTCAATCAGAGAAGAAAAAGAAGTAAAAGGAATCCAAATTGGAAAAGAAGAAGTAAAACTGTCACTGTTTGCAGATGACATGATACTATACATAGAGAATCCTAAAGATGCCACCAGAAAACTACTAGAGCTAATCAATGAATTTGGTAAAGTTGCAGTATACAAAATTAAGGCACAGAAATCTCTTGCATTCCTATACACTAATGCTGAAAACTCTGAAAAAGAAATTAAGGAAACACTCCCATTTACCATTGCAACAAAAAGAATAAAATACCTCGGAATAAAGCTACCTAGGGAGACGAAAGACCTGTATGCAGAAAACTATAAGACACTGATGAAAGAAATTAAAGATGATACCAACAGATGGAGAGATATACCATGTTCTTGGATTGGAAGAATCAATATTGTGAAAATGACTATACTACCCAAAGAAATCTACAGATTAAATGCAATCCCTATCAAATTACCAATGGCATTTTTTATGCAACTAGAACAAAAAATCTTAAAATTTGTATGGAGACACAAAAGACCCTAAAAAGCCAAAGCAGTCTTGAGGGAAAAAATGGAGCTGGAGGAGTCAGACTCCCTGACTTCAGACTATATTACAAAGCTACAGTAATCAAGACAATATGGTACTGGCACAAAATTGGAAACATAGATCAATGGAACAAGATAGAAAGCCCAGAGATAAACCCACGCACCTATGGTCAACTAATCTATGACAAAGGAGGCAAGGATATACGATGGAGAAAAGACAGTCTCTTCAATAAGTGATGCTGGGAAAACTGGACAGCTACATGTAAAATAATTAATTAGAACACTCCCTAACACCATTCACAAAAATAAACTCAAAATGTATTAGAGATCTAAATGTAAGACCAGACACTGTAAAACTCTTAGAGGAAAACATAGGCAGAACACTCTCTGACATAAATCACAGCAAGATCTTTTTTGATCCACCTCCTAGAGTAATGGAAATAAAAACAAAAATAAACAAATTGGACCTAATGAAACTTCAAAGCTTTTGCACAACAAAGGAAACCATAAACAAGACAAAAAGATAACCCTCAGAATGGGAGAAAATATTTGCAAACGAATCAACGGACAAAAGATTAATCTCCAAAATATATAAACAGCTCATGCAGGTCAATATTAAAAAAACAAACAACCCAATCCAAAAATGCGCAGAAGACCTAAATAGACATTTCTCTGAAGAAGACAGACAGATGGCCAAGAAGCACATTAAAAGCTGCTCAACATCACTAATTATTAGAGAAATGCAAATCAAAACTACAATGAGGTATCACCTTACACCAGTTAGAATGGGCATCATCAGAAAATCTATAAACAACAAATGCTGGAGAGGGTGTGGATAAAAGGGAACCGTTTTGCACTGTTGGTGGGAATGTAAATTGATACAGCCACTATGGAGAACAGTATGGAGGTTCCTTAAAAAACTAAAAATAGAACTACAATATGATCCAGCAATCCCACTTCTGGGCATATACCCAGAGAAAACCATAATTCAAAAAGACACATTCACCACAGTGTTCACTGCAGCACTATTTACAATAGCCAGGTCATGGAAGCAACATAAATGCCCATCAACAGACAAATGGATAAAAAAGAAATGGTACATATATACAATGGAGTATTACTCAGCCATAAAAAGGAATGAAATTGGGTCATTTGTAGATACATGGATAGACCTAGAGACTGTCATACAGAGTGAAGTAAGTCAGAAAGAGAAAAACAAATATCGTATATTAACACATATATGTGGAATCTAGAAAAATGGTACAGATAAATCAGTTTGGAAGGCAGAAATAGAGACACGGATGTAGAGAACAATTGCATGGACACCAAGGGGGGAAAGTGGTGTCGGGGGGGTGGGATGAATAGGGAGATTGGGATTGACATCTATACACGGATGTGTATAAAATTGATGACTATTAAGAACCTGCTGTTTAAAAAGATAAATAAAATAAAATGAAAAAATTAAAAAAAACCAACTTACTGGGAACCACTTTAATCCACTCAGAGGTTTTAGTCATGAGTATGACAGTCATATCCTTGATTTGATCCTTGACACATGGATGAGTTCTAATCAGCCTTTGTTGCTCATCTCAGTTAAAGATGAGAATCATTTGTATCTTCCAACAGTGCAAGTCTCCAAATCTCTGGACTCTCTGTAATCTCCTCCATTTCTAGTTGCAAGCTCAACAACTATTTTCTGATTCATCTTTTCCTATAATAGCTTATGTAAACAATAATTACCAACATCCAAATGTACCTAACAAACATATACAGAACTTTCCATTCAATAGCAGCAGAATATGCATTCTTCTCAAGTATGCATGGAACATTTTTTAGGATAGATCATATGTTAGGCAATAAAATATGTTAGGCAATAAAACAAGCCTCAACAAATTCATGAAGATATAAATTTTATCAAGTATCTTTTCCAACCACAGTGGCATGAAACTAGTAACAGGAGAAAAGCTGGAAAATTCACAAATATGTGGAAATTAAACAAAACATTTCTGAACAACCAGTGGGTCAAAGAAGAAATCAAAAGGGAAATTTAAAAATATCTTGAGACAAATGAAAGTGGAACACAACATACCACAACTTATGGGATATATCAAAAGCAGTTATAGTGGGAATGTTTACAGATATAAACCATACATCATGAAAAAAGGAAGATCTCAAACAAACTAGCATTATACCTCAAGGAACTAGAAAAGAACAAAATAAGCCCGAAGTTAGCAGAAGGAAAGAAATAATAAAGATTAGAGCAGAAATAAACTTAGAGAATAGGATAACAATAGAAAAGATTAACAAAATAAGAGTTGGATATTTGAAAAGATAAACAATATTGACAAACCTTAGCTAGACTCAACAAGAAAAAAAAGAGAGAGGACTCAAATAAAATAGAAATGAATGAGGAGACATTACAGTAGATGCCATGGAAATATAAAGGATCATAAGAGACTGCTATGAGCAATTATATGCCTAGGTTGTTCTAGACAATCTAAAAGAAATAGATATGTTCCTAGAAACATATAACCTACCAAGACCAAATCATGAAGAAATAAAAAACCTAAGCAGACCAATAGCAAGTAAGGAAGTAAGGAAATTGAATCAGTAATCAAAAATCTCCCAACAAAGAAAAGTCTAGGACCAGATGGTTTCAATGGCAAATTCCACCAAACACTTAAAGAAGAATTAACACCAATCCTTTCAAACTCTTACCAAAAATTGAAAAAGAGGGAACACAATGGGGGAAAGTGGTGGTGGGGGGTGGTGTGATGAATTGGGAGATTGGGATTGACATATATACACTAATATGTATAAAATGGATAACTAATAAGAACCTGCTGTATAAAAAAATAAAATAAAATTCAAAAATTCAAAAAAAAAAGAAAGTTCACCAAATCATCAGACTAGAAATGCATAAATTCCAGCTGGTAAAATGGCCATGCTGTAGCCAAGAAAAAAGGGAAAGAACATTTGTTTTTCCCACAGATCCCCATCATTCAACAGCACCACCCTGTCACAGATCTCATAAACCTCCCAACACTCACTCTCACCCAATACTGACTCCAGAGACCCTCCCCCCATCACACACCCTACACACCCTCCCATCACTCCAAATTTCCCCATCATTCACCCTACGGATTCCCCCATCACTGACTCTAGAGACCTCCCATCACAGATCCCACAAATGGGCCATCACATACACACACACCCCCCCCAAAAAAAAAAAAGAAGAGGGAACACCCCCAAACTCATTTTACAAGGCCAGCATTACCCAGATACCAAAGCCAGATAAGGGAACTACAAGAAAAGAAAACTACAGGCCAATATCCCTGATGAATATAGATGCAAAAATTCTCAACAAAATATTAGCAAACTGATTCAACAACACATTAAAAGGATCATACACTATGGTCAAGTGGTATTTATCCCTGGGATGCAAGGATGGTTCAACATACACAAATCAATAAATGTGAAAAATCACATTAATAAAATGAAAGATAAAAATCATATGATCATCTCAATAGACACAGATGAAGCATTTGAAAAAATTTAACATTCTTTCATGATAAAATTCAAACAGGGTATCAGAGATGTCTGCATTCCCATGTTCATTGCAGCATTATTTACAATAGCCAAGACATAGAATCAACCTAAGTGTCCTCTGACAGATGAATGGATTAAGAAAATGTGATATACTATACAGTGGGCCATGAAAAAAAGAAGGAAATCCTGTCATTTGTGATAACATGGATGAACCTTGAGGGCATTATGCTACGTGAAATAAGTCAGACAAAGACAAACACTGTATGATCTCATTTACATGTGGAATTTAAAAAAACCCAGACTCACAGAAACAGAGAGTAGATTGGTGGTTACTAGGGGCTGCAAGGTGGGGGAAATGGGTGAAGGTGGTCAAAGGGTACAAAATTCCATTTACAAGATGAATAAGTTCTGGGGAATCTAATGTACAGCATGGTAACTATACTTAACAATACTGCCTTGTATACTTGAAAGATGCTAAAAGTAAATCTTAAAAGTTCTCACCAAAAGAAAAAAAAAAGTTACTATGAGGTGATGGATGTGATAACTATCCTTGTGGAGGTAATAATTTTGCAATACATACACATATCAAATCACCATGTGGTATGTCTTACACTTATACAATGTTATATGTCAATTATATCACAGTAAAACTGGAAAGAAAGTAAATAAAAACATGCCCGCCCTCCCCCTCCCCTTCCCCTCCACCCCAGGCAACACACAAAAATAGCTCCCAACACATGCCACCAGCTTCCCATTTCCCAGCCTCTTCCACTAGAGCTACAAGTATACAGGGTACGTTATCTGTCTTCCATGCATCACCATGCTATCACAGGAGATTGTTTTCCCAAATGTTTCACTCCTGTGAAAATGACTCACTACCCATATGGTTTCCAATATCACTTCCTTTGTTGCGTACTACCTAGGCCCTAAACCAATGCCATGTATTTAAGGTTTTTGTTCGAGTAACAGCTCACTTCTGACAATAATTTCTGTGTCAGTCAAGACTGACTCAGTGTTGCTGCAGTAATAAACACCACAATCTCAGTGGCTTGAAACAACAAAAGTTTAATTATCATTTTACTGGATATCCACTATGGGATGGAAGAGGAGTTCTGTTGATTGTAAGTTGCTCAGGAACCCAGGCTGACTGCAGCCACTGTTTTGAATATTGCTGGCTGCTGTGGGAGAGGGAATAAAGCACTCTGAAGCGACTTGCATTGGCAAGCCTGGAAGTGACTCATGTTACTTCTGCTCATAACTAATAGGCCAGAATTAGTTACATATCATTATCCAACCACGAGGAAGCCAGCAAGAGCAATTCTCTCTTATGCCTAGGATGGCAGACAAAGGGAAATATCTGTTGGATACCTGCCAAAATAGGTAACAACAAGAAGAAACAATAGTGAAAATATTTATGATAAGTGAACTTAAAGAGGTTAAAAACAAAAAAAGTGGACTATATGGTAGACATGATTGAGGGACCTGTTTAAAGTGGATGGTCTGAGGCCTCTCTGAAGAGGTAACATTTGCACTGAGACCTCAGGAGTGAGCAAGAATTAAAAGAACATTCCAGACAAGAAGAAACAAGCATAACAGCCCTAGGGTGGAATAAGCTTGGTTTTTTCTGAAACCGACAGAAGATGAGATCTATGGGAAACAAAGAAGCAATGGGGTGGGAGGGGAGTGTCATGAAATGGGAGAGACCATCGGGGTCAGATCACAGAGGGCCCTGAAGGCCATAGCAAATAATTTAGAATTTTATCCTAAAATGCAGTAGGAAGCCATTGAAAGGTCTAAAGATAAGAAATGCATGTTTGGGGCTTCCCTGGTGGCGCAGTGGTTGAGAGTCCGCCTGCCGATGCAGGGGACACGGGTTCGTGCCCCGGTCTGGGAAGATCCCACATGGCGCGGAGCGGCTAGGCCCGTGAGCCATGGCCGCTGAGCCTGCGCGTCCGGAGCCAGTGCTCCACAACGGGAGAGGCCTCGACAGTGAGAGGCCCGCGTACCACAAAAAAAAAAAAAAAAAAAAAAAGGTAACTGGCTATGTGGTGAATTAATTGGAAAAGGATGAGAGTGAAAATGGGGAGACCAGCTGGAGACGACTGTATCAGTGCAGAGATGACAGGGCTGGGAAGGGTCTTGGGGTGCCAGCAAGCCGGGAAGATGGTGAGAAGTGAACAATTTAAGATATATTTTGAAGGACTTACTGATGGATGGAATAAGAGAAAGGTTGGGAGCAGCAGGGGTTATATATGACTCCCATTGTCAAGGATGAACAAAGCAGGGCACTAGTTAAAGTGGTAAGGACAGATTTTTATCAGTAAGAAATATTGCTATAGGGAAAAAGAGTCCAATGTGAACTGAACAAAACTTCCATTTTTGAAGGGAGAATGAGGGAGGGGTGGTGGAGTGGGGGCTCTGTAGAGTCAGGGAAGTAAAAAATTACAAAAAATTAGTCACTGTAAATGCGATTAGGCCAGCTGTGTCTGCTAGCGGCAATCATTGAAGTTAGGGTTCTACCCTCCTACACAGACTGGGAGAGAGAGGTCCCATCCTCAGGTGTTGACTGGAACAAACAGGGGCCTTGGCAGCCTTGAATTTTCTCATGCAGCCACTTTAAGGGGGACTGGCATTATTTTAGGATGTGGCATTATTTAGGATGTGGCCTTGAGCTGATAGGGCCTGTGTTCGTGTTTATTCAAGTCTTTATAGACGAAGGTTGTGGCCTAGTCAGGAGGGCTCACAGAGGCCTGGATAGAGTTTGGTTTTAGTGACAAGGTGGTTGGTGGTGTCATTCAAAGAGAAGGCGTGGTCCAGGGGACAACTAGGTTTAGAATCTAGAAGAGACCAAATCCTATTTTGGACATGTTAAGTTTGAGACATTCAAATGGGTAAGAAGTTGAATATCAGAATGGATCACATAAGAGAAGTCTGGGCTAGAGACATAAACCAAGAGCTGTCAGCAGGATGTAACTCAAAGATCACACAGGTGGGAATTAGAAAAGAGATAGGAACTCCAGGATTTACCTAGCAAATTCATCCTTGAGATTTGTCCCCAGAAATGTATCATCATTAGGTATGTGAAGTTGCATTTCTGTCAGAAAGTAAAATTAACAGAATAACAATCAAGGTAGCTATTAAATATTTGGAGACTTTTCTTTTGATTTGAATCCTATCTCTATTTGCTAGTTCTAAATCACAGGCATATATATATATATATATATATATATATATATATATATATATATATATATATATATATATATATATATATATATGCGTTTATTGAACACTACTGTCATATCCCCTTAACAAATATGGAAAACTGAACAGGGCAGGGTTAAATAACTTGCTTGAGGTGACACAAAATTAACAAAGGTTGGGTCCGGTATTCAAAACTAAGCATTCTGGTTCCAGTCTGTGTTCTGAACCCCTATTCTATATGGCAAGCCTAGTAAAGTAGTTTATCATTTATCCGTTTAGTGGGTCATAAATAATGGACTATACATATATATATAATAGTTCCAATAAGCATTTTTATTGGCTTTCTTTATGTTCATGTGTGCACGCCTGGGTCATTAGGGTTGAGGCACAATTCATTTGGTGGCTGTGCCCCAGGGTATTACAGCCAAACTCTAGGAAGAGTAGAACCGGTTTCACTAGAACGGTCTTGAAGCTTCAAAGCATTAAAAACAAACGAACAAAAAAATTTAAAAAACACAAATTGTACCGGTCAGTTAAGTTTGCTCTGCCCTATGGCATCAAACTGAATTCCTAGTCTCTGGATATCATTTGCTGGTCGGGGAGATGAGTAGAGTTTTTCCTTCCACAGAACATTACACGTAGTATTGGCACACTGAATTCACATTGTTGTCATAAGTACGGAAGCGTTCCTTGAGGGCAAGAATTGGTTTATGCCATCTTTTTTCCTACAGCCTCTGTGCCTAGCAGAGTCTGACATGCAGTAGGAGCCTAAAGGATGCTTGACAGTAGAGGAAGGAAGGGAAGGAGCAAGGAAGCGAGGGAAGGAGAAAGAAAAGGAGGGGAGGAGGGAAAGAAAAGAGAAGGCAAGGAATTCAAATCAAACGTTCCTACTGCACACTAGGAAGGTGAGCAACATGCCCTCCAAGGCTGTGGGTTTCTCTTAAGTTTTTCCCGCTTATGGGGCGCAGAAATGTCCTGATCCCCTCTGGAATACCCTAAATCTCCCGCCACAAACTTTCTGCCCTTCCTGACCTCCGACCCCCTTGTTTGGCCTCCCAGACCCGCCCCCTCCTCCCCCAGCAATCTCCGCCAGCCGTCCCAGCCACTGCGCCTGCGCACGCGGGGCGCTCGGCCGCGGGCCGTCGGGGCGGGGTCCCGAGCGGGGCGTTCCGCCGATGGGAAGAGGAAGAGGAAGTTGGGGGAGGGCCCTAGCGGGGAGTGAACCGGAAGTGCAAGCGCTCCACCTTCTCTTCGGCCAGGCGGAACCTTCTCAGCTGGGCCCGGTGGCCGCAAAAAACTTTCTTTCTCCCGCCCTAACGGTCGCCGCGGCCAACTGCCTCGCTCGCCTGCCAGCCTACCCCGCCTTCTCTTTGCTCCGGCTCCTCGCGGCCCTGTCTCCCGCTCGCCCGGCGGTATCCGCTTGCTGCTGCCACCGCCTCCTCGTTTTCTGCCTGGCTAGCCGGCCCGCCCCGCTGCAGTAATGTGCGACAAGGAGTTCATGTGGGCCCTGAAAAACGGAGACCTGGATGAGGTGAAAGACTATGTGGCCAAGGTACGTGGGGATGAGTGGAGTCGCGAGAGCACGGAGGTGGGATGGAGGGGAGGCTGAGGAAGCTGCTGGGAGCTGGGCTGGCGGGGGCGGGGGCGGGGGTGGGGGAGACCTCCCGGGTGGAGGCGGCACCTAGAGAGCCGGGAGGCAGGGAGCGTCCAAACTGAAAGATGGGTCCACACAACGCGGTCGCGTTCTGTGTCAGGTAACTGCCGTGGTGACACAGTCAGGCTCTTGCCTTCCCGACCTCTTGGGGGAGGGGAGAGTGGTGACCCGCTCTTTTAGAGTCACTTACGAGCCCTGATGACTTGAGTTCGGCCCTTTTCTGCTCCAGAGTTACACTTAAATCTTTTTTTGGACGAGGTAATTCTCCATCTTGGACCTGCCCACTACTGAATGAAGTAACAAGTGATTAGGGTCAGAGGAACGTTTTCTTTAACTTTGGGCCTGTTATGAATTTAAAGTATTCATTGACCGTGAAAAAGAGTACCGAAAATAGCAGTAGTTAAAATTCTGAAACTTGGTATCACTTCACTGTGAAGTCGTTTAACTTTGGGTGTGGCCTTTTCCCTCTCCCCCGCTAAAACAAATAACTTCTTTGCTTCCAGTGGTAAGGTTGTCATTTAGCATCTGGGCGTCTTTAAGTTATCTGAGCAGTTTCCAAACAAGTGTGTGAACTTTGGTTACTCTGTCTTTCTCCTTGAATCCATCAGAAATGCTTATATGTGTAATAAATAGTTAGGCAGTTTAGTCTCAGTACTCTTGGGGGTAGAATCATGATGAAGAAAGCTAATCTCAAACCTAAACCCAGATGTGAATCCACGTTGTGATCAAGTGGTAAACTTAAAATTTCCAAGCTGGCCTGCCTTTGGACCCTGAAATTGTGCATTGTGTAATTAGGAGAGAACTTACATGTGATTTTAATATGGTGATCTAAAAAGAAATCTTTCAAAACAAAAGTATGACTTTATTACCTAAGCATGGAGCACATCTTGCTTCTAAAAAGTATAGCTTTATGACATGATCAGGGAGGGCATCTTGCTCACCTTCTAAAAGTGTAAGAAGCCAATCCAGATTTTAGTTCTTCAAAGGATATGACCACTGGTATGTTGCTATGTTTTTGCTTCAGAGTTCTGTTAGAAACAAGTAACCAGAAGCAGAGTTTCTTAAAACTTACAGGATTGTGCAAGGCAAGCTACTGATAGTTTTTACTCTGTTTAGTACCATTACAATTTAGACTTTTCGCATAGTCTGAAATCGGACTTTTTGGATGTTTCCCTTAAGATTAAAGGAAGGAAATTACTTGGAACACTTCAGTCCATGGTATGGTTCCAGTGGTGGGACACTGAAGTACTCTGGAAGTGAGTGGGCTTTTGTTTTTCTGTTAATGGTGGAACCTAGGTTATTTGATATTCTTGAGATATGAAAAGTTCTTAAGTACTGAGCTTGCAGCTATAAAAATAAGTTTATATAGTGTCTTCCTGTTATATTATTTAGTATCATCCTTGTGAGTCTTGTAAAGTAAGTCCTTTTATTAGTCCCATTTTACAGATAAGATTACTGAGATGCAGGGTACTTAAGAGAAAAAAAAAAATCCAAAGTTATAGAGAGAACAAACGAAGGCAGAACTAAACTGCCGACTCCCAAACTTAGACTCCTTAACTTCTCCATGCAGTCTCTCACAATCTAAACTGTAATTGTGAAAATTTATGATATCAAGATTTCTAGCAGGACATTCCCAAGGTCCACATCCAGGCAGATTATGCATAGTTTTCAATCACACAAAAACATTTTTGTAAAAATATGTGCCAATACCAATGGAGTAATTTATTTTCAGTTAGTTTTTAAATTAGGTCATTCTATTCAGTTTGATTTTGATTTTTTCCCTATTACTACCATACTGCTTACTGTCATTAACAAAAAAGATGTGCATGAGAGGGAAGGATAGACAGTCAAAGCAAAGTAAAAGAAAGTATTAAGAACTGGTTTATCCAAAAAGGTTTGACTCTAAAGTAATTCTATGAACAGACCATTGAGCTTTTTCCTTTCTTAGTTTTTATTGGGTAACTTGAGTCTCTTCAAATATCTTTTGCTTTGTTAATGAAAAATAATAAAAAACAAAACAACCAAAAACTAGCACTCCATTTTTTTCTGACTGAGCTCCCTTATTGTGCCTTTTCACATTTCAGGTCCTCATAACATGGTTTCTTCTGCTCAGCCTCTATCTTCCCTGCTTATTCACTGATTTACCTTTTTCATCCACCAATTTATGCACACATTATTATTCTCTAAGTTTATGTAATGTGCATTTATCTGAGTGTGTACAAAGAAAGTACGTAAAGAAACATTTGGACTTGTGTAGCTTTCCTTCTAAGGGGTGAGAATCTTTAAAAATACTCTTCTGAGTACTCCTGTGAATATCTCTCACATTGCTAACATTTAAGAATGGACCTGTGGGTGAAGCATTTTAGTATTTCCCTTTTTTAAAATTAATATTTTAAAAAACAATAATTGTATTTTTCTATTTGCTTCTGACTTCTATACAGAAATCTGGAGTATGGATAGGCATAAATTGTTGGTTTGGGGTAACTTCTTGAATTCTGAAAAATAAGTTCAGAGTTCCAAAACCATTGAAAATTGTTATGTTCCTAAATGGAAAAAGCAGCATATAAAGAAAAACTTAGATTACTCCATATTAAATATTCATCTGTGTCATTAAAACAATATCTGAAACAAATTGGTTTCTTGACTGACCAAAAGACCATATTTACTTAATTCATCCATTTTTCTTGGGCACCTTTCAGGCCCCCAGCACTTTGCTAAGCCTGGCATAATAGTGAAGAATTTGGACGCAATGCTCAGAAAACTCATATGTTTATATTAAGCAGACCTATGTGGAAAAGCGTTCATGGTTTTAAAGTAGCATGCAAAGTAAAATAACATCTCACTTTCGCAAGCAGTTTGTCCAATTGGAAAACAAGAGAAAGTAAGATATTCATGAGCAGTGATAGTAGGTATTCACCCATTTTCAATCTGTATGATTCCTCTTGGTGCCTTATTTTTGCCTTCCATTTCTGCCTTTATGTTAATTTCTCTCATTGGAGTTAATTCGGCCCTCACTTGAGCTCTGGACTGCCTAATGGATAGCGCCATTCAGATAAATTCCAAATTGAGCTCACATTTTCTTCTCAAAAATTGTTTCTATTTCTCTTGTCCCCATTTTGACTGATGACATTATGACCCAATCATTTGCCCAAACTAGAAATTGGGGAATTTTCCCAAATTTCTGAGTGTTATCAGGACTCCCTTTCTTAGTCTCTCTCATCCATTCCTTACTCTGCATTCTTATCATCACTACTTTAGATTAGTTGCTGCTGCTTAACCATCTGGACTGTATTTTCCTTGACTGTAGTTCCCCCCTCTTTCCTGATCAACTTGAACATCTCAGCTGGAGGGATCTCTCTCTAATATGAATCTGAGCATCTTATCTTTTTCAGCCAACCTTCTTCACTGCCCTTACACTTTTGTGATTCCCCATTATTTATTTTAAAAAAGGGCCAACTCCTCCTTGGTTTGGCGTACTAGATCGTGAAAATCTGGCCTATGCTTGCCTTTTTAAACTCTCTCTACACGCTCTCTGCTCCAGACCCTGCTAGGCTGTTTCTTACTTGTGTATCTTCACATGTGCTCTTTCATCTTCTTTGACCAAGTCAGCTCACCTCAGTCCCTAACTCCCAACCTGGTGAGCTGTTTTTCCTCTTAGCTTAAATATCATCTCTTCCAGAGAAGCATTTTGACTTCAAATGGAGTGCTGCCTCTTTTACTGTTTCACTTATCAAATTGCTGTGATTTTGTTTATATGTCTGTCTTTAATTAAAGGCTGTGAGCCTCTGGAGGATAGATACTATATCCTTTTTCATCTTTGTGTCTCCAGTATAGTGCCAAGGAATTTCACACATTAAAAGCATATGTTCCAAGTAAGAAATTCTTTTTATTCTTAACTTCACTATAGTTTCAACATCTTGCATTAGTTATATAATAATAATTACCATTGACAGGATGACTTATATTGCCAGGTACTAGAAAGCATTCTGTAAGATTTTTACGTAAATTTTCATTTGCCTTTTACCACAGCCTTTCAATATAGGTAATAGTATTCCCATTTTGAAGATGAGGAAATTGAAGCTTAGAGAAGTTAAGTAATTTAACAAGGTCACAAAATAAGTAGCACAACTGGGATTTAAACCCAGAGCTGTCTGAATCTACAGCCCATATATTTTTCACCAGATCAGTCTGCCTTGAAATGGTTATCTGGCTTCTTAGCTCACAGTTGCTTAGCATGAGCACATTAAGAAAATGAGAAAGGGGCTTGCAAGAGGCAAGCACAAGTTATCTCTGTGAATAAGGAATAGTAAAAGGGGTACAGTTTTTTAAATTTTCAACTGTTTAATTGTAAAATTGTTACATTTGGAAATAATTAGCATGGAGACATCGCTATAAACTTTTAAGTCTTGTCAGGTGCTGCCTTTCTCAAAGTGTCTGTAAAGAAACTGATTAATTGATTGATTGAAAACTTGTGGAAATTTTTTTGTATGTGTCGTCATGCGTAATCTTATAATTTGTATTAATAATTACGATCCTGTACAGTACAGGAAAAGTTAAATTGTGTCTGTTTGCCTTAAGAAGAAACAAAAGTTAACTGAAGTATTGAGACTTCTATTCAGAATGGTTTAAATTAAACAAATGGCACTTTTTTCAAAAGATATGTTCTTAAAACTTTATATATTTGAGTACTGTGATGCCATGTACAGGTATAATTTCATTTATTTATCACATCAACCCCTGAACATAGTTAATATTGTTAACCCAATTTTAGAGATTTTAGAGATGAAGAAATAGAGGCAAAGATTAAATAACTTGCCCAAGGTCATACAGCTCTTGAGTAATGAAGCTGAGATTTGAACTTAGTCTCTCTGGCTTCAAAGCTCCTTGCTATTTATGTCAGCATACCATTGACTTTCATTTCTCAATAATGCTAGGTAACTCAGGGAGTACTGTATTATTGAGTAAGTATTAAAAATAATCACAGCAGGATGGTAATTATCCATTGAGACTACTTAGAGGTGAGCTTTGTGATTAGTTTTGAGGATCCAACTCTCTTAGAGGTGAATGCTTGTGAGTTATATTGATAAGTAGTACCTTAGAATTTACAGTAGGTCTGATATATATACTCTCTTGTTTACATGTGCTTCTGTTTCACTTACTGTGAAATACTATACATCAGGCCTCTAACTTCCCTTTCTCTGTGGTTTCCTTTCCCTCTCCAGCCCCCAATCTAATTACACCTGCCTTTGACACTCTGGTATGTTTGAAAAGCAACAATTGTTCACCTGTGAGAGAAAATGATCTCTTGAACCTGAGAGAAAAGTATCAACTCTAATCTTTAGAAATTGCATGACTTATTGGGATCACTTTTCACTTTCCTAATAAAATAGGCAATTGAAAAGAGGTCCTGATTCACACTATCTTGCATGTATCAGTTTTATGCAGTTTCCTTTTTTGTTGTTTCTTTTTGTTTGTTTGCTTCTTTTTTAAATTATCAGTTTCTTTCTTATAAAAATTTGTCACTGTGTTATGCCCTTTCTGCAAAAGGGCTTGTGACCCAGTCAGAAAGCCAGTAGGTCAGCTTGTAGAAGAAGGTGCCCTCAGTAGATACAGAAAGTTTAGTGTAGATACTTTTCTATTAGTCTTTTACTTTGAATTTAAAATAATGGCAAGATCTTTTTAACATTGGAAGACAAGTTTTCACTCAGATGTCCATATGTAGTGTTTTGCTTTGAGATTTTAAACATTATCAAACTAGGGCAAACAATTTAAAGTGTAATATGTTAAAGCTGATTTAAATTTTAAAATGATATATGCTTATTATTTAAGAGAGAAAGCTGTATTGATAGAATAAAGTGCAACAAAGGGTCCCATTGCCCATTATCCCTACCCAGGTGGTTTTTTAAATTTAAAATATAGATTTTATTAGGTATTTTTAAGACAGAAAAGTATTTAAAAAGGCAAAAATTGGCCCACAATTCTACTCTGTAGATAATTCTTATTAACTTTAAAAAGTGACATTAACTCGGGAACAGATTAGAAAATGCAAGACCTGTGGCTCTCTGCCCCAGTCCCTGTGAACAAAGTTAACCACACTTAACAGGTTCACATAATTAATTCCAGAGAAACATTGGAAAACCCGCTTACTCATCCATTTCCCCACTTAAAAATAATTCTATACACACTTCTGCACTTTGCTTTTTTTAATTCCTTAATAGTTTATCTTAGATTCTACATTGAAATTTATTCATCCCCCTGCCTTTTTAAATGGTGCATGCCTCCATTTTATGGATATACCATAATTTATTTAACTAATGCTCCATGATAAACATCTTTTTCCAGCGTATGTTATCATGATTACCTTTGTACATATGCTTGACAGCTTCTCAGGCTATATCTGGATGACCTTCCCGATGAATTTTATCAACTTAGACACACATCAGTAGCACTTGAGACTGATCATTCCCTAAGACATTGCATTTTTGCCATTTGAATAGGTGATTTGCATTTCTTTAATGAGGAAATCAAACATCAGAACTTTATTAGCATTTGTATTCATTTCCTCAGATTTCTTGTTTATATCTTTTGTTCTTTTTTCTAGTAGGTAATTGGTCTGTTTTTTATTGATTTGTATGAGCCCTTTATAAATTAAGGAAGTTAGTATTTGGGGTTTGTTTGTTTATTTATTTATGGCTGCGTTGGGTCTTCCTTGCTGCGTGTGGGCTTTCTCTAGTTGCGGGAAGCGGGGGCTGCTCTTCATTGAGGTGTGCATGCTTCTCATTGCGGTGGTTTCTCTTGTTGCGGAGCACGGGCTCTAGGCGCACGGGCTTCAGTAGTTGCGGCATGTAGGCTCAGTAGTTGTGGCGCACAGGCTTAGTTGCTCCGCGGCATATGGTGTCTTCCCTGACCAGAGCTCAAATCTGTGTCCACTGCATTGGCAGGCAGATTCTTAACCACTGCACCACTGGGGAAGTCCAGGAAGTTAGTTTTTTTATCATATGTTTTGCAAATATTTTTTCCAGTTTGTCTCTTGGCTTCATTTTTTTGGTTGTTGTTTTACAACAGTCTTTACTTTTTATGTGGTTAAGTATATCCCTTTTTCCCCCTTTTGTGACTTGGATTTTGTGTCCTATTTAAAGAGACCTGTTTATTCTCCTCTATCAGATTATGAATAAATTTGGTCTTTCTTCCAGAACTTCTGTTTTTCATTTTTTTGCATTTTAGGCATTTGATCCTTCCGTTACTTATTTTGAAGTAAGACATGAAATAGGAATATAGTTTGTGTATTTTTTTAACAGTTTCTACATTTATTGTAATTCCTCTTTACCTACTAATCTGAACTATTTATCATAAAGAAAATTCCAATATGTGTTTGGATTTCTTGCTCTTTTTCTATCCATACTAAACTGTTTTAATGGTAGTTTCATAATATGTTTTAGTATGGGATAGAGCCACTTTCTCTCTTATATTCTCTTTAGAATTTTTGCAGGAGGGTTCCTATAAGGATTTTTCCTTTTTTCTATCATTTCAGGGAAACAAGGAGCATTTTTGGAACCTACCTCACATTTAACCCATATGACTTCATAAACATTAAACTTTTTTTTTTTTCTGGCTCGCTGGCATTATGTGAAGACATGATGCTTTAGATTTTAATTCTTTATGAAGTATCTTAAGATAGGAGGATATGGTACAGTACAGCAATATTCTGTGTCAAAGTATTTGAAACAATAAAGTTGTGCTTAGGTCATCAAATCACAGCTGAATTGATAATTAAGAATTACTTTATGGTACTACATCAAAAGTCACCTTGTAATGAGAAATATGGCTGAAAGTAATTTTTTTGCAACTTGATTTATTTTTTTAGTCCAGAAACCATTATAAGGGTGTAGAGGACCTGTGATTAATGAAAGCAGTGAGAGAAGAAACAAATACATAAGCTGACCCAAGAAAATGAAGAGAAAAGAGTCACATTATCTTAAAGTTCCACAGAACCATACAATAATTAATATGTATAAATGTAACCTTGAGCTTCAAGAAAAGTTAAAATTTGATCTACTTTTATCTAAACAGAGATGTGTATGATATATTTTGGAAAGATTTCTATTTGACCATATAAAGTAATGAATATTTTGATACTTGGGTCTAAATTCTTGGCCCTCTGAAAAATTTAGATATCAGAAAAAGGTAGATAATAAACATATTACCCATAGCATAATAAAAACCATAGTAGCAAATTCCCTGTCCTTAGGGAATTTGGAATTTTGTGATTGGTTTAACTATGATTGAATGTATTGGCTTTGCAATTAAATCCTCCAGCTGTGGCTCTCTTACTAACTGGATCACTTTGAATGAGTTAGCTAACTGCTCAGAACTTGAGTTTCCTCAATTGGGGAAAATGGGGATAATGATACCTACCTAATATATGTAAACTGTATACTATTTTCCCTGCCATATGGTGAGTGCCAATAAATGTTAACCATTGTGATTAATAATAATAACCAGAAATTTGTTTAGTAGCAAAACTACTTAAAGATCATCTAGTCCGTCTCCCTTATTTTGTAGATGAGGAAAAATCAGATGTTAAAGGACTTGACCCAGATTATACTGCTAATTAGGATTAGGAGTTTAATTCACTTTTCCTGACCTGAACAGGTGCCTTTTTCACTACACTACAGTGTTTTCTAATGAAGTGCTTTATACTAGCTGTTACCTCTGTTGGAGTATTCTTTTTTTGCCCCACCCCATTTGCTTGGTAAATTTCTGGTTATTTTAAAGTTTTTGTTCTGCATAGCATTCCCTGACTGTAGTTAATCCCTCGTTTATGCCAACATGGTATCTAATATAGAGCTTTCTTATTATATTATGTTTTAGTGTAGTTTCTTAAACTTGAGAGCTATGGGCTCCTGACTTGACTGACAAGTCCCTGGACTTGAGTTTGAAAAACTGAGTGGCTTAAGAAACTCAAATCTTGCTCTGTGAAATATGTCTTTAAGTTTTGAATGTTGAAAAAGAGTTTTGTCTTAATGACTGGTTAAAAAAACAAAGGTGAATGTATAGGAGTATATCACTTGTTATTATTTAAGTATTTGAATAGGTATTTGAGCACACATAGACTCCCCCTCAAAATATTTCTGCAAATCTTGATTTAAGATACAGTGTTTGTAGAGGGGGGGTTGTTTTCTTGGGGGTGGGGCTTCCCAGCCTTTGAAGCCCCTTCCTGTGTTTGAGGAGTTCCCTGCTATATAGTATGAATCTTGGTGAAGTGCAAGCCCTGGCTCCCACTACACAAAAGCAAAAAAGGACAAATAAATTGTTTTCTCGTGCCCAAACTTTAGGAAATTGGCCCATAGCCCAAACATGACTAATTGGATGCTTTTATCTGGAGCCTGTGTGGGCACAGTAAAAGATGTAGTGGCAGCAATAAAGCATCCAGTTGCCAAAAGGAGAAGTAGTGACATCTCTTCTGTACTCAGGTGGTTCATGTCACAGATTTTGATTTTTATTTCTTGCCTTTAAGCCTTCTCGCTCAGTTCCTGCCCGTTTACTGAGTGCAGTTCTTCAAACATCCCAGCAATTCTGAGAACTACTTTTAATGCCTGTTTAATGCATTACATTTCTGTTGATCAGTATGAATTGGTTTCTGTTGCTTGCAGTTAAGAACCCCATATTAATTTTTACCTGCCTGTCCCCTGTTGAGCTATGAATTTTTTAGAAGGTATCTTTGTATTCCCAATCTTTATCACATTGTCTTTTATCCACCTATATAGTTTAGTTAAATTTGCGTTGAAGCCGTATCTCTAGGAATTAACCCTTCCTTGCTTTGTTGTTTTCAAAGTTGTTTTACCACATACCTCTTTAAAACAGATGTTCTTAGTGTAAATGATATTCCTGCATTTCCTCACTTAAAAATAGCTCAGTTTTCAAACTTGGTTCACTTTTTCCTCACTACTGTAATAGTTGTGAAATACAGTAATAGTGATAACAGTTGTATAAATATAACACAAACTTCCACTTGTAACCTCTTGTGGCCATCATTTTAGAATTTCAGTTAAGAATTTTTAAATTCTTAATTTCATTGCAGCAGTATTTACAGTAGCCAAGATATGGAAGCAACCTAAATGTCCATCAGTAGATGAATGGATAAAGATGTGGTGTATATATATACAGTGGAATATTACTCAGCCATAAAAAATAATGAAACCTTGTCATTTGCTACATGGATGGGCATCAAGGGTATTATGATAAATGAAATAAGTCAGAGAAAGACAAATACTATATGATTTTCACGTATATGTGGAATCTAAAAACCAAAATAAGTGAACAAACATAACAAAACAGAAATGGATGCATAGATATAGAGAATGAACAGGTGGTTGCCAGAGGAAGGAGAATGGGAGGGGTGAGTGAAATAGGACATTAAGAGTTATAAACTTCCAGTTACAAAATAAATGAGTCACAGGAAAGAAAGGTACAGTGTGGGGAATATAGTTAATAATATTGTAATAACTTTGTATGGTGACAGATAACTTTGTATGGTGACATAACTTTGTATGGTGACAAATGATGATCATTTTGAAATGTATAGAAATATCAAATCACTATGATGTGTACCTGGAACTAACATAGTGTTGTAGGTCATTTATACTTCAATTAAAAAAAAATAAGATTACATATATGAAAAGTGCTTTGAATAAAGACATGTGAAAATACTGTTACTCACTGAGGAAAATACTAAAATCTATAAATGTCTTAAATGTAAATGTTTCCATTTTATTTACTATATATATTAATAATTGCCTTAAATTGTCATTTAATCCCAATATAACTTAAGTTGTTAAAAAAAATAAAAAAGAGGATTTCCCTGGTGGTGCAGTAGTTAAGAATCCACCTGCCAACGCAGGGGACATGGGTTTGATCCCTGGTCCAGGAAGATCCCACATGCTGCAGAGCAACTAAGCCTGTATGCCACAACTACTGAGCCTGCGCTCTAGAGCCTGCAAGCCACAGCTACTGAGCCTGTGTGCCACAACTACTGAAGCCCGCGTGCCTAGAGCCCGTGCTTCACAACAGGAGAAGCCACCACAATGAGAAGCCCATGCCCTGCAACGAAGAGGAGCCCCCGCTCGCCGCAACTAGAGAAAGCCCGCGCACAGCAATGAAGACCCAATGCAGCCAAAAATAAATAAATTTAAAAAACCCCTCAGCTTTCTCATCTGAAAATAGGGATTACAATAAGTACCCAATTCACGTTTTAGCCATAAATTTTATGCAAAAATTTTACCCAATTTTTAAAAGAGATAATTAATGTAAAATTTAACAAAGCAGTGCCTAAGATATTGTAACTGTGTAGTAAATATTTGCTATTTGTGTTGTTTTTATTTAGACCCTTTCCTAAGAGGAGGCTTAGAGACATCAAGGCTCTCTTACAGCCTGGACTTTGTAAGCCATACAGTCTCTATCACAACTGTTCATCTCTGCTGTTGTTAAAAAGCAGCCATAGATGTTATGTAAACAAATGAGCATGTCTGTGTTCCAGTAAAACTTTATTTACAAAAATAGGCAGCAGACGAGGTTTGGCCCCACTGGTCATAGTTTACTCACTCCTGCATAACATTGAAGTTACAAAAACCAGGTTGTCCGATAAACTAAATTTCATTTCTTTCCCCTTGAGTTTTTGAAATCTAAAATAATTAAAATATATGATCAAATATAAAACTTATTTTCGGGATCAGCCTTTCCAAAAATATGATCTTTATGGTTTAAAGGTATTGAACTGTAAGGAAAAGCAAGGCATGGAAAGCCATGTACAGATAGGGGGAAGAGAGAAGAGAGGCTGAATGAAATTCTTTAAAAGAAAAAGTGTAGCGTTTCTACGGTAAATGTGAACCTTTAGGCAAGAGGCCTAAAATTATTCTGAAAATTAGGAATCATTACTTATAAACATGCAAAGAGAAACTAGATCTTTAAACTGTGAAAGGGAATTTTACAAAATCTTCTCAGCTATCAAAGGTCATCCATCACCAAAAACGTGCCAGAATTCTTCTCTTTCCGGCCCTAGTGCCAGTCGCGTGACCTGGCTTGATTTCCAACTCTAGGAGTGAAAGAGAAGGCTAGTTAGCACAGTTCTCACTGGTTCATTCACAGTTCATTCATCAAATATCATTTGAGACCTACAGTGCTGGCCAGTGTATTCAATAACTCTTCTGAGGATGAGTTTTCTTTGGTAGGTTCAGATAAAAGGGTGTACAGGACAAACAACAAATAAGATAGATAGTTGTATGGGTTCTCAAATTATTTCCCTATTTAATACGTGACATATGAAAAGAACTTAGAAAGCAACTATACAAACGTGTTAAGAAAACATACAACTGTATAAAAAGAATAGATTGCTGTAAGAGCCAAGAAATCATATTTGGTTGCAATATAGAGGAGAATGAATGCTATAGAACATCACATTCAAAATGGAAGATAACGAGAACAGAATGCCTTCCCTTTGAGTACTCTATGCCAGGTATGGTTCCACGTAATAAATATACATACAGATATGTATGAAATTTAATCCTCACATCTACCCAGGTAGGCCTTATCTCCATTTTATAATTAGGGAAATGGAAATTAAGTAACTTGCCTGCAATCCTACAACTAATGAGTGGAAGGATTGGATTTGATCTGATTCGTTCTAGAAGAGTATTCTTTCCACATCATTTGTAATGAAATGTTTCAGAACTACATGTGAAATACTAGATGGAAAAAAAAATCAAGATTAAGTATTACAGTAGGTAAAACATTGAGATCAAACCAGCAGAAGATAGGGAAGAACATACAAGTTTGAACTGATAAATAGAAATACAAGTTTTCAGAAAAAAGACCCCAGATTGGAAATAGACAGTCCCTATACTTCTATTCAAAATTAATAAACCCAAATGAAGAGCAAGATGCATGCTGGCTAAAATGATTAACTATGAAATTTTTTTATTTTTAGTCTGTAAGCTTCTTGGCAAAATAATGACATTAATTTCCAAGGGGTTAAAAAAAAATCATCTTACCTTTAGATTATTTTCTGTGATGGTACTGGAAAACAGTGAAATAAGCAGTTCTGTCAGGAATAAAAGATATGAATATATTTAAGTTGTCATTCATGTATGATGGTGACAAAAAACAATCTTAAGAAAATATATAACCCCCTTCCCACTCAGCAGATTTCTACAGAGATCATGCCTGAAATTTTAGGGACTGAATTTTTCTTTCTCTTCCCTTCTCTCTTGCCCTGTCCTTTCCTCCCTTTCTCCCTCTCTCTCCTTATCATGGGATTATTTACAGATACAGCCTTTAAGAATATAAACCATTGGAACAGAGTACAAGGGATTTCCCAGGCTACATAATATTTTTAGGAATTTATTCCAATTATGGAGCCATGAATTAGTTTCTTGAAAATGAAGCTACTTTTTGATCATATTAATCTTTTTCCACATTGAGATACTGCTATAATGTTTTGGATGGATTTTCTTAATTTTGGTAGTCTTCATATAGAAATATATATTTTGTTAAATTAAAATTGTAATTTTATACCATCAGTAAAAATTTTAATACTTCACTATTTTCAATTAGAAAATGTCTAATTGCTTTTAAACCTTTCAAAGAAGAAAAGTGTGCTTTTAATAAGTAAATCAACTATATAAAACTAATTTAAATGCCTGAAGTAGTCATTTTGAAAGAAAAAAAAAAAACTTGAAAGTTCCAGATAGATGTATAGATGGTATATATGGTAACATACCATAAGATTTGGGACCTTAATTATTGCAGGCTTCCATTTTAAAACGTTTTTTTGTTAGTAAGAAAGAAAGATGCTTAACACTTTTATGGATTAAAAATACTTATAAAGACTTACACATTTGCACTTAACATGTTTTCTGGTGCACATTTTATTTCTTTGCTTTCTGTTCTGTGTGATGCTGCTAATAAGTAAATTAATGAAAATGAACTATAACCTATAATTTGAATACATACTTTCAGAACCTTGAATAGTCCTAGGTTAAGAGTCCCAGAGACAGAGATACATAATTATTTGTAAAATGGTGTTAAAAACACAGGACTTCGTTTTATTTTGTAGTTCTCATCCTTAAACAAGGTATATGTGTTTTGTTTGTTTTTTACTGCAAACAGCTTTTTTCTTTTTGGCCAGATTCTCAGCCATCACAACCATTGAAGTGTGTCAAAATTACTACCACTCATAGTAATTTTGTCAGTGAAAATAACCCTCAATTGGGAACATATCTGAGGTGACTTATCTGTTGGATATTAGAAGGTGATCACTTTGGTCAGGATCAGCCTAGTATGGATTTTTAACTAGTAATAAGAAACTATTGTTTAAAACATTTAAAGTGCTTTATGAAGCTGTATCTTCATATATTACATTTATTAAAGAGATGCTCATTAAATGATTATTTGTTATGGGTATCATTGTTCATTACTTTGAAATGAGTTCATATTTATAACATTGAGAGTTCGATGCATTTGGTGTGACAGAACTTTACTGTTAACTTTGTAGAAACTATGTGGACTAAGAGCAAGCTGATTTTATTTTATACTCTTCTCAGACTTTCTACCTTTCTGTTGTGCCATCTATCTATATTCTGTATCGTAAAGTTTCATATAATATTATCTGCAACTCTGGTACTGGTATTTATAACTCTGGTACTGGTTTTACCCACTAATGTCACCAGTGCAGTAATATATGATTTTTCTTGGCAAAGTAATATCCTAAGGTAAGGACTTTTAACCTTGAGTGGCAGGGGAGGGAGGAGGACAGAGGGAGGGTCATAGGAAAGGAAGGTCCATAGCATTCATCCAGTTCCCAAAAGGATCTGTCATCATAAAAATACTGAAAAAGAAAAACAAAACAAACAAAACCTAAACACCCGAGTCTTACAGTCTTTGAATTCTAAGTGGGGACAGGTAATACTTAGCTGTAACTGAATTACTAGGGACATTGACTCAACTGTGTAGAATTTGTTAAATTTAATAGTTTTGCTACATTCTACAATCAGTCAGGTGTCCAGTATTAATTTACGTGCTGCACTACAAAATGGTCACACGTATGCTAATTTAATCTACTCTTTGCTAAGTAGCTTTTGAGGACACTGGTTTCTTGTGACAGTAGAGTATGTACTTATGCCTTAGAGCTCAGTTGCAGCAACGTGTACGTATCTTAAAGATCAAAGGAAGAGAATTAGTCGTTTCTTTTCACCTGAAGAAAAGCCTATAAAAGTAGGAAAAGGCTAAAATAGTAGTTCTCTGCAGGAGCCAGATAACCATTTCATTTAGAAATATTTTAAAGAACACTATCCCATCCGAATGTTTATTATTCAGATGAACCTCATCTTGTGTAGTAGAGGCCTATAAGAAGTACTGGATCTATAGTAACTATCTCCACCAAACTATACTTTTGAGATGCATTTTAAAAATGTTGCTATTAAGGATAGGAAATCTGAAACTATTAAAAATATGTTTTTATTCCATATTAAAGCCATGTAGGAGAGTGGGGAAGGCAAAGATTGAGAAAAACTAGGGGAAATCTAGTGAAAGGAAGAGTTCTATGTCTAAAAATATAGAAATACTAAGTAAACTAGACTGTTCTGATTTACTCTGTATTTGGATTGTGGGTGTTAGAGATAGAACACTTCCTATCATAAAGCCCCTTGAAATTTCTTTACTGGTGTACCTAACCTATTACCCTTTGTTTGCCTTAAACTTCTAGTAGCTGCAGTTGCAATGAAGTAGTAACAGCAGCCTACCAGAAGAAAATTTGCTCTCTGGACCATATAAGTGATTAGACTAGTAATATCCCTAGAACACGGATAAAGCAAACCAGAGACCTAATTTTTTTTTTCTTTTCTATTGAAGTATAGTTGATTTACAATGTTGTTTTAGTTTCAGGTGTACAGCAAAGTGATTCGGTTTTTATATATATATATATAATTTTTTTCAATTCTTTTCCATTATAGGTTATTATAAGATATTGAATATAGTTCCTTGTGCTATACAGTAAATCCTTGTTGTTTATTTTATATATGGTAGTGTGAATATGTTAATCCCATACTCCTAATTTATCCCTAACCCCCCTTCCCCTTTGGTAACCATAAGTTTGTTTTCTATGACTAGAGTCCTAATTTTTGCACTGTGCTATGAAATAACAATAATCACAATATCCCAGTGGCCACTGTTTAATGTGAGGTTGTTTACTGAGTGCTTGGTCTACATTTTTTTGTTTAATTGTCAGAAAATTTTGTTTTAAAAAAGACCATAAAAGACTTTTTGCAGATGAGGTAAATGAGACTTGAAGAAATTCAAGTAACTTGCCCAGGGTAACCAAGCTAGTAAATGGCAGAGCCAGAATTTATTTCTGGATCTGTTAGATTCCAGAGAGCACTCTTGTTCCATTACAGGAACATGAGTATTATTATTTTTTTAATTAAGGAGGGAGAGGAAGAATGGAGTTTGAAGTTTTGTTTGACTTAGCACAAACTGTTGTCAAAAGAGAAACTTTTAGAACCACAGTGACCATAATCCAGCTCTTGCTGAGCAGGTTACAGGCCATTACTTGACCTGATGAACTTTGCCTGTTTTGTTCACTTCTGTATTTCTACCACTTAGAATAATGTATAGCTCATAGTGGGAGCTCATAAATATTTGTTGAATGAATGAAGGAATGACTAAATAAATGACTAGTGAATGAAAAACTCTTTAAAGCTTCAAGGTCTTATGAAAGATCTACAGCTGTGTATACCAGGGTAAGAGGAGTTTATGTAGAAAGAGCTTGCAGCTATTCTCTATCCAGAAGGCAAAATCAAGATCAGATTAAGGAATATCAGGTCAAGGTGAAAGTCATTGGTAAAATTTAGAGTCTAAATGACAGGAAAAGAAGAGCATCCAAAGTCTGAATAGGAAAGAGGGCATTAGCAGAGTCCAAGTGAACCAATTCACCTCCTTCTTGACGTTAGCAAACTGGCAGATAGGGTGTCTGAATGGGGAGGGGCGGGGGGAGTAACATCCTTATAGGATTTAACTCTTG
Organism: Leucopleurus acutus; assembly: GCF_964270905.1. Classification (NCBI taxonomy): domain Eukaryota; kingdom Metazoa; phylum Chordata; class Mammalia; order Artiodactyla; family Delphinidae; genus Leucopleurus; species Leucopleurus acutus. Next base: position 91,850,699 of record NC_139144.1, on the reverse strand, counting down.
CCACCCAGTGCATTAGGGGGGTTCTGTGTTCTTTGATACTTTTAACTACTTCTAAGGTGTAAGTAAGACGAAGGATGAGGAGATCAAATAAAAAAGATGCCAGGCCGCTTTGACTTAATCATGTAAAAAAGTGGTTCAGCATTTCAAGCTTCATAATTAAATAATAATTTAAGTCCTTGTAAGACTTCTTTACCTTTGGCACAGAATGTTGCTCATTGTTTTCCCCTAATTTGTTATTCAAGAGGAAACAGTCAAATTGCTACACAAGATCACCAAAGCCAGGTATTAGTTTGCCAGTTTTGTTTAAAATGAAAAGTGAATTGAGCAAGTACTTTGGCTCCTAGACTTTGATTCAAAATATTAAGACTTTTTTTTTAATTAGCTTGGAGATTTTCTGCAGTTAGTGCTGTAATTGCTGTATATTGTTCTTAATTCTTTTCTTCTGTTCTGAATGTTCATTTTTATAAGGATATATATAATTTGAACAGTGTCAGGTTTGGGAACAATTATTCTAAAGGAAATATTGATGGATATATATTATATATGTATGCATATATATATATTTATAAATATATATAAATATTGGGGGGTTTCTCAAGCATTAGGAACTCTAATGAACTCTTATTAACACTGATTTTTACAAAACTAGAAGGATAGATCTTTCAAGTCAGATGTTCTGAGGTTAATTTTCTTAGGAAGCAAGAGGCATTGAATGGTGTTTCTATACAGACTTTTTTATGGACTTCTAAATTTGTAAAGATTGTCATTACCTTTCAGCTTAAATGAAAAGTTATCACAATTAGTGTACTTAAAATTTTTGTTGTTGTTTCAAGACTTAAGCAGAATTATAAATGTTTTCAAAATCTAATGTGAAGTAAAAGAATTGTGGCAGACTTTAAAAATCCATACTTTTAATTTAACCATCTCACAAAAGCTCACTTGGTTTTTCACAGTTTTGGTTCTGTCTATAAGTAATATTCTTTAATATAATTAACATTTTTACCTTATTTTCAAAATAGTCTAATTCTAGTATTGCGTTCCTCTTTACTCCATCAGTAATTTAGGACATTAAGTGTTGGTTTGGTTGTGTGTGTGTGTTTGTGTGTTATTTTTGTTGTTTCCTTGGGTTTTTTGTTCTGTTTTGTGTTTGTGCTAAAGCCTTTGGTACTAATTTTTTAGTTTTATTGCATTGGGATTAGAGAATGGGTTCTGTAAGCTCCTAAACTTGGGAATGTATTGAGGTTTTCTTCGGTCTATTATGAATGAGATTTGTTAATAGTCAATGGAAATAGAATTGTAGTTTCTATAGAGTCGAGAGTTTGGTATATATTAATTCAATCTCATTAATTATTAATCAAGCCTGGCTATATTCTTAACTGCCAAAGACTGAGATTATTATGATAGTCCCTCACTCCAATGCTGTTTTTTTAATGTATACTTCATTTTGCTGATTCTTTCTTCTTCTTTCCTCAGCAATGGTTATAGGAGATTGACAGACCTTTTTTTTTGAAGTATAGTTGCTGTAAATGTTATAAAAGTTACAGATGTACAATATAGTGAGTCACAATTTTAAAGGTTATACCCTATAGTTATTATAAAATACTGGCTAGGGCTTCCCTGGTGGCGCAGTGGTTGAGAGTCCGCCTGCCGATGCAGGGGACGCGGGTTCATGCCCCAGTCCGGGAAGATCCCACATGCCGTGGAGCCTGCGCGTCCGGAGCCTGTGCTCTGAAACTGGAGAGGCCACAACAGTGAGAGGCCCATGTACAGAAAAATAAATTAATTAATTAAAAAAATATATATTGGCTATATTCCCCATGTTGTACAGTTATCCTTGTAGCTTATTTTTTTATTTTATTTTTTTTGTAGCTTATTTTATACATAATAGTTTGTATCTCTTAATTCCCTACCCCTGTATTGCTCCTCCCCCCTTCCTTCTTCCCACTGGTAACCATTAGTTTGTTCTCTGTGTCTGTAAGTGTGCTTCTCTTTTGTTATATTCACTAGTTTGTTGTATTTTTTAGATTCCACATATAAGTGATATAGAGTATTTGTCTTTTTCTGTCTGACTTATTTTACTTAGCATAATGCCCTCCAAGTCTATCCATGTTGCTGCAGATGGCAAAATTTCAGTCTTTTTTATGGCTGTGTAGTATTCTAGTGTGTGTGTGTGTGTGTGTGTGTGTGTGTGTGTGTATACACATACACACCACATCTTCTTTATCCATTCATCTGTCAATGGACATTTAGGTTGTTTACATGTCTTGGCTATTGTAAATAGTGCTACCATGAACATTGGGGTACATGCGTCTTTTCAAATTAGTGTACTTGGGTTTTTTTGGATATATACCCAGGAGTGGAATTGCTGGGTTATATGGTAGTTCTGTTTTTATTGAGAAACCTCCATACTGTTTTCCATGGTGGCTACACCAATTTACATTCCCACCAACAGTGTACGAGGGTTCCCTTTTTTCCACATCCTCACCAACATTTGTTATTTACATTCTTTTTGATGATAGCCATTCTGACAGGTGGGAGGTGCTATCTCGTAGTGGTTTTGATTTGCATTTCCCTGATGATTAGTGGTGTTTAGCATCTTTTCATGTGCCTGTTGGCCATCTGCATTTCCTCTTCAGAAAAATGTCTATTCGGTTCTTCTGCCCCTTTTTTAATTGGGTCGGGGTTTTTCTTTGTTTTGTTTTTTTTTAATGTTGAGTTGTGTACAACACTATTTTTGTCAGTCGTTTTCTTGATATTCAGATAAAAATTCATGACTGACGTCTACATTTTTAAAAATGTAAAATGAACATCTTTTTCCCATTTACTTTTCTTTGCCTTTAATTCTACTTTGTCATATATTAATATTACTCTTCTTAGGGTTTTTTTTGTTCTTTTTTGGTTTTTTTTTGTTTTTGCGGTACGCGGGCCTCTCACTGTTGTGGCCTCTCCCATTGCGGAGCACAGGCTCCGGACTCACAGGCTCAGCAGCCATGGCTCACGGGCCTAGCCGCTCTGCGGCATGTGGGATCTTCCCAGACCGGGGCACGAACCCGTGTCCTCTGCATCGGCAGGCGGACTCTCAACCACTGAGCCACCAGGGAAGCCCCTCTTCTTAGTTTTTTAGATATATGTGCCTGATGTATTTTTGCCCATTCTTTTATAATTTTCTCATATTACTTTGTTTCTTAGGTGTGTTGCTCAGTAACAGCTTCTAGTTGGATTTTTTGTTTGCTTTTCTTTTTGTTGTCATTTAACAAAATTCAAAACAAAATGAACATGAACAAAATTCATTCTTTATCTTTGATAGATAAACCTATTCACATTTATTGATATAACTGATCAATTTATTTAAACTTTATGCTTTTTAGCCTTTGAATTCACTTTGTTTAAACTTGCTTTCATTTTGCCTTTTTTAGCTGTCAGAATTTATTTTCTTCTTTTTCTTCCAAAAAGTTACTAGAACTTAAATTTATCGGAAAAAAAAAATGTTTAGGTCTAGATTTTGCTAAGCAGTAGCCTTTGATTTTAGTTTTTCAAAACAATAATATCTATCTTGCTTTAATCTATTATAAAAGTAATGCATGCTCATTTTTTAAAAATGTAATACTACTAAAATAAGAAAGTATGAATATCCTCATAATCCTCTTCTCTAAAGGTAACTACTAATAAATTTGTTGTGTGTATTCTCTGAAATTTTATGATTATGTATAAGCATATTTTTCTAAGTTTTGAAATAAACAGGATCGTACCTGCTTTACTGACTCAATAGCATGGTAATCTTGCATTTCAACAATACAGAACTTGTATGAGTTACCTTTTCTGTGCCTTAGTTTCCTTGTACAAGAACAGTAGTACTAGCTTCCTAAGGCTTTTGTGATAATTAAGTGAATTAATACCTGAAAAGTACTTGTAACAGTGCCTGGCACATGGTAAGCATTCAAGGAGTATAAGCCACTCTTCATTTTCATTTTGAACAATTCCGCATAGTATTTCATGGAGGTTATGCCATCGTTTATTTAAAAGCTTCCCATGTACAGCATTTAGTTGTCAGTGTCACTTAATAAGACCTTGTGTCTGAGAATCTAGTAGGCTTTTTATTTCCTCACCTCCTTTCTACTTCATATAAATGTGTGATTGTTTATACTTGTTAAATTGTATATCCACTCTCTCAAGACTTATTTTTTAATCATATATGCTTAAGTAAAGGCTCATTTAATTTTACTTTTCATTATTAATTCTTTTATGCCAGAATTCCCCATTCTTGTGTTCTAATTTTGAATTCCTCTCTTTTGTTTCACTGGAGCAGCAGTTCTCAAAGTATTGTAGATCTCCAGGGGCCCCAGAGACCTTTTCAAGAGATCCATGAGGTCAAAACTCTTTTCATAATACTATTAAGACTTTATTTTCTCTTTTGATTGTGATCATAATTTTACTGATGGTGCAAAAGCAAAGGCAAGTAAAACTGCTGTGTGAATCAAGACAGTGGCACCAAACTGTATAACTGCTAGTCATTGTGAACTTTATCTACACACATGTGTAGTTAAAAAAATATCCCCTTGATGAAGATTAATAATAATTCACTTCTACTAAATCTTGATTGTGGAGTACACTTCTTTAGTATTCTATGTGAAGAAATGGGAAGTGTTCATAAAGTACTTCTACATTCGTTGGGGTTGCAGCTTGCTTGCACTAGCTCCTTTTTTTATGAAACACCATTAAAAAAAATCCACTGACAAATTATAAATTCAGCTATTCAGACTTGGGTATTTGGCAGATATTGTCTTGAAGATGAATTTAGTGAGACTGTCAGTTCAAGGAAAACAGCTGATAATTTTTATTGCCAAAGACAAAATTCAAGCTTTAAGAGAAAATTCAAATTTGGAACATTTATATCTGCCATTTTGAGTTTGACAGCTTCCCAGTATTTAAAGACTTTTCCAATGAGATCTGAAATGATATCATTGAATGTGATGTTTTGATATAGTATAAAGAAATTTGTCAACATTTGGAAGATCTGCATAGCTCAGTAAACCAATATATTCTAAATTACCAATGCATGAGGTTACAGAATCATGCTGCATGGATAAAAGAGCTATTCAAAGTGTAAGTAGATGGATGGATTTTAATGTAACAGAGTATGTTACATTAAATACATTTAATGTATTTATGAGTATGAATAAATACATTAAATAAATAAATACAGAATATGTTACATTTTAATGTAACAGAGTATGAAGTTTGTTGATACAATTTCAGATTCCACATTGTAAATAACCTTTAACAAACTGCCACTTGTTGAGTTTTTAATACAGTGTCAAAGAAGAATATCCATAATTGACCTAAAAGACTTAAAATTTTTTTTACTTGTTAAACTACATATCTGTGGGAGGCCAAATTTTCTTCATATATTTCAGCCAGAACAGTATGTCAAAACAAATTGAATGTGGTAGCAGATATGAGAATTCAGTTGTCTTCTATTGAAGCGAACATTTAAAAAATTTACCAAAAAAATTGGGTTGGCCAGAAAGTTCATTCAGTTTTAAGTAAAAATAAAAGACATATTTTTCATTTTCTCAAAGAACTTTATTGAACAACGTGTTCGCTAACCAAACGAACTTTTTGGCCAACCCAATATAATACAGTGCCATCCTCCTCAGTTTTGGGGTGGGGGAAGTATGGTTATTTTTTATTAAAATTTCATTTGTTAACATGTAATGTCTTTTGTTATTTCTAAACGAATTAATAAACAGTTAAAAGGCTTTCTAATTTCAAATTTGATCAGTACTTGTAGATATAACCCATATTTTTTTAAAAAAGAAAACCCTAGGATCCTGAGACTAAAATGTTGGAGAATTACTGCACTAGAAGTCTAAGGTTTGCCTCATGTTTGCCTCCCTCTCTCAGGGGAGCACGGGTGACATACCTGCTGATTTGCTGATACCCAAGACTGCCTTTACACATGAATATTGATTTGCATAATTTATTCTTTCCAAACTGCAAATCAGAAATTCTCAACCTTCTGCCTACGTCCAACACCTCACACATTTCCCATTAGTATAAGTGTCAGTAACTCTCCTCAGGGGATTATACCTGATACCCAAGCCTCCTCCAGATATCATTATTGTAGATAGTTTCTCCCTCTTCTTTAGAATTCAGTGTTGTAGGGAGGTCAAAAATAAGAGATCAGGCTAATTTAATTTTCTTTCCTGTTAATGTATTTTTTACTTTTTATTTTATTTTTATAAAACAGAAATTGTAAAGCTGTATTAATGGAGGAGATCTATTCAATTTTGTCTGTAATCTAATGAGCTTTTATGATCTGTAGGCTCAGGTCTTTCTTGAGCTGAAAAAAAATTTACTTTTATAACTAGTTCGGTTCCCTTTGTTCTGGTTCTGTATTATTTATAGGTTTGAACTTTAATTATACCAATCATCTTTTTCAAATTATTTTTTTTCTTTGTTTATCAGCTCCGTATTATGGGAAATTTTCTTAAGCTTGTCCTCAATTCTTTATTTAATTACATTTTCTTAATTTGAGTAGTGCTGCCCAACTCTACTGACTTTGGTGCAGATTTTAATTTTGCAATTGCAATTTCAGTTTCCTTACTATATTTTACTTTCTCAGCCAGCTTCCTTTTCTTATCAGCTGGCATCTCAGTTGTTCACTTTGTATGTTTGCCTGTTTTCTTTTTAAAATACCTTTTTCATAGAAACCGTATCTTTTGGATTCCATTTTGGTAACTCTGTAAGTGCTTTCTAAAACTGTTGAGTTTTCAGTATGATATTCCTTTTCTTTTGCTATATGATTAGTTTTCATACATCCCCATATTGTTTTTCTTCTGGTAGTTCCTTTTTTTTTTTTTGGCCACGCCATGCAGCGTGTGGAATCTTAGTTCCTCGACCAGGGATTAAACCCTTCCTCCTCCCCCCACCCCACCCCCCTGCCCCGCAGTGGAAGTGCAGAGTGTTAACCACTGGACTGCCAGGGAAGTCCCAGTTACTCACCTATTAAAGAGGGAAAGCTATCCAGATTCAGGGTTGTGAACAGATAGGATGTGAGGATTGCTTCTGACCATACTTATCACCTGCGTATGTGCTAGAAGAATTCTAGTTTGGGGTGCCTTTGTTGGCCTGATGTGAGATCTTTTATACTCTCTATTGCCTGCTTCTAATACACTATGTAAAAAATTCTGTCTTAAGGCAGGAATGTGCCTATGCCTCTCTGACTCTGTCTCTGCTTAAGATGATCCTTTGTGGGTGGAGAAATAGTGGGTCACTTTTTTTCCCTCTGACGGGAGCAGACCCTGCAGCTAAGAATGAATATGCAAGTAATTGGCCAATACGCTTGGTTTTCTGAGCTTTTTAGGGTAGTCTTTTTCTGTCTGTTTTCACAGAAGTTAGGACAGGCATATCAGGGAATGTTTCCTTCAGGATATATTACTTATACTAGAGTTCAGTTTGCTTTCCTTTTAAGTCTGTGAACATAAAATTCAGATGATGTCAGAACTTCCACACATTTAGTATTAGCATTAGGGTTTAATGTGTTCCTATTGGGTTTAATTTATTTAAAAGCATGAAAATTCTGTTTAATTTTTGGGCTAAAATTAATTGATGGCAGACTCACCCAAATTTCATAAGAATAATATCAACAGGTCCTACTTTCCATGAATTTCACCATTTTATGTTCTCCAAATTCAGCATAATTTAATTCTGTACTTCACATTTTAGCATCTTGATCCAGTCATTTATTAGTTTCCGTAGCAAAGCAAGGCATAGGAATGACTGTTAGTGTTTTTACAAAGCATATAATCAACCCATAACCCCTTTCCCCACTCACCAAGGTAAAGTGGTAAGACTCTATTTTCTCTTTTGTGACCTGATTTCAGACATGTTAAAAATACAGGAAAATGTGTGCTTTGGAATTCATGAAATATGATATTGTTATGTTCTATAAAATAAGAACTTTAATATTTTAGGGTATTTGGTATTAACCTACATGTCCAGAATTAGGAGAATATTTAAGTAAACTGGCACATCTATTTGACAGAATATTATGTGGCTTTCAAGAATGATAGCAAGATATTTCATATATTAAATAATAAATAGTGTGATTATAACTTTTTCAAGCAGCTACTTTCATAGAAAAAAGTAAACAAGTACAGCAAGGTAGTAATAATGGTCATATTTTGGATCGCAGGATTCACTAGAAGAAACATCTCTTATTTTTCAAATTTTATTTATTGATCATGTTACTTTTTAAGTGTGTGTGTGTATGTTAGTAGTAGGGTTGTTTGTAACACTTACAAAGAGATCACTTAGACCTTAAGTCCTGCCATAATAATTTCCATTTTTGCAGTTCCTAGACTGTGAGATAAAGGAACTCTCAAGCATTTCATTGAAATTTGGATGTTTTAATGGTATGCTTGGGGGCATATGGGAAAGGATAGTTAGATGAGAGTGTGATGAACTAGATTTAAGACTGTTTGAACAGTAGTACCCAAATACACTACCTATCTCTTTATGTAGCAAACTGAAGGAAGTTTCCTGACACTGGTGGGGCTCATTCCCTAGACTTTTCTTACTTAATTTTAATGTCTTTAGGTGACCATCATGAAGATAGGTGAGATGCAGCTGGAGGGAGGGGCAGATGAGGACTAACAAATTCCTTTTAATAAGACTCTACAAAGAACTTGGCAGCCTGGAAAAATAAGACGATCATTTTAAGATGCAATTTAGTAGCAGTTAATGTAATGGCCCTCCATATATACTCAAAAAGTCAGTAATCCAAGTTCAGGATAACAGCAAGTCATATAGAAAAGATTTCATTTTAGTTACTATGTCATCTGACTGCTAAACAATTAATAATCTAACATGCAAATAGGGACTCCTTGTTCCATGTGTCCCCAGAGGATAGGATCAGAACCTGTAAACAGTGAATTTTCCAGCATTTAAATAAGGAATAGACTGATTTGTAAGGTCTTGAATTGCCTTTCATTAGAGAGATTCAGTTATGTGTTGGGCATGCACAAGCAGGGATTCAAACGCAATATGGGTGGTTGAATTAGATAACAGAATCCTTTCCAACAAGGAGATTATGTGGCTTTCAGACACTCTTAACAATGTTTTTTAAATACATACCTCTTTATATTTGTTTTGTATATGTATATGTTTTGGTAAACAACAGGTTACATAATATGACAAAGATGGTATAAATGATTACACTAATTCTTTAAATTGGACTTTTATGCACAAGTCACCCACAGACATTGTAGACAATATATATAAATAAGTAAAGCATTGTCCTTTCTTTAACGGAGTTACATCATTGAAATACCTAATTAAATAAACGTAAATGTAGTAAGAGACATATAAATAAGAACTATGAGGATTAAAAGGAGGGAATTTTATATCAAGAGTATAGTGGGCAGGGGAGTATCAGGTAAAAGTTTTAGAGAGAAAATAGATCTTGAAGGGTAAGTGGAATCTCATTACACCACGACATGAGTGGAAGTGGGGTGACTATGCCAAAGAAAGGCGACATCATGAAGTTTTCCAGATGTGGGAAAGCACATCTCGTGTGTTGGGAGCGCAGTGTTTCAGAATAAAAAAGCCAGAGTAGTAAGTTGGTGTTGAATTGAGGATGAGTATCATGGTGAGGATTTTCTATTCAACAAAAGGGAGCAGTTGAAATTTTTTTGCATGAGGAAGAGGTGTGATCAGTGTTACTCTTTAGGAACTTTAATTTACTTGATTTACATTTGTTGAATTGTTGAAGGTGGAAAAATTGAGTGGAAAACTATTCAAATGAGAACTATTGAGGCCTCTAATAATAATAATATTGGTTGACATTTTTTGAGTGCTTACTGTACAGGTACATTATGTTATTTCATTGAAGCCTCAAAACAGCACTGTATATAGTAGATGCTTTCCAAATGAGCACCTCTTGGATTTCCAGTTGGCCTATGAGAATTAACATACACCATAATATATCAATTAATTTCTCCAGGCACCATTCTCGCATATGCATACCTCCACACTCTCCAAATCAGTAGACACCCTGTTGAATACTGTTATTTCTTAATTTAGCATTTTATACTATGCTATTATAATCAGCAATCAAAACAAATTTTTATTGAGGTTTAAAAATACCATATTTGGAATTATGGTAGAAATGAAAAGTGTAAGATGTAGTTTCTGACCCCTAAGGACCTTTAAAGTCTAATTAACAACACAAGATAAAAATACATGAAAAACTAAATGGCAGTAAAAGATGAATTGCCCACACACTAAGGTATTGAACATTCTGTTCATTAAGGCTCTTCTTTATTTTGTAGTACTCAACTAAATGGCATTCATTTATTTGCCTGCTAGCTTCCAAAGAAGGCAGCAAATTCTTTGAGTCAGAGCTGGGCCTTTCTATTTTATCCCAAGCAAGTAGCACAGTAGCAAGTAGGCTCGTTAAGTATTTGTTGAATTAAATTAATTGTAAATAGTGTATCTTTTTCAAATACTGTATTTCATCAGTTTTAGATCCATGCCTACTTTTGTTAGTAAAACAACTCAAAGTAATAATAGATTTGAAAGGAAAAAATTTTTAACTTTGAAATGTATGTATATATTTTTTACATTGTTCATGTTGTTGTATTAAATCTTCTTGCTTGATCCAACTTTTGTGGAAAGTTAAATATACCTACTGTAGCAGCCATATTCTGCATCCAGTCTCTTAAACTACTTTGTTTTCATGGCCAGAAGTACAGAAACACCTATTTCTCTGGTCTAGAATATAAGGGGGGGCGGGGGGAACAATTGTTCCCAGATGCATTTAACCGTAAAAGTAAGCTAACTATAAGACTTTAGAGGTCATCTCCTCCAACCACAGATTTTTCAGTGAGGAAACTAAGGTCTTCCAAGCTTCTTACTTCCCCATTGTGGGCAGTAGCAGAGGTAACTTAGAGCCGAGGGCTTCTGTTTGGTGTTCTTTCCACCATTTAATACTACTTCTCTTCATAAAGTAGAAAACTAGGCAGTGAACGTTAGAGGAAGGGGTTCCTAACCTCTCAGGGGTCATGGCCCCCTTTAGACTCTTTACCTAGAAAATTTTATGCACACACAAAGAATTAGTAAGCTTTTTGAAAGTCTGTTCACTGATTGCCTGGTGGTCTGTAGATCTCAAGAGGAAAGGTACACAAATTAGCATACTATATTCATGGCATCAGAAATAGATGAGACTGAATTAAATTGTACTGTGCTCTTCAATAGTCAGCTCATGGTCTTCCAAGGAGTTACTCTAAGCCATAGAGTACACATGGCCCAAATTCCTGAAGCATCCTTGGGCAAAACCCATAGCAGTAGCTATGGGTTTTGAGCTGTGGCTTTTATATTAAAACAAAGAGAACATACATATGTATATATGATACATGCATATTTGTGCAGATATATTTGAATGAATTTTTAATTTGTTTAGGATTCTACTTTCAGACTCAGAGAAGCATATATTTTCTATCCTTTGCTATTTGGAGTACTTCAGTGAAAAAGTTTGAGAAGTACCGGGTAGAGAGTTAGTAGGGTAGGTTATTTTATATTTTTGTGAGTGTATTAGGTAGGTAGATAGATAGATAGATAATAGATAGATAGAAATTCATACATATTTTGTTAAATTAGTTAATAGTGAAGAGTAAAGTTCTTGTGGGCAGAGACCCACAATTCCACTTTCTTGTACCCTTAGCATGCCTAGCACAAGGCTAGGAACATGGTTTCTCAGTAAATGCTAGTTGATTTATTGATATTAAAGATAGAACTAGATCACTGTACCAATATATTTCTAGTCAGATAAGAGAATTTATCAGTATAGCTGAGGCTCATGGTTATTTAGAGCAGTGGTACTTGAGACGTAAAAAAAACATGACCAGCTTTCTCAAATGCCAATAATGTCATTATTGAGGAGCATCAGGAATCAACACATCCTAAAGCATTCATTCATGGTCACTATAGTGGTTCTGGATAGAGTATATTAATTTAAACTACTCACCAGAAAATATCATGAAACAGTATTATTTCATATATCCAATATTACATATATATGTTATATATACATATATAACATCTGGAATATGTCATATTTAGAAAAAAATAGCATCAAAACAACTTTCTTGGTACAAGAAAAATATGGTAAAAAGTACAATTTTAATGTAATAAAAATCTGTTGTATGTTTAACAACCAACAGGCTTCATAGTGCAATGACAGGAAGGAGATTAAAATGAAACTGGTTAAATTATTCTTGCTAAAAAGGGAAAGGTGAAGCTAGACAAGCCTGGATGTGGTGACAAGTTAGATTTGTCAGCCTGCTTTACTTGAACTGCATATGGCAAATAGAAGCTGTGTGCAGAGTTACTTGTCACCTGCCTGGTTATTTACACCCATATCATGGTGAGAATTTATTGCTGCCCAACTCTCTGACAGTGATATTACTGCATGATGATGTCTTTAAAAACACATAAACTTTGTCACTAAGGAAATCCCCCCAAATTCTGTAATCAAGGTATTCCTATAAAGATACTATTACAAGACTATAAGGCTAACCAATTTTTAGCAACTGTTTGAATTATAAATATATGATAATCTGCATTCATAACCAGGATTTCAAAAATTTGTTTTAAACATCTAGTAGAAGTGGACAAGTCAGAAGAGGAAACAACGAAGGAATAGAGAGCAGGAGGAAAACTACAATAATGTGGTGTCCCTGAAATCAAGGGAAGAGAGAGTGTTTAAAAAAGGAAGGAGTGATCAACTTTATCACTGTTGGGAGGTCAGTTAAGGTGAGGACTAAGATAACCTTTGCATTTTGCAACGTGGAGGTCTTTGATCTCAGCAAAAATGGCTATGGTGTAGTATTGAGGGTGGAAGCCAGATTAAAACAAGAAGTAAGAAACTGGAGGTAGCAAATACAGACAATGCTTTTGGCAAGTTCAGCCGTGAAAGGGAGGAAAGAGAATAGTAACTAAAAGGTGAATATCACGTCTAAGGATAGTTTTTTTTTTTCTTTAATTTTTTTTGCGTCTAAGGATAGTTTTTTGTGTTGCTGTTGGCGTTTTTAGCCGAAGAGTTGAGAATGGCATATTCTGATGAGAAGGAGCCAGTACAGCAGGAGAGGTTGAAAACACAGGCAAGAAAAGGGATAAATAAAGAAATAAGTTTAAGAAAACAAGAAAGGATGATATCCAAAACTTAGGTGAGGGATTGGCTTTAGATAGGAAAGGATTTGTCAGTTGCAGGAAGGTGTGGTAGAGAGAAGCTCGGGAGGAAGTTCATGTCCGAAGACAGTTTTCTGTTTGAAGAAGGATATGAGGTTATCTGCTGAGAATAAAAAAGAAGCAAGAGCCTTATAAAAAAATGAAAGAGATTTAAAATAGCCACTGTGGAAGGTAGAAAAGCAAGATAAAAAGGAACGTGGTAAGATTGTCATGTAATGCTAAGGGACCTGTTGAAATTGTGCATCTCTCTCTTCTATCCCCAGAATCTGGGAGACAAAATTAGGGTTAAATTTTTCTCTGTAGCTGGTAATGTTTCATGAAGTTAGAATGAAGATTACAGAATAGGTGTCTAACATCCTCTCTTCTGATGTAACTCCCTAATGCCAAGGGTGAGGAGAAAGGAACTAGATAGAGCACTATCTTCCTTCCCTATTTCACCACCACTACTGAAGTTACCACCCATCCAGACTGCTGGAAAGCTGGTGAAATTGTCATTCAAACCCCTACATCAGTAAACATACCACTGATCTCAAGTAACTGCTGCTGTTACTGGATAACTAACGCATTATCAGTATTTGCTTGAAATAGAAGATGACTTACTTCCAAGTCTTTTGCTTCAGCAATTTCACCATTTGTTCAGTCTAAAAGCTTCTATCATGTAAAATTTAGTATGTGTCAGAAGGTATACTAGGCACTGGAGCTGCAAAAGTAAATAATAGTGACACGATACCTGACCTGTGTTCACAGAGGATACAGACAGAGGCAGGTTAAGTAGAATGTGACAGGGAAATACAAGGTGCTTTGGGCACCCCTGTGAAGGTCGTATGACTCAAAGTTGCAGTAGTTAAAAGATGACTTTCCAGAGGAAGTTTGATTAAAGCTTGATTCTAAAGAATTAGTAGGAATTAACTGAACAAAGGACAGTGGGGAGGAGTGCTGTGAGAATTAAAGCTGGAAAGGTAATCACTGGATATAGATCACTCCAAGTCTTGTAAACCGTGTTTAGTTGTTTAGACCTATTCTCTAGGAGCAATGGGTGGTCTTCAGAGTACTTTTAAAAGGGGAATAATGTGACCACATTTTGTGTTTAGCAAGATCCCTGTAGCTGCAGAGTAAAGGATGGAGTAGGCATAATGGGGCTGGAAGTTGGGGGTGCCAAGTAAGAGGTTTTTTTCAGCAATCCAGACAATTGTTTTGACCTCTAAAGCCCACCCAGCTAGTAGGAGTCGTATGGATCCACTCTCATCCCACTTAAAAACTTCTTGTTCCCTGTAGTTCGTTGGTTACAGAAGTCAGGAGCTTCTCATTCAGCACTAACAATGAAGGAACTTGACCTCAAATAGCTTTTGCTCTTTAAGTCTCCCATGAAGGTACTGTTACTCATTCCTACACCTATTCTACCTCAAATATTGATTTGTTAGCATCTCATTTTACAAGAATTAGAGCCACAGAGACTTGATTTAGGAAAATCTATGTTACTGAGGTGTAATTGAAATGCAAGAAACTGCAGATATTTAAAGAGTGCAATTTGATAAGTTTTGACACGTATACAATCATGAAACCATCACCATAGTCCAGATAATGACTAGATTTCATTACCCTCAAGTGCCCCTTCATAGTCCCTCCCTTCTGTTACCCCCAAATAAGCAACCACTAATCTGCTTTCTATCAGTATATATGTTTGCATATTTTATAATTTTATGCCAATACCATGCTTTCTTGATTACTGCAGTTTTTAATAATTCTTGAAATCAGGTAGTGTTAGCTCTCCAAATTGTTCTTTCTTTTCAAAGTTGTTTTGGCTGTTATAGATTGTATTTCCATATGAAATTTAGGGTCAGTTTGTCACTTTCTTTTTAAATTTTTTATTTTATTATTTTTGGCTACGTTGGGTCTTCGTTGCTGTGCACAGGCTTTCTCTAGTTGCGGAGAGCGGGGCTACTCTTTGTTGTGGTGCGCAGGCTTCTCACTGCCGTGGCTTCTCTTGTTGCGGAGCACGGGCTCTAGGCGCGCAGGCTTCAGTAGTTGTGGCATGCGGGCTCAGTAGTTGTGGCTCATGGGCTCTAGAGCGCAGGCTCAGTAGTTGTGGCACATGGGCTTAGTTGCTCCGCGGCATGTGGGATCTTCCCGGACCAGGGCTCGAACCCGTGTCCCCTGCATTGGCAGGTGGATTCTTAACCACTGCGCCACCAAGGAAGTCCTGTCAATTTCTTTTTAAAAAGCCTGCTAAAGTTTTAACTGGTATTGCATTGACTCTATACATCAATCTGTGGAAAATTGACATCTTTACAGTAATGAGTCTCCCAATCCATGAACATGCTGTGTATCTCTCCATTTATTTACTTAGATCCTCTAATTTCTCTTCAACAGTGTTTGGTAGTTTTCAGTATATAGATATTGTACATTTTTTGTTAGACTTACTAAGTATTTCGTAAATTTGTATGCTATTGTAAATAATATTGGTTTTGATTTGCAATTATTAATTATTTGCAATTATTAATTGCTAGTGCTATACAAAAATGCAGTTGATTTGGTATATTGATCTTTTGTCCTTCAGCATTGCTAAAATTACTTATTAGTTCTAGTAACTCTTTGGTAGATTCCATTGGACTTTCTGCATAGACAATCACACCATCTGCAAATAAAGACAGTTATACTGCTTCCTTTTCAAAAGAGATGGGGTTTGTTTGTTTGTTCCCTAGTTGCACTGGTTAGAACCTCCAGCACAGTGTGGAATAGAAGGTAGAAACTGACATCTTGTCTTGTTCCTGATTTTAGGAGAAAAGCATTCAATCTGTCACAAATTAAGTATGATGTTAATTGTACTTTTTTTGTAGAAGCCCCTTATTAGGCCAGGGAAGTGTCCTCCTTTTCCTAGTTTACTGAGTTTTTATCAGTAAAGGATGTTGGATTTTGTCAGATACTTTTTGAGATGATTATATGATTTTTCTTTGTTTAGATGTTAAAATAGTAAATTATGTTGACTGACTTTTTCAAATATTCAACCAACCTTGTATTCCTGGGGTAAACACTACTTGGTCATGGTCTATTATTAAACTTTCTATATATTGTTGGATTCAGTTTGCTCAAATTTTGTTTAGAATTTGTGTTCGTGAGGGACATTAGCCTGTGGTGTTCTTTTCTTGTAAGTCTTTGTCTCGTTTTAGAATCAGAGTAATGCTCACCCCATAGAATGAGTTTGGGTGCTTTCTGTTTTCTGGAAGAGCATGTAGAATTGGTATTACTCTTTTTTTCCTTAAATGTTTGGTAAAAATTTACCAGTGTAGCCACCTGGGGCATGGGAGTTTCTTTGTGGGAAGATAGTCTGTGAAGTCTAATATTAGCACTTTCTGTCATTTTTTTTTTCTGATCATTCTGGCTAGAGATTTATCAGTTGTATTGATCTCAGAGAATCAGATTTTGATTTCTATTATTTTCCTGTTTTCATTTCATTGATTTCTGCTTATTTTGAATTTAATTTTTTAATAGACTTTATTTTTTAGAGCATTTTTTAGGTTCATAGCAAAACTGAGCAAGGTACAGAGATTTCCATATGTCATTTCTCCCCCTAGTTTCTTTTCTTTTCTTTTTTTTTTTTTTTTGCGGTACACGGGCCTCTCACTGTTGTGGCCTCTCCTGTTGCGGAGCACAGGCTCCAGACGCGCAGGCTCAGTGGCCATGGCTCACGGGCCCAGCTGCTCCGCAGCATGTGGGATCTTCCCAGACCGGGGCACGAACCCGTGTTCCCTGCATCGGCAGGCGGACTCTCAACCACTGCGCCACCAGGGAAGCCCTCCCCCTAGTTTCTTAAGGTAGAAGTACAAAGATCGTTAATTTGAGGCCTTTCTACTTTTCCAATACAGGCATTTAGTACTATAAATTTCTCAGTAAGTACTGCTTTTGCAAAGGCCTGCAGAAGAACATCCTTTCTTTCCTGTCATTCACTTTACAAAGCCTTTCCAGTATTGTCACTTTTGTCTGCTAAAATAAGAATTGTAAAGCAGCATCTGCAGGGATAAAGGAGAAAGTTTAAACTCACAACAGTTCCTTTTCATATGCATTTTGCATGCTTGTACTAAGTAAGGAAGGAAGATAGTGCATATTTTGACTCAGGAAAGTATCTTTTTTTTTTTTTTTTCTCTGCGGTACGCGGGCCTCCCACCGTTGTGGCCTCTCCTGTCGCGGAGCACAGGCTCCAGAGGCGCAGGCTCAGCGGCCATGGCTCACGGGCCCAGCTGCTCCGCAGCATGTGGGATCCTCCCCGACCGGGGCACGAACCCGTGTCCCCCGCATCGGCAGGCGGACTCTCAACCACTGCACCACCAGGGAAACCCAGGAAAATACCTTTTTGACAAAGCTATCTTGTTGAATACTTACTGCAGTTATTTCTTTACTTTGTTTCACTGAAAAGGCCTATCCAGTTAATCCTCTCCAGTTAATCCTCTCCAGTTAATGTAAATAATGGAAAAGAAATAATGAAAGGAAAACTAGTTTTATCCAAATCATTTGAAGGAGTACCTCTTTGCCTCAAAGCCTCACATTTCTACAGTTGTGAATAAAGACTAAGGTGGTACCCCAAGTCACCCTTACGTTTAAATTTGTTTCTGAATATAAAGTATATTGTAATAAATCATATCTTTGTATTTCAGCCATTATGCAGAAACCTGCATTAACCTAATTTTGGATAATCTTTTAGAACCAGTATAAACCAACATTAGGAATGCACAGCAATAATACTTAACCTCTATTAAACATATTACCCTGTGAGGTAGTGTGTTAGATACTTTACATGGATTATCTCATTTGATGATACACTAACCCAACCCCCCCCCCACCCCCCACCCCCCCCCACCCCCCACCCCCCGTGAGGTTTATTTTTAGTCCCATTTTACAGATAAGAAAACAAAGATTTAGAAAGTAACTAGTCTAAGGTCCTACAACTGACTGGTAGAATTGGAGCTCTAACCCAGCCTTCGTTGATCTTAAGTATGTTATACACCTTTCTTCTATATTCATATACTTTATAAGAGGCCCTATTTTACTGTAAATATCACATGTTGACTTGAATAAACAACCCATTAGAAGTTACTGCTGTGAATTACTCAAGTACTCTTAACAGAAAAGGGTTGTTTTATTATTAATTCAAAAGAGGACAATTATTTTTGATGAAATTCTTGATCCTCCACAGAGACAATATATTTGAAATATACATCTGGCCTGGAACTTGGGAACACTGTAATTTCGTTTCCTGACTTAAAGCTCTGATGCCTCCACTGATTGTTGTGACAGGCATGTGATCTCACCTCTTGGAATGCTTTTTTTTTTTTTTTTTTAAGTACCAGCCCTTGAACAATAAGTAAGATAATATAGCTCACTCTGATACTTACTGGAGGATGTAAAACCCTGGAGTTAAACTTTTTCCTTAATGGAAAAAAAAAAATACCTCTATATATTTAATGATTTCAAATTGTTGTTTGAATTTAATAACTTCATTGTTTGAAAAACTGATGCATTATCTTTATAGTGACCCTTAACATTAAAAAGAAAAGACTGAGTAGTGGATTTCATTCAGAATTTGAGTATATCTCATATGTACATAGGTAACTTATAATAATAGCTAATCATATTTCTATTAATTATTAGCTATAATATCTTAAGTGCTCTACATGGATCATTTAGTTTAACCCTCCCCACAACTCCATTAGATGTAGGTATTGTTATCGTCATTATGTTTAGTCATGTGATTATTTGATTAAAATCTGCCTCCCACACTGGATGGTAAGCTCCGTGCAGTCAGCAGCCATTTCTGATTTTGCTCACTATTGTCCCCTGTGTGCACAGAGCCGGCCATACAATAGCGCTTAAATGCTGAATGAATGAAATGAATTCTTAATAGCTAATACTCATTACCTTGTGATGATGATGTCTGCCTCCATCAAAGTAGTGATGCTTTCTCTGAAGTATTAAAATACATGTCATATGATCTGTGTAAAATCTAAGTATTTGAACTCATCAGTCTTTGGTGGCCACATCTTGACATCGTGCTGATTGAACTCCTTAGAAATAGAGCACAATAATAGATTTCATTACATTTAGCATTTTTTTATTGTTTTCAGCTTGACTAATCATGATTTGAATTGCTGTCATGCTGTGTGCTATTTGTACAGAATTTAAAGTTCTTGGTTACTTATTTCACTTTGCAAGAAATGTAATTCTTTCATGAAACCCTTGCAGCTTTAAGAAAGTAAAAATAGCAGATGCCTCAGTTCCCTTCTTCAGTCTACCATCCTTATGAATATTGTTTTCATTTGGCTTCTTTTATAAGGGAGAAGACGTCAACCGGACACTAGAAGGTGGAAGGAAGCCTCTTCATTATGCAGCAGATTGTGGGCAGCTTGAAATCCTGGAATTTCTGCTGCTGAAAGGAGCAGATATTAATGTATGTAAAGAACATTGTCATTCTAGAAAAAATTCTTGTATGCTTTTGGGTAATTGTTTTCTGTAGATTTATAAAATAGTTACTGGTGGAAACCTCATATGAAGTAAGAATATAGTCTGAAATTATACCAAATTTCTGTAACTTAGAAATACATAGTTGTGATTTTTTTTAAAATAAGCAGAACAAGTTGATTTTTTTTTTAACTGATAAAACTGGGGGGTAGATGTTTCCTTTTCAAGTTCTAAAGCAATGTGAGAGTTAGCACTATCTGTAGGTGGCAAATAGCTATCACCCAATGGAGCATAGGGCTCTGCAGTCATGAGAAATCTAAACTGGATTTTTGGACAAAAGTCAGACAGCAGTCATCTCTTGACTCTTGCCTTTTGTAGCTGTTGCATTTCAGAGTTTTAGAAAAATGTTTAAGTAACCATGACAGCAAGTGAGATGAACTTTTCACATCTCAGGGGATACCATGTCACGTGGCCCAATTGTGGCAATCTTTTACCTCTTCATTGGCTATGTTCCACCCCTCTCGAGATTCCCTTCCTGCACCACATTGGCACGTCTACAGTAATGCAGAGTTGAGGCTCAGAGAGGTTAAGTAATTAGTCATGCAGTAAGTGGCAGAGCCCAGATTTGAGATGGGGTCAAAGCCCTGCTCCATCTGTTTCACTAGGCTGACTCCCAAGGAGAAACTGTGTGTGGGCTTGGGCCTCTAGCAGCTCCTAAGAGGCTAAAAATGGGTAAACACTGATTTTGAAATATTTATGAGCATTCCCTAATTAGATCTAGAAGGAAGGAATAAATGAAAAATGGATGAGGTGATCTATATCTTTATTATTTCATAGGCTCCAGATAAACATCATATTACACCTCTTCTGTCTGCCGTCTATGAAGGTCATGTTTCCTGTGTGAAATTGCTTCTGTCAAAGGTGAGGTCAATTGCTGATTTTTATTGCTTTTTCCATTACTATGTAACTGTTTAAGCTAAGTATTTGGTTGTTAATTTACTTAAATTTTGTGTGGCATCAGGGACAGAAAAACTAGAGGTAATATCCAAAATTGAGGTCTAGAGCAATGTTGCTCAAAACAGCTGGTCCACAAGCTGTTTGTTACCAGTTCATGGTGGGTAAAGAGGTTGGGCTAGAAAATAAGTCAACACAGTCTCCTTCATCAAGAATATCTTGCTATTTAAAAAAAGTTAGCCAAACTAGGCATTGTAGTTAATAATCAGTAATATAGAAAATGTTGTCCCATGCTAGTAACAGTTTGCAGACTGGTACCATATTCACATACCACGCTTTGAGTAACGCTGGTTTGAAATTTGTATAAACTTCATTTTCTGTAGTACGTACTGAGCAAGATTATTAGAGGCAGATTGCTGTAAGGGCTCTCCAAGTCGTCTGGTTTCTTGATGTGATTGAGATCATGGTAAATTTGTAGTTTTCCAGTGTTTTACCTTTGCTATTACAAGCTCTTAGATGAAGTTCAATGTCCAGCCTCAGAAATTAACCAGTCAGTTGCAGCCATTCTAGGTGTATAAGATGGGACCTGCAAATCTTGGAAGACAAGAAATCTTCATAAAATAAGGCACCAGTATCAATCCCAAGGTTATCATTTCATGGCCATAATCTGGAAAGTGCTGTTCATAACATTTCATTTGGAATTTTTAAAAATAAGCCCTGCTAAAAGAAGAAAGAATTAGAAATTAAATGAGTAAATGTATATGAAGCATTTTGCCACAGTATCTGACACATAATAAGTACTCAATAAATAGTAGCTCTTATTACCTCTAAGACTAAAGAGGATTTTATGCTTCATAGATTGAACTTCAGTAAGATTTGGAGAACATTGAGAAAGTAGCACATTTGTCTCAACACTTCATTGACAACGTTTCAAAGATACTGTCTGAAAGCAGTTAATTCAGGTCCTCTAAAACTAGGGGGTTTACCCATACCTTCATGTTAAACACAACTACCAGATTCCTTTAAATGTGTGGTGGTGGTGGTTTTTGAAAAACCACGGGGGGAGGGGTTGGGAGGTTTTGGCATATGGCAACAGGAGTTTTTCCATATTATACACCGTACTGATATGAAAAGCCAAAATAAAGGGGGATATTATTCTTTGCCACTGTAATGGATCCAGAATCTGTGGTAGGATGTACTCACAAAGATTTCCAGCCACTGTCTTTCTCCTTACTGTCTATTCCTCCACAACACCCATGAAAAGATTAAAAAGTACCTTTGAAAACTACTGGATAATTTCATCCCTGGGGGAATATTTTTGCATATTATGTTAAAAACTCGTTGTCGAAGGCTACAGATATAAATTTACATTTCATGAAAGATTTTTATAATTTCAGTATTTTGTTGGTTAGGACCCTGTATTGCAAGTAACTAAACCCGGCTCACACAGGCTTAAGCATTAAAGAGATCGTGTTGACTCACATAGGTCTACAGTCGAGGCACAGCTTGTCCATGGGCATAAGTCACGTGACCAGCATCTGACTTCTGTTTTGGATATTTCTCAGCTCTTCCTCAGTGTTGACTTAATTCCCTTGGCCTCAATCTATCTGCTAAGTGTAGAGCAAAAGAAACAGTTAATACTGTATTATTGATATATTTGAAAGTTGCTAATAGGGTAGATCTTTAAAGTTCTCATCAAAGGAAAACAATTTTTAAACTATGTGAAGTGATATTAATTAAACTTATTGTGGTAATCATTTCACAGTATATAAACATATCAAATCATTATGTTGTATACCTTAAACTAGTAGTATTATATGTCAGCTATATCAATTACAAATTAATAAATTCATAAGTCAGAATTAAAACAAACAAGAAATGAATGGTTCCTTCCTTCCCCTTCTTTCTCCCTCTTTCCCTGACCTTTTCTATCTAGCCAAGGGTTTTCTTCTCTGAAAATAAAAAACTCCATGGGATCCTTTTTAGCTTAGGGCTCTGGTCATTTACTAAATGAAATGCCCCTAAGCAAGCTCCTCCCTCCTAGCCAGATCTCAAACTGTAGGTCAGAGCTGTATTTCTTTCTGATAAGCTTCTCTTTCCTCCTAGGACAAACAGAACAAGATGTAATTATTCTTATGATAGAGCCAAAACCATTGTTCCATATTTCTTATTCCCAAAACATGATGCTCTAGGTGACCGAGACCTTGTGGCTGTAAGATTCCACTGTTAAGAAAGAATCTTCTACATTAAATAAGTTCATGAAAAGCTGGCTTGATTTGAATGTACATTAGGCCCCTGATATGTTATCCCAGAAGGGTCTTTATAAATATGTGCTGTGTTGCTGAATTACTGGTTATAAGTTGAGTTTCCTGACTTTTAAGTAGTTTTTTAATTTTACTTGTGCCCATAATATTCTTTCATTTGTGTCTGATCCTTAATTTTTGTAGCTAAACAAGTGACATTCAGAGATGGCTGTATTGATGGCAGACCATTTGTAACCGTGTAGAGCTGTTATTGATTTTAGATGAAAGGTGTTTTTTTTTTTACCTTTTTGAAAGCAACATAAAATTTAGTTCTTTTTTCAAAATTAATTACTTCAATTTTATTTTTGCATAAGCTCCTTTAATGTGTACCCTATAGTTCTGTTAACCAAATTTTTGAGGGGGGAAACTGCTCTTTAAAAAATCCTTAATTGCTAAAATAAGGCTATTCCAGTGCACTTTTTTAAAGTGCAGTCAATGTTTGTATTATGAAATCTGGTTTATTCTGTCTTTTATCAAAAGTAGAATCTGTATCAATTACTATTAATTCATTTTAAAAGTATGTAGTTTAGAAGTTTTCCACGTTCATTGACATCTCTAATGTACAACTGATCCGTGAACAGCAAAGGTTTGTATTGAACCAGTCCACTTACACACAGATTTTATTCAGTAGTAAATGCTGCATATACTGCACGATACATGGTTGGTTGAATCCACAAATGTGGAGGAACTGCAGATATGAAAGGCCGACTGTAAGTTACAAGTGGATTTTCAACTACAGAGACGGTCAGCGCCCTTAACCTCCCCCCACCACGCTGTTCAAGGGTCGACTACATTATTCCACTGGTATATCGTTAGCATAGGAAAAAAGCCAAAACAATAAATTTTAAAACTCAATATGATCACAACTAATAGAGAAACACAAAAATTACAGAAAACAAAAGAATAGTAGAATGTATAAAATCAAACTCTATGCTATATGCTGTATTACTTACTGGACTTTTTAAAAAAACTTTAATGCGATGGAAGATGAAGTTTATGACACAAGTAAAAATTTAAAACATTTAATTCTTTATTGTCCATATAGCAAAAGAGGAAAGTAACATCTGTGGGAAATCTAATATAATCTTTGTTTATATAATCTCCAAATACATAAGTATAATCATCTCCATTTTATGGATGAGGTGACCATCTGTCCTGAGGAGGTTAAATAACTACCTGAAGGTCTAATAGAATATAATGAAATCAAGATTTGCTCCAAGTTATATGACTCAAAAACCCATGTTCTTTCTACTACTTGAGAGTGGCTTTCAGACTTACTGTCAGGGATAGCTATGAGAAATGATTATGTATATTTCCGCAGGTAAAAGATATTTGGCCTGATTTTTAATTGATACATTCATGAATGAAAAAAATGTAGCGATCAACACTTGTGGGACTTCCACTTGAAGCCTGAGGTCTGAGCACATGCCATGGTATCTCCTTTTTGCCCTCTGATGACAGAAAAGATGTTTTTAAAATGAATGAATCAACATCTGTTTTAGACCATAAGACAGCAGGGTTCATTAGACAAGAAATTATAATGAAGCCTTGAGAGACAGAAGGCAGGTAGGATGAAGTTGAAGAAGAAAACATTCCCAAACACGAGCATGAGAGGACTGTTGTGAAAGGTAGGAGTTGATCCAAGGCAGCTTGAAGCCCAGAAGTGGTCAGTACCCTTGAGGAACAGATGAGTGAAGAGTTGGATGTGCTTTCAGGAAGAAACAAATGAGACCCAGAGGTGAAGACTGAAGGAGGTATGCAAGAAGTCAGTATGTGAATAAATCTAAACAAATATTGAAATACAAAACAAACATGAACATTTAAAATAAGCTAAAACAAGGCTCCCCTGGTGGTGCAGTGGTTAAGAATCCGCCTGCCAATGCAAGGGACACGGGTTCGAGCCCTGGTCTGGGAGGATCCCACATGCCACAGAGCAACTAAGCCCGCGAGCCACAACTACTGAAGCCCATGCTCTGCAACAAGAGAAACCCACAATGAGAAGCCCTTGCACTGCAACAAAGAGTAGCACCCACTCGCCGCAACTAGAGAAAAGCCCACGCGCAGCAATGAAGACCCAATGCAGCCAATAAATAGGTAGATTAATTAATTAAGCTAAAACTATAGAACTGTTAAATAATAACTTAACAAGAAGCAAGGGAAATGAACAAAACTCCTGGTATTCTCACCAAATCCAGAGTACATGAGAAACATTAGTAAAACTGGTGAAAGGAAACTGATGAAGCAGGTAAAAAATGCAGGCTCGAGAAGCATCCTGGGTAATTGAGTGGTCCCAGGGAGTAAGAAGCCCAAGTGAGAGTATGAAACAGAAGAAGTGGCAGCTGCACAGCAGTCATTAAAAAGGCCAAGCCTAACAGACTTCAGCCTGATGTTATGAAAGCAAAAACAGACGGTGTAAGCACCTGTCATTTTGAATCATAATTATCTCACGGTTGAATAAGGTTCCTCCTTCTTTGCCCTAAAAAAATCTTAACAGGAAATTTTTGGAATAAAAGAGATATTTAAAAGATGTATAAAAATATTACTGAACTGATCTTCCTGATTAGAATCTCAGATACCTGAATAATAGCAGCGTTGCATGAACACATTATTTAGAAGAGAGTTAATCTTGAAGTGGTACTCTTGAACTATAATGTTATAATCAATGGATGTTCATAAGTCCAAAATTCATTTATTTTTCAGTTACATATAATTTGAAATCATCTAGTTTCTGTGTAGTTAAAGAAACAGTTCTCTAAGAGAAATAATAGTTTACCTGTAGCATTAATACACTATCATGTTGGACATTTCCTTTAACAGTATAGTATATAGTATTTAATATATACCAAATTTCTATAATATTTATACTTATTAAAATTCTTTATAATCTATGTATAATCCCTTTGATAATAAAGGATTTTAAGAAGTATCCTTATTTTCTAAGGAAAACTGTTTCTAAATAATCCACTAAAGGATATTGTGGGGAAAGGGGAAATACTTAACATCTTTAAAAGATAATACAAGTTAACCTTTAAGTTCGCTATCATTTAGAATTCAGACAGGTAAGCTTTCAGTCATTTACTCTAATGTGGTTTCTACTCTGTCCTTTATATACTATATATTGCTATTAAAAATGACCAGTCAACCTCCTATTAAAACAAGAATTCTTTTAAACAAATAAATAGAAAAATTACCCCAGCATGAGATAATCACAGATCTCATGAACTGAAAATTTAATGAAAGTTTTTAAAACATTATAATTACTGTTTTATTCTTAGATTACAGAAACAAACTGACAGTATACTTGTTATTATAAACCCATTTGTTGTTAGTGATAATACGAAGCTATATCTGAGAGAGAAAAGTCCAAAAGAAACTTTGCTTTTTTGTTTTCCATCATTTCTCTGCTTTATACTGTGTCAAAGAATTTACCTCCTTAGCTCAGTGCTTTGTGACAGCCTGGAGGGGTGGGATAGGGAGGGTGGGAGGGAGGGAGACACAAGAGGGAAGACATATGGGAACATACGTTTATGTATGACTGATTCACTTTGTTATAAAGCAGAAACTAACACACCATTGTAAAGCAATTATACCCCAATAAAGATGTTAAAAAAAAAAAGAATTTACCTCCTTAGGATATCTGCTGTAACCTTACAACGGAAATATGTAACCACTGATGCTTGTGCAACTCTGATGTTAGTGAGGCACAGCTGTTTCAGACCACTCTGTACATTCACTGTGTGGGACAAATGAGTGAGAAACAAAGGTTTACTCAACAACCTTCCTTTTATAAAAAGAAAGTCAAAATGATTAACGTCTTACGTACAATTGCTGTAGAGAAGAAAAAGTACTAAAAATCAGTCTGTTAAGAAAACACAGAAAACCACCTTATCTGATAACATTGATGATTTTGCCCCATGTATTTTCCGTGCTGTATTTTAAAAAATCAAGCGGCCAGTTAATAATAAAATTTGAGTACCCCTCTCAAATACCAGCATTGTCAAATCCTCAAGAAGGATCTACGGTACAGATTTTGCTGCTTGAATTGAGAATCAAGTGCGTAAGATATAAGGACTTAGAAGTCAACCCTTTCAGCCTAAATAAGTAGGTGTGCTGGTAGGTAGAAACATTTTTTTACTCAAATTACTCACTGTTCCACTCCCAGTAAAATCTAAATAGTTTCACACATTCTCAAGCACACATTTTATGATTACTTGGAATCCCCAGAGTTCTCCATATAACATGGGCAGGTTTGGTTTCAAAAAAATTTTAGGACAGATGACCTGCAAAGAACTGAGCAATGCCTTTCTGAATTGCCTTAGTTTAAGAAACTGTTAGAAAAGGACTAGCAGAATTGATACAGCTAGAAAACTTACCCCCCTAAATAACTGAAGAAACCAGTTGTTATGCTGTTTTGATATATCTCACAAATCTCATCCACAAGTATGCCCATTGTAAGCTCATTGTTTTTTTTACCTATTTAGCTCTTTTAGAGTGGAGTGCATCATTATTTTAGATAGTTTCTGTTAGTGACATAAACTGTGTGTTGTGACATCACACACCCCCAAGTTTGGTTCTGAGTTCTCCTTCCTAATACCTTTGGGGCTTTGAATAAATTCCTTATCATCTCAGTCTAAGCATCCTCTTCTGCAACATGGGGCCAGTACTCATCACATAGAGTTGATGAGCAGGTAAATTAGCTCATAGTTAAAATAGTATTTATACATAGGAAATGTCATTTAAGTGCTTTACATATATTAATTCACTTAATCATCACAGTAATCCTATGAAGTAGGATTTTTCCCTATGAAGTACGTACTTCATACGTACTTTTTCCCCTATGAAGTACGTACTTTTTCCCTATGAAGTACGTACTTCCCCTATGAAGTACGATTTTTATCCCCCATTTTACCATTGGGGAAACTGAGGCCCAGGGCATTAGGAAGCTTTCCCAGGATCACACAGCTCGATAGGAGGAGAGTTAGGATTCAAACCCCATCACTTTGGCTCCAGAGCTTGTGTCTGTAACCACTACATTACACTGCCTCTCAGTGTAGCCAAGTAGTTAGAAGAGACACTGTATGCAAGTCATTGACGGCAATACTGAGCTCATCATAAATTCTCAGTAAATACTAAGACCAGTTAGGATTGATGCAGATGACTTTGATGTATTTCTCAGAAAAGGGAAGACTTGCTGCAAGAATGAGGGTTCCCTGAAAAGCAAGTTTTATGAAAATGACTGTT
Source organism: Leucopleurus acutus (assembly GCF_964270905.1). Lineage (NCBI taxonomy): Eukaryota > Metazoa > Chordata > Mammalia > Artiodactyla > Delphinidae > Leucopleurus > Leucopleurus acutus. The sequence goes on along the minus strand of NC_139144.1, from coordinate 91,822,500 downwards.
TCAAATATAAACAAACTTTTCATCCAAAACTTACAGTGTACCACATCATAGGTAATATATTGGCTCACTATCTGAATGTCTTTGGAGAGAAGTAATTTGAAGGCTCATTTATACTTTCTCCCATCCCTTATATTTCCATGATGAATTTCTCTCTGAAACCTTGAAATGATCTTTCTGTTTTTGCTAGATATGACTACAGTGGAGATGTTAAAAATCATATTTTCACAAGGGGTAACATAAGAACAAATCTAAGACCATTATATATGCAACTGAAAATGAACTGTAGTCACTGTCTCCAAAGGAGAAATAAAATGAAGAGAAATGTAGAATACATGTCATTCCCTGTTGCATGGTTAGCATGTTGTTTAGAGAGGCAGAGGGGGTGCAGATGAGGAGCATGGCATTGAAGTTAGAAAAGCAAGATTTAACACCTGGTCCTATGGTTTCATATCCAATGAAGCACAGTTAACAGATAGTAAAGGACTATGACAAGTGCTGTAAGGGAAGTAGGGTTCAACTGTAACAAAAACTCCTACTACAGAGATTTTTTAAACAAGAAAGTGGCTCTTCTTTTTTGTGGCTGAATAATATTCCATTGTGTAATTAGTTCTTATTTTTAAGGGAGATTAAGAGAATTTTTGATCTAGGAGTTACTGCTGAAATCATGTTAGGTTTACCATTTTATTTGCAGAAAGTAGCACAGAAAGGTTAAGGTACTTGCCTAAAGTTACACAGCTAATTTGTGGTAAAATTGGGTGGCCAGGTTCAGTATGTCCTTGAACCACACCACCTGCTTTTTCTTATCTAGTTGATGTACAATATTATATAAGTTACAGGTATACAATATAGTGATTCACAATTTTTTTAAATTGAAGTATAGTTGATTTACAATATTGTGTTAGTTTCGGGTGTACAGCAAAGTGATCTGGTTATACATATATATGTGTGTGTATATCTATATACTTTTAGAAATTCTTTTCCCTTACAAGATATTGAATATAGTTCCCTGTTCTATACATACATCCTTGTTATTTATCTATTTTATATATGGTAGGTGCATCTGTTAATCCCATACTCCCAATTTATCCCTCCTCACCCTTCCCCTTTGGTAACCATAAGTTTGTTTTCTAAGTCTGTGAGTCTGTTTCTGCTTTGTAAATAAGTTCATTTGTACTGTTTTTTAGATTCCACATAAAAGTGAAACCATAAATTTGTCTTTGACTTCACTTAGTATGATAATCTCTAGGTGACAACATGGATGGACCTTGAAGGCATTACGCTAAATGAAATACGTCAGAGAAAAATACTGTATGATCTCACTTATATATGGAATCTACAACAAAAACGAAACAAACTCAGATACAGAGAACAGATTAGATTGATGGTTGCCAGAGGCAGGCGGCTGGGTGGAGGGTGTGTGGGGTCAAAAGGTTAGAGGCCTAGAATTATCAGGTAAGTCAGTCCTGGGGATGCAACAACGGCACAGCACGGTCGCTATCCTTAGTACTGTATTATATACCTGAAAGCTGTGAAGACAGTAAGGCTTAAAAGCTCTCATCAGAAGGAAAAAAAAATCGTAACTCTACAGTGATGGATGTTAACTAACCTTATTGTGGTAAATTTTGCAATATATACATATATCATATCGTCATGTTGTACAACTAAAACTAATATAATGGTCTATGTCAATTATATCTCAACTTAGAAAAAAAACAAGTGGCTCTTAATGAAATGCCTGAAGGTAAGCAGTCCAGGGCTGAGTAGCTGGCTCCACTTGTCCTCAGTACCCCACACTCTCTTCTCCCCTGTCTTCCCCACTCCTTACGGTTGCAAGATGACTGCTGAACCTCCAGGCATTGTGTCTGTTTGGGGCAGGGAGAAGGGAAACAGTTAAGGACACTCTCCTCCCTGAGGCTTTATTGGAAAAGGAAAGCTATCCACGAGATGCCAGCTTTGTGCCAGATGGCCACCTGTAGCTTTAAGGGAGTCTGGGGATTCAGTGCCTTTTCAGCCTCTATAGGAGAGGAAAGCACAGAAAAAAGGGGTTTGCGCTAGACTTTGGATGAGCCAAGCTGTAGTACTGGGTTGGCCAAAAAGTTCATTTGGTTAATGAGTCCATTCAATAAAGTTCTTGGTGAAAATGAAAAATGTGTCTTTTACTTTTACTTAAAACCGAACAAACTTTTTGACCAACCCAGTATACACCTTGAAGTATGATCAGCAACGTGCCAGGGGGCATACAGGAAGAGGGAGCCAGCTGTCCTGGAAACTCCAGAAGGGCTTCACGGAAACAATTGAATAAGAGTTAATCAAGTGGTTAAAGGGAGAGCACAAAGAATTGCTTTGTTCCTTTACATTTTAAGAGTCCTTGTTGGGACATTTAATATCAGATATATTTATTCAGGCATTCCTTTTGTACTTGATTCTAACCCACTTTCTTTCCAAAAGTGAGTTGAATATACCAAACCATGGTTGCTGAATTTTTATTTCTGAGATAGTGGTTATATTCCAAGGTTGTGAAACAGTATCTAGCAACATAATACAGAAATGTCCGCCAAGATGTCATGTGTGTATCTAAATGCTAATTTTTTAATTGATTTGATAAATTTTGCATTGAAACAAAGCTGTGTAGTGTTTTAACAATTGATTAGTATAATTATAATTATCATCTTTGCCACGAAAGCCTTCTGTCAAGATGATGTCAGATAACCTGAGTACAAGTTTAAGAGTTTGATTCTTTAAATGTTACTAATCCAGTTTTCTGGCCTATTTGTCCAGATTAAGAACTGGTGGTAATTTTTTAAAAAACCTGGTGGTATAAAGCAGAATTGAGCTATCTGAAGTAAGAAGTAGATAAAGATGCACTCTTGTTTCACGCCAGTATATCTTATCTTTCTAGCTACACTGTCAACTATTCTATTCAAGGGCAGAGATAGTATGATGAATTTTTTTAAACATTCCCCATATTCTACAACTTAAACTATCAAATAATACTTGATTGTCTAAAACGGTAACTTTTGAAAATGAAGAAATTACTGGTGAGGTTTTAAAGCTTTTTTACTCCCTAGAATGACAAATGGCCTGTCTCTCTACTTGGGCCACTTAACTTGGCCGTAGCAACCTTTTCCTCCTCCAGGAAACTATCACAATCAGAATCACGCTGTAACTATAAGCAGGTGAGCCTAGTCCTGATCTAGTCCTTTACTGTATGTGTACAGTCCCTGTCTATATCAATTGATTTTAAAAAACATTTAATTTTTCTAATATCATTTGATAGCCTGTTATTGACACTGTGCAAGGCCTTGTGATTTCAGAGACTGATAAACATGGTTACTGCTGTCACCATATTTAGTAAAATGTAAAACAAGTGCACAAAGTGTTGTGATTGCTGTGACAGGAGTTTATATGTAACAGCAGACACCTAAAGGAAGAAGAGGTCATGTGTGGTCCTGGGAGTCAAGGGCATAGTGTGTTATAAATAAGGATGTCATTACAACTTTAGGTACCACAAATGTAACTTCAAAAAGCAGTTGACACTTGAGTTGAATCTTAGCAACTTAGTGTCCAAGAATCTAATAGAGAACTGGAGTACCTTTCCAAGCAGAAGCAGCAATGTGAGAAGGTTGCAGAGGCAAGAAAGAACCAGCTTTCAAAGAAACAGCTTTTAGTAGTTTTATTGAGTTTTGCTATTGTTTTCTTCATTTCTATTTCATTTATTTCTGCTCTGATCTTTATGATTTCTTTCCTTGTACTGACTGGGTTTTCTTTGTTCTTCTTTCTCTAGTTGCTTTAGGTGTCGTGTTAGATTGTTTGAGATTTTTCTTGCTTCTTGAGGTGAGACTGTATTGCTGTAAACTTCCTTCTTAGAACTGCTTTTGCTGTGTCCCAGAGGGTTTGGGTCATTGTGTTTTTGTTGTCATTTGTTTCTATGTATTTTTTTATTTCTTCTTTGATTTCTCAGTGATCTCTTGGTTATTTAGTAGTGCACCATTTAGCCTCCATGTATTCGTGGTTTTTTACAGTTTTTTTTCCTGTAATTGCTTTCCAGTCTCATAGCATTGTGGTCAGAAAAGATGCTTGATACGATTGCCATTTTTTAAATTTTCCGAGGCTTGATTTGTGACCCAAGATGTGATCTAGCCTAGAGAATGTTCCATGTGCACTTGAGAAGAAAGTGTAATCTGCTGTTTTCTAATGGAATGTCCTATATATATCAATTAAATCTGGTCTATTGTGTTATTTAAAGCTTGTGTTTCCTTATTAACTTACTGTTTGGATGATCTGTCCATTGGTGTAAGTGAGGTGTTAAAGTCCCCCACTATTATTGTGTTATTGTGTTACTGTCGATTTCCTCTTTTATAGCTGTTAGCATTTGCTGTACGTATTGAGGTGCTCCTATGTTGGGTGCATATATATTTATAATTGTTATATCTTCTTCTTGGATTGATCCCTTGATCATTATGTAGTATCCTTCCTTGTCTCTTGTAACATTATTTTAAAGTCTATTATATCTGATAATGAGTATTGCTACTCCAGCTTTCTTTCACTTTCCATTTGCATGGAATATCTTTTTCCATCCCCTCACTTTCAGTCTGTATGTGTCCCTAGGTCTGAAGTGGGTCTCTTGTAGACAGCATGTACATGGGTCTTGTTTTTGTATCCATTCAGCAAGCCTGTGCCTTTGGTTGGAGCATTTAATCCATTCACATTTAAAATAATTATTGATATGTATGTTGCTATTACCATTTTCTTAATTGTTTTGGGTTTGTTTTTGTAGGTCCTTCTCTTCTCTTGTGTTTCCCACTTAGAGAAGTTCCTTTAGCCTTTGTTGTAGAGCTGATTTGGTGGTGCTGAATTCTCTTAGCTTTTGCTTGTCTGTAAAGCTTTTGATTTCTCCGTCGGATCTGAATGAGATCCTGGCCGGGTAGAGTAATCTTGGTTGTAGGTTCTTCCCTTTCATCACTTTAAGTGTATCATGCCACTCCCTTCTGGCTTGTAGAGTTTCTGCTGAGAAATCAGCTGTTAACCTTATGGGAGTTCCCTTGTATGTTATTTGTCGTTTTCCCTTTGTTGCTTTTTTCTTTGTCTTTAATTTTCGTCAATTTGATTACTCTGTGTCTCAGTGTGTTTCTCCTTGGGTTTATCCTGACTGGGACTCCGTACTTTCTGGACTTGGGTGGCTATTTCCTTTCCTATGTTAGGAAAGTTTTCAACTATAATCTCTTCAGCTATTTTCTCTGGTCCTTTCTCTCTTTCTTCTCTTTCTGGGACCCCTATAATGTGAATGTTTGTGTATTTAATGTTGTCCCAGAGGTCTCTTAGGCTGTCTTCATTTCTTTTCACTCTTTTTTCTTTATTCTGTTCCATGGCAGTGAATTCCACCATTCCGTCTTCCAGGTCACTTATCCGTTCCTCTGCCTCAGTTATTCTGCTATTGATTCCTTCTAGTGTATTTTTCATTTCAGTTATTGTATTGCTCATCTCTGTTTGTTTGTTCTTTAATTCTTCTAGGTCTTTGTTAAACATTTCTTGCATCTTCTCAGTCTTTGCCTCCATTCTTTTTCCGAGGTCCTGGATCATATTCACTACCATTATTCTGAATTCTTTTTCAGGAAGGTTGCCTATCTATCTCCACTTCTTTTAGTTGCTTTTCTGGGGTTTTATCTTGTTCCTTCATCTGGTACATAGTCCTCTGCCTTTTCATTTTGTCTGTCTTCCTGTTAATGTGGTTTTCATTCTACAGGCTGCACAATTGTAGTTCTTCTTGCTTCTGCTCTCTGCCCTCCAGTGGATGAGGCTAGCTTGCATTAGAATTTTCATATGAAAATCTTGAACTAAGAAAGTAGTGGTAGCAAGGACAGGTGGAAAATGTTAGGAACATTATGGTCTAAAGATTTGGTGACTGATAACATGTGAAGTAAACAAGAAGAACTGCATAGTGTCTCCACAGTTCCTGGAAGGTGGTTCTTACCATGATAGTGAATACTGCAGAAAAAGAAACAAGTTTGTAGGAAAAGATCATGGATTCACTTTAGGAATCGTAGAGTTTGCAGTATTTCTGGGACTTAAAGTAGATAAGTCTCAGTGGCATGTATATGTGTTTATATATATACGGGTTTAAAGATCAGGGTAGATGTTCAAAATGAGTATAAAGGTTGGAACTTAAATTGTAACATGGATGAGATCAGGCAAAAAGCGAAGAGTGCCAAAGACCAGAACCATGGAGAATCCAGCATTTAAACAAAGCAGAGAGAAAGTAAAGGGGAGGAGGGTGGAGTGGAAGTAGTGGGTGCAGGAAGGAGAGGCAGGCTAGACAGACAGAACTTGGAGATAATATTCTAAAGCATTTTCAGGACAGCATAGATTAGACTATAAATTGCCTTCTGTGTCCATTTTTTACTCTTTCTTTTAGAAGGGGAACTCCAGGTTTTAACTGGGTGCATACATTGCAGCCTAGCTAGTCCTTGCATCTCAGTTTGCCTTGCAGTGGATATGACTTTGTGTCTAAGTTTGGGCTGATGGGATGTGCACAAATGATGTGTGCCACTTCTAGGTCATCACCTAAAATGTGAAGCCACTTACTGGGGACTTTCACCCCCACATCCAGCAGGCTGGAAGCACATGTGGAGGTGAGCACACTTAGCAGTAGACTGTTTTATGAGAGAGAAATAAATTAACTTAGTTTAATACATTGTGTTTTAGCCTCTCTTTGTTATAGCAGTTTAGCCAAACCATAACAAATTGGGTCAAAAGTTGTTATTTGTAAATGAATGAACAGGAGTGGGGAAAACTTGGGTGTGGATCTCCCGATTCTGTCACTTGGGAGAGTTGCACAGGGTTTTGATATTGGAACAATAGAAATAAAACTGATCATAGTTGTCTGCTAGGTGCCACAGTGAGCAGTGTTTACCCAGAAGTAATTTAAGCACTGTTTATATATTTTAACTGTAAAAGTCTATCAATATCCAGGACCAGATCGCTTTACTGGTGAGTTCTACCAAACATTTAATGAAGAATTAATACCAGTCCTTCTCAAAGTCTTCCCAAAAACATCAGTACAGATGGGACCGCTTCCAAACTCATTTTACAAGGCCAGCATTACCCCTATACCAAAACCAGACAAGGATGCCACAAGAAAATTGCAGACCAATAACCCTGATGAACATAGATGCAAAAGTCCTCAACTATATGTTAGCAAATCAAATTCAGCAATACATTAAAAGGATCATACTCCATGATCAACTGGGATTTATTCTGGGGACGCAAGGATGATTCAGCATCTGCAGATCAATCAGTGTGAACACCACAATAACAAAATGAAGGATAAAAATCATATGATCATCTCAGTAGATGCAGAAAAAGCATTTGACATAATTTAACATTCATTCATAATAAAAACACTCAACAAAGTGGCTGTAGAGGGAACATGCCTCGGCATAATGAAGGCCATACTATGGCCACAAGCTATACATCATAATCAACAGTGAAAAACTGAAAGTTTTTCCCCTAACATCATGAACAAGATGAGGTTGCCCACTCTCACCACTTATTTAACATAGTACTGGAAGTCCCTAGCCAGAGCAGTTAGGCAAGAAAAGAAATAAAAAGCATCCAAGTTAGAAGGGAAGAAGTAAAATGTTCTCTGTTTGCAGGTGACAGGATACTCCATATAGAAAACCCTCAAGACTCCACTAAAAAACTGTTAGGGGCTTCCCTGGTAGCGCAGTGGTTGAGAGTCCGCCTGCCAATGCAGGGGACACGGGTTGTGCCCAGGTCTGGGAAGATCCCACATGCCACAGAGCGGCTGGGCCCGTGAGCCATGGCTGCCGAGCCTGCGCGTCCAGAGCCTGTGCTCCGCAACGGGAGAGGCCACAACAGAGAGGCCCGCATACAGCAAAAAAAAAAAAAAAAAAAACTGTTAGAACTGTTCAACTAATTCAGTAAACTTGCAGGATACAAAATCAATATACAAAAATCAGTTGTGTTTCTATACACTAATAACAAATTAGAAGAGAATTTTTTTTAATTCTACATAAAACTGCATCAAAAAGAATAAAATACCTAGAAAGAAATTTAACCAAGGAGGCAAAAGACTCTTATGCTGACAACTGTACAACATTGATGAAATATATTAAAGACACTAATAAATGGAAAGATACTCTGTGCTCATGGATTGGCAGCATCAATATTGGTAAAATGTCCATACTGCCCAAAGCAAGCTTTAATGCAGTTTCCATCAAAATTCCAATGGCATTTTTCACAGAACTAGATTAAACAATGCTAAAATTTTTAGGAACCACAGCAGATCCTGAATAGCCAAAGGAATCCTGAGAAAAGAGAACAAAGCTAGCAGCATCACATTTCCTGATTCCAAATGATATTACAAATATGTAGGAATCAAAACAGTATAGTATTGATGTGAAAACAGGTACATAGATCAATGGAATAGAGAATCCAGAAATAAACCCATACACAGACACACACACACACACACACACACACACACACACACACACACACACACACACACACACACACACAGTCAATTAATTTACCACAAAGCAGCCAAGAATATATAATAGGGAAATACTGTTGAGAAAAGTGGACAGGCACATGCAAAAGAATGAAACTGGACCACTATCTTACACCATACACAAAAATCGACTCAAAATGAATTAAAGACTTTAAAATAAGACCTGAAACCGTGGAACTCCTAGAGAAAAACATAGATAGTAAGCCCTTCGACATTCGTCTTGGTGATGAGTTTTTGAATTGGACACTAAAGGCAAAGGAAACCATCAACAAAATGAAAAGGCCACCTATAGAATGGGAGAAAAATATTTGCAAACCGTGTATCTGATAAGGGGATAATACCCAAAATATATAATGAATTCATATAACTCAATAGAAAAAAAAACTCAGTAGAAAAAAAAATCTGATTTTAAAATGGGCAGAGGATCTGAATAGACATTTATTTATACAAAGAAGATATACAGATGGCCAACAGATACATAAAAAGGTTCCTCAACGTCACTAATCATCAGGCAAATACAAATCAAAACCACAATGAATTGTCACCTCTTACCTATGAGAATGGCTGCTATCAAAGATATAAGAAATAATAAGTGTTGGCAAGGATGTGGAATAAAGGGAACCCTCGTGCACTATTGGAGGGGATATAAATTGGTGCAGTCTCTGTGGAAGACAGTATGGAGGTTCCTTAAGAAATTAAAAATAGGACTGCCATGTGATCCAGCAATTTTACTTCTGGGGGTTTATCTGAAGGAAACAAAAATCCTAACTCAAAAAGTTATCTACACCTTGTGTTCACTGCAGCATTATTTACTGTAGCCAAGACAGGAAAATAACCTAAGTGTCTATCAACAGATGCATGGATAAATAAAATGGGGTGGGTGTGTGGGTGTGTATATACACACACACATATGCACACATAATGCAGTGGATTATTATTTAGCTATTAAAAGAAGAAGAAAGTCCTGCCATTTGCAACAACATGGATGACCTTGAGGGCATTATGCTAAGTGAGATAAATCAGAGAAAGACAAATACTGTATTATCTCACTTATATGAAGAGTCTCAAAATTCACAGGTGACAGAAAACAGATGGGGGGGGGGCGAGGAATGGGTAAAGGTGGTCAAAAGGTAGAAACTTCCATTTATAAGATAAGTAAGTCTTGGGGATATAATATACAGTATGGTGACTAGGAGGAAAAAATCAATCAATAAACAACAGTTTTTACAGAACCGAATATAAAAGTTAATCTTGACAAAATAGAGAAGCTGGCAATTTAAGAGGTAGAGGGAGTAATGGGAAGGTAGAGAAAGTATCTTATAAAGTAGAGGAATTTGATGGAACAAGAAACAGGTTTTAAATACAAACATATTTACAAAGAAACAGAAACTGCTATTTGAAGTATAAGACATGGGGAGGATGTGGGAAAGGGATGTGCTCCCTGCTAGGGCAGCATCCATGCAGCAGGGAGTCAGAAGGTAATCTCTGAAGTTAATAACTCAAATAGTGGCATGAGTATAGTACTTAGAGCCACGGAAATAATCACTAGAACTAATAACTACTGAAAATGGTTTCCTCAGGAGAGGGGTGAGGCCAGATATACTTAAGTTCTCCAATAACTGCATCAAGTATCAAAAAATCATTTTCTTTTAATATCCTTTTCCACGTTGACAAAATTGGTTTATCTTTTTTAGAAGAACTGGTTTGAGTTCATTAACTTTATTCCTAACATTTTATTCTTTTTAATGCTATTATCAATGGAATTCTTTTTACCGCGAGTTTTTTGGTGTGTATTCTGAGTTCTGTGATTAGTTTGTATTACAATTAGAAAAAAAAGATGATTTATATAAAATTTTTAATACTTTTATCAGATTTTTGGGGTTGCATATAGCAGAAGTTGACTCTAACAAGTAGAAAAGGAATTTTTGAAGATGTTGGACTAGTCAGAGAATCAATAGGAAAGCTGGAGGACCAGGCTCAGAAGAGGCCAGAGCTATGGTAGCTGTAAGACTCTAGATAGCAGGAACTTCTCAACTCTCTCTTCTGGGTGATAACACAGAAATAAATGAGCTCTGACTTCTTGTTGTCTTTCTTTTGTTCTCTCTAATCAAGATTCAAAATCCAGAAGTGAGCGTCCTGCTTTGATGCCTGGCAAGGAAAGTACATGGCACCTTAAGTTACAGTTCTAGGAGTCCACACAATGGGGACAAATGATTACCCAGAATGAAATTAGGGTGCTGTTATCAAAAGAAGGGAAGTCTGGCAGCTAAAAAGCAACAGATATTCACTATGATATTTAACTTTTTGTTAATGCAGAATTACAGTTTACAATGTTAGTCATAAAAACAGTTATCAATATTGAATAAGAAATAATTTGTTTTGCTAAAAATAGAATTACCATATGATCCAGCAGTCCCACTCCTGGGCATATATTCCAGACAAAACTATAATTCAAAAAGATACATGCCACCCCTATGCTCATAGCAGCACTGTTCACAATAGCCAAGACATGGAAACAACCTAAATGTCCATCAACAGATGAATGAATAAAGAAGATGTGGTACCTATATACAATGGAATACTACTCGGCCATAAAAAAGAACGAAATAATGCCATTTGCAGCAACATGGATGGACCTAGAGATTTTCTGACTTACTTAACTTAGTATGATAGAGAAGGACAAATACCATATGATTTATATGTGGAATCTAAAATATGATACAAATGAACCTATCTATGAAACAGAATCAGGGACATAGAGAATAGACTGGTGGTTGCCCCAGGGCAGGGGGGTGGGGGGGGGCAGTGGGAGAGGGTAGGAGTGGGAATGTGGGATTAGCAGATGTAAACTACTATGTATAGAATGGGTAAAAACAAGGTCCTACTGTATAGCACAGGGAACTGTATTCAATATCCTGTGATAAACCATAATGGAAAAGAATATGAAAAAGAATATATACTGTATATGTATATAGCTGAGTCACTTTTGCTGTATAGCAGTAATTAACACAACATTGTAATTCAATAAAAAATAAATTTTAAAATTTGTTTTGGATACAATGGTCCCAATTATTGTCACTTAACCTGTGTTGGAGTACTCACCACACTGAAGTTCTCACTCACAGATTTCTCTCTCACTTAACTGTAAGTTCCATATGTTCCATAATGCAGTTAAATTCAATTAGAAAAAGAGAAAACAGACTTTTCTAGTCATATTGAGGAGGACTTTGTGATAATGTAACACTTGCTAAAATGTCTGTCATCTCCTTCTTGGTTTACCTAATCAACTTGTACTTACTCAAGGCTCAGCTCAAGCATAACCTCATCCAGAAGGACTTTCTTACACTCTCCTAACCACATCCCATTATGGTTTACAGACCACTCATCACTGTGCATAACGCTATTGTTCTCATCCCACTGTGTCATACTGGTTGACTTGTCTGTCTCTCACACCAGCCAAACTGGCAGGCTCTATCTTGTTTTGTGTCTATGCATCAAACATTCAGTAAATATTTGTTGAATGAGTGAATGGATTTGCCAGCAGAAAGGGGGCAGGGCATTCCATATTCCAACAAGTGTAAAGTCATGGCACCTGGTACACTGAGGAATGGTGACATTCCAGAGGATTAGAGTATTGAAAGATTAATGGGAAAAGAGACTGGTGAATTTGACTAGAGTTTGTCTCTACAGGACCATGCATGCCAAGTTTAGACAATTCCATAGGCCTCAGGAACAGAAGAATGAGTGAGACTTGGCAATGGGAGGAGGACAGGACACAAGAGGTTATTTGGTGAATAAATACGGGTTGGGCTGGAGCTAGCAGAGAACCTTTCCATGGTGGAGTGTTGCTATCGGTGGAAGTTAGAGAGGTTCAGACTTGGTTTGGGAGCAAATTCACCCACCATGCACTAGGTACTTTTTTAGATACTGGGGACACAATAGTGGATAATATGAACAAGATTTCTACTCCCATTGAGTTTTTACTCTAATAAGGGAAGACAGATAAAAACAATAGACACAAAGGTATGCGTACACATGCTCGAAACTAGAGTGCCATGTTGCAAGTAAAATGTTCCACGACAGCACTCTCTGCATGAAGCATTGAGAGCAAGCTGGAGAGAATTTCCCTAGATGATAGCAGATACCCTCCTTTCCTAGCCCACATCCCAGCCATTTACTGCTAAGTTTTTGTAAGTGTAATGACCAATATTGTACATGTTCTTTAGGAATTTGTCTAAAATAAAAGGTTTGTAAGTTCTAGATTTTACAAATGTGTGTATTACTTATGCACTCTCCAAAAAGTGTTGCAAGGAAGAAAAAAAGATAATTTTGTCGCAGTAATACTTTCTTCTTCAGCAAAAGTGATTTCCTTCCCAACCCTCCCTGCTTTATACTACATAGGGATCTTCTTTTTTAAAGCTTAATTGAGTAAATATATGATAGTATAAATAAAAGTCAGTCATTGCCTATGTTATTGGCAAGTTGTGTTTCTAGTTTACATTTCTAGTGCCTGAAAAATAATCTGGTGTTTTTACAGCTTAGTCTCTAACCTTGCCAGCTGTTCGGGGCTTTTCCTTCACTAGAATGGACTCCGGTAGTAAAGGAGTTTTGCCTCTGCCAAGCGCCCTGGCTTTCACTCTCTTCTCCTGGTTGTGGGCGTCGTTTAATGACAAAGGCTCTTTCCTCTTTTCCAGGGTGCTGATAAGACTGTGAAAGGTCCAGATGGACTGACTGCCTTTGAAGCCACTGACAACCAGGCAATCAAAGCCCTTCTTCAGTGATGGACGGATGGGCTAACAGCTCTGGAAGAATGACTCTCCTGTGGCCTCACACTGCTGCCTGTCTGTCTGTCACTCTCTATCTGCCAGCTTCTTCAGCTAAAATACTTCTAGAGGGGTGAGGGGAGAGAGAAATTCATAACAAATCAGACTACCAGAAAAAAAACAATGTTTGGGAGGAGAGGAGAAAAACAAGATCAGGCTTTTACTAGGATTCCTGATCAGGTTAGCCTCTTTTCCATTTCCAGTAAAAAAAACACAGCTTATACCCATGGGAGAGCAAAGACAAAATATACCATTAACGTTTGACCTTTTCAGCTCCCTGGCTAATTTATTAATTAGATTGCGTTGAGGGTCTGACTATACCAAGGCCAACTATACATTTGGTAGCCCCATCTGTGCGAGCAGTAGTGGCTGCTGTGACGTAACTTAGGGTGCTGAGATAAGCAATTAGCTCTAGCCTTCTGCCTTAAGATTCACTCTAGTGGGGATCTCCCGGCATAGTTAAGAGCGCTGCCTGTGGTTGGTGACCAAATCTTCCCTCGGTGACTTCCAGCTTTATGTGAAAGCTCATTTAAGGCGAGGAGGGGCACACTCCTAAACTGCTGGGCGGCTGAACTTTGGATTTCCTCTCCCCCTTCACATGGATTTCATGTATCTTTAGATAAAACTGACTAGTTTTATTTATAAAATCTCAAAATTTTGGAAGTCTAAAGGAGAAATCATTCCAGTATGCATATTTTTTTTTCCTCTAGATTCAGACATTTATAGAACATTGAAAACACTTTCAAACTCCTGCTGGTAGTAAAAGGGGATTTAAAAATAGAATCATAGCCATAAGCCTGTTAGCATCATAAAGAGAGAACAGTTGTCTTAGTACCTATGGATTTTCTTCATTTGCTATTTGAATGGATTGGCCTCAGTTGTGTTTGGAGAATCGAGGAACATTCTTTGGAATGCCTCTCTCAGACCCATCCTGGATGCTGATTACTTATTGCACCAAAGCTATCACTGGGGTGAGATTTACTGTTTGGACAAACTTAACCCCATCCCTTAAAAATATGCGTGTTACCAAGTTTCCCTGAGGTGTTGATAGGCTTCTGCTGAATGTATGCCAACCCACCTGCATAATATATATTTTTTCTTTTCTATATTATGCATTGCATAAAATGTGAGAACTTCAAATTGTATTCTGTGTTCTTAAAATACAGTGCCCTAAAATGGTGTTCTTGGGACCTGCAGAAAATATTTAGACACATTTTCTAATGTTTATTTCATGAGCAGTACAGCTAATTAAAACATATACCCTTAAATTTGCTGTCCTGCATATAAAATATTAAGATTCCCTTGACTTGCCATCCGTATAAGCTTACTAAAAATATAAGGGTTTTTCCTTAGCCATGTCATGCAATAATTGAATGTACCTCAAATTTTTAAAACGGGGGAGGGTGGGTGAGGGACTTGTATTCAGATTGTGGATAACAAAGAATTAATGATGATTTTTTAAGGCAATGTAGCATTCTACAGCAGGGTTAAACTAGTACCAAGTCAGCCTGGCCAACAAGTCTTACTGACCACTTGCTGATTGGTTGGTTGGTGTGTGGGTTTGTGGGTTTGTGTGTGTGTATTTTTCCCCATGAACCCTTTTTTTATCCTGTGGCTTTTTCACTTAAAACTAGCCTAACCCTGTAATTTTCCTGCATCCAAGAAAACAATCACAAAATGCTGGTTTAAATACTTTGATACGTTTGGCTAATTCTGCTGTCTTAATGCAGCCTATTTATTAGAGTTGGATTAAAAGTCGGTAATCAGTACTTCATAGCATCACTGAACTGAAACACAGAGCTATCCTCACTGAAGACGGAGGGCACTCTATCAGACTGTAACTGTCAGCGTAGTGACAAGCTGTTTTGATATCTCTGTTTCCACTTCTTGGCATACTGCTGTTTAAAAGGCTTGGATTTTACTCTCTACGCAGTTTTACCTTTACTCTCAAAGTATTTTTTGTAGTTGGCTGCTGCAGAGAGTGCATTGTCCTGTCATTCCTAAACCTGGTCTGCTTCCACAGTCACCTGGTCTGGAGACCACGTGATTCTGTGTACCGTTTATCCTCATGTTCCTTGTAATGCAGTAGAGGCTACTCTGCCTTCCCTCTTCCTTCTCAGCCATTTTGTAAACCCCATAATTATGAAGCAGTTGCTTGAGAAAATAACAGATAAACAGAATAGACTGACCAAGATGGTTTAGTTTCTTTTTTTTAACTAGGTTATTTATAATGTATTTCTGAACCACTTGGCAGAGAAATTCACAACACTTAATGTTCATATTTTGACTAAAGGAAGCTAAAACCTTGTCTGCTTTTTGGTACTACATGCATTAGTAAAAGATTAAGTAAGTTTTGTTCTCCACTGAAGTAATATTTAACATCTCAGAAAAAATCTTGCATGTTCTGTAGTTTTGTATTAAGTCAGTCATATCGTATGCACTGTATCAAGTGAAAACAGGTGGCTTACCTGTCTACATTAGTATACTAACAGATTCCCCCTTGCAGCTTCAGACTGGTATCTGTAGACTTACAGTTGAGCTACGGCACGAGAATCGATGCAGTAGTTCACAGCTCACCTTCTAAACCCAGTGGGGCATGAAGGAGAGGAGAGGTAGGTGGGTGCAGTGAGTGGAAGCTGCCAGCAAGTACGTCCTTGATTCATTGATTTCTTTCCCCCAAATAATGGATTTCAAATCTATATGTACCTATTTGATTTTTTTTCCCCTAAATCTTCAACTGAGCTGCTGTTTTCTTCCATGCAATACTGTATACTCGATTGTGTATAGAAGAAGCTGGTGAGAGTGCCCTCCTGCATAAGTAACTGCAGTGTTTTGCATGCAAAATTTTAAAAAATTTAAATTGTCCTGATTCTATTTTGTAAATGGAGAAACAATCATATCTTTCTAAGCAGTAATGGAGGAAGACTAGTGCTTTGTGCATTTTGATATATTTGAGTTCATTTTTTCCACAATGTAATGCGTTTGACACAATTGGGTTTCTCATATTATCCTAGTTCATGTACATCAGAATGCTAAATAATATTGTGTTGAAGTTTTGTGTTGCAAGAACAAATGGAATAAACTTGAATTGTGCTACAGCCAGCGTGTCAGCGTTTCCCTCACTCCGTTACTATCGCCTTCCTCCTCCAGTCTTCTCTACAACTGTATCGGTGCTTTGACTCAAACTTTTAATTAATCTGAATTTTCCCCCTCTATTCCACTTCTGGAAAAAAATAAGTGGAAAGAAAATAGGACATAGGAAAGATTCAATAGAAATAAACTATATTACTTATCTCATCTAGAGGTTTTGCTCTTCTCGCAGTTGCCTGATACAAATCGTTTGCCTGTAATAAATGTTGAGTAGTTACTAGGAGCAAGCTGTAGCTAGGAAATACTAGAGTGTCAGGATCTTAATAGGTGTTAAAGAAAACAGGGTCACAGTAAACCTCTTTAATCCTTTCATATGCTCATTTAAGCTATCGCAGAACTTTCACGTAGCACAGTATATCAGACTGTTAGATCTTTTTTTCTTCTTCCTGTTAAGACCAGTGATTCTCAAAATGTGGTCTCTAGACGAGCAACCATGACCAGGGAACTTGATAGAAATGCCCAGCAATCCGTGTTGTAATAAAGCCTCCAGGTGATTCAGATGCACACAAATTTGTACGAGACAATTAAGAGAAAAAGAAATAGTCAAAAAGCTTCTAAGTAGGATGTCATCAAGGGTGGCTTTCTAGAGAGTAAATGGAAGCTGTAACACATGAGACAGCAAAACTCTGGACACCCAAGAAAATCTTAAGATGAACTTCAAAGCTACGTTCTGGGCAAAAGAAGTCGGGTTAAGATGTAACAGTGGCTCCAAAAATGTAACACTGGTAAGAATGACCCTTCACGGGGCTTCCCTGGTGGCGCAGTGGTTCAGAGTCCGCCTGCCGATGCAGGGGACACGGTTTCATGTCCCGGTCCGGGAAGATCCCACATGCCGCGGAGCAGCTGGGCCCGTGAGCCATGGCCACTGAGCCTGCGCGTCCGGAGCCTGTGCTCCGCAACGGGAGAGGCCACAGCGGTGAGAGGCCCGCGTACCGCAAAAAAAAAAAAAAAGAATGACCCTTCATTATTAGGGATTTTTCCCTGAAGGATGTCCCATCAATTGCCATGGACAGTATTTCCACAGTCCCCAGCTATGGTGTTACAGTCCCCATAGCTGAATTGCTGAGGCTTGAGCCTTGCTCAAGTCCTTTGAGTTCCAAAGTGGAGTGAGGGAAGCATGCAAGGACGTTGGGGAGATAATGTCGTGACCCTCCTTATTTCATGCTGAGCATATTGCGGGTCACTGGCAGGGCTCTAATCACTTAGCTGTGCCCCTGTCGGCTTCTGCCTAGCTAGTCCTACAGCAGGAGAGCCCTTTGGGAGACCAGTTGCTGCTTTTCAACTCTGCTTCCCTGGGCTGTCATTAGTGCCTTAAACATGGATCCTCCACTGCAGTGGGTGCACCACTGGCTCAGAAACAGCCACCTTTGTGCCAGCGAACCATCTCCTGTTTTAAATTTACCATCTTCCCCAGACACTAACGGGGTAATCACACATCAGCCATAGGATATCTTTCTTCAAGGCTTTTACTTCATTGCAGTATAATTACTGATTGAAAATAGAATTTATCATCTTTAATGGCACCTGATACATGGCAGACATTCACTGTATTTGTTCTGAACTAATGTCAAACCATTATACAGTCAAATGCGAGGTAAGCTTTGTTTTAGTAAATCCTGGCTAAAGGATTACTGGCTTTTGGGACCATGGGGCTACACCTAAGTGTCACTGTACTCAAATATTGGCCAAGCAGCCTCAAAAGTACTACTGAAATTTCAAACCCAAATCAATGAAGTAGAGACAAATATCACAGTCACAAAGATTCACTGAGGAAACGCTGACCATGGGGTCAAATGCAGGTCACTGAGCTATTTGTGGCATATACTAAAGCACAGCTGTAAATAGAGTAGCAACACAAAGGACTGTCTGGTCACCCCAGCAACTTCTATGCATTCAGCAGCTGCAGCAGCGAGGGTATTCTTATTGACACCATTTGGATAGAATGATGGGTCACACGTCTGGCAACAGCATCTTATCACACAAAGGAAAATAATGCATAGACAATTCCTAGCAACTGGATGCTGATATTATTACTAGATAACTTTTTTCTTTTTTAAAGAAACTGTGTTTCACTAACAAATCTGAGAATGTATCTGTATATCCTTCTCCGGATATCTAGTAATGTCCCATGTGTTTATGCAAATCCCCTGTGGCAGGCCACCAAGTCTAGCTATGTGCCACTGCTGGTGATTTGCTAGTCTAATTTCAGTAAGCTTGAAAGTACTCAGATCTAAGTTAACTTATATTAATTTTACTACTAAAATTTTTTAAATAGTTATTGTATTACAGCTAGTTGTGCTGAGAACTTTTTACCACATTATTCAATTTTCACAATAATCATATGTTTAAAAAAAAAAGACTAAGGTTAAAAAACTTGCAGTAAACAGCTCATGAATAGTACTATTTAGTTCTGTCCGATTTTAGAGCCCACATTCCCGATTTTAGAGCCCACATTCCTTCAAATTAAATGAAGAGTAAAAGCCATTCTCACCCATATATCCAAAACCAATGCTCATACCTACTCCCTTGCAGAAAGCTCAGAGAGGCTCTGCAGCCCTGGTGCCCTTTTTTTTTTCCCTCTTAGCAATAGATCTCCAGAACTTATTTTGCATAACTGAAACTTGGTAACCTTTAACCAACACCTCCCCATGTTCCCCTCCCCCAGCCTTTGGCAATCCCCATTCTGTCTCTGCTTCTATGAGTTTGACTATTTTAGATTCCACACATAACTTCTTTTTCTGGCTTATTTCACTTAGCATAATGCCCTCAAGGTCCATCTATGTTGTTGCAAATGGCAGAATTCCCTTCTTTTTCCAAGGCTAAATAATATTACACCTTATGTACATACCACATTTTCTTTATCCATTTGTATATCAATGGACATTTGTTTCCATGCCTTGGTGATCACGAATAATGCTGCAAGGAACGTGGGAGTGCGTTCAACTATCAACTATCTCTTTGAGATCTAGATTTCACTTCTGTTGGCTATATACCCGGAAAAGGGATCACTGGATCAAATGGTAATTCTATTTTTAATCTTTTGAGGAACCTCCATATTGTTTTCCATAGTAGCTGCACTGATTTACATTCCCACAAAGTACAAGTGTTCCCTTTTCTCCACATCCTTGCCAACATTTATTACAACACGGATTGCTGGGCATTTCCATCAAGTTCCCTGGTCTAACAGGCGTGAGGTGGTATCTCATGCTTTTGATTTGCATTTCCCTGATGATTAGTGACATTGAGCTCCTTTTCATTCATCTGTTGGCCATTTGTATGTCTTATTTGGAGAAACATCTATTCAGGTCCTTTGCCCATCTTTTAATGGAGTTATTTGGGGACTTTTTTGGCTATTGAATTATAGGTGTTCCTTATATATTTGAATATTAACTCCTTGTCAGATATACGATCTGCAAATATTTTCTCCTATTGCGTAGGTTGCCTTTTCATTTTGATGGTTTCTTTTGCTGTGCAGAAGCTTTTTAGTTTTATGTAGTCCCACTTGTCTTGTTTTGCTTTTGTTGCCTGTGCTTTTGATGCCATATCAAAGAAATCATTGTACAGTTCAATGTCAGAAGCTTTTTCCTTACGTTTTCTTAGTCGTATTGTTTCAGGGTTTGTGTTTAAGTCTTCGATCCATTTTGAGTTGATTTTTGTATATGGTGTGAGATAATCCAATTTTATTCTTTTACATGTGGATATCCAGTTTTCCCCACACCGTTTATTGAAGAGACTCTTTTCACCATTGAGTCTTCTTGGCTCCCTTGTCCAATATTAGTTGACCATACATATATGCCAGGGTTTATTTCTGGTCTCTTTTATTCTTTTTCATAGTCTGTCTGTTTTTATGCTAGTACTCTACTGTTTTTGATTACAGTAGCTTTGTAATACATTTTTAAATGAGGGAGCATTTCAGCTTTGTTCTTCTTGCTCAGAATTGCTTTGGCTATTCGGGGTTTTTATGGTTCCAAATGAATTTTTAAGATTGTTTTTCTATTCCTGTAAAAATGTCATTGGGATTTTGATAAGGATTACACTGAATCTATAGATCACTTTGGTAAATACTGACGTTTTAACAATATTAATTCTTCCTATCCGTGAACACGGGACATCGTTCCATCTGTCTTTATTTCTTTAGTCAGTGTTTTCTAGGTTTTAGTGTACAAGTCTATCACCGTTTTGGTTGATTTTATTCCTAAGTATTATATTCTTTTTTTTTTACACTATTGTAAATGGAATTTTCTTAATTTCCTTTTGGTTGGTTTGTTTGTGGCCACCCATGTGGTTTGTGGGATCCTAGTTCCCTGACTCAGGATTGAACCTGGGCCTTCAGCAGTGAGAGTGCAGATTCCTAACCACCAGACCGCCATGGAATTCCCCTTAATTTCCTTTTTGGATAGTTGTTTGTGTATAGAAATGCAGCTAGTTTTTGTAGGTTGATTTTCGTGTCCTTTGACTTTACTGAAATTGCCTGTTAGTTCTAACAAATTAAAATTAAGTTCTTGAAATTAAACTGTAACACTATGAACCTGGAAACCCTATCATATACCCAGGCTTATCAAAAATTACTATTTAAGGGAGTTAGATCACCATTTTAACTGATCATCTATTGTGGTCTGGGCATCATGCCAAGTATTTCATGTGAACTGACTCATTTAATCTTCATAAAAACCCTATGAGGTAGGACTATTGTTATCTGTTTTCAAATGAGAAAACTAAAGCTCAGAGAAGTCAGGTAACTTGCATGTGGTCACACAGCCAGTTAGTGGTAGTCTGGATTTAAACTCAGTCTGACTCTAAAGTTTGTGCTCTCTACACCTTATATTGCCTCTCCAACTCTCACTGAACCAACCTATGACATTTTATTCAGTAAATGCAGTGTTTTCCAAGTTCTTAAAAAGATACTTAGCAAAAATTTTATGAGTTTATGATTTTAAGCAATTAGATGAAAAATATCATGTAACATGCCTTGATCAATTACTTCTTATGATGAAATCAAATTCTGCAGAGATGAAATTTAGTTTTCAGTTTGAGAAATAGAAATACTTGAATGTAATATATTTTGGCAGTCTAGAATTATTATGATATAGATCAAGAATCAGCAAACTATGGCCCACAGCTCTAACCTGCCCTATCACCTGTTTTTTATAAATAAAGTTTTATTGGAACACAGCTTATACCCATTCTCTTACATATGATCTATGGCTACTTCTACTTCATTAGCAGAGGTGAGTAGTTGCGACAGAGACTTTATGGCTCACAAAGCCTAAAATATTTACTCTCTGGCCCTTCACAGAAAAAGCTTGCCAACTCCTGATATAGATGTTTAGTTGGGATAGATTGAGGAAAACTCTGTAGGATTAGCCAGGACCTAATTAGAGAGTGATGAGCAAGTCATGGGAGAATGTAACCTGTTAATTGAAGCAACTTAAAAGCCAAGCCTATAAATAATGCACCTCTCTTCATACCTAGGGTAGATTGTTACAGTAATGATCCCCAGTGAATCATGCCTGGGTATCCGGGCCCTCGTGCAACCCCTTCCCAAACTGACTCTTGGGCTCGGCCATGTGACCTACCAGGGCCAAATGGGACAGCAAACATGAAGCCAGCAGAAGCATGAACAGGTGCTTCCTTGTTGGGGCATGCCCCCTTAGGTCTCAGCATGGAAACAAGCCCAGAGTTATATCTCAGGAGAGACCACATGAGGAACTGAGGTGTCCCAGTCCACAGTCCCAGCTACCCGCCAGACAGGTGCGTGAAGCCATCTTGAACTATCCAACACCAGCTGAGCCCCCAGATAACTGCAGCTGCAAGTGACCCCAGGTGAGATCCGAAGAACCACCAGCTGCACCCAGCTCAAACTGCAGAATCATGGACAAATATACAGTGGTTGTTTTAAGCCACTAGGCTTTGGGGTATTTTTATGCAGCAAGAGACACCTGATGCAACACCCTAGATGAAGGAAATCTACTGATGAGGGCTCAGGAGCAGTACCTGGGGGCAAGAAGACATGTCTAATTGAAAAGAAAGTGAATTTTTAAAATATACACACCTGCGAGATACAAACAACTACAAAGAAGGGCCCAGGATTTCCTTTTCTTTCAGACTCTTGAAGAAGAGAAAAATAGCTTAAAAGCAAAAACCTTTGGCTTTCTGTCTAGGAAAGGTTAAGTGCTATAAATAAACTCTTGTGTTTCTACAGAATCCTTTTTATCCCTTTCTATCTGCCCAGACAGAGAAAGTGTCTCCTGCATCCTGGTAGGTTTTTCCTTTTGCCTCTTGGAGGAGTCAAAGGCTAATGGGGACTTGCTGGTATGAGCCAAACACCCGTGCCAAGCTAGCGGCTTTATGGCGAAGTAACAGCTTAAATAGTATGGGGAGGGGGTGGAAAAAGGGGGCAGCACGGCATGAAATAAAGAAGAGCCACAAGGGCTGAGACTCTCATCTGTGATTCCCACGCTAACCGCCAGGTGAGCCAATGCTGGCCTTCCTGCCAGACATGAAGGCAAGGGGGCCCTCAAGCATGGCCAGCAGGGTGTGGGCATGAGAGCTGCATCCGGAATGGCAACAGCAGCAAAAGGTCCCTCACCCTTAATTGTTTATCACCTCCCAGCACTCTCTCTCTCTCAGTCAAGACCTGTGGAATCGTTTCAAAGCAGCCTTCCTAAGACCCAAACCAGCCACAGCGGCTCCAGAAGCTAAAATGCCTTGGGTTACAGGGGCAAAAAGGGAGGTAGTGAGGAGAGTCAGTCCTCTAAATTGTGAGTTCATTGGTTCATTCAACAAATACTTATTGCGGATCTATATATGTCAGGCCCCGTTGTGGGCACTGTAGCGATAACAGTCAACACTACGGACATGACTCCTACCCAGATAGGGCTTACATCCTAGGAGGAGAGAAAAGACAACGGCTACTCCCTAAATAAAACCAGTACAGATGCTGACATGTGCTGGAAGGAAGTGGACAAGCTGGGCTAGGGCACACACGGTAGGGTGCTGGAGGACCTCCTGGCTCGCCTACGTCTTACTGGTTTCTGACGTTCAAGGTGTTTATACCTTCGAGGGAAATGTTTTGGCCTCAGGTAAGTAAAGCTCCACGTGGTTAGATTTTTTCCGCATTTCGGTTTATTGTGTCGGGTAATATCGATGCAGGCTAAGACATGGGAGGGAGGTGGCGAATGGCAGCAGCGCTGAGACCAGACAAGACGTTGAGCTGGCCCTCTGGTGGGGGGGGGGGGATCGCCTGGCACCCCACTAATGACCCTGCCTGCAGGGCAGGCAGGGCAGCAGTTCTCCAAGGCCATCTCTCTGCGCTGTGTGTGCTCACTGATCAAGCAGCAGCAGCAGCAGGGCCCTGCCCAAGCTCTCTAACTAGATTGCCCTAATGGGACCACGCGGGAGACAGAAGCTCAGCGCTCTCTGTAGGGAACTACTAATGCTTCCAAGTCCAGGGAGAGGTCGACCAGTGCTTGGCTTGCTTTACAAAATAGGAACGAGGTCCCCAGGCTTTGTCACCTCAAGGAGGATGTGCTTTCTAATATCTCCTCCTCACACTAAGCACAAAATGCTAGAGAGTTGCTTGTCATCTTTTTCTTACCCCCTTTTCATTTTGAATGAACCATTACATAAATCCTGTGTTCATCTCATTTCGGTAGCTGTGAGCTTAAATCTTGTTTCATGTCATTATCAGCAATTCTTTTCATGATGATAAGAATCAACACAAACCCCAGTTAAAACCTGGACATCTGCCACCCAGTTGCCACAGACAACCGAACCACTCACCCAGGAGGTATGGCTGAGGTTGGACGACGTGGAACAAAAAAGGGAATTCTTCCTGAGGATAAGCAAACCAACTGCGTATATTTTGGTTGTGTGACCCAGTGGATTCCATTTTAAAAATTTAAACTCCCTCATTTAAGATTAAAGGTGTGTGTTTTAAAAGGAGGTCTTATAGAGAACAGACTTGTAGTTGCCAAGGGGGAGGGGGTTGGGGGAGGGGTGGCGTGGGAGGTTGGCATTAGCAGTTGTAAGCTATTATATACAGAATAAACAACAAGGTCCTACCGTATAGCACAGAGAACTATATTCAGTATCCTACGATCAACCATAATGGAAAAGAATATAAAAAAAGAATGTAGGTATAACTGAATCACTTTGCTATACAGCAGAAATTAAAACATTAAAAATTAACTATAGTATTTAACTATACTTCAATAATATATATATATATATAAATTAAAAGGTCTTACTGATTAAATATTAGGGATTTGTTAAAAATCTAAAACTGCTGCCCAGAACGTTTTCATTTGATTAAATTTCCTTTTTTCTGAGATATTCACTATTATAAGAGCGACTTCACATGCCTCCTAAACTGTGGAGTGTTGAACAAAGGGAAAATATCTTTATTATGATTTCTCTCCTGCCACAGTTATTTGAGTTATACTACCTTGTGCTTCCTGACATTTTAGGAAAGAATTATGTTTGGAGCTTTGCCATGTCATAAATTAACTTGACAATCTTTTTTTTGACAAAAATCACATCCATACTTTTGGCCCCAGTCATTCTCTTTGATGTTGTTGTCTTCTTGTTAAGGAGGAAGAAACATGCTTTCACAAGCCTATTGGCTAACATGTCAAAGAGAAGCAGATTCCAGGTATAGGATAAGGGGCTGCCTGAGGATGAACTCAAGCAGACCCCCATGGAGAAACACTTCCTTTGCTCACACTGTGTTTTGTCCTTTCCTGCACAGGTTGAGACTTAACATACAGATGACTTATATCCTAGATAAACTTGTCCAGGAGCTCACACCCGGCTGAGCTGAAATGTGATTACCAGGAACTCAGACACAGTTCTCACACCAATGATAAACCAAGTTCCTTGTGTCCATAAGTAAATCCATCCAACCAAAATTGAATTAAGAGGTCCTCATTGCCCAATCCTGCTTCCTCCCTTGATGATGCTTAATGGGTCTAACAAGGATCCATTAAGACCACCCAGGCTGAGGCTTACCTGGTGGTGCAGTGGTTAAGAATCCTCCTGCCAATGCAGGGGACACGGGTTCGAGCCCTGGTCCAGGAAGATCCCACATGCCACAGAGCAGCTAAGCCCGTGTGCCACAACTACTGAGCCTGCGCTCTAGAGCCCGAGAGCCACAACTACTGAAGCCTACGCGGCTAGAGCCCGTGTTCTGCAACAAGAGAAGCTACCACAATGAGAAGCCCACGTGCCACAACGAAGTGTAGCCCCCGCTCGCCACAACTAGAGAAAGCCCATGCACAGCAACAAAGACCCAACACAGCCAAAAATAAATAAATAAAATAGATTTAAAAAAAATTTTTAAGAAAAAAAAGACCCCCCCCCCCAGGCCTCCAAGGACTAACGTAAACAGCTGATGAGCAGTACCGCCAGATTTAAACTGGATTGACTAATGAAGTCAAACGTGTGGGTGGTCAAGCAGGAAGGCGGCACTGAGAGCCCTGGTAGAATGCCAGTTTTGCAGTACAAGATGGTTATGAAATGATTCAAGATGTTTAAAGACAGACAATGTATTCTGAGAAAGCAGTTGTGTGAGGTTTTAGGAGATTTGAAAACATCCTGTTTCCAATCCTAACAGGGAGGGTTCCAGGAGCATGGAGGCATGAACAAGAAATACCCTGGAAATAAGAGTTTCAGGCCAACTTGATAGAGCCCTTCTGTGTCATAACTCCTAACATCTCATCTCATTCTCAAGGAGACATCTCCACAAAAAGCCCAGCACACCATCAACCCAAGGTACCTAGCGTTCATTTGTTATGCCAGGACTCTCCACGCTGTTGCAGAGAGAAGCTGTACACAACTAGAAGAGTTCCTTACACAGATGTTTAATATCAAAACAAGAAACAGCAACCCCAGAGCCAGCTCAGGGGTACAGACAAGAACTCAAGAGCTCCAGGAGTGCCCTCACCAGGAGAATGACTCCCAAATCCACATCTTTCTTGAAATCTCACCCAGGCTCTGGGCCCTGACCTCCAACTACTTTCTACATCCACAACTAAACCTATGATCCTCACTGCCCACCCACCCACAAAAAGAAAACATTTCATTCCTGCTAAATACGTTTATGAAAATCAATTAATTGAGTATATATCACAATATCATTTTTTAAATCATGTAGATTCAAAACCTCATCAAAATTGCTTGATTACACACCCTTAGTTTCAGCTTCTCTTGTAGTCATTTCTTCCCTGAAAACCCTCCATGGCCAAGCTTAACTCTCCATTCACATTAGTGCCCCTGCCCCCTCCTCTTGAAGGTCGGATACTGTCACAACCCCCAGCAAAAAGGCCCTCCCTCTCCAATCATTTAGACTAACTTTATCATTATCCCACTTCTACCAATTCATCCCTCTTATGGGTTGAATTGTGTTCCCCAAAAAGGTAAATGCTAAAGTCCTAAGCCCCAGTACCTCAGAATATGACTTTCTTGGGCAAAAGGGTTGCAGATGTAATTAATTAAGATGAGGTCATACTGGAGTAGGATGGTCCCTTAATCCAATATGACTGGTGCCCTTACAAGATGCTTAGCTATGAGGGGAGGACACCACTTGAAGATGGAGGCAGAGATTGGAGTGAGGCAGCCACAAGCCCAGGATGGATGGCCGCCACCTGAAGCTAGGAAGGGACGAGGAATGATTCTACCCAGAGTCTCGGAGGGAGCATGGCCCTGCTGACACCTTGATTCCTAGCCGCCAGAACTATGAGACAATAAATTTCTGTTGTGTTAAGTGAACCAGTTTGTTCTACTTTGAGACAGCAGCCCTAGGAGACTAATACAACCCCTTCCCTTCTAAAACCTTCAGTGGCTTCCTATTGCTTTATTATATCAAGTGCGATTCTTTGGCCTGGCTCCTGAGGCCCTTTCCCACATCATCCTCCCTTCACAGATGTATCTCCCACTATTTCTTCCTCACCTTTTCTAAACTCCAATCTACACTGACTTCTCCCTTCTTCAAAGTCCTGCTGCCCCTGATTCCACTAAAGTATCCTTTTACTCTACCAAGTAGATTTCATTGTTTCCCCTAGCAATTCAGAAGCACCTGGAGAAATGGGCTATGCAATTTACCTCCCCTGAGCATACAGATACTCTAAAAGTACTCATAGATTAATTGATCTAGTAGCCTTTACACCTGCTTTGCCCTTGGGTAGGCTGTGAGCAACATGGCGGGCACCACTGTGTTAATCTTTGTGTCCCAATGCCTCACACCATGTCTAGCATTTCATAAACTTTCAATAAATATTTTACTTAATTCATTTTAAAAATCCAGCCTCCAGGTATATCTGTTCTGGGTCCATCCTAAGTAAAGCAGTATCTGCCTCCTTTTAAAGAAATTACTAATGAAATACCTTAAAGTTCTTCAGACAAAAGTGGCTGAAGAGGGGGAAATGCCATTCTCTTTCTCCAGTAGCCTAAGAAGTCAACAGAAGGGCCCCAGCCTGGAGCCTCAGGGAGCCTTATTAGTCCCCCATGACCCATCCAAGAGGGGAGTCTTCCTCCCTGTTATCAGACTTCGTGTTTAATAATACACAATAGGGCTTGTTCTTCTACCCCATTGCTACCTGTGTTTCCAGAGCCGTTTGAAAGCATAAATAAATGATAGTTGACTGATCCCCTTTCCCCAGGATTTTGCCAGTGCTGAGAATCTTGAAAGTTTTCCAAGACATGATTTGCCACTACAAATGCCAAGTGGGGGAGTTCCTGTCCTCTCCTATTCATAGTGGTGCTTGATAATTCAAAGTGCCAACTCCTTCCAACAGAGGCAGGCAGACGAACGAGCTGTCACAAATCTTCAGGTGATAGAGCTGTGCAGTGGGCTTTTCAAACAGCCCAAGCCTTTGCAGGTGGGAGACCTCTGCTCAGCAAGGAAGTTGTCCAGACCTCCAAGATGCTACACCCCTGCAGGGACCACCATGTGACTCTGAGGGACAGAGCGAGGGAAGGTGCCCAGAGGAACATTACTGCTGTTCCAACTCTGTCAGCCAACCATTGCCCCTCTTCCACCACCTCTTCTACCCACATTCTCCAAAGCATGTGACTTAGCCTCTCTGACAGCGAGATCGCTATTTCCTGGGCCTTACCCTCAGGTTACAAATCCTCTGATCGTCCACTGGATGTTTAGAGCGTTAGGACGGGGGGGGGGGGGGGGGGGGGGGGTGCAGTGTGGGGAATCCAACCTTGGAAAGTAATTAGAAGCCAAAGAAGAAAGAGGGGAACTTCCAGTTTCCAGGTCCGTATGTAAGGAGCTTAGAAGTCACCACTCCATTCTGAGAAATGGAATATTACCTGCCATATCGGTAAACAAAGATGTCATGGTCAGCAGTGATTGCTGCCCTCCAACGTGAGCCAGTGAGCCCTGGAGAAACTCAGGGTGTGAAAACACAGGGATACTTGCCCCAGGTAGCTGAGATGCCTGTCAAAGGTATGATTTCAGTGAGCCCAGACTCCTGCATCTTCCCATACATAGAAAAGCGCTAAATTCCTTAACTTGAGATATCCGGTTTTCTTTCATTAACAATCATCTTTTGACGGTCAGACTACCTGCCCTTTGTTGCAAAACCTCTCTATAACCTGGCTCCCCCCTCGCCTCCCCGGAGCAGTTTTCTCAGGGTTACTGAGATGCTGCCTCCTAGGCTTGAAGTCCGAAAAATTCCCGCTGAATAAAACGTAACTCTCAACATTTAGGTTGTGACTATTTTTTAAGTCAGCAATCCTAACAGCAAGTAAAACGCTGAACAGACTGAAAAAAATCAACAATACTTCTTGCATCGGTACAAGAGCAGGGGACACAGGGCAAACCACTGCCCTTAAGACAGACGGGTGAACACAGGAGTCATAACTTACCAGAGCGAGACTCGGGAGAAGAAACAGCAGGAACTCGTGCCCAGGTAGGACGCGTGTAATGAGCGAGCTGCCGGAGGCTCAGTGTAGACAACTCTGACAGTTGAAAACTTCAGGATGACCAAGTCACGGTGGGCCCACAACATACGGGGAGACTTCCCGCCAGGAGCTCAACCAGCTTCCCGCAGCAAATATATGAGAAAAATTCCCGCGAGCTTCCCGCAGAGGGAGGGGCAAAGGAAGCATTTTTAAATTGACCGGAGCTGCTGTGCTTCTCAACAAGGCCTGCCCGCAGGTGAAGCCAGTTAACCAGAGCCTGACCCGCTGGGCTATTATTATCGGAGCCTAATTGACCTGGGGAAGGGAAATACCCGGCTCCAGCTGGCTCTTCCACGTGGAAAAACAGAAATGTCCAGCTCCGGCCCACTCTAGCCTTCATGTCCCACCTAAGAAGGGAGGATAAAACTGAGAAACACTTGTGAAGTTCGCAGTTCAGAGGCACAGGCTCCCTAAAACACGGAGACCTACTTATAGGACTAGAGAATGCTTCCCCTCCCCTCACACCTCACCGCCACATTACTGAAGGCCTATTTCCAGTACTTCCTTTTACCTGGTATATCATGTCCAGCTATCAAGAAAAAATTACAAGGCATACCAAAAGGCAAAAAACACAATTTGAAGGGACAGAGCAAGCAACAGAACCAGATATGGCAGGAGTGTCGGAATTATCAGGCAGTGTTTTAACTAGCAATTAAAACAACTGTAATTATTACACTAAGCGTCCTAATTGATCAAACAGACAGCATGCAAGAACAGATGGTCAATGTAAGCAGAGAGATGGAAATCCTAAGGAAGAACCAGAAAAGAAATGCAAGAGATAAAAAACCACTGTAACAGAAATGAAGAATGCCTTTGATAGGCTCATTAGTAGATTGGACACAGCTGAGAAAATAATCTTGGCGCTAGCGCCTATATCAATAGAATCTTCAAACCAGAAAGGAAAAAAACAAAGACCGAAAGAAAAAAAAAAACAGAATATCCAACGACTAGGGGAAAACTACAGAAGGTGTAATACACACATAATGGGAATATCAGAAGAAGAAGAAAGAGAAAGGAACAGAAGACATATTTGCAACAATAATGACTGAGAATTTCCCCAAATGTCAGACATCAAACCACTAATTTAGGAAGCACAGAGGTCGCACACCAAGCAGGATAAATGCAAAAAGAAAAGAAGAAAAAACTGCCCCTAGGCGTATCATTTTCAAATTGCAGAAAATCAAAGATAAAGAAAAAATTCTGAAAGAAGCCAGAGGAAAAAAATACCTTACCTATAGAGGAACAAAGATAAGTTCAAAGTGTTATCGAAGGGTTCCCTAGATATTTTTGCTAGTTCTCAGCAACTTTCTGACCAACAAATACTCAAAATACTTTGCACATTCCCAAAAGAGTGAAGGAGACCTACGCTCTGTTTTGGGAATGTGAAAAGCTGGGATGAAGAGTAGATTTGGCCTTCCGGAAGTGCATAAACTGTAATGGCCCAAGGTGAACACACACTTCCTCTTCAACATCCATCTCCTGCTCCTGGTGTCACAGGTGCCCTCAGCCGTGGGCTGCTGCTGGGCCTCCTTCACAAGGAATCTGCTTTCACCTCGTGTTACATCATCATACCATCCTGTAATCCAGGGGTGTTTGCATTTTAACTGGGGACTGAAGAACCTTCCAGACTCAACAGTTCATCCCTAAGGTAGCTGGAATATAGCAGGATACCTTATTTTCAATCACACAGGTTTCTAGAAGACTCAGAATTCTAGGCACTATGGCAAATGGGAACAAAGACAAACATTTTTAGAAGAAAACAATGTCTGTTTATCACTGGCACCCCAGGAGCGGCGAGCATGCCCAGCACCCAGGTCTTGGTTTCTAAATACGAGTCTCCGACCAAAGGGACCAGGGCTCCTTGAAGAAGTAGCTGATTCCAGGTCTAGGCAAGAGAAACACGAGATGATCCGGGAGCATCTTGTGGCGCCAGAAGGTAAGAATGTGCTCAGAAAGGATGAAAGAGCATAGAAACCAGCATGAAAGTATCCCCAATGGCCAAAGCCGGGACATTCTGAACAATAAAATGAATAACAATATTTAATTGTAATCCATAGACTAAAGTAAACATACACAAGTCTATTCTCATATTTTAAAATAATTGAACAAATAAGTAAATTGGCAAGAAGGTACAGCTCTTACAAAAAAAATTCCAATGAATAAACGTAGAAGGAAATATAAAATCCCCATTAGTAATAATTACTGCAGGCAAAAAATCACCAATGGATGCTAAAATTATTGGGCAAAAGCTTGAGATAAACAATAGTTGCATAGTCTAAAAGTATCCCCCCAAGACATTAATTAATTACAAAAGGAAATACAGTAACTTTACAGCGGAAACACCCTTCAGACATACCTTAAATCAGGGATTGAGGAAAAAGCACTAGTCATAAAATTTATTGAGGTCATGTCACCCTGGCATCAGATCAGGGCCCCACCCTTCTGACCTCATTTAACCTTAATTACCTCCTAAAAGCCCTATCTCCAAACACAGTCACAGTGGGTATGGCTTCAACATATGAATTTGGAGGGGAGACAATTCCATCCACAGCATTTTCCAGAAATATATAACCACAATCTATCCATGAAAAAACATTAGACAAACGCACGTTGTCTGTGAAACAACTGACCAGTACTCTTCAAACACATCAAGGTCATAAAAGACAAAGAAAGACTGAGGAACTGTCATAGGTTGAAGGATTTGAGGACCTTTCAGTGCAACATGGGATCTGGGATTGAATCCTGTAACAGGAAAAAGACAGTAACAGAGAAACGGGCTAAATCTGAATAAAGTCTATAGTTATTTGTGTTGTATCAATGTTAATTTCTTGGTTTTGATCATTGTCCTATGGCTGGATAAGATGTCAACATTAGGGCAGCTGGGTAAAGCATATCTGAAATGCTCTGTGCTCTTTTTGCAACTTTTCTCTAATACGGTTTCAAAATTAAAAGTTTCTCTAAATGTCCCTTCGCATCCCATACCTTGCAATCAATAGTGGTGGGAATAGAGAAATAAATCATCGCCCATGTTTCCTTTGGGGGGCGGGGTAGGGCAATGGTGCAGAAGGGAGTAACTGCACAGTTCTTCCACCCAACAGGAGGAGAGAGGGAGCCAGGAAACGGAAAGATTCAAAGCGAAAGACAGATTTAAAAGCTAATTTCATGGAGACGGATGTGGAGCACAGAATCCGCAATAAGGGAGCTGAGCGCTGGCCTATTTCCAGGTGTCCAGCTCAGAGGCGGGCCAGGCGCCTTTATTTTAAGACTGTCAGCTGTTTGTGTCCACAAAAGAGAAAGAGGGGACGCTGCTTCCACGTGAACAGCCCTGTGGTCGCTCTCCCTCCCAGCTGGTTGGTTCTGTGGCTCTGAGGGCTTCGAGCCTGATTATCGTGGGGATTAGCACCTGACGGTCTGGGAGGCCCAGATAATTCTGTTTATTTAGGACAATCCGCCGTAAAGTGGGTGGCCAACCCCCTCTCTCCCACACCCAACTCTCCATCTTTCAACTCTGGGCTTCTAAGCACTTCTGTCGTTGCTGTTGTTCATTTTACAAAAGCTTTTTTGAGTACCTACCTTGATTGCGGCATAAAGAAGTCCCAGAAGATAGAAAATACCTCTCGGCTAGGAATGGAGCACCAACACGTAGTAGGCTCTCAAAAAAGGACTTGCGTGCCCTCAGTGCATAACGTCCAGGAAGCTTTTCTACTGACATTGTGGTACTTCTGGCCATAATCTCTGAGGCACAGTGGCCAGACGATAAAATAAATTGCTGCGCTGAGGAATAGCTGTAAACGTTTCTAAGGATGCGATCCTTAATGGAATGACTCCTCTGTACAAGGTGCACCATGAACCCTAGATAAAAAGTAAAAAAGAGTAATAATAATAATAGCTTTTATTGAGTGTTTACCGTGTGCCATGTATGTAAACCTCCCAAGAACCCTATGAAGCAAGAACAATTATAATCCCCCGTCAGCAGATGGCTAGTAACTAGCAGAGCCTGGATGCAACCCAGGTAAATGGAATGGGGTCCATGCGCTTAACCGTTAGGCTCCCCTTCCTTCACATTCCTCAGTTCTGGTCCAACCTGACTGAGGAACTTTGGGCGACTCTTTAAAATTCTCTGGGCCCTGATTACCTGCTTATAAGAAGGGGATAATAATTCCATCTTGCCTACATCAAAGGGTCTATTACCTAAGAGAACATTTATAAAAGGTGAACACATAGTAGATCACAAAGAAATTCCCTAAAATTTCAGGGACTCTATAAAGAGACCACATCGTTGACCATAACGCAATTAAATCCAAAATCGGCCCAAAAAACATAAAAAGATGGTTGGAACTTATTTTAAACTAATGTGCTCATAAATAAGTCATGGGTTAAAGAAAGTTAAGTCTCATTAAAACAACAAACTGATTATATATTTATCCACAAAATCTAATTCCTAAGCTGCAGTGGGGAAAAAGTGAGAAACAGCCTGTTTTTGACTTCAGGACTCCCCAAAGATCTAGACATTATGGGAACCAGGAAACAAGGGTGGAGAAAGGTCTGCAAATAAGAGGACTGACTGAAAGTGGGTTTAGGAAGCATGTAGCCCTCAGGGTACCTTCCCTCTGCTCAGCCAGTGACTGCCCCTCCCATCTCCTCCTGTCCAACAGCCCGGGAGGATGTGCATTTGCTAGAGACAGTAAGGCAGTGGGTCTCTGGCCCAGGGAACACTAGGCATGGCTGAAGGTTTTAATACTGAAAACAGCAGATTCAGTCAAACTTATACTGAATATTGACACTCTCTCCTCTCAGCCCTAGCTGTCTTCCTGGACTCTCAAAATGCCAGTAGCCAGGTTTCTATGCTTCAGGCAAGACCTTGAAAGAGGCTTCACTGGCAAATCTCAACCTAAGGATTCTGAAATTCAGGGTCCCCCAGGAACTGGCCCAGCCAGAACCCGTTACAGTGACCCTGACAGTCAATAAGCCCTACTAATGGGCTCAGGGCTGCCAATCACCTTTTTTATTTTCTTATTGTGGTAAATTATATATTACATAAAATATGCCATTTTAACCAGTTTTAAGTTTACAGTTCAGTAAACTTTAAGTTTACAGGCATTAAGTACATTCACAATGCTATACAATCACCACCACTATCTATTTCCACAATTTTCATCACTCCAAACAGAAACACTGTACTCATTAAGCAATAATTCCCACTCCCCACTGCCCCTCAGCCCCTAGTAACCTCTATTCTACTTTCTGTCTCTATGGAATTTGCCT
This sequence comes from Leucopleurus acutus, assembly GCF_964270905.1. NCBI lineage: Eukaryota > Metazoa > Chordata > Mammalia > Artiodactyla > Delphinidae > Leucopleurus > Leucopleurus acutus. Next base: position 91,787,757 of record NC_139144.1, on the reverse strand, counting down.
ATTCTCAATATTTCATATAAGTGAAATCATACAATATTTGTCCTTCTGTTTCTGGCTTATTTCCCTTAGTATAATGTTTTCAAGTTTCATCCATGTTGTAGCATGTATCAGAATTTCATTCCTTTCATGGCTGAAGAATATTCCATTGTATGTACATACCCCATTTTGTTTATCCATTAATCTGTCGATGGACACTTAGGCTGTTTCCACTTTTTGGCTATTATGAATAATGCTGCAGTGAACACTGGTATGCAAGCATCTGAGTCCCTCTTGTCAATTCTTTTGGGTATTCCAGTCACTTTTTAATTCTTCATAGTCATGAAGTGACAACCAAGGATCGCCAGACATTTGAGGAAAGCACTTATAATGAAGGACAAAACACAAACAGAAAAAAAAGAAACTTGGAGGAAACAAAGACTATCCCGAGAGAAGAAAACAAAGCAAAAAAAAACTGTGAATATCCTAAGAAAGATGAAAAGAAGACACTGCATCTATAAAATATGAATAGTATGCTCTAAAAATGGAACTTTCAGAGAGCACAAAAAAGTAGTTCTTAGGAAGTAAATGTATAAGGGCAGAAATAAAATGCTCAATGAATAAACATTTTAAAAGTTGAGGAAATCACCCAGAAAATAGAAAGACAAAGAGATGAAAATAGGGGGGAAAGAGGATAAAAATAGAAACCCTAAAGAGGAGAGGTAGCATCTGAGCAAATAGAAGCTCTATAGAGGAGAGGGGAAACAGAAAATAAAATAACAAAAAGATTAATAAAATAACGTAAATAATAACAGAAAATAAATTGTTATTACAATCAAGAAGATTTCCCAGAACACTTGCACACTGTTGGCGAGGTTAGAAACTGGGTCAGCCACCATGAAGCACCATTTGGAGGTTCCTCAAGAACTTAAAAATAAAATTGCCGTATGATCCAGCAATCCCACCTCTTTGGATGGTATACATCCAAAGGAAATGAAAACACCCAAGAGACAGGTATGCGCTCCCATGTTGTTGCAGCATTATTCCCAACAGCCAAGATACGGAAACAACCTCAGTGTCTATCAGTGGATGAATGGATAAAGATGACATGGTATATATATACAATGGAATATTGTTCAGCCATAAGAAAGAAGAAAATCCTGCCGTTTGCAAGAACGTCTATGGACCTAGAGGACTTAGGCTAAGTGAGATAAGTCAGAGAAAGACAACTACTCTATGATAGTTTTTTATATGTGAAATCTTAAAAAACCTAAAATTGTAAAAGCAGAGAGTAAAGTGGTGGTTACCAGGGTCTGGAGGGTGAGGGGGGTAGCTGGAAATGGGAGAGCTGTTGTTTAGGGTACGTACTTGCAACTAATAGATAAATAAATCCCGGAGACCTTATACAGCTAGTCCCCAACTTACGATGATTTGACTTACAATTTTTTGACTTAATGATGGTGCAAAAGCAATATGCATTCAGTAGCCGCAGCTCCCAGTCAGACATGTGAACACAAAGGTAAACAATCAGTATAATTACAGCCATTCTGTACCCAGACAACCATTCTGCTTTTCACCTTCAGCCCAGTATTTGATAAATTACCTGAGATTTTCAACACCTTATTATAAAATAGGCTTTGTGTTGCCCAACTGGCAGCTTACGTAAGTGTTCTGAGCACGTCTAAGGTAGGCTGGGCTAAACTATGCTGTTTAGTAGGTTAGATATATTAAAGTAATTTTCGACTAATGATATTTTCAGTTTACCATGGGTTTATCAGGAGGCAACCCCATCGTAAGTCAAGGAATATCTATACACAGTACAGTGATTAGAGAGAATAAAACTGTACTATAATCATTAAACTTGCTTAGAGGCTAGATCTGAATCGTTCCCAGCCCTAGAAGAAATGATCATTATGTGATGCAACAGAGGTGTCAGCTAACGTTACAATGGCAATCACATTGCAATATAAATGTGTCAAATCAGTATGTCATATGCCTTAAACTTACACAATGTTGTATGGCAAATAAATCTCAAATTTTAAAAAAGTAAAGAAAATATCCCAGAGCTGACACAGGTAAGCTGGGCTCATACCAAGGCACATCATCATGGAACCTTCAGAGCACTGCGGAATGACAGAAGATCCTACAAGCTTCCAAAGAGAGGAACACAAAATCACATACAAAGGGTCTGAAGTCCGGGTGACTTCTGACTTTTCCCCAGCAACTCTGGAAGCTGGTGGACAATGGAGTAATGTCTTCAGACTAGTTTGGGACAACAGTTTCTGCCCTAGAAATCTTTTCTGTTATTAAAGGCACTTGTGCCGCACGCACCCAGATGTGAGATTTTACTGCGGCGTTGTTCTCCTCCACCCGGGTTCAGCCCCCCACCTTCTACCGCCACGGGTTTGCCACAACCACAAACGGCTTGTACTGTTTTTTATCCATTTCTTCCTTAAATTAAGTCACGTTTTCTTACTTCTATCATTTGTGATAAAGTAAAAGGCAAATATGAAAATAAAATAATTTTAAAAAACAAAAGCGATGATTTCAAGTTCTGAATGGCTTCTGTTGGCTTCCCAAGGCTCTGATCCTGGAGCCTCCCTCTGCATGAAGAAGGAGGACTAGCAAAGTTAGAGAGGTGTGAAAAGCCAACGCCCCGATAACTCTTTTGATGTAACCAAGAAGACTGAAAGAGATCTGCAGGGACTAATTGTCTCCATGAGTTGAGGTTATAAGATGCCACCTCAGTGCACCCCCTCCACCCCATGCCCAACCATTCTACCAGCTTCCTCTTAAAACTGCCACACCGAAAGGACACAGAGGCCGCATCCCACTCGCCAGCAAGTCTTCAGCACGACCAGGTGGCCCGTGTCTATGTAAAGAAAAGCACTAAGCGCCTTTAGACCCCACCGGGCCTAAGACTGGACAAGAACACTAAACCCTGTTTTGGTTTCAAACTGTTTATCTCTGTTCTTCAAAGCTCTGAAACCAAAAGAGGCCCTTCCTGCAAAAGGGCAGGTTTCCTCTTGGGGACCAAAACCAGAGCTTGCTGCAACCAACCCCCGCCCGCATCTCCAAGTTGACTCCAGTCATCTCAGTTTGCCACTTCACAGAGTGGCCTCTGCAGGCCTCTCCCCGCAGGTTTGGGCCACGTGTAAACGGTGGCTTCAGGGGCCTCTTGGGGCCTGTAGCAACACTTACAGTTTCCCTCTGCGTTAACACAACCACTGAGGCTGGTCTCCAGAGACTTGAAGACTCACTGGTCCCTGACAGAGACAGGCGGCTTCATAGCTATGAGTGTTCAGTACACTCTCTGGCAAAGCTAAGCCAGGTCTCAGACTGTAAGACTCTATGTGGCCTGCACTGTCTGCGCCCCCATGACCCACTCCAGCCATGAGACAGGTACAAGCAAAGTCTGGTAGTCAAGACACCAAGGAGAGATTCTAGGAGTTGTGGTTATGTTAAGTCAACAAGAAACTTTTTAAAAATTACTCTTGGCCTGACTAACAACAATAACTGCTCAGCTAAAGCATGCAACTTGGAGGCCCCAAAGAAGCGTGGCCCCTAAAGGCCTCTTTCATCTGGATTTTTTTCTACAAATGTTGGCGAACCCTGCAGTTCACCCTTAGACAATCTCTCATCTTTTCCATTCACCCTCTCTCCCTTGTCAGATCATCCAGTCTCATGGTTTAAATGGTTAAGTAGCTTGTTCAACGTCCCATACCTAGGAAATGGCCAAGTATTCAACTGGAGTCCATTTGGTGTCAAAGCCTATGTTTTAATCACTATTCCTGAAAGGTGACTATTTTGGGGTCTTACATCAATCTGGGATAGTCAACCTCTTGGGCTGTCCTTGCCTGTTCTGCTCTGATGGACTCGCTTGTCCTTCCCAACCCAACAAAGAGAAGATCCAGGTGAGCTTCAGCTTCAGAAATGCAGCCTTCCATTCTCTCCCACTCACCGGCGTCCGTACCCTGGGCTCCTGGGCAGGGTTAAGCAGCATTGAGGCTGCCAGCCCTCATCCACCAGCAGGCGAGGGCTGGCGAGCTCTGGCCCTGAAAGTTTAAAATAGCCGTCTTGTCCCAAGGGTGTGCCAAGCGCTCAGAGCCAACACTGGGCCCTGGTGGAGACTGACTGAGGACCAGGAACAGATGCATTCACAGGATTTCACAGGGGCTCTTGGGGAGGAGGCCCCACAGTTAATTTGAAACAGTCTTTGGTGATATCTGTGGTTAAACCCAAGGGTCATGGAGAAGGGTGCCAGTCACCCCTAACCTGTGGAGCTGGTGAGGTCTGTTGTTTGACACCTTCTGGATATTGAGAATGAGTCATGATTGAGTACAGGAAGCAGTGCAGGGGCACCAAATGTGTAACTCCTCTCTGTTGACACTTACAGCATTCAAGAAACTAACATTTAGTGAGAGCCTATTACATGCCAGGCACTTTATTCGCACACTTCACCTCCAAAACCCTGTGTGGTAGGTACTGATATCCTTACTTTGCAAATGAGAAAACTGAGGCTCTGAGAGATTGCAAGTGGTGAGGCTCAGCCTCAAATCCAGTCTGTCATATCCGAAGCTCAGACATGAACTTTTGTTACACAAATGTGCCTTATGGGAAGACAAGTGCCCTTTAACTCCAAGGGAGCTTTATATCTCAGGAAAGTAACATGTTTCTAACCAGATATGTCCATAGTACATATGGACAACAAAAACAACTTTCCTATGTGGAAAAAAAAGGAGTTTATTTATACCGGGGAGCACTGAACTTGGAGCAGATGAACGGCCTGAGTGGGAGGGTACAGAGGCGGTAGCCCCCTCCCCCTGTGGTGGAAGAAAAAAAAACTTTCCCACCCTAGAAAGCTGCTCCTAATGTCTTTCCCTGCACCCAAGAGGTGTCCCTTTATGTTGTTTAAAATATTTATAACTGCCAGAGTCTCTGCAAATTTCTCATGTTAGACTGACCTAGTGGGGAGGGATTGCTTAATCTGGTTCCTCACTGCTGTGGCTGCTGGGAGGATCTAGATCATTTACAGGAATGGGGGATGTAGCTTGAGCAACTCTAAAGCAGTTATCAGAGGTGGTCTTTCCATAGCTCATAAATTTGCTTGTTAATAGCTCTGCCATCAATTCACCAAGTCACATCTGCATCTCAGTTAATGCTACATATCAGGACCCCCATCTGTGAAATGGGAATAGTGTAAGACTCTCCAGATGGGAGAATCCTCCAGCAGCAATCTGGTTTATCCCCCATGCCAGGGACCACCACGCATTCCACAAGGTGAAGGAGGAATTCCATTCTTGAAGGTGTTTCTCAACTCTCCTATAAGTACTTCCCAGGGTCTAAACATCCCACAAAGAAATTTTTTCTTACATCTGATTTCAAATTCTCCAGGGAAATTCCAGCTCATTTTTTCTCTCTGAAGATAGAAAATCCTTCTCACAAAAGATTTAAATATATTCAAATAACATGACAAAATCAGGAAAGAAAATGTTGTAAAATATTCAATCTTACCAGCCCACCTTCACTTTCATTTCTGTGCATCCTCTTCCAAATTTTATCCATGTGTGTAAATATTTGCAATTATTATAATCCTAACACAGGCACCATTTTGTAAACTCCCCTTCTCATTGAAACACTTCTTCACACACAAGCTAATTTTCATCTCTATCTTTTAGGCAAATCCTCAGTAGTGTACTATCCTTCCTACACAGATTATTCCTGGAGTCCTCACCCATAGTCTGGAAAAGAGAGAAAGAGTACTTTTGTTTGAGGGGTGTGTTTGTCTGTCCAGTAAGGAGATGGGACTCATTGAGCCAGTTTACCATCTTGCCATATCTTCCTTGAAACCAACAACATTTATGTATAAGATGGATGGTCGAGGTTATGTCAAAGCTTTCTTGTTTTCAGATTAGGGTCCCTGTTCCTTGCCTCCTAATCAACCCAGATATGGACTCGTAATTCACCTGCTTAGTTTTCAGTATGCCTTGACCATGAACCTTAATGGTTGCTCCATGCTACCCTGGTAAGCGAACAAAGAACTGCAGGGCTCTGGATTAAATAAGACGTCCTCCCCAGTTGTCACAAAAACATTCACGTCAGTGTTTAGCATCTGCAAACTGAGCTCTTTCTTGACATTACAGGTCTGCTAAGCTCTGGTTTGCTGAGGACAGGGCCCCACCTGACACTTGTGTCCCCATTAGGAGACAGAGTATGTATGGAACACCCTTTCTACTTCAAGTTCTTTGAGTTAAACATCACATCCATGGCCAGGGGACAAGGTTGTTCTCGGTATAACTCACTGGCTGCTGAATTGGAAATAAGACCTCCATTATGCTTCTGGTTACAGTTAAATAAGAGGGAAATATGAGGCCTTCCCTGAGCATATCCTGGGAACTAATTTTTTTTTTTTAAACAAAGACAGTAAAATTAGAGCACCAGCCCTCAGAAATAGCAACAAGAAAGGAATGCATATATATAGGATGCCCACCCAGAATAGAAAGTTGATTTCAGTTTATGAGTATAAGACTAAATAAGTGAGACTCCACGGAGCATAATATCGAGCCCCACCTGACTTCCAACCTTTCTTCCACCCGGCACTTGGGAAAAGATGCCATCTCTCAACTTGGAACAATTCTTATTGGCAATCCAATTTCTGAGTGTCATTGTGTGCCCTTCTGCAAGCATAAAGACACAATGACTTTCTGGCAGAAAGCCCCAGGAGAATTGTCAGACATCCTGATAAATAGGAATCATTCCCATTTTCAGTGTTTGACCACACATTTCAATGCCAATCTTCTATAATTTTATGATGTCCACACTGACTTTTCCCAATAGCCAGGCATACAGCCAAGAGTGAGTGAGCATCTCTGCCCCTTACTGTGTAAGTCCTGCTCCTCTCAGAATAATGGACAAGGAGGCTTGTTCACAATGGTGTGCAGCTCGTTAGAGGTGACTGTTAAATTTTCAATAATTTTGTGAGCAGGTTGATATCACCGTGATAGCTGGAAATCGGCCATGGTGAAATGATTTACACCACAGAAATTGGCAGATACGACAGATCAGTGCCAGTTTTTAAACATTCACCAGCACATCAAGCTTGTTGTTGAACTCTTGGGATTTTATAGACGTTCAGAAAGGGTCAAAGCTTGAGCTATTTTATTTTTAAATTCTCTACAGAAAAGACCAGCAAAGATAGAAACAGAGAGTCCTAAAATGTTGGGATTGGAAGGGATGCTAGAGGTCACCTAGTGAAAATATTGTGGCCAAGAGAGGTGACAGGAATGTCACACTGCCAGTTACAGACAAAGAGGACAAGACCCAGATCCCTCATCTCCAGGTCACCATTCTTTGCAAAGTCCCAAACAGACTCCAAAAAAACAAGCAAAAGACAGTCATTGCTTTCACTCCATTGTTAAGGAAGTAAATTTTCCCATCTTAAAAATGAAACACTTGATTTCCACCATGACTTTCCTCAAGCTAAGAAGCAGGTGGGTCAAGAATTTCCCAAGCGTTTCATGGAAAAGAGCCACTTCCTGCTTCACTTGAGATTTCCAGATGGGGAGTGAGAGCTGTTCCGAGCAGGTGAAGCACTGGCCTCCAGGCAGTGGTCTTAGTCAGTCGGGCTGCTGTGGCACAGCACCATAGACTGGGTGGCTTATAAACAGCAGACATTTATTTGTTATGGTTCTGAAGGTTGGAAATCTGCGATCAGGGTGCCAGCACAGTCAGGCTCTGGAGAGAACCCTCTTCCATATTGCAGACTGCTGACTTCCCATTGTGTCCTCACATGGTGGAAATGGGACAAGAGGTCTCTCTGGGGTCCTTTTTATAAGGGCACTAATCCCATTCAAGAGGGCTCCACCCTCATTACCATATTACCTCCCAAAGGCCCCACCTCTAAAAACATCACACTGGGGGTTGGGATTTCAACGTATGAACGTTGCAGAAGCATAAGCATTCAGTCCACTGCAGGGTTAGTTCAGGTTGCTGGAGTCTTAAGAGTTAATATCTAAGAGACACCTCTGAGTTCAAGCAGTACTGAATTCCTTGAGCCCCTATAATGCTGAGGAGATAAGGGCCCTGCCCCTTCTTCTACTACAAGCTAACCTGGCACAACTATCCTCAGGCTACCCACGTTGGCGGCCTGGGAAGCACATCAGAATATCTGCCTGTAAGGGCCCTAAATCTTCATCACCCTGAGGGCTTGGGGAGCTGGGTAGGGAATGGACTGTGACTCCCATTTTGTGGTTTGTGGCAGAGGAGGTTCAACAACTTTTCCAAGTTCACAAGAAAGACAAGGCAAAACTGGGAACTTCTGACCTTCTGGATTTATTCAGGCTGGAAAATAATTGAGAGCATCTCAAAGAATAACAGTGAAGTGTTAATGAGCTAATTAGCACTTGCGCATTGTTTGTTCATAGTTCATATGGGACCAGCGTACCTGCCTTTGGTACTTAGAAGTTTGTTCTAGACACTTAATTAAATAGAGTATTAACTATTCAAAGGAAAAAGTTAGGTGTTAGATTATATGGGTGACTTTACAAAAAAATTACAGAATATTTTATAAGAAAAGTACATTTAAGTCAATGCAGTCTAAAATGGCTGATACTCAAGTTCCTCTTGAAGTAAATGTAACCACAGGTCCTATACTACTTTAAACAGATGTTATCTGCCATGTGGTGACAGACATTTTCAATACATCCATAGCACCTAGTAGGACTTAATCCACCTCATTGACATTAACTGTGTGACTTGGATCTATTTCAGCGAAAGGAAATCTTTGCCGTGCTCTGAGGAGTCTTCGTTGCATCACTGGTTCCATTAATTTCAACATTCAGTGAGTGCCTACTGTTTCCAGGAAACAGCCAGCTTCTCAAACTGTAAGGTACATAAGAGTTCCCTGGGCATCTCCTTGCTAAAATGCAGATTCAAACAAGCTCCCAGGTGATGTCAATGCTACTGGTCCAAGGACCAGACTTCAAGCAGCAAAGAGCTGACAACAGAAATAAAATGATCAACAAAGACAAAGTCTTTGTACCTTAGGATTATAAACAGGCACATAGGAAATTTCAATACAATGTTGGTGGTACAATAGAGACACCAAATACCCAGACTCTAGGGCACCAAGAAGAGATATCTAACAGCTAGGGAGGGAGAGATGCCAAGGTAGTCTTCTGGAGAGAAAAGGAGGAAAAAACCAGGGATGGCTTTGTATCAATATCTCTGGTTACAGTGTTTAGAATTTTTTTGATAAGCGGCAAGGAAACCCTAAGGGTTATTGCATGTGGAAGCCATATGGCTCAAGCTGTGTTTAGAAAATCACTCTGGAGCCACTGATGGAGGTTGGAGGAGACATCCTTGACTCTTTCCTTTTCAAGTCCTATTGATTCTGCATCCGAATTATATTTCAATTGCATCCACTTCTTTCCATCTCCTCTGGTAGTCCCTTAGGGCAGCCATTATTTCTGACCTGGAATAATTCAATCACCTCCTAACTACTTCTAACTGTGCTCCTATAACCTATTTCCATGCAGCAGCTAGAGTAATCTGCTTTGAAGGTAAATCAGATCAGGTTACTCTCCTGATAAAAATCCTCCAATGGTTCCCCCTTACATCCTAAATCCCCAAACCTACCCATGGCCTATATGTCCCAACACAATCCTACCTCATCCGAGACTATTCTTCCCTTCACCTGACATCCTCCAGCCACGCCAAACGTGGACCTGCCTCAGAGCCCTTCTACTTGCTCTTCTGTCTACCCAGAATCCTCATTCTTCAGGTATTCCAGAGACAGGTTCTTTTTCATCATTCAGGTCTCTGCTCACATGTTACCCACCCAGACAAGGCTACTCTGAATATCCAAATTTCGTTCAACCCATCAGTTAGCTTCTATTCTATTATTTTGTCTTTGGAGCACTTACTAGTATCTGGAATTATTTAATGTAGATTTATTTAGTGTATAATAGATTTAATTATATAGTGACCTACATGTCACTCCAACACATGCTCTATTCTGTTTACCAGTAAATCCCCAACCCCAGTAGTACGTATGGTAGGTGCTCTATAAATGTTTTGACTGAATGGATTTGCTGGAGGTAAGATGGGTGCCAAGGAGACCTATCAGAAAGCTTTTGGAATCATCAGACAAGAACAGAGGAAGCCTAAACTAAGGTATTGGTAACAGAGATGAAGAGATAATGGGTTGAGAAACATTTAGGAAGCAGAGTCAATAGGACTTGGTGATTGAAGAGATGGAACATGTGAATAAAGGAAAAAATAAAGATGACTTGATGACTTCTATCTAATGCATTAGTGAGTGGCAGTGTCAATAACTGAGGTAGAGAATTCCAGAACTAGAGAATGATGAGTTCAGTTATGGATAAGATGAATTTGAGGTTCTCCTGGAATATCCAGATGGAGATGAATATACGGGTCTGGAGCTTGGGAGAGATGTCTGTACTGAGGGTATAAATTGGGGATTTGTCAGTATCCAGATAGTGGTTAGACTGCTCAGAGAGAATACATATAAGAAGAAGATGAATGCACAACAGATAAAATCTTGGGGTACCCCAATTAGATGGTAGGTAAAGAAAGTGGAGCCCACAACGGGATAGTCAAATAGAGATGATGGGAACAGGACATTTTTCGCTATGTCAGGGAAGCCAAGGGAACATAAAAGTTTCCAGGAAGCAGGAATGATTAATGGTGTTAGATTTAGCAGAGAGGTCAAGGAAGATAATGAATGGAAAGTACCCGTTGGATTTAGCAATTAGGTGCTCAGAGGCTCCTAACATTCAATAGAACTGTGTAGGTAGAAGTCAAATTGTGGTATAATGAAAATCGAATCGGGGAAGAGATGATTAAAAAATGGTATAATGAGGAGGAGATGATTAAAAAATAAGTCTTTCAAGAAGTTTGAATGAGAATGGAAGGAGAAAGAACAGCAGCTAAAGAGGTCACAGGAAGGTTTTGTTTGAGCATGTTTTTAACGATGGGAAAGACTTAAATACAGTATGTTTGTGTGCTAAGGGTACAAAAGCCAGTAAGGAAGGGGAGGTTGAATATAGGAGAGGGGAGCTAAGTGATGGAGCAAGAGCCTAGAGACGGAGGGGAGGGTTAGATGATGGGATCTAGGACACAAGCAGTGGCATCAACCTTCCACAGAAAGAGGGACGCTCTATTCTGAGTCAAGAGAGATGAAGGGAATGGTGGAATGAGATAAGTAAATGAGATTAAGAAAATAACATGGCCTTGACCTCCTCAGTAAAATAGGAAGTAGACAGATAGTTCAGATTTTTTCATACAAGCAGCAACATAAAAACAATAGGAGCCTAGAAGTCACGTCCGGGCAGCCTGTGCTTCTAACATACCTCTGAACGTGGGAGCCTTGGGGACCCCAGACACATGGTCTATACCTGCCTCCCATTTTGGTGTCACCTCCCATTTACGCTGCTACCAAATGCAACCCAGCTTCCATCCATACCACTCCACTGAAACAGTGCTTACTGGACATCTGTATCAAACAACACACATGAGTTGTGGGAGTTGGGTATCATGAGTATGTCCTGAGTATCAGTGTGGTCAGTCCCAGCATGGCTTTCCAACCATCTGGATCATGTACTTTCATGTATGATTCAAGATATGGCTCAAGAAATTTCTTCAGAAAACCAGATGGCCTCTACTGAATATCAGTTCTATTACCTAAAGGCTAAAGTGTAGCTTCCATGACTTCAACAAATGCTAGCTAATAGATCCAAACCCTAGGGCAGAAGTCAGCAAGCTATGGCTCGTAGGCCAAATTCAGCCCAATGCTAGTTCTTATAAATAGAGTTTACTGGCACACAGACATGTTCCTTTGTTTCTGTAGTGTCAATGGCTGCTTTGGCACTATAGCAGCAGGGCAGAGTAGTTTCAAAGGAGACCCAATTGCCCAGAAAGTCTAATTTACTTACTACCTAATGGTTTACAAAAAATACTTGCTGACTCTCGCCTTAGATGAATAAAGGTCTGCAGGATAAGACACAGAAAAGGAGGATGGAAATTAGGGAAATTTCCCCATTTACTTGCTTGCCTGGATTCTGACCCTTATTCCCAAATTTTCTGGATTATTTGACTCACAAAATATAACCTTAAGCCAGTGAGGGAATCACAAAAGATTGGGAGAAGGTTTTTCCTTTGCTTGAGAAAGAGGTCTTGGTCAAACAGTAGGAACTGCCATATTTTAGAGGTATTCATTCAATAAATGTCAACAGAGCAGCGATGCTGTGTGAGGCTCTGTGCTGAGGCTCTATCGTGGCACAGAGATAAACCAGGTGCAACACCTGCCTTCCAGGGGCTCCCTGTGCAGGATGTGAACTCTTTAAGGGCAACAGCCATGGCCTATTCACATTTGTGTCTCTGGTACATAATTCTCAGTGCACCCACGATGAGTAGGTGCATAGTAGCTGGGTGCTGCTCCACTGATGGAACGGGGCAAAGACTGTAGTGGCTCCCAGCGTCTGGGCTTGACTTAGGTCCAAGGAGTTATTCAAAATCCATTTGTGCATCAAACAATATCTTTAGATGGAATAAGTTGTCTTATACACAGGTCTTCCTAAAGGTATGTTTAGTCTGTTTTGATTACTCAGTATATATTCAATTTAAAAGCACTATTGGGGCTTCCCTGGTGGTGCAGTGGTTGAGAATCTGCCTGCTAATGCAGGGGACACGGGTTCGAGCCCTGGTCTGGGAGGATCCCACATGCCGCAGAGCAACTAGGCCCGTGAGCCACAGCTACTGAGCCTGCACGTCTGGAGCCTGTGCTCCGCAACAAGAGAGGCCACAATAGTGAGAGGCCCGTGCACCGTGATGAAGAGTGGCCCCCACTTTTCACAACTGAAGAAGGCCCTCACACAGAAACGAAGACCCAACACAGCAAAAATAAATAAATTAATTAATAAACTCCTACCCCCAACATCTAAAAAAAAACCACAAAAACTCTAAGGGATACACATTAATTTAAAAAAAATAAAATAAAAAAATAAAAGCACTACTGAACACTAATTGCTACAGACTAAATGTGCCTCCCCAAAACTCATATGTTGAGGCCCTAACCCACAAAGTGACAATCTTTGGAGACAAGGTCTTTGGGAGGTAATTAGGGTTAGATGAGGTCATGAGGGTGGGGTCCTGGTCTGATGGGATTAGTGTCCTTCTAAGAAGAGACTACAGAGGGCTTGTTCTCTCTCTCTCTACGCACGCACAACAAAGAGGTCATGTGAGCACACAGAGAGAAGGCAGCCATCTGAAAGACAGGAAAATAGTCCTCATTAGAACCCAACTATGCTGACACCCTGATACTGGATGTCTAGGCTCCAGATCTGTGAGAAAATAAAAAAGAATGAAATGAATGAAATAATGAAAAGAATGAAATAACACCATGTGCAGCAACATGGATGGACCTAAAGATTATCATACTAAGTGAAGTAAGTCAAAAAGAGAAAGACAAATACCAAAGGATATCACTTATATGTGGAATCTAAAAGATGACACAAATGAACCTATCTATGAAACAGAAGCAGAATCAGGGACATAGAGAACAGACTGGTGGTTGCCAAGGGGGAGGGGATTGGGGGCGGGATGGAGTGGGAGGTTGAGGTTAGCAGATGCAAGCTTTTATATATAGAAGGGGTAAACAACAAGGTCCTACTGTATAGCACAGAGAATTATATTCAATATCCTATGATAAACCATAATGGAAAATAATATAAAAAAAGAATGCATATATATATGTATAACTGAGTCACTTTGCTGTACAGCAGTAACTAACATGTAAATCAACTATACTTCAATTTAAAAAACAAATAAAGCTATTATGAACATTTGTGTACAAGTCTTTGGGTGGACATATGCCTTCATTTCTCTTGAATAAATATCTAGGAGTAAAAAGAAATATATGGCTATGTATTTTGGTAGACGTGTTTAACTTTTTAAGAAACTGCTAAACTGTCTTCCAAAGTAGCTATACTATTTTCCACTGCCTCCAGCAATGTACGAGAGTTTCAGTTGTTCCATATCCTCACCAGCACAAGGCATATTCAGTCTTAATTTTAACCATGCTAGTGGGTATATAAGGGAATCTCCTTGTGATTTTAATTTGCACTTCCATAGCAACTAATGATGTTCAGTGTCTTTTCTTGTGCTTATTTGCCATCTGTACATCTTCTTTCGTGAAGAGTCTGTTTAAACTTTCTACTTTTAAATTGGGTCACTTGCCTCTTTACAACTGATTTATAAGATATATATTCTTTGTATATGTTTTGCAAATATCTCTCTATATATGATGAGCCTTTTTATTTCCACAACAGTGTCTTTTGAAAAATAAGCATATCTTGAGTATGTCCAGTTAATTGATTATTTTTATGTGTGCCCTATTTGAGAAATCATTGCCAAACTCAGTCACTAAGATTCTCACATACGTTTTCTTCTGGAAATGTGATAGTTTCAGTTCTTATATTAGGGTTTATGATGACTGTCAAGTTACTTTTTGCAGATTGTGTAAGGCAGGGGTTAAGGTGTTTTTTGATTGTTTGGTTTGGTTTTCTGCGTATGGCTATCCAATTTTTCCAGCACCATTTGTTGAAAAGATTATTGTTTCCCAATTGAATTGTCTTGGCATCTTTGTTGAAAATCAGTTGACCATATGGTATTGACAAATGTGTGGGTCTATTTCTGGACTCAGTTCTGTTGCATTGATCTACATGTCTATTTTATGCCAATTCCGTACTGTCTTTATTATGATACTTCATAAGTCTTGAAATCAGCTAGTGTGAGTCCTCCAACTTTGTTCTTCTTTGTGAAAGTTGTTTTGACTATTCTATATTCTTTGAATTTCCTTATAATTTTTAGAATTACCTTGTCAATTTCTACCCAAAAGAGAAGGCTGCTGGGATTTTAATTAGGTTTGCTTTGGATCTATAAGGCAATTTGGGAGAATCGGCGTCTTAACTATATTGGTACTTCTAATTCATAAACATGACATCTCCCTCCATTTACTTAGGGGTTCTTTAATCTTTCACAACAATGTTTTATAGTTTTCAGCGTGTCCGTCTTGTGTCAAAATTGCTCCTAAATACTTTATACTTCTGATGCTACTAATGACATTTTTAAAAATTTCAATGTCCAATTGCTAGAATATAGAAATACAATTACCTTTTTTATCAGTCTTCTATCCTGCAAATACAAGATATTAGTTCTAGTAGCTTTTTTTTGGAGATTCTTGGGGTTTCCTACATAAAGGATGACTTTACCTGTGAGTAAAAACTATTTTACTTCTTCATCTAATCTGTCTGCCTTTTCTTTCTTTTACTTTCCATACTGTACCAGCTAGAACCTCTAGTACGTTGTTAAATAGGAATGGTGAGAGCAGACATCAGCCTGGTTCCCTGTCTTAAGGAGAAAGCGTTCAGTCTTTCATCACTAAGTATGATGTTAGCTATAAGCTTTTTGATAGATGTATATACAGGTTTTTTTTTTTTTTTTGCGGTACGCGGGCCTCTCACTGTTGTGGCCTCCCACGTTGCGGAGCACAGGCTCCGGACGCGCAGGCTCAGCGGCCATGGCTCACGGGCCCAGCCTCTCCGCTGCATGTGGGATCTTCCCGGACCGGGGCACAAACCCGTGTCCCCTGCATCGGCAGGCGGACTCTCAACCACTGCGCCGCCAGGGAAGCCCTATACAGGTTTTTAATAGGTTGAAGAAGTTCCTTTCTGTTCCTGGTTTGCTAAGAGTTTTCATTATGATGGATATTGATTTCATGCGTCTATTGTTCTATCCTTATATATTCTTAATTCCCATCAGTAAATCATAAAAAATTTGTATTAGGAAGAACTTCTGTTACTCATAAAAGATATTTAATTTTCAGTATTTTCAGTATTATTTATAGGACTTAGGAATGGCAGAAAAGTCAAGTAGGAATTTTAAATTGTAACGACATCTATGTGTTTGATCTTATGTGATTTTAAGTAATGTATTGTCTGGTTAATTTGAGTCATAAGCACTTCAGAAAGCTTCATTCTGATAAATAATGGTTTATTAAATACTAATTTAAATTCTTGAAAGAAAGAGTTCTAATAAGAGAGAAAAAAGGAAAAGAACACAATTGTATATACAGAGCTTGAGACATTGCCCATAAAACGACACTGGCTTTAAGTTTCTGGACTGTGAGAGTTCCAAGTGCATATCAAGTACTGCTTTCTCTCATTTCTTGCTAATTCACAGAAAATGTTATTCTCAAAGTTCTACTATACCTACAAACTCACCTGGGTAAGACTGACTCAGGCTTACATAAGATCCAAAGAACCTTGAATACCTTATATAAATCTTTCAGATTAATTTTCTTTGGAAGAGAGAGTTTGTCTGGGGTCAAAAGTAAAAATAACTCAATCCTCAAAAAATTTAAATTTATTCCATCACCTAAACAGCACATCTAGATTTGTCAAGATGTCTTCTTTTCTTGCTAGGGACTCAGTCCACAGAGATGAAATAAAAATGATTCATACTCATAAACATTCAGCAGCCTACAGAGAGTTGCCACCAACGCAAATAAATGAAATGTCCTTTTCCCACAGCTGGGTTCTTATATGAATGCGGGAAGTAAAATCCTTGCCCCTGGCAGTCACTTCTTTCCTCTCTTCTAGATGACACCAGCCCTGTTCAAGGCTCAGCCTTGCACTTGCCTGGAGAAAATGACATCTATCCCTGGGAAGGAATCTTCCCCAGGCCAAAACTTTACGCCATCCACAGGCTGATCTCCAGGATCTCACTCAAAGAGAGCCTTGATGATTTCGGTTGGAAGAGCTGGGAATGAGAACGGGTCAGATCACTCATCTGGGCCGGGACCTCCCTGACCCTTCTCACAGCCCATTGCCTCTTTGGGCAGTTCTGATGCAAAAAAAAAAAACCCAGCCAACTTCACACTGGGGGTTGGGGGAACACATCTCCCTGTATGTTTCACCCAATGGTCCTCGTTCTACCTCTTGGCAACATGCTATTGAACAGGTCCAGCCTTCACGAGAGTGGAAGGCAGTTCTCCAGGGCTTGCTGAATCTCTCTACTCTTCACTGATCCAAACGTATCCCATTATGTCTAGGTATTTCTTACAGCAAGGAGTCCAAGACCATATGTAACAATTCCAAGAGAAGTCTGATCCCCATGGAGTTAGGTTGGGATTTACTCCTCTTTCCTGATTCACATTGTGTTTATATTAATGCAGCCTTCTTAAGGTAAATCACATCATACTATTAATTCCTTTCACAATTAGTATGGCCTAGCCCAGTGAAATATAACATTCCATTAAGAAGCAGTTCTTTAAATACGTAAATGCCTCTGGAAGAGTTTATAAGTAACACTATAGAGAGGACCCTAGTTGGGAATTGATTTCTCAGATCTCCTTCCTCTGTGGGAAGCCTGACAACTGGGTACTGAGAGAATACTTAATTTGAGGGAAGAAGAGGTAATTTTTGTGAGAACTGAGGAAGCCAGGCCTATTGGGGTACCACAGAGTACAGAATGAAGGGGAGGGGAGGAAGGACACAAAACGAGGAGGGGGCATTGTGTCGAGGACAGAATCCAACTTTTCTGTAGTTTTCCCAGGGTTGATACCTGGGAAAACGTGCCAGCATAGCAAGCCGGCTCTCCCGCCCGTCCTCGCAGCCAGATCGCCAAGAGCAGAGACTCACTTGCTCAGTCGGCCTTCTAGCGTGGAGAAGCGTTGCTGTGTTCAGCAATTTCACGTGTCACACCCTCTCCTGACAGGTTCTAAGCCAACCCCCTTTCCCTTTAAGCCTTTTAAAAATGACCCCTTCTCTTCTCCTAATCACTATAGTCATAAACAACTGCAGGGCTCCTTAGCTCCCCCGGGAGGAGGGGGACAAACCAGACAACGGCCTACATAGCCTGATCAACAGCTGTCGGACGGCAGCCGCAGCATTATGGAACCAGAAGGACATCATTGTAGTCAAGCTGCTGGGTTCACATGTCTTACGCTGACCCCTAGAAAGACGAGGTGCGGGGGATGGGATGACTGTGCTGAGGGCTGGTATCTAGCTATTGAAAGACCAGGGGAGGGAGGAAAGAAAAGTAATACACTTTGAGCATCTCCAGGCACAGGCTGGGCGCTTGACATACATTTAACGCTCACACTAACCTTGTGGGGTATGCAGTATAAGGGCCCTGTTACAAGCGAACTCACAGAGGTTAAGCTCACAGACCTTGTCCGAGGCCACACAGCTAATGGATGGATGAATAAGATTTGAGCAACACAAAAGTCCATCATATTTCCACCTTCTTACATAGCCCCCTGGGACTCAAAAGAATCGCATCTGAAGCCATTTGTTCCATTTGATTCTTGGTTGTCAAACTTTTAACACCACGTGCTGAAAACCACAGACACATCTACGTAATCCTGCAGCTCTGAGAAAGAAGGTAATGTTAAGAAAAGGCTCCAGTTCTGCTTTAAGTCTGAAAGGCAGAACCACAAATGACTACAGGGCCTGCAAGTAACAGTTTGTATCTACAAGCTAAGAAGCCACCAATGGGTGAGCAGAGGGAGGGGACCAACAGTTACATATCCTGTCCAGGTGTATCTGCCCTACGTGGGCAGAATCCATACCATCCCCTCACACTTCGAAAGCAGTGATGTTAAGAAAACACACATGTACACACAGACATTCATCACAAACGTCACTGTAGCTTTGTTTCCCAACTTGCATCTCACTTAGGTACATAAAGACGCAACTTTGCCACTTTTGCTTGGGAGGGTGGAGCTTGGAGTTGGTGGTAACGTGGGAAGAGAAACACAAAGAGCTGGAGTGAGCTGTGGTTGGAGAGATGCTGGGATTAGCGGACTGGGAGGTGAGGAGAGGGGAAGGAATGGCTGACAGCCCTCCCCCCAAGAATGATCTGGAAAATACTGGTTCATAGTGAACCTCAGACTATTTAGTCACTATGAAGGAGTAACTGGTTGATTCCAAACACTTGTGCCCATAAAAGAAAAAAAGTAATGTAGTAAAGCCATCGCCTCTCACTAATATTTAGGGCAAAATTAAATGGCGCGTCTGTCTCCTTGCGATTCTTTCTTATTATAATACATGGAGGATCTTAAACAGTATGCCCACGCTTTGTGAACTCACCTCGCAGCAGATAAAATATGTGAAACACACAAACAAAAAAACTGAATGTCATAGTTGGACTCAAAAAGAAGATAAACACCTCTGTGGAGCAGTTGCAAAGCAAAGCGATCAGGCCTAAAGAATGGATACAGACCACTGAGCCACAAAGCAGGCAGGGGCCGCACGTGGTTCAGTCACTCTGAAGGAAGCTGTGGCAGCCTGCTCGGGCTGCCATTACAAAGTACCATAGACTGGGTGGCTTGAACAACAGAAGGCTATTTCCCCACAGTTCTAGAGGCTGAAAGACCCACATCAAAGTCCAACAGGGCAGTTTCTGGTGAGAAGTCTCTTCCTGACTGGTATTCAGCCACCTTTTCACTGAGTCCTCACAGGGTCCTTCCTCTGTGCATGAAGAGAGAGGGAAAGAGACAAGAGAGAGCTCCCTAGCATCTCTTCTTATAAGGGTTCCACCATTATGACCTCATTTAACCTGCTACTTGGAGGCCCCTTCACTAAGTAAGCCACAATGGGGGCTGAGCTTCAACATAGGACTTTGGAAGGGGGACACAAACATTCAGGCCATAGCAGAGGGGATTGGCCTCACATTCACTGTTGGAAGCCGGTTTGGGGAAGGGACTTGGGGAAGGAGGAGATGAGAATTTCCTGCTTTGTGAAAAGAAGCTGAGAAAAAAGGCCATGGACCTGCTGCCTGGGACAAAGCCAGAACCTCATGATCAGGAATTAAGCTGTATCATCTGTATCATCCCCAATATTTCCATGGAGCAGAAACCCCAAAATACCATCATGAGGCTTGATTCTGGACTGAGAGCCTGAAAGGCCAGGTGGAAGCGTCAACAATAATTATAAAACTCTAGATAAGAAGACAGCAAGAAAATAAACAAACACAAAATCTTCATTGAAGATGACCCTGCAGGTATCGTTAGTGAATATTTGTGTTTGCTGCCACCGCTGCTGCTTCCCACGTCTTGAGGTGGGTGCTCAGCTAACTGCTTTTTAGGCTTCTTTTTTTTAAATGTACATGTTAGTGCCATAAATTTTCCTTTAAGCAAGGCTTCAACTGCATCCACAAAGTTTTGATCTGTTGTATTTTCATTATGATCCAGTTCAAAATACTTTAAAATTTTTATCGTGATTTTTCTTATTTGATGCATGAATTATTTAGGAGAATATTCTCGATGTCCAAATATAAAGGATTTTGAGTCCTTTTTTGCTGTTTTTGTTGTTGATTTTTAGATTCAAAATTGACAGCTGAAAACTGTTTCCTTTTAGTTACATAAGTTGTGGTACGTCTGTACAGTGGAATACCACGCCGCCATTACACACAAACATTTGACTCTGTATTTATAGACATGGGAAAATGCCCAAAACACATTATTAAGTGGAAAAGGTTAGAAAGCAGTAAATATAATA
This sequence comes from Leucopleurus acutus, assembly GCF_964270905.1. Classification (NCBI taxonomy): domain Eukaryota; kingdom Metazoa; phylum Chordata; class Mammalia; order Artiodactyla; family Delphinidae; genus Leucopleurus; species Leucopleurus acutus. Next base: position 91,767,199 of record NC_139144.1, on the reverse strand, counting down.
TTGTATTAATTAAGTTTCTTCAGGTTGTATTCAAAAGGAACTGATTCTGACCAGCATAAGCAGAGAGACAGAAGAAGGAAGGCGAGGAAAGGAAGGGAAGGGAAGAGGATGGGAGGAGGGGAGAGGAGGGAGGGGGGAATTTACTGGAAATATGCTGGGCTATTTCATGGATGAAGAAAGCCTTAAACAACTAAAAACAAAGAAAGGATATGAACCCGCATAGTTTCAGGAACCTCAGCAGAAAAAAAATTTACAAAATTTTTAGATTGGTCTAGATTGGCTCAGATGTCTGCACTAAAACCAATCAGCTTTGGTTCATCAAATAACATAAACATGTTATTTTACGTTTATATAAGACCCACCCAACTCTGATTATTGGGATGTTCCCAGAGTAAGAAGAATTATTGTGCATGTACCCAAGTGGTACCTGTTACCAGTGTGATCCCATTTTTGTAATATAATATGTGAGGGTACGTGTATATGTGCATCTCATGGTGATAGAAAAATGAATGATGTTCATCTTCTTTTATATTTTTCTGTGTCTTTTGTTTTTCAAGGAAGATGGATTATTTTTATAATTTAAAGAAAGCAATTTTCCTTTGGGGGGAAAAACTGTCACTTCAGAATATGCTAACCTATTTTATGAGTCCTTAGACAGACCTGACAGCCAGAGGGTGCAAAGCTTTTATCAAATACTCTTAAGAAAGGAAAGGAACCACCAGCTCTTTTCCTCTTCTCTCCGCTGTCTGCCCACCTCTGCTTCCCTGTCACTCACCCAAATACAAGTCCTTGATACAAAACAAACACAAGGAGATTATCCGGTAGAGTATAGGGTAAAAGTAAGGACAATAGATCCAAATCACCCCGAAAGAAGGAAACAGTTTTCAGCTGTCAGTTCCGAAATCATCATCTGGTAATCTAATCCTCTGAGAAATCTGGAGTCTTTGAGTCTGTGTCTTTCTCTGCTCCTGATTCACAGAAGATGGTTTTTCGTTGCTGTTTCCACTCCTTTTTCTTTATATGTACACATTGCAGGAGGGGAAAAAATTCAGATCTTTTTTTTTTTTTTTTTTTTTGCAGTACACGGGCCTCCCAATGCCGTGGCCTCTCCCGTTGTGGAGCACAGGCTCCGGACGCGCAGGCTCAGCAGCCATGGCTCACAGGCCCAGCCGCTCCGCAGCATGTGGGATCTTCCCGGACCGGGGCACGAACCTGTGTCCCCTGCACCAGCAGGCGGACTCTCAACCACTGCGCCACCAGGGAAGCCCCAGATATTCTTTTAAAATCTTTTAAGCACCTCTTGTGCCCTCTGCTCTGCCTGTGTTGGGAGTTTTCACATACATCTCATGAATGAATATTCATTTGACAAACATCGACCATCATCTCCATAAGACAGACCAGCTCAGGCTTTGGCATTAGAACGTCCTGGGTTTGACCTACCTAAGGAGACAAAAGACCTGTATGTAGAAAACTATAAGACACTGATGAAAGAAATTAAAGATGATACAAATAGATGGAGAGGTATATCATGTTCTTGGATTGGAAGAATCAATATTGTGAAAAGGACGATATTACCCAAAGCAATCTACAGATTCAAAGCAATCCCTATCAAACTACCAATGGCATTTTTCACAGAACTAGAGCAAAAAATTTCACAATTTGTATGGAAACACAAAAGACCCCAAATAGCCAAAGCAATCTTGAGAAAGAAAAACGGAGCTGGAGGAATCAGGCTCCCTGACCTCAGACTATACTACAAATCTACAGTAATCAAGACAGTATGGTACTGGCACAAAAGCAGAAATATAGATCAATGGAACAGGATAGAAAGCCCAGAGATAAACCCACACACATATGGTCACCTTACCTTTGATAAAGGAGGCAAGAATATACAATGGAGAAAAGACAGCCTCTTCAATAAGTGGTGCTGGGAAAACTGGAGAGCTACATGTAAAAGAATGAAATTAGAACACTCCCTAACACCATACACAAAAATGAACTCAAAATGGATTAAAGACCTAAATGTAAGGCCAGACACTATCAAACTCTTAGAGGAAAACATAGGCAGAACACTCTATGACATAAATCACAGCAAGATCCTTTTTGACCCACCTCCTAGAGAAATGGAAACAAAAACAAACAAATGAGACCTAATGAAACTTAAAAGCTTTTGCACAGCAAAGGAAACCATAAACAAGAGCAAAAGACAACCCTCAGCATGGGAGAAAATATTTGCAAACGAAGCAACTGAAAAAGGATTAATCTCCAAAATATACAAGCAGCTCATGCAGCTCAATATCAAAGAAACAGAAACAAACAACCCAATCCAAAAATGGGCAGAAGACCTAAATAGACATATCTCCAAAGAAGATATACATATTGCCAACAAACACATGAAAGGATGCTCAACATCACTAATCATTAGAGAAATGCAAATAGAAACTACAATGAGGTATCACTTACACCGACCAGAATGGCCATCATCAAAAAATCTACAAACAATAAATGCTGGAGAGGGTGTAGAGGAAAGGGAACCCTCTTGCACTGTTGGTGGGAATGTAAATGGATACAGCCACTATGGAGAATATTATGGAGGTTCCTCAAAAAACTGAAAATAGAACTACCATACAACCCAGCAATGCCACTACTGGGCATATACCCTGAGAAAACCATAACTCAAAAAGAGTCATGTACCACAATGTTCATTGCAGTTCTATTTACAATAGCCAGGACATGGAAGCCACCTAAGTGTCCATCGACACAGATGAATGGATAATGAAGATATGGTACACATATACAATGGAATATTACTCAGCCATAAAAAGAAATGAAATTGAGTTATTTGTAGCGAGGTGGATGGACCTAGAGTCTGTCATACAGAGTGAAGTAAGTCAGAAAGAGAAAAACAAATACCATATGCTAACACATATATATGGAATCTAAAAAAAAAAAAAATGGTTCTGAAGAACCTTGGGGCAGGACAGGAATAAAGACGCAGACATAGAGAATCGACTTGAGGACACATGGAGGGGAAGGGCAAGCTGGGACAAAGTGAGAGAGTGGCACTGAGAATATATACACTACCAAATGTCAAATAGCTAGTGGGAAGCAGCTGCATAGCACAGGGAGATCAGCTCAGAGCTTTGTGTCCACCTAGAGGGGTGGGATAGGGAGGGTGGGAGGGAGACACAAGAGGGAGGAGATATGGGGATGTATGTATATGTATAGCTGATTGTTATACAGCAGAAACTAACACACCATTGTAAAGCAATTACACTCCAATAAAGATGTTAAAAAAAAAAAAAAAGAATGTCCTGGGTTTGAAGTTTGGCTTTGCTTTTCCTATTTGCATGTTTGAAAGAAATCACATGACTGTTACGAGCTTTTGTTTTCCAATCTGTAAAAGGGTTATTGTAACTGAGGAGGCACATGGGTAGGACAGCTTTAATCTCATACACACATAAATTGTAGTTCACATGTCTACCTTGCCCTCTAGATCATTAACAAATTAAGGGAAAGAATTAAGGCTTTTTCATCTTTATATCCCCAAAGCCTAGCATGGTGATGACGGGGTGTGTGGGGGGGGCGGGAATATAGAAATAGGGACCACCATTTTTTGAGCTGTATTAGCCACTGTTCTAAACATATACTCTCATTAAATCCCTTTACTTATCTACATCCCCAGCTGTACCCTAGCCACGTTTAAGCAATCCTCTACCTTTTGTGCCTAGAAGGGTGCCAGGTACAAAGTGGGACTCCCATAATTATTTGTAGAATCAATACATGCAACCAGCCAGTCATACACCCTTATATTTAATCACCATCTCCTTCTCTCATATCAAAGGTACTCTTCCCAATAGAGACAAAAGGTCGTGGGAAGTCAGATGTTAATGTTGAACCATTGGAGAAACTGAGGCACGAAGCTATTGAGTGGCTCATAGTCACTGACCCTCAAGTCAATGGAAAAATGTCATTCTATGTACCCATAACCATTCCCTACCCAGTTTCCAACCAAGTGAGAGAAGAGAAAGCCCCAGGGTGTGAGATGAAGAGTAAGCACACCCTGGGATGAGATAAAGACAAAGGAGACCATCCCCCAAACTTCATGGAGTACAGAGCCTCATCGAGAGGATAAGAGACCTTCCAAACTGGGGATGGAAATTACTACCTGGAAACCCCATATTTAACCCAAAAAGCCAGAGAGTGAGTTGCCCTGTTGGGGAGAATTCCCAAGAAGCAAATGGTGAACACATGTCTGGAGCCTCCCAAGGCACTATCGGCTCGCAGAGGACTTGGGGACCATGGCATCAGTGAGCACTTCCACTTTCCTCTCAGGAAAAACAAATAGAAATGAGCCATTTTGCTTCTCAGATGAACTTTTGTTTCTGTAATTCCAGAATGTGCTCGGGCTGTCCAAGGGTGTTGTGTCAGAACACAGTTCACGTTTTATTCCAGTGGGGAGGCCGCTCTTCTTTTTACCAATTACAAAAAAAAAAAAGAGATTGAAGAAAGGATCAAAATATTGTTGGTTTGTTTAATGGAAGAGAAACTCACTTAAAAACTCACGGTTTTTAAGAAAACCGTGGGGACAATGTAGAATTAATTGCTGCTAATGAAATTTAGGATCAAGAGTGCCAGCAGGTACAATTCCTGCTCAGAACAATTAGCCTCCCATCTACCAGAATGGTATCTGTCACAGACTGCACCCCAACACTGGCCACTCCTCCACAGATCTATGCCAGTGTCACAAGGTAGCAGGTGGGTCTATGTTACCTGGTCTCACAACCAGAAAAACAACCCAAAGCATCATCTTCCCAAATAAGGGCAAAACACTAAATAACAGGCCAGCCAAGAGGTCTTTCCATGGTTCTGGAAAAGAGCTTTGTGGCTCCATTCACTGCCGTGGATGAATCACCAGGCGTTAAGGATTGTATTTCCAGGGCCAGGACTGGGCTGAAGCAAGTCCTGAAAAATTCAGTACTTCAGATAAATAAAATTCTAACGCAGTATTTTTAAAAATCAGAATTAATGCAAAAGCCTCTATAGAAAATGGTTTGGTGGTCCTTCAAAAAATTAAACATAAAATTACCATATGATTCAGTAATTCCACTTCTGGGTATATACCCAAAAGGAATTGAAACAGAGACTTGAACAGTTATTTGTATCCCCATATTCATCACAGCATTGTTCACAACAGCCAAGGTAGAAACAACCCAAACGTCCATCTCTGGATGAATGAATAAGCAAAATGCGGTATGTACACAAAATGGAATATTATTGAGCCTTAAAAAGGAAGGAAATTCTGACACCTGCTACAGCATGGATGAAGCTTGAGGACATTATGCGAAATGAAGTAAGCTAGTCATAAAAAACAAATACTGTGTGATTCCACTTGTAGAAGGAGCCCAGGAGCGGTCCAATGCGCAAAGACAGAGAGCACAACTGTGGTTTCCAGGAAAGGAAAGGGTGGGGAATTAGTGTTTAATGATACAGAATTTCAGTTTGAGAAAATGAAGAAAGTTCTGGAGGTGGATGGTGGTGGTGGTTGCATAACGGTGTGAATGCATTCAATACCACTGAACTGTGCACTTGACAATGGTTTAAATGGTACATTTTGAGTTACATGTACTTCACCGAATGCAAAAAATGCATGATGAACAAAATGCCAAAATTTTAAGTCAAGACAGGATCAATATTATTGATTTTTCCCTTTGCCTAAGGCTCCCATACGCTCCATACAGCACTGCTGCTGCCCAGTCTTCCTTTAACATCTTGGTATTTTGTCATCACAGATTGTTTTTGCATTTTGATTTTTGTAAATACGGCCTTGAAATATTATTCATCTTGATTTCTGAGATTTGGGGCTCCGCCTTAAATTTTATGACCAAGGGAAGTACCTCGCTCTCCTCTCTTGCCTCGTCCTGGTCTCCTCTACCTTTCTACTGCTCTCCTGTGAGAGTCCAGACTCCTCCTGTCTCTCCTTTGCTGCTTCTGGACAGAGAGAAGGGACCCAGAAACTGGTGCCTCTGAATCGTCAGTCATGCTTCTGTTTGCGAACCTTCCTGATGGGCCCTGGGTTCATCGTTTACTATATTTTGGGCTCGTTTCACGTGCCAGTCCCCTCTCGCCCTAACCCCGTCATCAACTGGAACCTTCCAGCCTGTGACCCCACGTTACCCTTAGCAGAAAGCCCTGCAGAGCTCCCATGCCAGCTGTTTTTTTCCTCTTCTGGAGGAACTGATTCCTCGTGATCCTCCGAGCTGTAATCTCATCAGGCTGGAATAACTTGACACTCCCATTTGTCTGAAACAGAAGTCTTTTGTCTTCCAAACCTCAGGGTTGGGATTGTTGAGAATTCCACCCACTGGCCTCCTCTTAGAGGGCTGTGACCACTGCATCAGCTGCTTTTGGCTTGCCTCTCAGAGGGTTCATGACTAGTGGGGAAGGAGAAAAATCCTGGGTAGAGAGTGAGTGAGAGCTACAGGCCACGTGGGGCTGGAAATCAATCCAGGACTCTTCTTGCTGACAGCTGCTCGCCACTGTCAGGGGAGACTAGCTCACCGGATCTGGCCCCAAAGGCAAGACACAGCTCAGCGGGGGTCTGCAAACTCCACGGAGGCAGGACTGTCCAGCACGGACACTGATTCTTGGGTCATTGCTTCATCACAGCAGCACATGCCATTGTCATCACACATGACCACAACACCGTGATACTGTCCGTGGAGCAGCAAGTGAGGTGTAAGGAAAACTGGCATCAAGTCCAGCCCTGTCCCTTTGCAGCTGTGCAACCTTGGGCCCTTTGGGCCTCAGAGGCTTGACTCCATGATGGGAATAATAACAGCTATTGATATTTCATGGGGGAGCCCAGCCAATAAAAGGAGTTCATCGTCATGAAAATGTTTGTTTGAAAACTCTGCAGCACTGAACCAATGTAATATATCGTTTGATAGTTATCTAACCAAAAGTGAGGATGAGGCACTTTTCAAAATGAAACACCAGGACAAGGGATTGTCCCCTTGTGATACACAAGGTAATGTGGGCCATGGGTTTTGAGAGGACTACTGCAGGGGCAGTGGGGACTCCCCAGGAAGCACGAGGGTGTCAGGACCCAACCCCTTGTTTCTCACACCCTTTTGCTTCATGGGACTACAGACGCGTTATAGGCTGAGGAGGGGCGATTGGGCAGGGGAAGCGTCATGACCCAGAACATCATGGAGGAGCAGGTTGTGCTGTCCCGAGATGGACAAGAGAGCACACAGCAGGATAGCATTGTGCCAGCATCCCTTCCAGACCCACCCCTGAGCCTACAGATGAGGAGAAGGGGTCCCAGAGTATCCTGCTTAGAGAAGAGGAGACCCAGTGCGTAGTGGTCCCACGAAGCAAAAGACCAGCACATTCCAGATGATAAATGAGAGCCTAGAAATCTGCAGAGCACGTGGCTGAGTGTCATGGACATCTGATTTTCCTTTTGCGGCTACCCAGCAGCCAATCCCTGCCCTTTGTGTGTAGCACATCCCCCTTGTGCTTTTCAGCAGAAAGCAGAGCCTTCTTCCCACTAGAGATCTTGAAAAAAGCCAAATCGCCTTTTTCCCAGGCTCCCTTGCAGCTCAGCAAAGGCAAGGGGCCTAGACCCACACATGCTGAACTTTGAGTCAGGCCTTAGCACAACACAACAAAAAGAGTTTCTAGGGGCAAGAACATCCAGGGCCCTGGGCCAGCAGCAGAGCTGGTCTAAGCAGAGGTGCCCGGTGTTCAATGGTGGCAAAAAGCAGGTGCAGGGTCTTCACCAGGCTGTTTAGAATGTGACTGCGGCTGTGGTCCTAGCTGACACCTAGCCTCTTGTTCAAGCCTGCCCTCCAACCTGGTTCTATAGCCTTCTGAAGGGACCTGACCTATCTGATATCCCTTTAGTAAGTCTCTTCACCCCTTTCGTAAGCAGAAGTAGTATCTCTTGATCGCCTTGATGAATTCTGAATGATACACCAAGTAAAAGAACTATCACAGGCCCCCACCCCCTAAACCTTGATACGTTCCCAGGAGCAACCCTGGCACCGACCCATTCACCCTGGCCCTTGAGTTGCTAACAGGGCTTCTGAGGGGCCCTGAAGCATTGCCTGGGGGCGTGAGAGCAAGGAACGTGCCCTACTGCTCCAGTCACGTGGGCAAGATGAAAATCTCCCTCAGGTGAGGAACAAAATGATTACTATTCCGTTCACGTCAAAAGTTTAAAGAAATGGTGCATTTTGGAGCTTATGTTTCAGTGGGTTTTCTCATAATAAAAGAATTCTTCTATATAGTGACTTTGGCCAGAACCTGGATTAACAGAGAGAACTTCTAAAAGTTAGAATGTATTCCTGGCACACGCCACCTTAGAGTGAATAAATGAGGACTTGGCTTGCTAATTCGGAACGGTTGCCAACCCCTGAGTTAGGGAAATGCAGAAAACTTCTGGCCACTGAACAGAAAGAAGGTTCAGCAAAAAGGGCCTGGCTCCAAGCCAGGCAAGCTCCCCAGCTCCAGGCCTAATCCCCATCTTAGTCATTAGCAACACACTGAGGTCCGGGTGAAGATGCTCTTCAGGCCCAGCTTCACTCCTTAGGAAAGGAGCCAAATGGTGTCTTATCCCAACTGCACAGAATGCAGACTAATGAAAATGGCAGGATTTCCTCTGAGATAATAGCATAAACTCAAGATATAGTCACAGAATTCTGAAGCTGGAGATGGTGGTATGCAGGTAAATACTTAACAACCAGCTCTCAAAAAACCAAAGAAGTGAATGTATGTATATATAGACATAAGGCTATTGTAAGTTTCACTGATATAAATCATGTATATTTACAATACACAATTTACAGATAGTAATAAAATACACAGTTGTCTTTACTGCAGATCCCATATAGTTGATTTTCCTCTTGAATCCGCAGTCAAACCATGGTTGCAATCCAACCATGATTTGACATATAGAATTGCATCTCAGTCTGCTCTTTTCCCAGTAAATGTATTGTCATTACATATGATAAGACCTACTGATAAATTCACTCTGGTACCAACCGTTCATTGAACCAAATCCTCTTTCACCTTCGGCTCTAGTCATTTCAGACTTTTAAGTTTAATCTGCATTATATTTTCTCCTTAACTTTCTTAAATCTAGACAAGCAACAGAGCAATAACTCAAGCCCTGATTTATAGCATTTGCCCGTTTCCTTGGTGTGCGTGTTCCCGTTGTGGACAATTTCAAGCTACCAACGTGACATCACCAACCACCAAGTAGAGAAGAGACACACAGCACTAGTACACAGTATTTCCAGTGTATAGATTGAAATAATATTCATATTTTATGGCAAGACAAGAAAAACATAAAATTTTAGGGCCTCCTCCTTCCCCTTTAGTGTGTGTTGTACAATGCATTAACCAGACCTCTTTAGGAGATAACTTCCTTTCTTAATCTCATAAAGGGTCACAACTACTTAGGAGATAGCCTTGCTTCTTAATCTTGTAAAGAGCGGCGATGACCCATGACCCACTACTTGCTTTGTCCCGTAGATCTGGATTGTATAAACTGTGAATAATATGTCATTTAACGTAGCGGCCTCTGTCTCAAAAAATTATATAACTGTGCTTTAGTCCTCTAACGGGTGAAACTGTTCCCGGAGCTTTCTGAGAGGCTGTTCCCAGTTATAATCCTCAGTTTGGCTTGAATAAAATTTTTCATTTCTTTCTTAGATCAACTGTTGATTAGTTTTTAATCGACAGATACAATCGATGTAAAAACTCAAAAGCGTAAATAAAATGTGTGTAATAATTAGGCAGTGATGTGTTTGAGCATTACCTTCGTTTTTAATAAATACGTTTACTTGTACACTTATGTAATTTTTAATAATGGCTGTATTTAACAAGCAGCCCACAAAATCCCTAAAAATTTACCAGCCGGCTCTCAAACGCTGATACGATCTGATCCCTGTCCCCACGCCCCCTCCCCACACACTACTGGCTGGCGGAGATCTGGAGAAGGTCACATTAGCTCTCCACCTGTACAAAATATGTGGAGATGGGAGGTAGGGATGGTAGATATTGGGGTCAGGAAATCCAGCTGTCCCACAAACGTGTCCTGTGCGTTCACACATAGCTCTAGATGTTAAAAGGAAGCCTAAACTCTGGTATGGCTGCCCTGGCATGACGCTCTCCAGCTCCTCACCGCCTTTGTCCATGCGACCTATTTTCAGAGCAAAAAAATGCTGATTTACTCTCCAGTTGCCAACTTTGGCTACTGGTTGCACAGACCTCGCTCTATCCCTATAGACACACCCTAGCTTTGACAGCATTTCCCAAAGCTCTGCAGGTCTGGAGAGAATGACACAGCTGGAGATCATTTTGAAGACAATTAAAGCTAATGAGCTGACACAGCAAAAGCAGCAAAAAAAGGCAGGAAATGGCTCTGGCTAGAGGATAGTTTTGCCTTGGTAGCCGGAAAGAGACCAGTAAGGAAGTAAAATGGGAGAGGATCTGACTTACTAGTAAAAATTAGTATTTGCTTACCCAGGCCTTGACCGTAGCTGAATTGGAGGGTGTACTTCTGGCAGGGCTGTGGGGACCAGGCACTTTTCTGTACAGAGGGGAGCAGTGTAAACTGGTACAGCCTCTATGGAAGCCAATTTGACACTGGCTTTCACTGTTTTAAATGCATATTCCCTTTTACCAGGATACTCGAGGATATTCATTGCAGCATTATTTGTATTAATAATGGTACTGAGGGACTTCCTTAGTGGTGCAGTGATTAAGAATCCACCTGCCAATGCAGGGGACATGGGTTCAAGCATGGTCCGGGAAGATCCCACATGCCCCAGAGCAACTAAGTCTGTGCGCCACAACTACTGAGCCTGTGCTCTAGAACCCGCGAGCCACAACTACTGAGCCCACGTGCCACAACTACTGAAGCCCACGTGCCTAGAGCCCGTGCTCCACAATAAAGACCGGCCACTGCAATGAGAAGCCCGCGCACCACAACAAAGAGTAGCCCCCGCTCGCCGCAACTAGAGAAAGCCCGTGCGCAGCAATGAAGACCTGACGCAGCCAAAAATAAATAAATAAATACAGTTTTTAAAAATAATAATAAATTTAAACAAATAATGATGGTACTGAATTAGAAACAAACTGAAAGCCTATTAATAGGTGGCTTGATAAGTTTATAAAAGAAAATAACTCCAGAAGAAGGAACACTGTACAACCACTAAAAAGAATATGGCAGCTCTTACCTATTGTAGAACACTCAAATCTGTTAAGTGAGAAAAGCAAGGTAATGAACACTGTATGCTACTATTTGGACGCTTTGCATGATATACGTTTACACTTAAATGTGCATAAAATACCTTTGGAAAGATACACAAAAAACTTGGCCACAGTTGCCTCTGAAGAAGAAAGCTGACAGAGGCCAAAAGTGGGAAGGACTTACTTAGCAACATACCCCTTTAAAACGTTTTAGTTTTCTATCACAAACTCTCATTTTTTAATCAAAAGATAATAAAGGATGTGGCTATTTTTTAAATGGCAACAACAACTACACTTCCGTGATTATTAACCACAGTCCTGAGCCTGCTCAAACTTTAGTCAAATTTTAAAGGCACTCGTCCACTCCCATTCACCTGGAACTGTCCGGGTTTTAGCACTGGAAGTCCCGTGTCCTGGGAAACCCTTCAGTCCCGACAGACTAGGAGGGTTGGACAGGCTACTCCCCTCTCCAGATTGAAGTGGTACCCTCAGGCCACCCATGGGCTCCTTCCCCCTGTCCCCAAACCCAGCCAGAAGACGGAGGGCAGGACGCTTGCGCTGCAAGCTAAGCAGGTCAGCCTCCTGGGTACCGAGCTGGGCGAAAGGATGGGGCGGGGTCCCGGCGGGGCCTGGCCTCTTACAGAGGCCTCACTTCATTGACCCGGAACAAGAGCAAAGGGCAGGGACTCTGATCCTGGGCTCTAGCCTCGGCTCGCCATCGAGTGACCTTCAGTCGGTCCTTATACTTTTCCGGGCCTCAGTTTTCTCATTTGTAAAGTGAAGGGGGAAAGTGGGCGCCTATCACGGTCCTAAGGGCACATCTCCTCACCTCTCAGACTCTTGAGCACAGGGGCCCACTCCTCAGCTCACACGCATGTTCTGTACTCTCCCAGGGAACAGCCGAAACCTCTCAGCTCTAGTTCAGGTGCATTTCACAGGTAGGAACCAGAAGGTTCTACCCAGAAAGCTCCTATTCAGGATCCAATTGAAAGGTGCCTTCTCTTAAAGCAGCATTTCTCAACAAAGCGAATGAGTTCAGAATGTCAATCCTGGGCCCCGCTACAGAGATTCAGTTGCAGTAGGTCTAGGAAATCAAGGTAGGTGCCCTGCGCTCCAGCCCCACCCTTTGAAACCCACTGTCTTAAAGACCAAGGCCACATCAGAGGGTAAGCATTTTAAAGTTCATTTCCTCTTTAATGAAAACAAGCTATTATTCTGTAACAGTTATTTTTTAAAGCCAACAATAAGAGTTTTGAGGCATCAAATCCACTTAATGCACCGCAGCCTGGAACTACACACGGAACAGTAAGGTTGCATTTCAAAACATGATCAAACAGCAGCCTAATCAGCCAGGTGTTAAGCTCTCAATCACAAGCCTCAAAACACATAATCGAGTGTCAGTAAGCAGGTGTTTGAAGGGAAGATTGAGATCAACAGTTGCTTTTGTGGTTATTTAAGAGGTTTTGAAACATTAAAATGGAGTACCTCACGCTCAAGCCAGTAGACTTCCGGGGCTTCGAGGCTGAACAAATCCAGGCAATTGTTAGCACTGGAGAGTTTAACGGGATTGCAATCAAAAAGCTTTGATCCTTATTGAGGAAATCTGTGTCCTTTCTTTTTTTTTTTTTTTGCGGTGCGCAGGCCTCTCCCTGTTGTGGCCTCTCCCGCTGCGGAGCACAGGCTCCAGACGCGCAGGCTCAGCGGCCACGGCTCACGGGCCCAGCCGCTCCGCGGGTGGGATCTTCCCGGACCGGGGCACGAACCCCTGTCCCCTGCATCGGCAGGCAGACTCCCAACCACTGCGCCACCAGGGAAGCCCTCTTGTGTCCTTTCCTTTATTTCCACTACCTTTAAGGAGTTGCCCTCATGGGTGGCAATGCTTTTAAGAATCCCTAGAACATACTGCACCGTGTTCAGATTGAAGATTTTGATCCCTTTAGAGAAAACCACATGCAGATCACAGGCATACATTCAGTGCAACAGTGCCAGGGACCCATCCCAACTTCCTCCCCTATGTGACAAGTCTAGAATGGCGAGTTCCAAAGAAAAAGCAAAGTTCCACTTTAGAAATTAATTTTTGGCTTTGTACACATTTCCAATGGCTTCTTGGTGACATAATTGCCCCATGAAAATCCCTGAAAGGTTTCGGGACAATTTAAGGTGACCATCCTCAGTAGATGCACCCTTTTTGAGACCCGCTATTAATAAGACTAGCCCATCACTTAGGCTTAATAGCACCTGCCCATGTGATTCATTTTAGGGAGTGCAGCAAAGGGGTCCCTACTTAAAATTGTAGCTCGTTAATTTCTATTAATTCCCCTTGATTGTGAGTAGCCATTTAGCTTTCAGAAAATATGCTTCACTTTCTATTTCTCTTCCCTCTTCCCCTGACCTTGGATTACCACCAAAATATTAGTTTCAGTTCTTATAATTGTATCTCCTACAGTTAAAGGTGCTGTTGGAGCATTTGGTCATATGTGATACCAACTTAATAATAAAGCCCCAATCACCCTTACTTCAATGAGATAAAGGTGTTTGAGACTTCAGAAAGTTTCACTGTCAATCATGGATATCCACATGCTCCTCTGAAACAAAATCAAGAGAGTCTACCAGGTCTGAACAAATCAGGGGTTCTGAGACTGGGTTCTAAGGTTGAATAAGCCCAAAGGACTTCATTCTTCCCTCCCACCAGTCAGTAATTGCAGCCCACATCGCGACTTCTCTTTCATACCACCTTCCTCTCTTGAGCTGTAGGATTCAGCGGGGCTGCTGATTAGTGTGTAGTTGGGGCTTTTGTGACTCAGGACATTCAAACCTGAACTCTGAGTCTATTTGCAAAGATAAAAGTTTCCTCTCTAATCCAGGGAGGCTGGCTATCTTTAGGCTTTTCTGATCTTCCTTTGTCACGTAATACCCTTCTTTATTTAGTATCTGTACTCTCTCATCGTTCCTCTCCTGGTAGCCAACAGCCACGGCCCAGCTGGGGAAGTGTTAACCTTAACTTCTCCTTATGCAGGAGGAACTCAGCAGCCCTTTCAGCAGCCCACACCATTGTAGCAGGTTTCACAACTTGAAGTTGGACTAGAAACTCCCTCGGAATTCCATCATGCGAATTATTCAGACTGATTCAATCAGGATTTTTCCTCTTTGCTGTGCTCAAGTAAACCTCTGACCTCCTGTTTCATGGAGAAAATAGAAATCGTCAGATGGACGCTCCATCAGTTCCTCGCTTGCCTCCACTAATCTAAGACTTGCCTTCTCCCTCCCCTCCTGTCGCAATGGGAAAGAGGCCCTCTTCCCTCTAGGCCAGTGCCCCACCAAGGCTTGGGACCCCAACTCCATCGGCCCCTCTCCTGCATCTTCAGAGTCTCCCTCTGTATTAGCTGTGGCTCGTCGCCATTTGTATATAACAAAATGTTATGTTAGAAGTTGGGACTGTGAAGCACCAGGATATAATAAAAGCTACATTTCAAAGGATGTGCCAGACCATATGCGCAATTTCAAAGTAGAATAACCAAAGTAGAATAAATTCCCTCATTCAGCAGGAGGCTAAAGAGTGAAAGGAGTGGGGTTTGAAGAGGATTCTTGAGTAGAGCCATTAGAATGCTGTGGGTCTCAGACCCCAAGGATGGAAGGATGAAGGGGATCTCTGCCTTCTTCTCAAGCCTAGTGAGGATGCTTTAATGGGACAGCTTGGAGAGATGAATGCATGTCCCCTGCAGTTGGGTGCTAGAAAGACTGGGACCTACTCATGCCTGAGAAGGTCAAGGAAGGCAGCAGGGTAGAAGGCTGGGTCTGGGAAGTAACTTCACTCCTGGGGATCAAATTGTAAGAATTTTGCTCAGGGAGAGGCTCCCAGAAAAGAGGACGCCAGGAGCAGGAAACTGTGAGCAGTACTGGGAGGTAGGCGTGGGTTTGGGTGAAGAACTGAAGGTGGATAGGAAAAGGCCAGCTGAAGGGTTGCAGATGGAAGGCCCCACCAGGTGAACTTTCAAGGAACCCATGGAAATGCCCAGCGAGAGTCTGCTGTACACACCTGCTGCCCCAGAGAAGGCAACACCATCCTACCAGAGAGCCAGCCTCACCACTTATCCCTCCTCCTAGCTCTGACCCTGGGGGGAGAAGCACAGCTGGCAAGCAGAGAACGAGGAGAAAGTGTGGGGTGATGGGGGGAGAGAGGAGGGCCATGCCAGCCCCCACCATCACATCAAGGGGCCATCTGGGGCGGGGCAGGGGGCAGGGAGGGGGGTGGTGTGCACGTGAGAAGATTGAACATTAAACCAGCTGCAGAGTGTTGACTGTTATCTTGGAGCAGACATTCTAAATTAACTAACTGAGACTGAGATTGTAACCTAACATGATTCAGAACTTTAAAAAAAAGGAACCAAAGAAATGACCAGAACCTGAACAGATTTAAAGGGACAATGGAAAACGAGAGTAAGACTGCTTTTAAGAAAACTTCAGCATGAGCACTGATGTTCCATGGACAGAGAGATGGACATGCTTAGACAGAGGAAGCAGAAACCTCCCCCTGACTCTACATCAACTTCCAGCCTCTCTCCTGTATCTTCAGCTTCTCCCTCTTGACCTTATCTTCTTTCCCTCACTCGAGATTATTAAAGGAGTTTTTCACACTCCCTGCCTCTACTTCATCATCTCCCATAGCCATCTAGCTTCTGCCCTGTCATTACAGTAAGTCCCCTACATACAAATGAGTTCCGTTCCTAAAGTGCTTCGTAAGTCCGACTTGTTCATAAGTGCAACAAAGTTAGCCTAGGTACCCAACTAACACAGTCAGCTATATAGTACTGTACTGTAATAGGTTTATAATACTTTTCACACAAATAGCACATTAAAAAAACACAAAAAATAAAGGAAACATTTTAAATTTTACAGTACAGTACCTTGAAAAATACAGTAGTACAGTACAACCGCTGGCGTACAGGGGCTGACATCGAGTGAACAGGCAAGAAGAGCTACTGACTGGAGGAGAGAGAGGAGGGGGGAGATGGCAGAGCTGAAGGATGGTCAGCAACAGGAGACAGAGGGCAAGCTGCACATGACAATGTACGCCAGACACGTGAACTAACTCACGTGATTGGACATGAGAATGCACGTTCGCATCTTTGAAAGTTCTCAACTGGAAGTTTTGTATGTAGGGCATTTACCGTACTGCCCAGAAACATCTCTGGACAAGGTCACCGCTGACATCTTTTTATTTTTTTCTTCCTTTTTTCTCAAAATAATTTTTCTTATTATAAAGCAGATATTTTCATTACAGAAAAATTAGAAACCTCAAGCAACTAAAATGAACATTAAAAAATAAAATCCATAAACCCACCAAGCCAACCACTGTTAGTAGGTTAATGTAGATCCCAGATTACCTTCTGTGTGTACATTCATGTGCAGATTTAGAGACATATGCACAGAGAATATACACACACATGCACACATACACATAAACATTTGAGTTATTTCAAGCTTTTCATTATTACAACAATGCTAAATTTAAAACTTGAATTCATACTATACATATACTACTTAATACATACATATATGTACAAATTTCATGTGTATTTTCACAAGGACTTTGCAGGTGTAAGTAGAATGCTCACAGAACAAACAAAAACAAGATAATAGGAGATGGGAATAGCTTATGTTTCCTGCTGCTTCTGCGTTATCCAAAGATTTATGAAAGTGTTAGCTTCTGTTATTAAAAAAGGCACTCTGTGACAACTTGGCACACTATTTCCATGTCAGAAAACAGTGGGGGCCAAAGGACGTGATGTTTACTTTACACTTTCTCAAACATTAAGCCGTTATTTCATTTATTTTCTAAGTACATATATTGTGGTGTTAAGATAGGAAGAGACAATGGTGGAAATTTTAAGAAGATGATTTTGACATAGGGAATATATTTTACCCTCATAATTGTGTTAAGTCCATCTTTACCAATATGCCAATATATAATTTTTACAGAGCATTTTTAGACACATGCCACTATGTTAAAAATAAATAAACAATAGAGAAAAGTAAAAAAATAGGAACTAAAAATTTGACTCCCTGGAAAAAGAAAACACTGAATAAATTTGTGTAAGCCTTTCAGACCTTTTCCTAAACATTTAGAACCATATCTATCAATACATAATTTTATTTAGTTATTTTTGCAAAATGAGACCATATCATGCTGACTGCTCTGGAACTGGCTTTTTTCATTTAACAGTGTCATGAGCAGTTTTCCAAATCAGGACGTGCAAATCGATCTCCCTCCTTTGAACAGATGAATATTGCTTTATCATTTATTGTGGCCCAAAATTTGTTTAAGCATCTCCTTGCTGAGAAACATTTGAGTTACTTCAAAGTTTTTATTATCACTAGTGAGATCTACACATCTTATACGTATATCTTTTAATAGTTGTCTAATTATTCAGGTAGACTAAATAACCAAAAGTAGATTTGCTTGGTCAAAGAATAAGCACATTTACATTTTGATGGTACCAGATTATACTCTAAAAAGATTGTATTAGGTACTCTCCCTCACCTTCTCCAAAAATGAGTATTATCAGTCTTTTAATTTTTGCCAATCTTATAGGTAAAAAAATGAACTCATTGTTTCAGTTAGCATTTTTTTCATAGGGAGACTGAAATCCTCATATGCTGATTGGTCATTTATTCTTCTAGGAATTGCATACCCATCTTTGTCTATTTTGTGGCTGGGCCATTTGTCTTTTCTATCGATTTATAAAATTTCTTTAGCTAATAGAGATATTAACCCTGTCGTGCTTATCACAAATAATTTTTCCTAGTTTTTCTTTCTTTTCTTTTTTTTCACTTCGTCTATTGGTTTCTCGCCACAAGAGTTTTAACTTTTCATATAGTCAAGTATATCCATCTTTTCCTCATGGTTTCTGGTTTTAATAATATATTATACAAGGTTTCACCACTCCATGGTTATAAAAATATTCATCCTCATTTTCTTCTATTATTTTTATAATTTTACTTCTATACTTAAATTGTGACCTCATGGAGTACATATTCTGGTATAAAAAGTGAAATGAGAATCCAATAGTATCACATTCCACATACTATTTTACAATAATTTATTGCATTGTGACCATATTTCCATGTTAATTGATATACTCTGTTATATTCATTTATACTGGTTCCATAATTTATTTAATTAATCTCCTATAATTGGATAATTAGGCTGATTGCAGCTATTTCAAACAGCTGTGTGATAAACATGAGCGTTAAACCCTCACCCATTACCTTGACAATCCCCTTAGCATGCATTTCAAACTGTTTTTATCTTCTCTATATAAACTTTGCCCCATCTTCTCATCACAGTGAGCTGTATGTACATATACCCATCCTATTGTCCAAACCAAAATCTTAGAAGTAATTTTTTTTTTTTTTTTTTGCGGTACGCGGGCCTCTCACTGTCGTGGCCTCTCCCGTTGCGTAGCACAGGCTCTGGAAGCGCAGGCTCAGCGGCCATGGCTCACGGGTCTAGCCGCTCCGCGACATGTGGGATCTTCCCGGACCGGGGCATGAACCCATGTCCCCTGCATCGGCAGGTGGACTCTCACCCACTGCGCCACCAGGGAAGCCCTAGAAGTAATTTTTGATTCCTCACTTTCCCTCAACCTTCAAACTGTCCATCAGAAAAATTCCATCAGCTCTACCTAGCTGTCCACGTACATCCCACTCTTCTCCTCACCTGGACGGCTGCTTGGCCTCTCTGTTCCCACTCTTGCCCACTGCAATCCTGTGTCTACAGCAGGAGAGTATCATTTCAGAATGTAAATCAGATCAAATCATTTCCCTGCTGACAACCCTCAAATGGTTTTCCATTGCACTTCCAGAAGTGAAATAGTAAATATCCCTTACCAAGCCCTCCTTCCAAGGCCTCTGTCACCTGGCCCTACCCACTCCTCTAACTCAAGTCCCCTGTTTCCCGGATGTTGACATCTTTTCTACTCCTTAAATGAACCAAACTTGTTCCTAATTTAAGGCAGGATTTCTCATCCTTGGCACTAACGACATTTGGGGTGGATAATTCTCTGCTGTGGGGCCTGTCCTGTGCATTATAGGATGTTTACCAGCATCCCTGGCCTCTACCCCCTAGATGTCTGTAACACTCCCCCCCCCCCCCCAGTTGTGTTTTGTCTCCAGACGTAGCCAAATGTCCCCTAGGGGACAAAATTACCTAGGGGACAAAATTTTGCCTAGGGACAAAATTACCCCTGCTTGAGAACCACTGATTTAGGGCATTTGCATAAGCTGTCCCATCTACCTGGAATGTTCTGCCTCCTGGATCTTTATGCAAATGTTTCTTATTCAGGATTCAGATCAAATGTCATCTCCTCAAACAGTCTTCCCTGCCCATCCAATCTAAATGAGCTCCCCACTCATCACCAATCACCCACTGCCACTACCAATCACCCTGTTTTGTTTTCTCAATAGCTCTTATCATTGTCTGAAATAACCTTGCCCAGTTATTGGTTTACTTCTCGGTTGCCTGTCTCTCCTACCAGAATGTAAGTTTCAAGCCAAGAGCAGTGCCTGGTGTGAGTGAGCAGTTGTTCAGGAAATATTTGTTGATTGAAAAAAATAAACTCCCATATGTGGAGACTAAAGATCTATTTGTTCCAAATCTAATAGATAAAGTTCTTATATGAATTCTCTCCAACATTTGACACTCATGATGACCTGCTCTTTCTTTAAGTCATCACTTCCCTTGGTGTTGGGGACCCTGTGTTGAGACCCTAGTCTCGGGGACTCTCTCTTCTAGTTTCCCTCAAGAGCTCCTCCTCCTCCTCGGCCCATGCCTGACGTACTGCTCTTCAGGGAGTCCCATCCTAGTGCCTCTCCTCCTCCAATTCCATATCATCTAGCGAGGTGACCTCAGCCACTCCTATACTTCATCAATGACCATCTATTTTCTTGTGACTCCCAAATCTATACCTCTACCCCAGATGCAAGCAGACACTGGGAAGTCCCACAGGCCCCTCAATTTCAATATTTCCAAACTAAATTTATCACTTCCACCAACCCCAAGCCACATCCTCAACAACCACTCTCACGAGACACAGCTAAGCCTCCTGCTGCTGAAGCTCCTAGTTCCTATGCTGGAATTATTCTTCTGGATTATTGTAGCATTGGATCACTGTACCCTCCAATGGGCTCCGTGACCCTGGCCCCGCTCCCAAATAACACACGCTCCTCAGTCTTCTGCTTGAAGCTCTCAATGGCTCCCCACTGCCGTAAGTCCAAGATCCAAATGCCTGTCCATGCCTTCCAAGACCTTCATGACCCATCTCTTTCACCAAATCAACCATCCAAACTATGCCTCCCCTCACCTGTGGGACCACAGATGCGCCTCTGTGTCGTAACCACACTTGCCATCCCCCTCTCTGTGCCAGGATTCAAACAATATTTATAAAATCAACAGATGGATGGAGGAATTTTCTTGGTGTTTCCATTACCCTTGTTCTTTTCTTTTGGTTTTTTGTCTGCGTCAGGTCTTAGTTGCAGCACACGGGATCTTTGTTGCAGTACACAGGATCTTTCTTTGTGCTGCACAGGCTCCTCTCTAGTTGTGGTGCACAGGCTTCTCTCTAGTTGTGGTGTGCTGGTTTTTCTCTTCTCTAGTTGTGGTGTGTGGGCTCCAGAGCATGTGGGGTCTGTAGTTTGCGGCACACGGGCTCTCTTGTTGAGGCGTGTGGGCTCAGTAGTTGTGGTCCGTGGGCTTAGTTGCCCCACGGAATGTGGGATCTTAGTTCCCCAACCAGGGATCGAACCTGCGTCCCCTGCATTGGAAGGCGGATTCTTTACCACTGGACCACCGGAGAAGTCCCTTGCTCTTGAGTCACTGTTTCTTTGGTCTGAGTCTCATAAGGCTTTGAACCTTCTTTTAAAATAGTCCATCACCAGTCCTCAAACAGTCTTTGCTTCCAATGCAACTCGAGATTCCTCTCTGAAACCATCAGTGGGGTTTTTATATCCTACCCATCTTATTTCCCAGGCCCTAATGCTAATGTTTATATCCCTCCCTCAATGCTGCACCACAAGCCAACATCCTAACAACTTTTGGAGGACTTGGGTTAATTAGTAACTAACTAATTTGCATCTCCAAACTCAGAATTTAGCTCAATATTTACATTTTGCTGCCACTGGGTACATTCAGTAACAGTGACTAAGCGTCTTGGCAGCTCTCAAATTGTACAAAAGAAATTCAGAGATAACGCAACAGACCATCAAGAAAAACTAATGAACAAGCAATTTATTATAAACAAGATGTGAAATAATAAGTTTCATATCAAAACAAGTATCCCAAAGGAACAGCAAAACTGCCGTCTGCTCCAGAGCTGTCACTGCTCAGCCTCTGTAATCTGTCCCCAGCTCCACCATCACCGTCCTGTCAGTTCCTCAGCATCAGCTGGACAGATTACGTGAACACACTCCCAGCTGAACCAACGTAGGAATAGAGCTGAGAAAACCGACCCCCAGCTGTCGTTCCCCCCAGCTTCCCAGTCAGGCAGCCCCAGGGGCACTTTCAAATGACACATCCCTCCAAGGATCATGCCCATGTTACCTTCCCCCAAATGTTACTACTGGGGTGGATGGTGACCCTGGGAGCCTACAGGTACTGGTGGATGTTGCCTGTGGTATGTGCTGTCTTCCCCAACTGAATAGATCTAGGGAAGAGCAGCAGCGAGTGACGATTGTGCGACAATCCCAGAGAGTGTCCTTGCCAGGCTACCTCTGCTCAGAGGGAGAGAGCGGGAAATCCATCTTGTAGGTGACTGGCCGCTGCTGCTCAAAGGAAGCACGTGGGGGTGAAGCTCGGCCCCCAACAGGGAGCTTCCACATGACTCTGAATTGCAGTTTTGAGGACGCAGGGCCAGGCACCTCCACATCACCTCATTCCTCTGGCCTGGGTGACAATGGACTCCGTCAGTGGTGGGAGCCTATTGTGGCCAATTTCTCAAGGCTTCGCCACAGAAAGGCCTGGAGAGGCCCATCTGAGTCTGAAAATGAACGTGGAAGCTGCAGAGCAACTGGCTCCCAAGGCTTGGGAAGGAGCCTCCTAACAATTATCTGCAGCAAAATGTATTGATGTTGCAATGCGTTTAAAATAAGAAAACCGGCCCTAGTGCTCAGCTCTGCACTCAGCTCCGGGAGGGAATTTAACAAGGAAAGTCCCTGCTCTGGAGGTAGCTGTGACCTAATTAAGAAGAAAGAACTTTGCATGTAAAATGATACCTTATGCTGGGGCTCTTGGCCCTCCTGCCCCCTGAGCCCTGTGTGCTCAGCTGCTGAGAGGGTCAGCACAAGCAGGCCTGAGGGACCATCTGGGGGCCAGAGTGGGCATAGTGCCCAGAGCCTGTGATAGGTTAGGGGCCCATGAAAATGTTCTAACTTGTAAAATCAGAAGAAAAAAGTGAATATAATCCAATCTGAATTGCATTCACATTTACATTGATGCAATCGCAAAATATGTTTTAATTTTTTTTATACAAAAGGAGGCCCAAGAAAGGCAAAAATTTCCAAGAACTCCAGAAATTATAATGCAGCCTTGACTGAACAAAAGGGAAAACAAACGAGCAGCTGCAGAAATGCCCAGTTACCATTCTGCCCTTGCACGTGCAGCTGAGCAAGAAACATGCAAACCTCAAGAGCCCTGGAGCACGTCCTGAGTAACCATTCTGCTCACAGGCATGTGGGCGCTGCCGTGGCCCTAGAAATGAAGCGTTGATAGAAGTGATTATGGTGATAATCACTGCAACCGTTTAATGAGTACTTCCAGTATGCATCAGATTCAGCGCTAGAGGCTTTACATGCTTGATCTCATTTAATCACCTCTACGACCTTGGAAGATAGGTATTATTACCTACATTTTAGAGATGAAGAAACCACAACTCAAAGAATTTAAGTAACAAGCCCTGGGCTTCCCTGGTGGCGCAGTGGTTGGGAGTCCGCCTGCCGATGCAGGGGACAAGGGTTCGTGCCCCGGTCCGGGAAGATCCCACATGCCGTGGAGTGGCTGGGCCCGTGAGCCATGGCCGCTGAGCCTGCGCGTCTGGAGCCTGTGCTCCGCAACGGGAGAGGCCACAGCAGTGAGAGGCCCGCGTACCGCAAAAAAAAAAAAAAAGCTCCCAAAGTGATTCTAACATGCAGCAAAGTTTGAGAACCCCTTGACTAAGTGAAGCTGGGCTTCTGGAGAACTTGGGAAGGAGGGCATGGCAGGTGTATGCAGGTGGACATGACGTATATTCATGGGGTAGTGAGAAGGCCCATCTGAAGGGAGAGCAGAGGCCGTGTAGGGGGTGGGGGTGAGGATAAGAGTTTGAGGAGCAGGCTATGGTCATGGGATTCAGACTTGGAGTAGTAAGAACAGAGTGCTGGAGGAGATGAAAACCGCTCTTAGAAAAGCTTGCTCTGACGAAGATATGCTGGACAGGATGGAGTGTGGGGAGCCTGGGTCAGGGAGAACAGCTGTTCACAGGAGCCCAGGCAAGAGCTGATGAGATCCGAAAGGCAGGACGACTCTGAGAAGAAAAGTAAACGATGGCAGGCCTGTTGGATTCATTTGCCAGGGCTGCCGTAAAAGCATCACAAACTGGGCAACTTAACAAGTTTATCTTCACATCGATGGGTCGACCAGAAGTCCAAGATCAAGGCGTCGGCAGGGCTGCTTCTTTTGGAGAGCTGTGAGGGAGAATCTGGCCCGTGCCTCTCCCCTCGCTTCTGGTGGTTTGTTGGCAATCTTTGGGGTTCCTTGACTTATAGAAGCATCACCCCGATCTCTGCCTGCATGTTCCATGGCGTTCTCCCTGCACACACGTCTGTGTCCAGATCTCCCCTTTTCATAAGGACATTAGATTAGGGCCCGCCCTAATCACCTCAATTTAACTTCGTTACTTCTGTAAGACCCTATCTCCAAACACAGCCACATTCTGCGGTACTGGCGTTTAGGACTTCAACAGATGAATTGGGGGGGGGGGGCACAAATTCAACCAATAAGACGCATCAAAGGAAAAAATCTATGCAAGATCAGTTTTGCTACGTCCCAATAAAGGCAACTGCAGTCAGCTGGACGGGATCTCCACTCATATTCTGAGGTTGGTGAGGATCTCATTTTACTGGAGGCAGATGCAACAAATATGAAACTAAAGGGGACTTTCCTTGGCAGGAAAACCCGGCCAAAATCCTTTTGTAATTCAGTTTTTCTTGCATCACAGCAATGACAGTTGATTTAAATGTATCCACATACAGAGTTGGGATTTGTAGTCCGTGGTGTAATATGAAAAAGCAAAAATGCCATCCTTTGATGCAGAAATAACTGTCACAGCCTAGCAGAGGTATCAGCAGGCCCCACATGGTCGAACAGAAAAGGAAATAGAAGATTCCATAGGTCGGCGCTGGGCTCCAACACTGGTCAGTGGACTGCGGCTCATGGGCTCAAGCTTGCTTGGGGGTTTCCAGGGTCAAGATCAAAGGCCACAGAAGTTAAGAAGCCAAAGGATGACATCATGAAGGTGAGGTTATCAGCAAGACACACCTTAAGCTGCTGGACACCTCTGGTGACTCTGGTCTGACAGCAGGGGCAGTGCGTGCAGAGGGAGAGACTGTGATCTGGGTTCGAAGATCCTAAGGGCCAAATTGTCCAGAAGAAGGAAGGTTCCACCTGCAGTAGCCTCATATGTGCCTGACACGGTTCTGCTGCTCCTCACCCAGAAACAGGGGGACGGAGCTCTAGCGACTTTTGTGTTTTCTTCTCCTAGTGATAGAGATGGGCTTTGAAGGGCAGCCGTTCTCAGACCTTACATGCATTGGAACCACTGGAGGGACGCGTTAAAACATAGATTTTCTGGACCCACCCCTAGCATGTCTGATTCAGTAGCTCTGAGGCAGGACCCAAGCATTTGCCTTTCTAATAAGTTTCTGGGCGGCGCTGGGCTGTGGGCCACCCCTTGAGAGCCACTCTGTAGAGTTAGGCACTCTCTCTCCCGCTCATGCTCAACAATAAACGTTTGAGGAGCAGCTAGCCAAGGTTCAGGGCGCAGCCTGTGACCATGGGTAATGGTCCTCCTCATTACCTACTGAGGATCAAGTTCAGTATCTCCCAAGCTCATTGGCTTCATGCTCCGACCAACTGAATCAAGTGGCCTCCACTTTTAAACTCTTCCAGGATCTAAAGGATGCTGACAAGAAGGGAGTTATTTGATTTTTGTGGGTGATCATTTAACCCAAAAGTACAAGCTCAGGGTATTTGTTATTGAGAAATAGCCTCCCATGTACACAAAGAATCATGTTCGGTGCAATTACTGACTATAATAGCCAAGGTTGGAAAAATCTAAAGGGCCAGCAAACGGGGAATAAATTATGGCACATCCACACTATAATAACTAATGCTACACAGGGATTTAAAAGAATGTACAAACATGAAAAATCCATAAGATATAATTAGAGGAGAAAAAGGAAATTGAAAAACAATACATACTACATTATCTAGTTCATGTTTTTTAAAACCCACAAAGATATGTGTACAAATGCATAAAAAAGGGCCTGGAATGGTATATGCTAAGCTCTTAAGAGTAGTTGTTTTGAGGAGAGGAGGGCAAATGGGAGAAGGTTTATCTCAGTTTCCCATACCAACAAGATTCTGCCTTTGGCTCCTGCCGTACTGGAAAGTGCTGGGCTCGGCCCAGCCCATAGAGGTTCTGGGCCTCTACAGCAGCCCGAGGAATACAACCAGGGTACAACCTTCGACAAATGAAAGACAGGAAATAACAGGAGGCTTCCTTGGGCGTAACTGGTTCCTTGGCGATGTCCCGCACAACCAAGACCATCTGAGTTCTCTTGTTTTCTTGTGAACCTGTGGCCTACTTGGTAACTCCCACCTTACCTTCTTCCTTCCTTGGCTTCACGTCCCCGTTTCTCTCAGTCTCACTTCCCTGGGATTCCCCACCTCCATCCCAAGTATTAGCACAGTAAACTTTGCCTCCGGCCCATTTTTCTAGGGAATTTGAACTCAGACAATCTATTTCTATGTTCTCTGAACTTTGAAAAATGATAATGTGTTCAGCTAACACTTGTAGAAGGATAAAACAGGATTAAGAGGGGGAGGGGGATCGGTTTATTATGAAGAGCAATGTGAATGCCCTGGTAATTCAAGGTGTTTCGCGGGCAGGAGAGTGAGGTAGAGGAGTCGCTTGCTTCAGCATCTTCCAGGTGCTCCCCGAGGAGCCTGGGAGCCAAAACCTCCCTGTCTAACAACGTAACGTTTTCATTACCTTCCGTGGAGTCCCCTTGCCCCCCCACCCCAAGTCAGGTCTGCTGGGTCAGACCCTCCAGGAATCATCACCCTCTTCAAAACCTCAGAACCAGCTCCCTTTGCCTCTTTCTTCCTTTCCTGCTTGTGAAAAGGGGGTGGGTGTGTGAAGGTGTGTTACTCAGGTCATTTCAGATTGATTGAACTGGGGGCTCAGAGAAAGAGTCCAGAGGAGAGCCGCCTACCACATCCTTCTTTTCTTCCCATTCAAGAGAGACCTGAGCTCTTCCTCAGAGGAGACAAAGGATGGGAACAGGAGAAGTTTCAAGCTTGACTTGAAGTTTAGCTGGGCCTAAGGTCTCCCCCACCTCCTCCCACAGCAAATGCCCCAGAAGCAAAAGCCACTGAAGGTACAGATCTCCAGATTATAAGAGTGGGAGATAGGGAAAATTACTGGGGAAAAAACCTCAGTAAATGAGCAAGTTCAAGAGGCAGTAGCCAAAAGAAATTGTGTTTCATAAACTCAACGTTTAAGCCCAAAAAGGAGTCGCAATACAAAGTCCTGCCCGTTCCCTGCACTTTTGCGCCAGAGGATAATGGCTTGGGGCTGACCTAGAAGGGCGGGGCTGTCTGGATCCAGAGTTTGCCTTGGCTAAGTGTGCTGGGTACAATTAAAGGAGAAGTTTTACCTTCAGGGAAGTGTCTGTGGATGCTTTGTAAGCAATATAAAAGAGAAGGGAGCCTTTCTCAGGCACTGTTTGTTTTGTCCCAGAAAATTTCCCTTTATTCTGACTCAGGGATTGTTTGAAAAGACAGAACAAACAAGAGGCTGTGGGTAACAGAGTCCAGGCTTTTAGGTGAGAGAGGATTTGGTCTCTCTTAGACAAGAATCCTGAGAGTCAAATACCCTATAGCTGGACAGGCTTGCTGTAGGAATTTCATCTCAGGATTAGTCGAAAGGGAAGGTTTAACCAAAAGAAGTTTAAACGAGAAAAAGCCTGGGGTTTTTGATGTAAAATGATAGCAATCCGAAACTGAGCATCTTTTCTTAAAGCCGGGCCTGGTTTCAGATTAAGATGGTGTAAAGGGCTGAGAGATGCCTCCTCCACCAAGATCAGCAAAAGAAGCCCACCGGGCGCTCCTCTGTCTGACACGAGCCTGCTCCTGTCGGCAACTCCAGCAAAGTCAAGTTGGCCTGGGCATGGTTGGGCCTGCTAGGAAATCCTACGCTTATGGACTCCTTTTCCACCCAAGCAGGTCCGAGGAAGAACATTATGTCCTGTAACAACATTTCTGTCTCAACATTTGAGAGTTTTCCTGCTTTTTCTGTGGGTTTGTTTGGGAACTAAGGTGCTCCACCAGAAAGCTTTTCCTTAAAATCTCTACTGTTCAATTCCAAGGTCACCTTTGCCCTGCTGACCTGGCTCCCCGCTTCTGCCCCCGCCGCTCGGTCCTACCTGCGGGTGCCCCTCACCTGCAGGCCTAGCCTTACCCAGCCCTGGAGCCAGTCCTGCCCAAGGCTGGAAAGAGATTCAGAGCCTCAGGCCCACCAGCAGATGGGATGTGGAAACATGTACCTACCCTGGGAGGCCCAAACCTTCTCATGCCCCCCAGGTCATGACCTTCAGCCAAGCCCTGCCACACAGCTGGGTTTCCCCCAGTGCACCAAGGCCCCAGTCCCTGGTCTGCTTTTGTCAGTTCCCCTCTCTGGGGGATGGAGTGGACCCTGTATCTGCCGTCAGGGGCGGGGCTTGCTTTTTCATGGCCTGCTGCCAGGGTTGCCTACGGTTGTGCCTGTCCTCCACAAGCCTGCGGACGGCCACCCATAACACACCTAAGCACCCTATGGCTTAAAGCTTCTCAGACTTCCGTGTGCACAAGAATTCCTGCAAGCTTGTTAAGACGCAAGTCCTGTGCCCACCACTGGAGATTTTGCTCCAGGTACTCAGTCCATCCATTCCGCCCAGTCCTGGGTGACTCTAGTGGAAGAGCTCGTGAACCCCATCTCGGTCGACCCGGCTATGGGTGAGCCATCCCCCAGACAAGTCCTGTACAGCTCTGGATGCCTTCCCTGTTCCCCACTGACCCTACCTCTTCATATCCCAGGCTGCTTTGCAGTCACGTCACTCAAGGCATGACATCTATAACATTTTAACATGTGTTCTGTTGCATGTAAAGCAGGCTGCGGTTATGGGACACAAGTTCTCTCTCAACCCAACATGACTGTAAATTGCACCCTGGCTTCCCAGCCCAGTGTACACACAGGCTTCTGCATACATTGGGCAGTCAATACATTCTATATCTGGCAGTGACAAGAAGCTCATCTAAGGGATGTGCCTTGTTAAAGAGGAATATGGCATTGATAATTCCAAGCATGATGAATTTTTAATGAACAGTAGTCACACAGAAACCGACAGATTAACCTAAGAAGGTTAAATAAAATAATTTTATATTTGTTCCACTTGGTCTACCTTCCTCCCTTTTATGTTGTAGCAGAAAACATTTTGATCTGACACCAGAAGGCACTTTCCATCATGGCTTTATTTAAGAAGACCCAGCACCCCATCTGGTGGACCGAGAGCTGTTTGCACAGCTACCCTCTTTACCGTGACACCCTGAGGAGTCAGCCAACCCCGCAACTGTCCAATCCCATTTACTCCCTCGCTGGGAGGGGGTCCAGGCCTCAGGCTTGCCTCCCTCCTTCCCTTACCCACTGCTGTGCTTCCTTTCCTGGTCTGTCATCTTGATTCACAGGATACAACATCGGGGCCTGTATTAGCATGGAGAACGGCAGAGAGAAATGCAGGATGTGGGAGAAGCCTTCTGCTTTCTCCTTTCTCTGCAATTATCACTCAGCTGCTTCAGTAAACAGCAAAACTGTTCCCCACACACATCATTACCGTTCACAAGATTAAAATAGTCTGGAGGTCGGGAAGGGGAGCACAGGTTAGCTTGAGTTTTTGAAATGAATTGCTTTCCCTGGCTAACCGTTTCTTTCCTGAGGATAGGAGGCCTAGGAGAAGTTAAGGTGCACCTCCCCACTCACACAGGAAAAGATTTGAAAGAGAGACAAAATGAGGAAAAGACAGAGCTCAGCACAGGCCCTCGCTCCGTGTGGGCGAGGCAGGCAGTGGGTCTGGGCTTAGGACTGAGGCTCTCCTGGCACTCTGAACCCATTCCTGGGCCGCGGGCACCTCGGTGCCTCCTCCTCAGGCACGAGGCATCTGTCTTACCTCCCACAGCTCAAGTCCAAAATGAGTCTTGGGTAAGCAGCTTCATGCTCATCTGTTCAGATTATATTTTTGAGTGTGGGTGCCCACTCCCCTAAGGGGGCAGAAGCTTCCGACATAACCAGGACAGAGCAACAACGGCCCAACAGGCTAGAGCTGAAAGCATCCTAACAGAGCACCAGGGCCTCCAGGCGCACCCTCATGCCCTATGTGAGCGGTGCCCTGGAGTTGGGTCACACCACGAAAGCCCTAAATGTCAGGGAAACCTCTCCAGATGAAGAGATGTTTTCTATGATCTTAAAATGTGTCCTGAAAGGGTTCATGAGGACCAGTCATAAACGAACGGATTCAGTGAGGCAGATGTTTCCACACCTGGCATAAAGTTTATAGGACAAAATCATGTGATAAAGGCCAGGAAGGTAACATTATGTGAGTCAGGGCCTAACTAGAGACACATACCACCTGCAGGCCTTCCAATGCAAGTTTAAAACATGCGCTGCCAAACGAAATCCATCTGAAGACCAGAGCCAACATCCTGGCCTCCAGTTCGCAATCCCTGATCTAGGGAAAAAACAAAATCAAGAGATCAGAATAAACAAGGGCAAAGTGTTTTGTTCTCCTACTAATTAGCAGCCCACATTCTCTCTCTGCTGTGAAGTATCATTCAGACTATGGAAAATGAGCACCACCAAAAGGACACGCTTTCCAGGGTGTTTTTCTGGGTATCAGGACGAGTTCCACCAGCCAGCACCCGCTCTCTATTCTAATCTCCTTTGGGACCAGGGAACATCTGTGACATTAGAAGTACATCTGTGTCGACAAGATGGAGGGTTTTCTTCTATTGAAACTAATTAGCACTGGCCATAATAGAACCCCCACGTCCTTGATACTATTAGTTTGGTATTGTGACAACAGCACTGGCCAGCCCAGTCCTGTGGTGCTGGTGAAGACAGGAATAAGCAGACACGTGCTGACTGTGGCCCGACTGGCCATCTGTGTCTGTGCCAGCCCATTGCCTAACAGCATCGCTACCATTCCCCATCTGAGAAGACTACAAATTGGGGCTCGATCCCATCAGCCTAGATTGGAAATGGATGAAGCGCCAAGCTCAGGGAGCATCTGGACAGAACGATTCCTGCAGCTGCTCCCAGCAGAGAGATCACTGGTCCATGGAGACTCTCAACAGGCTTGTTGGGAGCAGATGGGAGAAGGGCTGCCATGGCGGGGTTGGAAGCCAGAGAAGGAAGGGAAAGAAATGGCAGGCTCTGGGGACTTGGATCAGTATGTGCCCCACGTGGCCCAGTCCCATTAAGATCAATGCCGGGGATGGTTGTGAGATCTAACTAAATAGCTTATAGTTAGTTGGTTAAAAACATTTCCTTCCCCAAATATGATGTCAATCAGAGGCAACTGGTCAGTTCCTTGTCCTTGTGTTTTCCATACGCAGGAAAACTCCAAGGATATGGGAACAGGAATGAGGATAGCTCTCCAGTACCTGCATTTTGAGGTTCAGTTAGAGAATCTGTTCAAAAACAGCTGGGAAAGGGAATGCTACAACGAAGGAAGGAAAGGATGGCTGTCAGTCACCCTTTGGTAAATAACCACTGCCACGAGCCTCCCTAGCACCTCCCACATCACCACCTCGGCTGCGCTGGGTCCCTGGAACCCTCACCGTGTGCTGTTGAAGCCACCCTGGCACCGCGGAGCTCACCAGCCATCCCAGCTTGGTTCCTACGCTCCTGCCCCGTCCCCGCAGGTCCCTGTGGCCAAAGCAGGCCTGGGCTCCACAGACACTCGGTGTGCATCTGATGCCCTGAGTTGGCGGCTGCCTGACTGACAGCCGCACTCCCCCAAGGGCACCCTGGTGTGGCACCGATGGGAACTGCAACCTCCGTAGTAAGGTTCAGTTTAGACCAAGTGAGCTACCAAGAAACGCCTATCGTCTGCCCAGGGAGAAAAAGTCCAGGGACCTGTGCACGTGGGAAGGTAAAGACTGAGATGTCACAACCAAGATGAAGAAAAGAAATGCCAGCCGGCTAGGGAAAGTTCCGTATAAACCCCGAGCATTATCGACTCTCTGCCTTTTCTCAGGTGGCCGTTGACTGCCGAGTCAGACGGACAGGGTCCCAGCGGGTGTAGATGTTTTCCTGACCTGTGCATTTTCCGGATTCTCACTCAGTGCTGAGCATGGGCTAGAAGCTCTGTAAGTACAGGCTAATTTCCTCTCCAGAACACTCGGACTTAACTGAAATAACTTACTGGACTGAAGAGAGTCCCTAGGTGGGAACTTAGGTCTGCCTAAAAGGTAAGAGGAACACAGGGCACCGGTCAGGTGTCCTGCTCTTTGGAGATTAAAGCAGGCCTGAGAAAAATTACGTTCAGGGCTTCCCTGGTGACGCGGTGGTTGGGAGTCCGCCTGCCGATGCAGGGGACACGGGTTCGTGCCCCGGTCCGGGAAGATCCCACATGCCGCGGAGCGGCTGGGCCCGTGAGCCATGGCCGCTGAGGCTGCGCGTCCGGATCCTGTGCTCCGCAACGGGAGAGGCCACAGCAGCGTGAGGCCCGCGTACCGAAAGAAAAAAAAAAGTTACGTTCAGGCAGGGCCCAAACAGGAATAGGGGAATGGGTCTGAGGCCAAGAAGGAGCCCTTTGCCCTCCTTCACTGGGGCTGTGGCCTTGAGCAACCCTCCACACCTTAACTAAAAAACAGCGAGCTTCTTTTTTAATGAAGAGTCTGTATTTGATAGCTTGTCCAGCCTTGTTCCATTTAAGCCTACAAACAGCAAGAGTGAAGCTTCCATTCTTGGCAGAATGAATGACTGAATGGTCTTTGTGGGAGAGGGAGACCCCATGCCTCTACCCCAGGAGATGTCACAGCAACCGAGCTTTTCTCCTTTGGTTCATCACGTCTGTGGCCATCACTGAACTGTGGGTATAACGTGGCAGCCAGGACGGGTGAGCCAGCCAAGGTATTGGCTAGATCTGGGGAGATGATGGAAGCAAAAGTCAGAGGCCAGGCAAGTATCCAAGAGGCAGAAGAGGAAGTGGTGCGAGAGGACAGTGCGGGGGGAAGGGAGGTCAGAAACCTGGAAAGCAGACCCAAGATGCCAGAGCAAAGCCTCCTTGAGCAACAGGCAGCTTTTGGGAGAAAGTGCTTACTGCTCTCCTGCAGGGTTGGAGCTAACCCTCCTGTTAAAGTCGTCTCGGTGAGTGAATGAACTGCACCCCCCTCTACTCTGAGGGGCAAAGCAGTAACCAAGAGGGAAGGCTTCTCTCCTAACCTCCCACAGATCCAGCTTATTCTGCCTCCTAAACCTCTCTCTCCTCTTCGGTCCCGCTGCTGCCTTCCTGATGCAGGCTGCCATCTGGCAGCACGTGGATCAATGGCTCTCAATCTTGCCTGCACCCTGAGATCACCTGGGAACTCCACCCCCAAAGATTCTGATGTCATTGGTCCCAGCCGGGGCCAGCGTAGGGCCAGGTGCTTCTCTCGTTTCTCAAGATTGAGAGCCACCCAGCCCAGCGACTGCAGGTCTCTTAGCTGGGCTCCTTCCCTCTGGTCTCGCCCTCATTCTCTCCAGTCTGTTCTCCATGTGCTAATTGAAGGAAATCAATCAGACAACGCCAAAGCCCTACCTGTAAACCTACAAACGGCCTCCCATTGCTCTCAAGGTGAAGTTCAGATTCTATTACATGGCGTGCAAGTGGCTTCATGACCTGGTCCCTGTGAAGGGTTTTCCCTCCTTGATCAGTTACCTGTTATCTCTGGGAATTAAACTCACAACCCCAGTTTCTGGGCACCTAGCTCTGGTCAACTGAGTGAAAAAACTCTGGTGGAAGCACCTTGAACATTCCTGACTTCCAAGCATCTTATGTGGGGCGGAGTCCCCAGAGAGATAGCGACAACTTCCAAAGTTAACAGAGGGGTCGTTGGCCTCTTTTTCTCTCCAACCAGGTTCTTACAGGCTCACCTTGATGGCAAGCTTCCCAAGGATGCCAGCACGTACTTCCTCTCAGCCTACTCTTCATGTGAATATTCCATTGCCCAAGAGAGTGTCAGACACCTAGCAAGGGCTCAATGAGTGTTCTGGAGGTGAATGAATGAAAGAATGCAGGCAGTGTTTCTCTCCCTTTCCTGTAGCCCCACGCCATTCACAAGCACGTCACACCCCAGTTAGGAACATCTCTTTACACAAAGTGATTCTCTCTACCGTGGGATGCAGAGGCAGACTCAGCTCTGTATCAAAATATCTGAGGCCTTAGGTTTGATAGGGCCTCCACACGCCCCCCAGGAGGTCCTCAAATGTCCATGCTGACCCTTTGGAAAGATGATGAAAGAAAGCACTTGCTGACTTCCTCTGGCTGGGCATCTGGCCAACCTTGGACAAAGCCAGGCAGAGCCCTGAGGGGCAGTAGAGACTTGGCTCTCCAAGGATCTGGTCCTCCTTCACATCTGCCCACACACACCGGCTGGGAGACTCACTCCCAGGGCTGGCGTTGCCATTCCCCGCACAGAAAATGATTAAGGTAATTTTGGTTTCAGAGAAGCAAGTCTCCCAGTCAAATAGGTGATACCCAGAGAGAAGCCAGGGAGCATGAGAGCTCACCGTCGGGCTTCAGTGTAGAGTGGCATTTCCTTCCTGACAGAGATGGTCACAGTCTGTTCCTCCACCTTTGCCTTGCCTTATACCTCCATGCTGTGGGCAGCCAGGCCAAGCCCCCAGGCCACTGCCATCTGGGCCTGAGGCACATGGCACACCAAAAGCCAGAGAACCACTTTGTCACCACCACCTATGTGCCTGGCGGGCCCAACACTTAGGTCCCAGCTTCATTCATCACACAGGTTGATCAGCAGGCTGTTGCCCAGAGAGGAAGCACTCAGTAATTACTGATGAATGAATGGACGGATGGATGGATAGATTGATGAATGGGTAGATGAATGAATGAATGGATGGATGGATGAAGGAATGAATGAATGGATGGATGGATGAAGGAATGGATGGATGGATGGATGGATGGATGGAGGGATGGATGAATGAATGAATGGATGGGTGGGTGAATGGATGAATGCATGAAGGAATGAAGGAGTGAGTGAATTTATGAAAAGACTGTGGAATAGGACCTGAAGGACTGAGACAAAAGAGGGCCCATTTTGAAATGAAGCTCATTGACATGGAATCTGAGAGAAGGACCAGAGTGCAGAGTGGTGGCCTGAGAAGGGGCCACCTGAGACAGGGAATACCTAGAGCAGAAAGTTGTCAAAGGGCAAATCAGGACCACAGCACCCACCAGCCTCTGAGCTCTCCAGGGCCCCTCAGTTCTTCAGTGGGTGCCGGGAGGAGGATATGTGTAGTGGCTGGCGTGTCCGGCTGGACATGGTCCATCACGACCTCACACGGTCCTTTCTCCCACCTGCCACCAGGGAAAAACCAACAGAGTTGTGGGCGCTCGCCCCCAAGGCATTGCACAGCCTGAGGTGAGGCAGGAGGGGGAGGGGAGGAGTGGGCATGGCTTCAGATTCCCACCGCATCTCGGGGCTCCATGATGGCCTGGCCGGTCTTTCTGGAGGGACTGGCGATGACTTGCACGGAGACTTCAGACTCAAGCCTCACTTGGAGTCTTGGCAGTCCAGGGTGGCTGCTCTGGTTCCAGTTAATAATCAAAACCTGCTGCTGCCACCGCATCTGTCTGGGTCATGTTCAGAGTTGAGAACAGCAAGACCCCGTCCCCAAGTACATCTGACGTCCCAACAGAAGAAGCCTATTTAGAGCCATAAATCCACAAGCAGAGCCGCCACTAGTCATGACGCACTGGCTTCCTGTGGGGCCTGGGGCTAAATATTCCAGGGGTGCCCTCCCTTCCAAGTAGGGGCTTTCATTATGCCCTGTTTATAAAGGAGACTTGGAAGGGTGGAGCTCATGCCCTTAACAGTGACCTTCACCCCTCTGTCCAGTAGGGTCAATTTGTGAAACTAGGACTTGGAAATAAGTTTGTTGCTATAGATGAGAATGAATGAGACATTTTCCCAGACATGAGAATAGGAGACCCAGCCACACACACACACACACACACACACACACACACACACACACCCTCCCGCTGCATCCCTTAGTCCATCTATCTATTAAATAATCGTTTGCCAAGAGCCTCCTGGAGTCTGGTACTGACCTTTATTAACCTCTCCCTGGGTGCTGATGTAGAACATTTGGTATCAGGATAATAGTGGCCAGGGGGCCCGTGCTCCTGACACGGGGGCTCCTGGCCTGACCTTTGGGAGTAGAGTGACTGTTCACTGGCTCCCCTGCCAGGCACATAAGAGGCCAGGCTCCCGAAGATGTTTGCTTTATCGGCAGCTAAAAGCCCCCCCAAAGCAAAGCTCAAAGGGCATCTGTCTTCAAGGACCCCAGGATCCTTTTCATTTTAACAAAAGACATAAAAAGGCTTTGCAAAGTGCTTTTTGCGAGGATTGAATTATAAAACATCAGAAAGAGAAGATTATCCACTGTTGTCCCCGCCCTCGGCAGCCTGTTCAGTAAAATGGGACAGTAGAGGGGGAGTGGCGGGGAAGGACGGCCTGAAGGACTCTACCATCCAGCTCTGGCAAGGAGCAACCCCTCCCCAGAACACCCGGCCCTTCGCAAGTGTTGAGCTGGGCCTCCTTCTCGCGGGTGCTCCAGGGCAGAGGCTCTGAGTGCGGTCCCTGGACTGCCAGCCTCAGCATCACCTGGGAACTTGTTAGAAAGGCAGATTCTCAGCCCCACCCCCAGCCCTACTGACCAGAAACTTGGGGTGCTGGGCCCGGCCATCAGTAACTCTGACACCGGCTAGCCTGAGAACCGCTGCTCCGGAGGAAGAGAAACACCAGGTGTCTTTCCTGCCCCCGGAGCTGCAGCCCAGCCGCGCAGCCCGTGACGCCAAGCCAAGGAGAGCCCGTGGGACTGGCGAGCGTCGCGGCCAAGCTGGCACTTTGAATTCTGACTCTGGAGTCATCCCGGAGCTAGTGCGTTGCTTCCCCGATCGCCGGCACTCCAAACATCTTAGAAGTCATTTTCTGGTCAGATTCTGCCTCCTGCTCCCGTGCCGGGTGGATGGAGGCCGGGCTCCCAAAAGGATCAAGGATGATCACAGACTAAATGAAGCCAATCTTCATAAAGTGCTCGGACGATGTCTCACCTTCACAGGCCTCAAAACCATGGACTCGGGGCTTCCCTAGTGGCGCAGTGGTTGGGAGTCCGCCTGCCGATGCAGGGGACACGGGTTCGTGCCCCGGTCCGGGAAGATCCCACATGCCGCGGAGCAGCTGGGCCCGTGAGCCATGGCCGCTGAGCCTGAGCGTCTGGAGCCTGTGCTCCGCAGCGGGAGAGGCCACAGCAGTGAGAGGCCCGCGTACCGCAAAAAAGAAAAAAAAAAAAAAAAAAAACCATGGGCTCCCGTTCCTTCTTGCTTCTCACATCTCTCCTGAGCTCAGTACATCCTGATCCAATTCTTCTGATGTCCATGTGAATCACAGACCCTCCATAAGTACCTAATCCAGCCCTGGCAGGGCACAACCTCCGCCCGTGAGAAGACATCCCAAATCATTGTGTTGTCCAATCCCCCATCCCCACTGAGGGCTCAGAAACCACGTCAGTGCCTCATTACTACGAAAATGTACAGTTTGACACTTTCAGCACAAAGACAAAGCCACGCCGGAAAGGCGCCAATCTGGTGACTCGCTTGTCGGCACAGACGTGGCGATCCCCAGGAATCCCTGCATAGGGGCAGAGGGAGGGCCGTGCTCCATGGGTGATCTGCCTGGTTTCTATTTAAGGGATGAGCGGGAAGTTTTGGCTTAAGGGCCTCAAATTTAAACTCATTCCACCCTTAGATGGGCCTTCAGCGAGCACCTCCGACAGCGCTAGATGACATTCTTCGGCACAAGTTGCCTAGAAACGGTGGCCCATGATGCCAGGCAGCCAACGAGGCTGAGAGAGCCCTTTGGGGGACAGCAAAGAGCGAGGTACCCACAGCAGGGCCTGTGGGCACCGCTAATGACCGAGGTCTACTTGTGGCCGGGATTCAAGGAGGTCAGTGAGATAGCTTCTGTCTCCTGCCTGGCGGAGGAGGGTGTCACTGGCAAGTTAACTGCGAGGGGGAGCGGCGCAGATGTCACCTCTGCCCACCACACTCCTTCCCCCGCAACGCAGAGCCTCTGCTCATCTGCTTAATTCGCAGGCCTTTGAATTCTCCAGATGTTCGTCTGCCACGTTTCTCCTTTGGAAGGGATGGCCGCAAGGCCTGGGAGCAAATTATCTTTAATGAGCCTGGAAGGATCTCATGGGGGCTAACCTGCTTTCCACATGCCAAAACCCCGCCACAGAGAGTTCCCCTCCCCCTCAGTCCCCAGAACCACCTCCTGTTGCATCGCATTTAAAAGGCAAACAGCTTCCAGACTCTTCTATCTCATTTTCTAAGCTCATTAGCGGCGACCAAAAGGGACTGAAAAAACATCACCGGATACAATACGTACTCTCTAAAAGTAAAGTAGGTATTCTTGTGTCTTCTGCTTAATATTCGCTCACACATGGGCACAAGCATTCAGCAAGCTCTCCGGCCTCCCCAGCAGAGCCTCATGGGAAAGAACAATTATTCATTCAGTAAATGTTTAAACCCCACATACATGAAGCCAGGCGTTGTGCTAGGTGCTGGAGTTACAACGCTGAGCAAAACTGCTGTAGTCCTTCTCTCGCTGGACTTCAGTGTAGAAAGTAGACAGGCATTCAGCAAATAAATACATCTGATTAGAATCTGTGTTAGGTGCCGAGATGAGAGGCTCCCAGGGAGCTGCTGGGCCCGTGGAGCTCTTTAGGTAGGTTTTGCAGGATGTGGTGAAATGGAGTGACACAGGAAAACTTGGAAATGTACGAGCAGTGCTTTGCAGAGGCTGAAGCTTCAGTGGGCCCAAAAGATAACGCATAGCACAGAGCTGGAGTAATCCCCACTGTGTCCTTCTGCCCTTGATGCCAGAAACAGAAGTGGCCCTGAAGCCCCGTTCCTCTGCTGGTGCCCACAGCCTGTCTCCCATCCTCCATGAATGCCCCCCCACCCCACGCCTGGTCTTAGACTCCAGTATATCCATGTACAGAAGAAGGCTTTTAGATGCTTCTCCTGTATTTCTCAGGATAATGAGAAAATGCCTAATTACATATAAACCAGCCAAAACCAAAACACACACACTAATTAGACTGCCACCTGGTGTGAGAATGCAGACCCCAGGGGCTTTCCCAGAGCAAAGAGAAGAGGGGCTGGCGTGCAGACTCTGGGCTGGTGCGCAGTCTCTGGGCTGGTGCAGAATCCAGGCTGCAGTGTTCTCCTATCTTCTTCCAGGGAACACATTAGCCGTGTGGTGGGCACGCTCAGGGCTGCCTGTCTCACTTGTCCCTGTTCCAGTCTCTGGCTACTGCACTGGTCCTAACTCACCCACTGTTAGCCCCCTGGGAGACTCCTGATTCCTTGCATTGCTTAAACCCCCTTCATTAGCCGTTGGGAGATCAGAGAAGGAACAGTGTGTGAGTTTATTCGCTTCAGTCCCCCTCTGCAGACATGGCAGTGGTTTGGTCCCCCCCAACAAAAGCCCTTTGGCAGAACTAGATGTCACTCCCCTGTCAAAACCCTCTTGCAATCTGCCAGTTTTTTCTAGACAACTCCAGATAGGGAAGGAGGGAGAAGGAAACTTTCCAAGTGGCCTTCTGTCCAGGCAACTCCAACGCAAATGTTTGATGAGCGATCACTGATGCCACCACCAAGTTGAGGGTGCAAGTACCAGCCAAACACAGGGAGTGGCTGTCAGTCACCTGTTCCCTGTCCCACCCAAGATCTGACAAGGAGTCGCGCCCCGTGGCACTGGCCGACTGCTGCCGTGAGACATCCCGACTCAAGGAGCAACCCCAGCCAGGAAGTGTCAACTTCATTCATCAGCAATTGGTATTGATAGAATGAACCTCATAAGCAAGGGAATCCGTGACACCTGCCAGAAGCTTCTTCTTGGTTTACGCTGCTCTGCCCCTCCACACACACACACACACACACCCCTACATGTACACACACACACCTCCACACACCCCATACACACCCCTACACACACTCACACATCTACACCCCTCCCCCCTCAATCACACATACACACACCTATCACAGACCCAGACACACACACACACACACACAAGCACATACACATTGACTTTCTGCTATGCAAGTGATGTCAAGGACTCAGCATTAGAAAAGCCTGTGTTTTTGCCACTTTCCAGTAGAACCAAGAGGTTGAGGGTATTTTCTACAGGTGGTGCAAATTCAATTACGTGCACTGTGGGTGGGAGGTTGGAGAGAGAAAGAGAAGGAATTGCAGGCTGATTTGTTGTCTGACCTACCAGGGACACCCAAAGCCCACCGCCGGCTTCATTCCCACCTCTTACAATGTGAGTGGCTCCCAGTGCTGATGTAGGGTGACCAACTGTTTGCCAGGGATTTGGGGGTTTCCTGAGGCACAGAACTTACAGCACGAAAACCAGGACAGTTCTAGGCAACCGGGAGAGTTGGTCTCCCTAACGGCGTGATTCCTGTGTTGAAAAATCATTCTCTTTGGGGGAGGCTATATGTAACATACCATGAAATTAAATTCATTATACCCATATGTGGTGTAAATTGTACTCATTCCTATATTCATTATACTCATTACCATATTCTATATGCTGGACATTACTTTCTCCATTAGACATTCTTAGCAAATAATTTGGCCCAGGATTTTACACACATAATAGTTTCATGGTAATATCAGAGAGTTTTCAAAGACGGTTTTATCTGATGACTCTGAAGCACATGTAAGATGCAAGCCCACTGCAGAGGGACTGGGCCACCTAGAGCCCACAGTAAAATCTACAGGCACAGAAGAATGTCATTTTGTGGGACACCCCGACCGGGCTGTGCACAGCCAAAGCCATTCGTGGCCCAGGCTTGCCCCAGACACGGCTCTTCCCAGCCAGGCTAACTGCGGCCCAGCTGCCCACCCCTGTGAGGCTTGGGTAAGGTACTGACCCCTCCCTGTTCTCGGCGGCTCCTACCTTTAAGACAGTTGCAAACACCTGACTTCACACACTGAGACATTTGATACGAAAGGCTTTTTACAATGTTAAAATGATGCCATTTCAAGGAAGCAAAGCCCCGTCCCTCTGCCTGCCCCTCCCCCCAAGCGCCCCACACCCAAGTGCTCACCACTGTGAAGGTCAATGACCTGTGAAGGACAGGGAAGGATCAGAGTGTGAAGTGTAAGACCCGGGCGGGCAAGCTGGGTCTGT
This sequence comes from Leucopleurus acutus, assembly GCF_964270905.1. Lineage (NCBI taxonomy): Eukaryota > Metazoa > Chordata > Mammalia > Artiodactyla > Delphinidae > Leucopleurus > Leucopleurus acutus. The sequence continues at coordinate 91,726,094 of NC_139144.1, read as the reverse complement.
TCACGGCTCGGAGCTCCTGCCGCTCTTGGGGGAGGGAGATTGATGAGAAAGAAGCTGGTGCAGAGCAAGTCCAAGGTGAACTACTCTGTGTCTCTGAGAAACCCATGCCGCCGATGCTGTGTGTGCAGATGGTGTATCTGAGCTGCATTTTGAAGACTGAGTAGCATTAGCACCTGGGGCCTGAGAGGGGAAGCATATTGGAGGCAAGGCAGCAGGGTGACTCACAGCCAGGACGGCACACGTTTATGAAGCGCCTGCTTTGCGCAAGGTGACCGTGCCAGATGCTGGGCTGGACCTATACCTGTCCTTGTCCTCAGTGTCCTGGCCACTGGTCCCTCCCCCTCTATTCCATCCCAACTGCCAGCATCACCTTCGTGAACTTCAGGCTTCAACCCATCACAACTGCCTTGAGAATCTCCTGCAACTCCTTTGGCTTTTGGGGACCATAGGCAATGTCCTCAGCACAGCACAGCCCCTGGTCGGCTGCCCCCTCTGCACCTCCTCACGTTTTGCTCACAGCCCTCAAATATCACCGACATCACTCATTGGTGCCTTTACTCCATTTGATGGACAAGGACGAGGTAGAGAAGTGGTGGGGAAAGGGGCAGGAGGAAGGGGGACGCTGAGCTGGGCATCTGGGAAATTGCTTTTAGGACTCAGCTCTGCAGCTGCTGAGCACTGGGGCCTTGGCAGGTCACCTCACCTCTCAGGCCCCAAACGTCCTCACCCAGAGTGGGAGGGGTGTGGCTTTCCCTGAAGGCTCACTCAGTTCAAACACTGGACGTACTGCTCCTGTCTCTTCACTTAATTCTCACAATGCCCGGTGAAGTAAACGTGACTGTGTCTGTCTCACTGCAGACACGAGTGGGTTGAACTACTTGATCTCCAAAGGTGCTTTCAGTTCTAATATCGGTGACTCATGAAAGAGTTTAATTCTGAGGCTCCACAGCAGAGAGAGGACAAGCATGCTCCCTCTGTGCATCTCTAGCTGCATAACAAGTTACTCCCAAACTTTGCAGCTTAAAGCAATAAACATTAATTATCTCGTAGTTTCCATGGGTCAGGAATCTGGGGGCGGCTTAGCTGGTGGCTCTGGCTCTGCATGTCTATTGGGAGGTTGCTGCCACTGCAGACTGAGGCTACACAATCTGGAGCTGGAGGAACCCCTCCAAGCTCAGTCACATGGTTGTTGGCTGGCCTTCATTTCCCCCTGGCTGTTGGCTGGAGGCCTCAGTTCCTCGCCACGTGGAGCTCTCCAGACAGAGGCTCACAACCCAGCAGCCTGCTTCCCTCAGAGTGAGTGAGCGATCCAAGAAAAGAGAGAAGGCGAGACGCCCCAATGTCTTTTATGACCTAGTTGCTGAGTCACACATGATCACTTGCACCTTATTCTGTTCATCACAAGCAAGTCACCAGGCCCAGCCCCAGGCAGAAGGAGGGAAATTAAGCTTCACCTCTTCAAGGAAGGAGATCAAAGAAATTGTGGTCATCTGTTTAAAAGCAGAACACTCCTCTTTCCAAAAAGAAGACGATGCACAAAGGTATATCCAAGGGGCAAAACATTCCTAACTATGAGAGGAAGTAGATCTAGTGGTTAATAACATAGACCTTGAATCAAACAACCTTGGGTTCGAATCCCAGTTCCCAGTTATTTAACAAACGTACAACCTGGGGCAAGTCCCTCAACCTCTCTGAGCTTTAATGTCAGTGTCCTCATCTGTAAAATGACAACAGTAGCAACGCCTTCATGTGGTTATTGTGTATAGAAAATGAAGTGATGGTTGTAAAGCTAATGGACCATAATAAGCACTCATGAAATAGTAGTTATTATCACAAGAGGTTCACTCACAGTAATCCTTGCCCATCTTTAACAATAGAAAGTTACTGGGTTAGAAGAACATGAGGCACTAGGAGAAATGTTGATACGTTTGGGAGGGGGCGATGAACCCAGATAATTGGGAATTTGATTAGTAAGATTGGGCTTATCTGGATCCAATTATCCACATTTAAAAGACTGTATTTTAAAATCTGTAATCCTTCATTACATCTGTGAAGTTCCCTTTGCCATGTAATTCAACCTATTCTTTCAGAAGTGCAGGGATGAGGCCATGGACATCTTTGGGGGCCATTATGCAGCCTACCACAGATGCTAAGTGGCTTCCCTGAACTGTGACAGAACCACCTAGATCGTCAACAGGGTATAAAAGCCAAGAGAACTAGCCAGAGGGTTTGGGTTCAGGGACAGGACCCCAGACTCTGAGAAGCACTGACAAGACCACCTCGGAGTCCCTGAGACAGGACTAGCAGGTAAGTGAACTGGGCAGAAATTCTAGACTGAGACGACGAGACAGAAACCAGCTCCCAGAAGGGGCACTGAGTGGACACATAGTTCCCGGTATAAGGCAGAAACCCAGTTACTCTACCCACAAGGTCAAAGCAGTCTGGAGCAAGGTTGGCTAGAAGTTGAGTCTTCTGGGCTCCTGAATTGGGGTCCTTAGCATCTCTTGACCGAGAATTGGGTGTGTTCCAGTGTCTCCAGCTGGAAAATTTTTGCTTTGAAGAGAAAGAGCTAGGTAAGTCCTCACAGACCTCTTTCTGCAAGCTCAATGCAGAAAATTTGGCAGGAAGAGGGGGGCATAATTCACAGATGGCCTTGTCTTAGCAATATTTCCCCTCTGCATACATTCAAACACCAAAAGGTGGAAGAATCCTCTAGTTAATTCACGGAGATGCCCATCTGCTTTCTTTGTCTTTGATTTGTGTGTGTCTATGTGTGTCCTTGATTTTTACAGCTAGACCAGTTCCTTTTATCCCCTGGACCTGATGAGATGTTAATTACAGTACTATATGTTACAAAGGTGAAAAATGTAAAGTCCACAATCCAACAGAAATATAAGGGGCAGCAGAGCCCTCCCTAGAGTATATCGCCTTGGTGTAATTGTTTTGGGTCACATCACTCAGACCACAGCAGGTTGGTGGAGGAGGTGATGAAGGGAACCCCCAGCCTACATAGAAAAAGCCCATCTCCTAGCACTATCTCCCCTGTCACCAAAGACAGAAGGGCGACAGTGGTTTTGGCTTCCAGAAACAACTGGGCTTGTTCTTTTCTATACTTTCCACTCCCACTCCCTTCCTCATTCTTGAGACTGCTTTTCCTTCTAGCTTCTCTCTTGTTCCCCAGAAATTCTACTGATGGCCAATCCGAATATGGGCTCTCTCTGTTTCGATGTTGCTGTATCTAACTGGATTTTCCCAGAACAGGAGGACTACAGGTCAGAGAGGGATATCCTTCCAGTCTGGTAGGTCCTGGACCTACCAGTGCCCTTGAGATGTCTCTAGAACCCCAGTGTGAGATGTACTTAGCAATCACTGCAGGTGGCAAATCTGGCTCTAACTGCCCAAGTCCAAAAGCCCTTCCTGTGAATTTCCTCAACTCGACAGCTACACGAGGCAGAGGTGGACAGAAATGAAGCCCCAAGTATGGGAATGCTGTGTAACCCGCTGATCAGAGTTGGTGAGATTTTCAGAAGCAGGTTCTGTGCCAAAGCTCTCTACTCTGCTCCTTCCCGAGAGGAAGCTGCTTGTGGTGGGTGGCGCTTGTCTCTCCCTAGACACCGGATGCTGTGAATCTAGCTTAAGCCCAAGGTCCTCCTCCAGCTCTGCCAGGAGCTCACTGTGTGACCTCTGGCAGGTCATGTCATCTCTCTGGAATTCAGTGTATTTGACTGTAAACCCAGGGATTTGGATTAGATAAGTCTCCTAGCTCAATGAACTTCAGAACCTGCATTCTTACCTCCAATCCTCAACAAAACTTATGGACTGATTAAGGTGCAGGAAAATAAGTGAAATTCGAAGCTAAACACAGACACAGACACACGCACACGCACACACACACACATGCACACACACACAGTAGAAAGACCCACCTAGATCCTACTCCCTCCATCTTTTTTCCAACATGGGCTCTACATAATTCTTATTAACTTGATAGAACATAATGCTGCAGAATGACTAAAATGCCCATCCCCAACTGGACCGTAAGCTCCTCAAAGGCAATAATGGAGTCATAATCCTTTTGTATCCCCACTGCACTTACCATGGTGTAGGGTTGTGGTTCCCAAACTCATCACAATGAAAAATGCAGATACCAGGACCCCATCCCAGACTGACTGAACTGGAGTCTCAACGAGGAAGAATCTGTCCTTTATTGAAGCTCCCCGGATGATCCTAATCACTGAATGAAGCCAGCATTAGAAACCACTGGCAGGGCACAGTGTGCAGTAGGTACTCAATTGAAAGCACAATGAAATCCAGCTGCCCAGAAAAAGAAACAGTGTGCTAAAAGTGAGACACATCTAGCTGTCCGGGTCCATGGAGGAAAGCCTCACCTGGCTGATTCCTGTCTTCCTCATCATCAGGTTAGTTTTTTCTGGAATGGCTCTATTTGCCCTTCAGGATAATAATTATTATTTATGGAGTGTCAAGCATACTAAAGTAAGAACCCGATAGTGACAAATCCCTCCACCAGCTTTAAGGTACAGGGAAGGGGGCTTGGCTCTTAAGGGTACAAGACCAGCCCAGGAATAGGAAGACACAGCTATTCGTGTCCTTGACCAGTGGAACTTTGGTCATACATGCGTTCTGGATTCACATCGGGTCCACAATGCAGTGATGTGACGGGGAGGGGGGCGGATCAGAAGGAAGGCAGAGGCGGGAAGGAAAGAGGACAGGACAGAGGGAATTCTTAGGTTCCTTTTTCTAGTCTCCTTTTTCCTGAGCCCATACTGGAGAAGGGAGTCATGCTTGGCACTTGGCCCTCGGCCCTCGGCCTGCTAATATTGATAACAGAGCCCTTGATCTAGACGAGACTCACAGCTCAAGACACGGGCAGGAGATATGATATCGCGACCACTTTCCCCCTTGTCTCTCTCCACGACAGGCATGTGACATGACGGCTGCCAAAGAAAAGGGAGATGCAGCCGCCAGCTGCAGAGGCAGGGAGGAGGCCAGGAGGGAAGGGCGAGGTTCCAACGGTGATTAAGACGTTTTAGATCAGGAGAGTGGGATCCAGATGTCAGAGCAGCTCCCATCTTGATGGCCGCAGCAGCAGCAGCAGCGACAGCTGGCAGGAACTGGTTTAGTGGTAGAGGGAGGCTAGCGGGCGACAGCTCGATTCCCAGGCTGCTAGGGTGGTCCTGGGCCATCTCGGGGTGGCCCTTCTCCAGGGGAGGGGAGAAACTCTGCACTTCAGCCAGGCGGGAAGGGCCAACAGCATGGATGGCCTTAACACACTCAGTAGTTCTCCAACTTGAGAGCACTTCAGAATCACCAGGGGATCTTGTTTAAACGTTGGATTCCTGGGTCCCAGCCTCCGAGGGTTTTATCTTAACCACCAGTTAAGATAACCAAAGACCTGGAGTTCCAGTGGGTGGAAGCTGGACTCTCCCTTTTACTCTGTTTACACATGCTAGCACTGAGCCCACCGCTTGGGACCCTAACAGGCATACCCACCAGGGCTCGCTTGGTCCCTAACTAACAGTGATGTAGTGGACCCCCGGCAGGGCCCAGCTGCGCCAGCTGCCCACCACATATTCAATAGGTTGCAGTCAAGCCCCACCCACAGGAGCTCCTTTCTTGCTCTGAAATGGTCGGCCAGACTGGGCTAGCCCATGGGGAAAGTCAGCCCTGGGTATGTATCAGGAAGGCTGCTGCTACTTGAGAACTCACTGAAAATGTGACCAGGATTAGATTACCCCCTTTGAGCTGGTCAGGTCAGATTTCCAGATGCAGGGAAGGTCTCCTGGGGACAAGGCTTCAAATGGCCTCCCCCATCATAGTGTTCTACTTCGGACCATCACACTGCCCTGCAAAAAAAGAAAGAGTGCATGTGTGTGTCTATGTGTGTGAATGTGTATACTTAGGAGTAGAGGCGTATACTGGGACATACAGCAGCTGTGGACTCCCTGGATGTACATGGACAAGACTCTTGGAGATCATTGTTTATTTTTTTCTTCCTTTTGTCAAGTTTAAGACCTTTGTGCTTCAGAAGTATTGACTGAGCAGCTCCTCTGTATTAAGCACCATGGGAGATCCAGAGGTCCTTGTACTATCAGAACTTACAGCCTAGCTAAAGAATTTTTCCAGAACATGAACTGTTTCATAAGAAATGGAGGAGAAATAATGTCCTTTTGAATTTTATACCTCTGATGCTGCCATACAATCTATGGGATGTCGAGCGCTTTGAGGGACAATGATTTCTGTTAACTTGGTCCCCACAAACATCTAAGATGTCAATAATGTTATTAAGTAATGTTTGCTGACAAAAGGGAAATTGAAAAAAATTCAAATATATTTACTCTGAATATGTGAACTTCAGAGGATACTAATTTTTCAGTGATGTCTTGCATAATTTTTAACCTCTTTCATAGCAACCTCAGTTTGCTTTTCTTTATATGGCAAAACCCTCTTTAATGTTTAATGAAAAAAACACTCCACTCATGGAGCCCAGGCCACTCTCATGCAGCCAGTATTTACCTACCCCTCTTACGTGCCCAGTATTGGGCCTAGTGCTGTGGGGTAAACAAAGAAGCATAATAAAGTAACTGGGGAGCCAAGTTTATTGTGCAAAAGACTAATTGGAGAAGAATATGAGACAAACCTATAATGCCAGCAACACATACATAACCCAGAGATCTTTCTCCCAAATCACAGTTTTTCTCAAACTAGAGGAATGAATAGTCCCCTCAAAGGAAACCTTTTCAGGGACCTTCCAGTTTGACCTAAACATTTTTATAATGTTTTTTTTTTTTTTCTTTTTTTTTTTTTTTGTGGTACGCGGGCCTGTCACTGCTGTGGCCTCTCCCGTTGCGGAGCACAGGCTCCGGACGCGCAGGCTCAGCGGCCATGGCTCACGGGCCCAGCCGCTCCACGGCATGTGGGATCTTCCCGGACCGGGGCACGAACCCGTGTCCCCTGCATCGGCAGGCGGACTCTCAACCACTGCGCCACCAGGGAAGCCCCTATAATGTTACTTCAATATGTATAAACATAAAACTGGGTGTAAATTTTAAAAATTTATAAGTACCAAAGCAAATTTAAAATGACACCCCCCAAAAAAAAATTTCCTGAAAAACCAATAATATTCAAATTAACACCAATGTAATGATACTGTTTTGCTGAAACCAAGTTAGTGGTGTTGGGTTTAGTAACAGGAAGAGAGAGCCTCGGGTCTGGTTCTTTATTTAATCGGCTTGGCTTTGTAGTTTGACTTCCATAGTACTAATTCAGAGAGGGCCTGTTTACATAAGAGTGCTAGTCAAAACTATATTCATGGCTTTAAGGCTTTGTCTGCTCATTCAGAATAATCAGACCTCATACTTAGCCAAAACTTGCATGCAATTCTCAAATGCCTGTGAAGTTAAAGTTCAGTTGAAGATAAGATTAACATCGTGACACTCTTGAATCTACATTAAATTTAATCCGATTATTGACTGTATTAGAAGAAGAATTCTGTATTGTAAATTTACTACTATACTTACTTATAATAAACTACAAGTTGCAAAGTACTCAACCCAACTGAGCCACACAATATATCTGCTTATATGCTGTGGTGGTCAATTTTATGTGTCAGCTGGACTGGGCTGAGGGACGCCCAGATAGCTGGTAAAACATTGTTTCTGGGCGTGTCTGTGAGGACGTTTCCAGAAGAGATTAGCATTTGAATCAATAGACTGAGTAAAAAATAATCACTCTCACTAATGCAGGCAGGCATCATCCCCTCCATTAAGGGCCTGAATAGACCAAAAAGGTGGAGGAAGGATGAATTTGCTCTCTGCTTGAGCTGGGACATCTATCTTCTCCTGCCCTCCAGTATCTGTGCTCCTGGCTCTCAGGCACTGGGACTCAGATTGGGACCTACACATTGGCTCCCGTGGTTCTCAGGCCTTTGGGTTTGGACCGGAACAACAGCACCAGTTTCCTTGGGCCACGAGCTTGCAGTTGGCAGGTCATGGGACTCCTCAGCCGCCATCATCCATGAGCCAGTCCCTCCTAATAAATCTCTTTCTGTGTATCTGCACATACATCCTAGTGGTTCTGTTTCTCTGGAGAGGCCTGGTTAATGCGCACGTGAAGCTGCAACGGCGCAGGCGCAGTTCTCTGGCATCGGCCTGCACCATGTGAGCCAGGAGATGATTCAGGCCTCCCACCTCGCTTCCTTATTTGAAGCTACAAAGCTTCATTCCTACCACCACTGCAATTTCATTTGGCTTTCACTTGGTGCAAATGGAGATTGGACACAAAAGCGTAAATGCAAGCATGAAAATATTATGACAGTTTGGGTTTAAAAATGGTCATTCAGAAGATCTTAGATTAGCATTTTCAGATTTTCACTGAATTAAAATCCTAAAGTTAGAAAATGATTGTAAAGAAGCCATAAACCCTTGAGAGGGCTGAGGTGTACTCGTAACCCTCCATTCTGACCTTCCCTCTCCCCTACGACTTCACGCAGGGCTGCACAGCGTGTGCTCAGAAGAATTAGGTCCATTAAAAAGATGAACTCAGTGTTGGAGGGGAAGGGATAAAGCCCATCACTAAGTAAGTGGGACTTTCCCAGACTCCAAAGGGACAGCATCTAAAGTGTTAATGCCTCCACCTAGGTGCCCCTCAGGGGTGCACCCTTAGTCCCTAACCTGGCTCCCAGACATAGAATTCCCATATCTCTCCTCAAAGCATCTTCTTTCATCAAACCTCCCGAGCTGGAATCTCCAATGACCTTTGGGGAAAACCAGATCCTTGTACGCCAGAAGGGACCATGATGCCACCACCATCTCCTTTCTCCCCACTAGTACATTTCCCAGGTCTAAATCACTTAGTCTGAAGGAGGGTACTGAGACTTCTAATTATCACTGATGTCCACTAACACCCCAGATCCCACAGAGCATCCAGTGGTTACAGCTTTGGAGTGCCTGCTTTCCTTGGGGGGGGCAGAAGGGTCTTCTGGGTCAGATTGCCTTTGCATCTCTCACCTGAACGGGTTATAGGCATGACTGTTTCTTTAACTGTTGCACCTGTTGAAACAGGGCCACTGACACGCGCGCATACACACACACGGCACAAACATTAATTCTCAGAGACAGTAGCTTCTACTAGGAAGGAAATATTTCCTGTTTCATAATCTCCACGGTGCTGTCTCCATCCATAAGTTTAGAACATCCTATGATTATACTTCCAGCATGTATTCCTCTGCAGGCTTACAGAATGGGAAAGATTACATGTTCCTTAGCACCTGTTCCCTCAGGTACAGGAGAAGCTTCGAACTGACCATTCGAATGAGGACTCATCTAAATTCTCTGCCACTGGCTTTGTCCTCTGGAGACTCGTCACTGAGGGAAGGGAAGGTTGTGAGACTCACTTCCACTTATAAGTATTACGGGTTCTCATGACAGTCAAACATCCACGTTTTCTAGGGATACCAAGGAGGCTTCATGGCGAGCGGAGGGCTGAGCGGAACCTTGCAGGGTAGGTAGGCTCAGCATAGGTGGAGCGGAGACGAGGAGTGGGGCAAGTGGGTAGGGAAGCAGGAGTGAGGGGCAGGAATTGGGAAAGGCGCGGAGCCTGGTAGGGACCAGAGCATACGTGGGGACATGGGGGCAGGAGGAAATAGTGGGAGACGGGAGTAAATAACTAGGATGGGGCAGGTTATGGAGAACCACTGTATTTCCTTGAGTAGAGAATAGAAAATTCAGAAGTGAAATGGTGTTTGGGACAGATAAATCTGGCAATGGTGGGCAGGATGTGTCGGTCTGGACACAAGTTAAGAAGTTATTGCAATAATCCAGGTGATGAAGCGTGATTGTTAGACTTTAGTTCCATAGGCGCGAAGTGCTGCATCACATGTGATAAACCCAGAGTCTACGAGTGCACCTCACATGCAGGAGTTGCTCACTTCTTCAACTAAAGAGGCTAAATAAAGTCTAGTTACCAGGAGGTGTCAATAATGGAGTCCAGGGGAGGATTACAAAAGTCCCTCCCTGTATTCAAATAGATACCACTCCTACATACATCTGGCTCAAAGAGCCACGATCTTCTGTGTTCTTTTTTTATGAAAATACGTCACCAGAATCTCTCAGCACTTTCCCAATCTACTCCCAGTAGCCGAGAGTGACAGAGAGATGAGGGAAGATGCAGGCCCCATCATGCCCAGAACCTGCAGGTGAGAATACCTCTGATGACACTCACATTCCACGCCAGTACAGCTCTCTATTGCCACAGTGTTGTTGCATAAAAACAACCACAAAACCTCAGCGGAGTACAAAAACAGACTTTCCTTTTCGCTCCTGAGCCAATGGACTGCTGGGCCGTCCTGCAGACCTGAGCAGGCTCACCCGTGTCTGGCAGGTCAGCTGAGGGCCAGCTGGTGTCAGAGGGCCTCGGCTGGCACGACTCAGCTCCGTAGCCTCTCATCCCCCAGGAGGCCAGTGCAGGTTTGCTCACAGAAGGGAGCAGGAGCTGAAGATGGAGAAGAAAGCAGACAGGTGTTCTGCAGGTCTGTACTTTCATCTAGTTTGTTCCTGTCCCGTTGGCCACAGCAAGCTCTGTGTCCCAGAATCAGAGTGGGTGAGACTGCACAGTTGCACAGCAAAGGGCATAGATACAGAGAGGTCACTCATGGGGGCTAGTAATGACATCAGTCTGTCACAGTGCCTGAAAGAAAAAAGGCCCAAAGAGACTGGAATCAAGGGCAGACTGAGATCTGGATTGAGGAAGGCAATCTCCACAGTCATGTTAGGAAGGGAATGACGGGACCGGTCACCAGGAGACAGGAGCCTTTCACGTTAGGAAGGCTGATGATCCTGAAACTGACCCCAGAGCTCATTCTTGCCTCTGTACACCTGCGAACAGTGAGAGCTTGGGTGAAGGATGGCTGTTCTGCTCTTCACCGCAGGCAATCACAAATACTTTTGCTTCCCCTACCAACTGTCTCCTTCCCTTCAGCCTTCAAATATGGTCTCTCCACCTTAAATAAACTCTCACTTGACTTCCTATGCCTCTCCAGCTACTGGCAGTCTTGAAATGGAAGGAACAGAAGGAATAGATGGGAAGCAAGGAATACTGGCGACCTTACATGGTGGTTCCCTTCAAACCAGCACAGTGAGACTTAACTTGGGAACAGAAGGACTTGGTCATAACCAGGCAGGGAGAGGCAAGGTGGGATCTTGGTCTACCTATGTCATTGGCAAAGGCTGCAAGGGTTGAACTATGAGGCTGTTGTGTATTTTTTCACTCTTGACTCTGACATGTGGCACAATCCGACATGCACAGGATGTCTGCAGCCTCCCCAAAACTTAACATGGAGATGAGAGATTCATTTCATGGAATTCCCAAGTCTCCGCTTCCACAGGCTGATTCCTGCTGAAAGGGCGATGCTGAGAGCAGAGCGTGACGTTTCGGAAGGCTCTTCGTTTCCTGGTGAGGCAGAGGAACAACCTGAGAGGAGCTGATCTGAAGCAAAGGGCTTGGGGAACAGGACAAGGCATGCCCAGTGGGCAGACGAGGAAAGTGGGGGCCGAGAGATGGACATGGCCGCTGGGAAGGACGGCAGGAGCAGGGCTCGGCTCGGAGAAACGAGGAAGAGACGGAGGGGCCGTAGTCGGCAGACGATGCTGGAGGTGACGGCTGGAGCGAGCACAGCCAGGCCAGCGGCACAAGGGGCCTCCGGCAGAGCTGGTGCAGCCTGGGTCAGGGAGCGAGAGCGGGCGTCTGTGAGCGGAATGGGCCAAAGGCAAAAGCCTGGCCTCAGGCTGGGGCTTCAGGCACAGTGCGCTGCCAGAGAGGGGCGATTCCAGGGCTTGCAAGTTAGTTACAGCGAGGGAAGCACTGACGGGAGACCTCAAGTGGACGGGTCAGCGCCCACATCTGCGCCGAGCTAGATCTGCGCCTATAATTTATCTCATCTGAGCAGCATTGCTTCCTGCGAATCCCTGCAACTTACAGCAGGATTTCATTGTGGCTGTGAATCGGTGATGTGCAAAGGGTGGGAGAATGGACAGCACAGACCAGAGGAACAGCAGGGAGCCGTGAATTCAGAAGCACCGTCTACAGAGAGATCTCTGACACCTTCTTTACCTTCCATCTGGAGACAGAGGAACCCTTTGGTTACTTAGGGGAACTAAAGGATCCGTTATAATTTCCTTGCCTTCGTCTGTGAACGTAAGACTCACAAGCTACCGGGCCTGCAGCAGGACTGGGGGTTTTCTACTCCCCTTCCCCCAGGAGCAGAAATAATTCATGCTGACTCACATGATCGCAGAGATGGATTTGTAAGGCAGCAGGACAGTGACTTTGACCTTAATGCTGCTCATCTGAAGCCAATCGCCCTAATGTGATAGATGACAACGTGCAGATGAGCCCAATTTCCCCCGACTGGTCAGCAGTCAGCATTTTTCTGACAGTCCCCTTCTCCTAAGAAGAGAGCGCCATCTTGTGTAGAAACACTGAAGTTCAGGATGTGCCAACCCATTCTTTTCTTCTACTTCACTAACTTTCTACCAGGTCTGCACCCCCCTGTTTCATTTCCAGAGTACACTGAGAGGTCGCGTTATAAGAAGTGAAAGGTGTCATTAACAGAATTAACAGCATGTTAACAGCTGTTAAGCTGTTTCCAGGTACAAAAGGCTAAACACTAAAGATGTACCTGGTCCCCGGAGGGTACCTTTCAAGTGTAGTTTTGAAGACCTGTTACTTGTCTTCCTCAATTTGGAGCTTAATAGAAGTGGAAAATCTGCCTACCTGAAATTCTCCATTTAGCACATGTCTGTGAATTCAAGGTTTCCTACGAGCACCTCCATTCAAGTCTGGAACATTCTGTTGAGTTTTCTCCAGCCACAGCGTTGCTGTGAGCAAGCCAGTGGTGGGGCTGGTCCCGATTTACAGCATCTGCTGTTTTCCCTGCTCGCGAATACTTCTGCGACGGCCGATCTCAAGGACCAGACTGACGTCACTGGTGCCCAGCTGGGAGGAGATGCAGACCATGGGCTCCAGCAGGGGGCACAATCTGGCTTCAGCACACCACCGGCTCGCAGACCTGGGTCTTGTGCTCATCTATGGAGTCCCATTCACCGCTCAAATGTGATTAACTGTCAAGGGGGACAGAAGGGCTGATGTAAAAAGACCAGGTTTGGGGACCCAAAGATCTGCAAAAGTACCAGGCAAGGTCAGAAGGGGGTCGGGAAGCAAAGACAAGTTTTTTCTCACCCTTTTACAAAGACACAGAATTCTGGGGACAGGGTCTGGGATGCTGTGTCCCAGAAGCCTCGATTTTCACCGGAGCAATAATCCGTGGAGGTGCTTCAAAGAGTACCTAACATACGGGATGTGCTCAATAAGTTGTCATGTCTTTTCTTAAGACTGCAACTTTCTGGAATGTCCCAATAGCTCACATATCTTAATTCCTTATTTTCTTCAATTGAGCTCCAAGGGGAATAAGTATCTTTTTCAGCCTCCAACAGATATACCCCCAGCATCTCTGGAAGGCCCTATTTATTTTCGCTTGAAAAGGGCCCCTAGTGAGCCTGGCAAACACTCCTTCAACCAGACAACCCTCCTGAGGAAATAGCATCTATTGAGCACCTAATACATGCCATCCGATTGATATCAGGTCTCATTTCTTTCTCGCAGCAACTCTGTAAAGGAGGTGCGATCATTTCCCTTTCACAAATAAGGAAACTGGAGTCTGACGTTATGAGAGGTGTCCAGGGCCATTTAACGAGGCAGTGACAGAAATGGGGTTATTCAAATTGGGATCTTCTGGGCTCAAAGCACATCACCCTCTCCATGCGTCCATACTGCCCATGAATGAGATAAGGCAGAGCTCAAAAAGCATTTTCATAAGGTTGCAAACCCCATTTTGCATATCACATCACAGTCCGTATGAATGGGACCCTGGATTTGTGCAGTGCACAGCCTGTGCACCCTGATGTGGCTGTGTGTGTATTTCCCTTTCCTCCTCTTTTTGACTTGTACCACAGGGCCATTTTCTCTTCCCCAGGTTACACCAAAGTGGAAACAAAAGTCCAAAGAAAACGGACTTCCACTTAAGTGAAAGACAATGATTTCCTCCTCAGAGGCCTGAGGAAGGGGAAAGAATAGACAGTGGCCACTGAAAACAGGAGCGGAGGGTGGTCCGGACTCCAGAGGGAAGAGGAACACTCCAAAGGGGAGAAAGGAGGCCTTTCTGCGAGAGAGGTGCAGAGAGGAAGACAAGCTGCCCCAAGCAGGAGGACCCAGCTAAGTTCTCCTGGAATAACATCCTAGACATAGGAAAGTCCCCCTGATCTGCAGGTGGGGAACTGGGGTAAGGGACCCTTTCTGTGGGGTTAGAGAGGGACAACTGGGTCCCTGACCAAGGGCTCTCAGAACAGAATCAGTCGGGGCATTTCCCTGTGGGCAGGGACAGCACGAAACCCCCAGCTGCCCCTGAAGGGCCACAGAGCCCACCACTGTGGCCAGGAGATACACCATACAAACAGTGTAATTGATTCTGGGGGTAAAGTTATCATCTTAACGAGCTGTCACCACATCTCTCTTCAAGCAGAAACTCCTTGTCTGGAAGAGTAAGCTGGGGACGGCTAGGGCTGCCAGGTGAGCCCTTGAGGGTTGTGGTTACAGTGGGTGCAAGGGCTTCCAAGGAGGGGAGCCGGGGCGTCTGCTGGGGAGGAGGCAGGCGGGGTGTGGGGATGGAGGGGAGGAGGGAGAGGCCAAAAGAAAGACAAGAAAGGAGACAGCGAGAAGTCAGAAGATGACGGAAGGCTACGTGGAGAGGGGCGACGCCCCTCTCTGCGAGCACCCAGCTCTAGGAAACATATTCAACTGGTCTGAATGGGCCTTTCTGGCCGTTAAAGCAGCAGCTGTTGTCACATCTGGGCAGCCGAGCACATCCAGAGACTTGGGGCCCTGGAGGCTGCAGTGACCCCGACTACATCAGCCTCTCTCCACCCTGGAATTTGAACAGGGGATTCCAGCCAAGTGTAGCTCTACAGCGTGACACCGGGGGGCGGAGGGGGGGCCAGCTGGCATCCGGCTTATAGAGGGTTCGGTGTTGGAAGGAAAAATGTAAATTCCACGTGGGAAGCTCCGAGGTCATGTCCTGGAGCAAGCATTGACACAGCATTTGACCTTGGTTAGCCAAGAAGCCACTTCAGGACATATGCTCAGAGGCCCTTCTCCCCACCTCACAAGCTGGATGTCACCCTGCCCTGCTCCTGTGGAGAAGGTCAGGTGCGAGAGGGAGAGAAAGGCAGGTTCCTCCCTGGTCCTTCAGAAAGTGTGGAAGAGCTCAGGGAGAAACGTGGGGTGGACAGTTGAGAGAGATTGTCCCCGCTCTAAAAGGAAGCCTGGCTGGGTATGTTTGCCTTTAATCACATGACTTCTACATATGCAGAGGGCTAGAGGGCTGTTTACTTTACCATTTACAAATAATTGGAAATTTTCTTTATTTACATTTTGAAGGCTTGGGGATTGAGAATTTACCCCCATGCTATTGGAAATCTGACTCTTTTGGCAATGTCCACATGTAAGTGCTTTAAGACACCCCTCTGCCTAAGGCTGATAAAATCATTGTGGTATAACGAACACTGGATCCATTCATTCGGAAATGCAACTCCAACCAGTTGGCTGTTTGCAAGGATAGCACGTGGTTGGCACGCACCAAATATTTGTGGAAAGAAGGAGGGAGTCCCCATGAGCTGAGATAGACAGCAGTCATGAACTTGGAACCGTGAAAGGAAAGTCAAAGGTTTTGAATGCAGAGGTCACTGTACCCTAGGAGATGGAAGACGGCGCTTGAACAGAGAGCATCTCTACTTTGCTGACTGCCAACACAGGACTAAAGGGCTCAGACCCAAGCATTCCTAGGCAACCCAGATCTTCCCAGTCCGCACAATGGGTTTCTTTGGGCTGCTTGTTTGCTTTCTTTTGATTCTGCTGTTCAAAGGAAATAGGATGTGTTGATGTTTTGGATAAAGAATGTGCCTTCTGGGTGATCTAATTCATCTTGCAGAAGAATGAAAAGGAAACAAAAGGGCAGAAGGAAGCAAGACTCATGGAATATCTCAATAGAATGAAAACGTTCTATTGAGATGAATGAATTTTTTATATACTGTGAACACACAACAGTTTATGTTCTGTGAACAGGGACAGGTCATGCTGCTGTGCTGTGTTCTCCATCTTTTACCCCTAAACCATGGACCACAAGATACAACTGGTGTGAAGAATAACTTTTACATGGGGTGGGGATGAGTGGTGGGCCCCTGGGGAACTAACGTGCTTGACACAGGAAAGAACTAACTACACACCCTATCTCGTTTAATCCTCACAACAGCCCAAAGGTAACTGGTATATAAGCAAATAAAAACAAAACATACCAACACAGGCTCATGAAGAAAAGTCACACAACTGGGAAGTGTTAGGCTCAAGACTTGGGGGTCCAATTCGGTCTAATGTCAAAGTCCCTTCTCTTCCCACTGCCTCCCAAAGACAATGGGGACTCTGAAAATTACAAAGAGCACTGCTGCGTGTGGAAGCTCCTTGTCTATTCCAAAAGTACTTATTCCTGGAAATCACCAGCCTAATAGAGGTCTCAGTTTTTTAGACGATGCGGTATGGATGAGGTATTTTCAGCTAGCTACTTCTATCAACCTATCAGGCTATATTCTTTCCAGTTCAGTGATGGACAGGGTGAGTCACGGGATTTTGTTTTTAAGACGTGAAATTTCCACATCTAAGTAGCTGTGGTATGTCAGGATAAGGGAATTATTTTACCCTCTTACGCCAGAGCTGGAAAGCCGGTTACTGAGGCTGTGCAAGTCAGTACATGCCCCTGAGTCTAGAAGCTGGAAGCAGTGGCCAGAGAGGTGTGCCCGACAAGCAGGTGTTAGACTCTGCCCCATTCCCCACCCACCCCATTCTCATTTCATTCAACTTGGATTGGTCTTTAGTCAGAGTCTGCATTGATACAAGACATAAGGAGGCTCTGTACTCTACGCAAGCCTAAAACAGCTTGAAGAACAGTCAGCCAGTCCCCTTTCTCTCTGCGGATGCCTGCGGTCTCTGTATTTGCTGAGTTTTTCACCTTCATCTAACTGTCTGCGCCTCTGTATGTGTAATGCACACAGGTGCTCGGGTTCCCTTAGGGCCAAACATTTAGATCATGAACCATTGAGGGCATACACACAGCTGGCTTTTCATTCAGATATTTGGCATCGTGGAAAGACAGTTAAGCGTGTTCCAGTCTTCTTAGTGTAAGAAGGGAACTGCTCCATTCAAAAGTGCTAGAAGGTTCCTCAAAAAGCTAAACAGAGAATTACCGTGTGACCCAGCAATTCCATACCTACATATATACCCAAAAGAATTGAAAACTGGTAGACAAACAAATACTTGTACACAAACGTCCGTAGCAGCACTATTCACAACAGCCAAGTAGCCACTAGCAAAGGAATGCATAAAGAAAATATGGTGTCTCCACACGACGGAACATGATTCAGCCATAAAAAGGAGCGAAGTGCTGATACGTGCTGCAACATAGATGAGCTCTGAAGACAGGCTGAGTGACAGAAGCCAGACACAAAAGGCCGTGTATTGTACGATCTGATTTATATGAGAAAATCTATAGAGACAGAAAGTGGATCAGTGGTTGCCAGGCACTGGGGGGCCAGGGAAAGGGAAGTGATTGCTTAATGAGTACACGGTGTCCTTTGGGGGTGATGAAAATATTCTGGGACTAAATAGAGGTGAAGGTTGCACAACACTGTGAATATACTAAGTGCCACTGGATTGTACACATTAAAATGGTTATTTATTTATTTTTGGCTGAGTCGGGTCTTAGTTGCTGCACGTGGGGTCTTTCGTTGCGGCGCACACACTCCAGAGCACGTGGGCTTTGTAGTTGCAGCACTCAGTCTCTCTAGTTGTGGCACGCAGGCTTAGTAGTTGCAGCGCGCGGGTTTAGCTGCCCCGTGGCATGTGGGATCTTAGTTCCCCGACCAGGGACCAAACCTGCGTCCCCTGCATTGGAAGGTGGATTCTTAACCACTAGACCACCAGGGAAGTCTCGTTAAAATGGTTAATTTTATGTTATGTGCGTTTTGCCTCAATTCTTCTTCTAAGTGCTGGGAGCATGGAGTAGGGAATAAAGAATAAATGGGCAGAAGGCATCTGAGGAAGGAGCACAGTGGTGAGAGGAGCAAGAGACCAAGATACAGAGGATGTAACTCTGCTACAAGCTGTGTGACAGCAGGTGAATCACCCACCCTCTCAGGGCCTCCATTCTCTCCTCTGTGAGATGGAAGAGACTCCGAACAGCCAGCTCTGAGTACATATTGTGTCGATGTCAGCTATGGTTGCGAATGTATTGTTGTTAATTTTATAGATACATACGTTCTTCTCTAACGACCTTCTCCTAGATGCATCCTGGTTTTTAAATCAGTTCACTAGTTCAATCTTCACCAGCTTCCAAGAGAAAACTCAGTATTCAGGAAGCCAGAAGAGCCTGCTGTTCTGATAAATATTCTGTGTTGAGCAAGGGGAAGTGAAAGGCAGAGCAGAGCCTGCAATTAGCGAGTTAAGGGAACGGATGACATCAATGCTTCTGGCCAAGGTTGTCAAAGAAATATGCGTTTTCACTTCACCACCCTGCAAAGCTAATAAACAACCCACTGTGTATGATTTAATATGACACTGTGTGTAAACTCGAAGGCTGTCTATTCCAAGGGAAGGTCTGATTTGTAACCAGGGGAGCATCACAGCTGAGCACATTGGCCGTGATGAAGCCGCTGTCCCACCCCTGCTGGGTGCACCCAAGGTGACGGCCATGCTGGCCAGGAGGCTGTGGGGCTGTTTTCTCCATGGCTGCCGTCCAGACAAGAAGGGCTGAAGGCAGTGGGGGGCCCCACAGGACGCAGCCCCAGACACATCTGCAAGGCTGTAATCTCCAGGGCATCTAGAGGGGTGACGTCACACCCTGCTCCACCTTCCAGAGAACAAAGCACCAGTCTCTCCTCCTGCTTCTGTGGACCACCCAGCAAGGAAGGACTCCAGCTGCCCTGAGCAACGCTGGCATCAGCAATCCTGCAGGGTAGGGCAGACCATCACTGAATGCAAGGCTCCCCTGCAATGACGGATTCTTCTCCAGCGTTTCACCCTCTCTTGCCTGCCAACAGCTGACTAGCTCTGGGACCTCTGTGCACAGGGAAGAGAAATGCACAGATTCATCTAGGTGTATTCTCCTAGACGCCCTGCATTCTGATGCTGCCTACACAGGCTTTGCCTTGACCAAAAAACTCTCCTATAAGGAAAAAAACCCAAGTATTGTCGCCTGGGGTCCACACTGCATTCAGCCTTCTCAGTATGCCAACTCCTATACCAGCAAAAATGATCCACACGTGTCTATTTCACACTCAAACACTTATTAGTATCAACTGTGTTAGCACACTTCTGCTTGGCACAGTGAGAGGTTCATAGTAAACAGAAGGCCTGTTCTCCGCCTTAGGGACTTAATTTGTTCATTCCTTGATTCATTCTGTTTTGAGCCATCTATCATGTGCCAGACACTGATGCCAGCAGTTCAACGTCAACAGGGAGGAAAAGTTCTCACACCTAAAACAGCTAGAGAATAATCTCAAACAGACATAGCATGGAGGCGAACCATGACAACTGCTGACACTATAAGTTTAGCCGTTTGAATTTATCGTTATATATGTATTCAGGCACTTATGAGCTAGAAGGAGCTCAAGTCATCCCTGGGTCCAATGGAATGGTGCCTATCCCTGGGTCCAATGGAATGGTGCCTACCCAGGGACTGACTACAACAGGACCTCCTGGACAGCTTCTTAAGCATACAGAGTGTCACACCTATCAGGATTGGCAAGGATGTGGAGAATCTGGGACCCTAAGGCACTGTTGGTGGAATGTAAAACACTGCAGCTGCTGGAGAAAACTGTATGATGGTTCCTCAAAAAATTAAAATAAATTACATATGATCCAGCAATTTCACTTCTGAGTGTATGTCCAAAAGAACTGAAAGTAGGGTCTCAGAGATATGTGTACACCCTCTTCATAGCAGCACTGTTCACAATAACCAAAAGGTAGAAGCAACCCAAGTACCCACCAACAGATGAATAAACAAAATGTGTTCTATACACATAGAGGAATATTATTGAGTCTTAAAAAGGAAGGAAATTCTGACACCTGCTACAACATGGAAAAACCTTGAAGACATTATGCTAAGCGAAATAAGCCCATCACAAAAAGACAAATACTGTATGACTCCTGTTATTATGAGAGTAGTCAAATTCACAGAGACAGAAAGCAGAATGGTGGTTGCCAGACGCTGGGGGAAGAAAGAATGGGGAATTGTTGTTTAATAGATACAGAGTTTCAGTTTTGCAAGATGAAAAAGTTCTGGGGATTGGTTGCACAACAATGTGAATATACTTAACACGACTGAACTGAACTATTAAAAACAGTCAAGATGGTAAAATGTGTCATGTGTATTTTACCACAATTTTTTTAACCTCTCTATTGGGGTATAATTGCTTTACAATGGTGTGTTAGTTTCTGCTTTATAACAAAGTGAATCAGCTATACATATACACATATCCCCATATCTCCTCCCTCTTGCGTCTCCCTCCCACCCTCCCTATCCCACCCCTCCAGGTGGTCACAAAGCACCGAGCTGATCTCCCTGTGCTATGTGGCTGCTTCTCACTAGCTATCTGTTTTACATTGGGTAGTGTATATATGTCCATGCCACTCTCTCACTGCGTCCCAGCTTACCCTTCCCCCTCCCCTTGTCCTCAAGTCCATTCTCTAGTAGGGCTGTGTCTTTATCCCTGTCCTGCCCTTAGGTTCTTCAGCACCATTTATTTTTAGATTCCATGTATAAGTGTTAGCATACAGTCCTTGTTTTTCTCTTTCTGACTTACTTCACTCTGTATGACAGACTCTAGGTCCATCCATCTAGTGATGGATGTAGTCCATCACTACAAATAACTCAATTTCATTTCTTTTTATGGCTGACTAATATACCATTGTATATACGTGCCACATCTTCTTTATGCATTCATCTGTTGATGGACACTTAGGTGGCTTCCATGTCCTGGCTATTGTAAATAGAGCTGCAATGAACATTGTGGTACATGACTCTTTTTGAATTATGATTTTCTCAGGGTATATGCCCAGTAGTGGCATTGCTGGGTCATATGGTAGTTATACTTTTAGTTTTTTAAGGAACCTCCATACTGTTCTCCACAGTGGCTGTATCCATTTACATTCCCACCAGCAGTGCAAGAGGGTTCCCTTTTCTCCACACCCTCTCCAGCATTTACTGTTTGTAGATTTTTTGATGATGGCCATTCTGACTGCTGTGAGGTGATACCTCATTGTAGTTTTGATTTGCATTTCTCTAATGATTAGTGATGTTGAGCATCCTTTCATGTGTTTGTTGGCAATCTGTATATCTTCTTTGGAGAAATGTCTATTTAGGTCTTCTTCCCATTTTTGGATTGGGTTGTTTGTGTTTTTGATATTGAGCTGCATGAGCTGCTTGTAAATTTTGGAGATTAATCCTTTGTCAGTTTCTTCATTTGCAAATATTTTCTCCCATTCTGAGGGTTGTCTTTTTGTCTTGTTTATGTTTTCCTTTGCTGTGCAAAAGCTTTTAAGTTTCCGTAGGTTCTATTTGTTTATTTTTGTTTTTATTTCCATTTCTCTAGGAGGTGGTTTACCACAATTTTTTTTTTTTTTTTGCGGTACGCGGGCCTCTCACTGTTGTGGCCTCTCCGGTTGCCGAGCACAGGCTCCGGATGCGCAGGCTCAGCGGCCATGGCTCACGGGCCCAGCCACTCCACGGCATGTGGAATCTTCCCGGACCAGGGCACAAACCCGTGTCCCCTGCAACGGCAGGCGGACTCTCAACCACTGCGCCACCAGGGAAGCCCTACCACAATTTTTAAAAATACAGGTTCCTGGGCCCTGGTCCCAAAGATTCAGACTCAGTAGGTCTGGTGTAGGACTCTGGAATCTGTGTTTCTAAAGTTTCCTGGGAGTTGCTGTTTTGTAGCCAGTTTGGACACTTCCAATCCAAGTACTTATTTTAGAGAGAAGGAAACTGAAGTCCAGGGAAGTAAAGTGATTTGCCAAAGGTCACTCAGCTCCCTAGTGACTGCATTTGGACAAGCCCAGACTGGTGGTTCCTAACCCTGGCTGGACATCTGAGTCACTCACTGGGCCCCAACCCAGACCCACTGAATGAGGATTTCTGGGAGAAGAGGCCTGAGCAGCTTGAATTTGTAAACACTCCTTGAACTCTTAGAAGTCTCATGTGTGGCCAGAATTGAAGACTCCTAACCAAGTCTTCTGGTTCTTTTCACTCTTAAATGCTGGATACCAGATTTCGTCTGGGAAGTAGGGATCACGTGTCTGCTGTTTGAGTGGGCTGCTACCAGCAGAGCTTCCAGCCAAATTTGGTGGTTTAGCAACAGTAGTTCCTCCCTACTGCATATTTTGCATATTTCAGGGTCTAGTACACTGCCTCTGTTTCCTCAGTGCAAAGGAGAAAACAGCCCCCCGAGAAATACACATTGAAGAAAGGGCACAATGTAACCACTATGCTCCACTTCAGTAGCCAGGGATGCAAAAGAAAATCACATTTCTTTTTTTTTTTTAAGGAAACAGTAAAATTGTATTTCTTCTCAAAGAGTATAGAAATGGAGCCAGGCAGTATATACTTTTTTTTTAATAGATCTTTACTGGAGTATAACTGCTTCACAATACTGCATTAGTTTCTGTTGCACAACAAAGCGAATCAGCCATACGCATACACATGTCCCCATATCTCCTCCCTCTTGAGCCTCCCTCCCATCCTCCCTATCCCACCCCTCTAGGTCATCGCAAAGCACCGAGCCAATCTCCCTGTGCTATGCTGCTGCTTCCCACCAGCCAACTCTTTTACATTCGGTAGTGTATATATGTCAATGCTACTCTCACTTCACCCCAGCTGCTCCCTCCCACCACATGCCCTCAAGTCCATTCTCTATGTCTACCCCTTTATTCCTGCCCTGCAACTAGGTTCATCAGTACCATTTTTAAATTTTTTTAGATTCCATATATATGCATTAGCATATGGTACTTGTTTTTCTCTTTCTGACTTACTTCACTCTGTAATGACAGACTCTAGGTCCATCCACCTCACTACAAATAACTCAATTTCGTTTCATTTCATGGCTGAGTAATATTCCACTGTGTATATGCACCACATCTTCTTTATCCATTTATCTGTCGATAGACATTTAGGTTGCTTCCATGTCCTGGCTATTGTAAATAGAGCTGCAATTGAACACTGTGGTACATGTCTCTTTTTGAATTATGGTTTTCTCAGGTATATGCCCAGTAGTGGGATTGCTGGGTTATATGGTAGTTCTATTTTTAGTTTTTTAAGGGAACTCCATACTGTTCTCCATAGTGGTTGTATCAGTTTACATTCCCACCAACAGTACAGGAGGGTTCCCTTTTCACTACACCCTTTTCAGCATTTATTGTTTGTAGATTTTTTGATAATGGCCATTCTGACCAGCGTGAGGTGATAATTCATTGTAGTTTTGATTTGCATTTCTCTAATAATTAGTGATGTTGAGCATCTTTTCATGTGCCTCTTTGCCATCTGTATGTCTTCCTTGGTGAAATGTCTATTTAGATCTTCCACCCATTTTTTAACTGGATTGTTTGTTTTTTTGATATTGAGCTGCATGAACTGTTTGTATATTTTGGAGATTAATCCTTTGTCTGTTGTTTCATTTGCAAATATTTTCTCATTCTGAGGGTTGTCTTTTTGTCTTTTTTATGATTTCCTTTGCTCTGCAAAAGCTTTTAAGTTTAATTAAGTCCCATTTGTTTATTTTTGTTTTTATTTCCATTACTCTAGGAGGTGGGTCAGAAAAGATCTTGCTGTGGTTTATGTCAAAGAGTGTTTTTCCTATGTTTTCCTCTAAGAGTTTTATAGTGTCTGGTCTTACATTTAAATCTTTCATCCATTTTGAGTTTATTTTTGTGTATGGTGTTATGTAGTGTTCTAATTTCATTCTTTTACATGTAGCTGTCCAGTTTTCCCAGCACCAATTATTGAAGAGGCTGTCTTTTCTCCATTGTATGTTCTTGCCTCCTTTGTCATAAATTAGGTGCCCATATGTGTGTGGGTTTATCTCTGGGCATTCTGTCTTTTACAATTGATCTATATTTCTGTTTTTGTGCCAGTACCATACTGCCTTGATTACTGTAGCTTTGTGGTATAGTTTGAAGTCAGGGAGCCTGATTCCTGAAACTCCATTTTTCTTTCTCAAGATTGCTTTGGCTATTTGGGGTCTTCTGTGTTTCCATATGAATTGTATAATTTTTGGTTCTAATTCTGTGAAGAATGCCATTGGTAGTTTGAGAGGGATTGCACTGAATCTGTAGATTGCTTTGGGTAATATCGTCCTTTTCACAATATTGATTCTTCCAATCCAAGAACATGGTATATTTCTCCATCTGTTTATGTCATCTTTAATTTCTTTCATCAGTGTTTTATAGTTTTCTGAGTACAAGTCTTTCACCTCCTTAGGCAGGTTTATTCCTCGGCATTTTATTCTTTTTGTTGCAATGGTAAATGGGAGTGTTTCCTTAATTTTTCTTTGTGATTTTTCGTTGCTGGTGTATAGGAATGCCAGATATTTCTGTGCATTAATTTTGTATCCTGCAACCTTACCAAATTCATTGATTAGTTCTAGTAGTTTTCTGCTGGTGTCTTTAGGATTTTCTATGTGTAGTATCATGTCATTGGCAAACAGTGAGAGTTTTACTTCTTCTTTTCCAATTTGTATTCCTTTTATTTCTTTTTCTTCCCTGATTGCCATGGCTAGGACTTCCAAAACTATGTTGAATAAGAGTGGTGAGAGTGGGCACCCTTGTCTTGTTCCTGATCTTAGTGGAAATGCTTTCAGGTTTTCACCATTCAGTATGATGCTTTCTGTGGTTTTGTCATATATGGCTTTTATTACATTGAGGTAGGTTCCCTCTTTGACCATTTTCTGGAGAGTTTTTTTTATCATAAATTGGTGTTGAATTTTGTCGGAAGATTTTTCTGCATCTATTGAGATCATCATATGGTTTTTATTCCTTAATTTGTTAATGGGGTGTATAACATTGATTGATTTGCGTATATTGAAGAATCCTTCCATCCCTGGGATAAATCCCACTTGATCATGCTATATGATCCTTTTAATGTGCTGTTGGATTCTGTTTGCTAGTATTTTGTTCAGGATTTTTGCATCTATGTTCATCAGTGATATCGGTCTATAATTTTCTTTGTAATATCTTTTTCTGGTTTTGGTATCAGGGTGATGGTGGCTTCGTAGAATGAATTTGTGGGTGTTTCTCCCTCTGTAATTTTTTGGAAGAGTTTGAGAAGGATTGGTGTTAGCTCTTCTCTAAATGTTTGATAGAATTCACCTGTGAAGCCAGCTGGTCTTGGACTTTTGTTTGTTGGAAGATTTTTTATTATGGTTTCAATTTCATTATTTGTGATAGGTCTGTTTATATCTTCTAATTCTTCATAGTTCAGTCTTGGATAATTGTACCTTTCCAAGAATTTGTCCATTTCTTCGCGGTTGTCCATGTTATTGGCATATAGTTGTTTGTTGTAGTCTCTTATAAC
The DNA here is from genome assembly GCF_964270905.1 of Leucopleurus acutus. Lineage (NCBI taxonomy): Eukaryota > Metazoa > Chordata > Mammalia > Artiodactyla > Delphinidae > Leucopleurus > Leucopleurus acutus. The sequence continues at coordinate 91,700,353 of NC_139144.1, read as the reverse complement.
CTTTTGTATTTCTGCAGTGTCAGTTGTGATTTCTCCTTTTTCATTTCTAATTTTATTGATTTGTGTCTTCTCCCTTTTTTTCTTGATGAGTCTGGCTATGGGTTTATCAATTCTGTTTATCTTCTCAAAGAGCCAGCTTTTAGTTTTATTGATCTTTGCTATTGTTTTCTTCATTTCTATTTCATTTATTTCTGCTCTGATCTTTATGATTTCTTTCCTTCTACTGACTTTGGGTTTTCTTTGTTTTTCTTCCTCTAGTTGTTTTAAGTGTAGGGTTAGATTTTTCATTTGAGATTTTTCTTGTTTCTTGAGGTAGGATTGTATTGCTATAAACTTCCCTCTTAGAACTGCTTTTGCTGTGTCCCATAAGTTTTGGGTTGTCGTGTTTTCATGTCATTTGTTTCTATGTATTTTTTAATTTCTTCTTTGATTTCTTCAGTGATCTCTTGGTTATTTAGTAGTGCACTGTTTAGCCTCCATGTATTTGTGTTTTTACAGTTTTTTCCTGTAATTGATTTCCAATCTCATAGCATAGTGGTCAGAAAAGATGCTTGATACAATTTCAATTTTCTTAAATTTTCCAAGCCTTGATTTGTGACACAAAGTGTGATCTATACTGGAAAATGTTCCATGTACACTTCAGAAGAAATTGTATTCTGCCACTTTTGCATGGAATGTTATATAAATATCAATTAGATCTATCTGGTCTATTTTGTTATTTAAAGCTTGTGTTTCCTTACTTATTTTCTGTTTGGATGATCTGTCCATTGGTGTAAGTGGGGTGTTAAAGTCCCCTATTATTATTGTGTTACTGTCAATTTCTCCTTTCATGGTTGTTAGCATTTGCCTTATGTTTTGAGTTGCTCCTATATTGGGTGCATGAACATTTATAATTTTTATATCTTCTTCTTGGATTGATCCTTTGATTATTATGTAGTGTCCTGCCTTATCTCTTGTAACAGCCTTTATTTTAAAGTCTATTTTATCTGATATGAGTATTGCTACTCCAGCTTTCTTTTGATTTCCATTTGTATGGAATATCTTTTTCCATCCCTTCACTTTCAGTCTGTATGTGTCCCTAGGTCTGAAGTGGGTCTCTTATAGACAGCATATATATGGGTCTTGTTCAGCCAGTCTGTGTCTTTTGGTTGGGGCATTTAATCCATTTACATTCAAGTTATTATCAATATATATGTTCCTATTACCATTTTCTTAATTGTTTTGGGTTTGTTTTTGTGGGTCTTTTTCTTCTCTTGTGTTTCCCGCTTAGAGAAGTTTCCTTGGCATTTGTTGTAAAGCTGGTTTGGTGGTGCTGAATTCTCTTAGCTTTTGCTTGTCTGAAAAGCTTCTGACTTCTCCATCAAATCTGAATGAGATCCTTGCTGGGTAGAGTAATCTTGGTTGTAGGTTTTTCTCTTTCATCACTTTAAGTATATCCTGTCACTCCCTTCTAGCCTGCAGAGTTTCTGCTGAAAAATCAGCTGATAACCTTATGGGGATTTCTTTGTATGTTATTTTTTGTTTTCCCTTGCTGCTTTTAATATTTTTTCTTTGAATTTAATTTTTGTTAGTTTGATTAATATGTGTCTTGGTGTGTTCTTCCTAGGGTTTATCCTGTATGGGACTCTCTGTGCTTCCTGGACTTGGGTGAATATTTCCTTTCCCATGTTAGGGAAGTTTTCAACTATAATATCTTCAAATATTTTCTCAGACCCTTTCTTTTTCTCTTCTTCTTCTGGGACCCCTGTAATTCGAATGTTGGTGCATTTAGTGTTGTCCCAGAGGTCTCTGAGATTGTATTCAATTCTTTTCATTCTTTTTTCTTAATTCTGCTCCTCAGCACTTATTTCCACCATTTTGTCTTCCAGCTCACTTACTCGTTCTTCTGCCTCAGTTATTCTCTTATTGATTCCTTCCAGTGTATTTTTCATTTCAGTTATTGTGTTGTTCATCTCTGTTTGTTTGTTCTTTGGTTCTTCTAGATCTTTGTTAAACATTTCTTGTATTTTCTCAATCCGTGCCTCTGTTCTATTTCCAAGATTCTGGATCATCTTTACTATCATTACTCTGAATTCTTTTTCAGGTAGATTGCCTACCTCCTCTTCATTTATTTGGTCTTGTAGGTTTTTACCTTGCTCCTTCATTTGTGACGTATTTTTTTGCCATCTCATTTTTTTCTTTTTTTTTTTTAATGAATGGGATTCTGTTCCTGTCTAACTGGTTGTTTGGCCTGAGGCTTCTAACACTGGGGTTTGTAGGCTATTGGGTAGAGTTGTGTCTTGGTGCTGAGATAAGGAACTCCACAATCCCTCACTCAGATGAATATTCCCTGGGGTCTGCCCAGGCTCATGAACTAAGATCCCGTAAGCCACCTGGAGTGGCAAAAACTAAACAAAATACAACAATAACAAAGTAAAAAATAAAATTAGACTAGGAAACTAAAAGATATGTTAGGAAGAATATAAAAATAAAAATAGAGATGAATCAACAACCAGAAGGTACATCAGTACCACAATAGTAAAAAGAGGGAGAGGGAAAAGAAAGAAAAAAGGGTGGGAAAAGACCTTGGCTGTGGAAGGTGGGGCCTAAGCAAGGTTTGGGCTGTGGGTGGGGCCAATGCTCAGGACCCACAGGGCTGGAAAAGGCCCTGGGGGCTGTGGGGGGTGGGGCTTAGGCTCAAGGAACAGAAGGGGCCCAGGCGTGCCCCCTACCCCGGTCTCAGAGGGTGGGGGACCTCACCTGGGAGCCCAGCAGCCTTCCTGGACTCAAGTGGGTGGGGCAAATGCCCTCCTGTCCTCTCCTGCTCCTCCAGTCTGGGAGGGTCCCTCCTGGGAGGACCCCTCCCGCCCTTCTCTCCTGATCTCCCAGCTTCCCTCCTATGCCCCCAAGGACCCACGTGGCCTGCAGGGGGTTTTGGAGGGCAGGGGATTGGCCTGGGAGCTCAGCAGGCTCCCCAGGCCCGGGTGGGCAAGGCAATTGCCCTCCGCTCCTCTCCCGCTCCTCCTGGAGAGTCCCTCCCACCTGCCTCTCCTGATCTCCCCAGCCTCAAGGGCACCAATCCTGTCTGACCTCCACTTCTCCTGCCCCCTGAGTCCCCCTATGTCCTACCGGTTCACTTTGGGGTTCCTCCCGTCTCCTTGGGCATCAGAGTCCTCCACCAGCTGCTGGCAGACACCTTAGTTGTGGGGAGATGCTAACTCTACATGGCCATCTTGACCCCCAACCACATTTCTTATAAAGTCTCTAAGCCCCTAGCTGCCTAAGTTAGTAAGAAATCAAGACGTACTTCCAGAAGTTCCTTCCAAAAACCATTCCAAAACATCCCAGGCTTGCCTATGCATACCAAAGGGCAGTCCCACCTACTCTCAGCCCATAGCAGCTAAGCACACAGCTTTCCTACTTAAAGCAGATCTGACTCCAAAGGGTCATTAGTCTAAAGTTAAGAAGCCACCTCTGGATTCACTGCCATCAATAGGACTGTGATGCAACCACGTGAAGCTTTCACACCACTTGTGGATGGTATGTGTCCTTTGGGGCAGTCTTCTCTAGAAGAAGCCAATGTGGTCATCATCAAAAAGACAAGAGGTAACAAGTGTTGGGGAGACTGTGGAGAAAAGGGAACCCTCGTGCACCTCTGGTAGGAATGTAAATGGTGCAGCCACCATGGAAAACAGTATGGGGTTTCCTCAAAAGATTAAAAATGGAACAACCATACAATCCAGCAATCTCACTTCTGAGTATATATCCAAAGGAAGTGAAACTAGGATCTCAAAGAGATCTGTACTCCTATGTTCACTACAGCATTATGTACAATAACCCATACATGAAATCAACCTAAATGTCCATCAACAGATGAACAGATAAAGAAGACATGGTACATATACACAATGGAATATTGTTAGGCCATGGAAACAAAGAAATCCTGCTGTGTGCTACAACTTGGATGAAACCTGAGGGCATTATGCTAAGTGATGTAAGTCAGGCAGAGAAAGACAAATACTATATGATCTCACTTATCTGTGGAATCTAAAAAAGCTGAACTTAGAGAAACAGAAAGAGGAATGGTGGTTACCAGAGGGTGGGGTATTGGGGGAAATGGGAAGGTATTGGTCAAAGAGCACAAACTTCCAGTTATATAAATAACAAATTCTAGGGATCTAATGCACAGCATGGTGATTATAGCTAATAATACTATAACATATATTGAATATTGCTGAGAGAGTAGACTTAACTTATTATTATTTTTTTTGGCTGCATTGGGTCTTCGTTGCTGTGCGAGGGCTTTCTCTAGTTGTGGCGAGCAGAGACTATTCTTCGTTGCGGTGTGCAGGCTTCTCATTGCAGTGGCTTCTCTTGTTGCAGAGCACAGACTCTAGGCACATGGGGTTCAGTAGTTGTGGCATGCGGGCTCAGTAGTTGTGGCTCATGGGCTCTAGAGCACAGGCTCAGTAGTTGTGGTGCATGGGCTTAGTTGCTCCGCAGCCTGTGGGATCTTCCCAGACCAGGGCTCGAACCTGTGTCCCCTGCATTGGCAGGCGGATTCTTAACCACTGCGCCACCAGGTAAGCCCGAGAGTAGATTTAAATGTTCTCGTCACCAAAAAGAAATATTAATTTTGTGGGATGGAAGTGTTAGGTAATACCATCATGGTAATGATTTTGCAATATCTAAGTATATCAAATGACTACGTTGTGCATTTTATTTTTTTAAACTTTGAAAGAAACAAAGTTTATCACTTAAAGATCCTGGAAATTACACAGCACACAGGGGGTCCACACAGCGAGGTTGCAGGTAGAGAGAGAAAGAGCCGTTGTGCATGTTAAACTTACACAATGTTATATGTCAATTACATCTCAGTAAATCTAGAAAATAAATAAATAAATAGGCCAATATCACCTACACTGAACACCTGTTGTGGCAGGTAATCTCCCCCCCCACCCCCAGATGATCTCTGCAAGTATCCTAAGAAAATCCTTAGTATCTGTGATATCCAGGCCAGTGTGTCTGCAGTCAGCCCCTCAAATTCACTCTTTGACGCGGAGCAGATTTGAACAGGCCTTGAACCTGTGGGCCACGTGTGGCTTGTGATGGTTCAGGAGAAGCATTTTACCACCTATTGGCTTTAAATTAAGGTCCTGGACAAACTCCTAGCTCTCATCTGAACCAACATTAAGGCAAGACTTCCAACAAGGGTGTTCATCCTCTCGTCACAGAGGCAAATGTCTCTGATTTCATCAGGTGCTCTTCTTGCTATACTGTGACTTGACAAATACCTCACGTGTTGCTTGATCTACGCTTCTAACCATCCCTACTGTCTTGTAATAATTCACTATACATATGCAAAACACACTAAACTAAAAAACAGTATGGCTGCTATGAAAGGACATTGTGTGATCTCCCCTCCTGCCATCTGTTGGGGGCAGGCAGAGCTGGTGCCCTTCAGCTCTGAAGCAGGGTTCTGCAGGTGGAGATTGGAAGGTGGAGAAGCTTCCGTGCTCTACTCAGTACCCCCATAGTTCCATTCTCCATCCTTGATGCCTCTGCTCCTAAAACATGATATCACCTCCAATACAAGAGGCCCAACAGCCCAGGACCTGCCCATTCACCTAAGGAGTCATGAGGGCAACGTAGCAGAGACTGTAATCCACAGGGATAAAGCCACCCCAAGGCACAGTGTTCCCTGAAGCTGCAACCATGCAGGGGCTCCTCATCCCCCAGCATTGCACTCAGCATCCCATGGTGCATCCTATGAAAGGGGGTGGGAACTTGGCCTTCAAATGTTACAGGTCCAATAACCCACTCTTCCCATCTGTCCATGCAGGAACACACACACACACACACACACACACACACACACAGTTATTTTTTCCCTAAAATCATATTCATGGCTCCAAGATAGTTGGATCTAGAGTAGTTCCTGAAAAGGCCAAATACCGTGGCCAAAATTAGCCCTCTCCGAGTCCTAGGCCAGACTCCCCAACCCTCTGGTGAGCTTTCTCTCAGTCTTCTGTTATCCTTTCTTGCCATCTAACCTGCTGGGCAATTCAATTTATAACATGTTATAACAACATTAAATTTCCTAAAGAGGGAATAAGGGTCTCAAACCATTCCCTCTCTGGAGACACCTGGTGCTCCATATATAAATATGCCCTAACTCTCTCCATTACAGTGAACTTGCTCTGCACATGTATTACTGAAGAACCATTCCATTAACTTTCCTGGCACAAGACAAAAGAAAGTAGTTAGAGATATAAAAAAAATTGGAAAGGAAGAAGTAAAACGTCACTATTTACAGGTTCTATGATGATACACCAGACGACCCCCAAAAATTGACAGAAAAACTATCTCAAACAAGAAGAATATTTAGTAAGGTAGCAGGGCTCCAGAACTAGCAAACAAACAATAACCCTCTGAAGATATAACGGGGGAAACAGGTGCCACTTACAAGAGGAACTAGAGAGAAAAAAGATAAAATTAACCAAAAAAGTTCAAGGCCTATAGGAAAGAAATTTGAAAACGGTTCTGAAAAGAAACAAAAGAGGATTTGAACAAACAGAAAGGCATACTATGTCGTGATATGTCAATATTTTATAAAGGAACTAATACATTTAATATATCGATATAAATACCAACAATGTTTTTTTTTCCTGGAGCTAGACAAGATGATGCTAAAGTCCTCAGAGAAAAATAAAGTAGGAAAATTCTGAAAAGAACAATGAGTAGTATTCACATTAGTATTATTAATGGTCACAGTAGTATTACCAAAATTTTAATTTAGTATTACTAGTGTATAAATAAGCAGACAGACTAATGTAACAGTAGAAAATCCAGAAATAGTCTCAAATACATGAAGGAATTTGGTATATAATAAATCTGGAAAATCTGGGGAAAACAAGGACTTTTCAATAAAAGGTATTATTACAACTAGTTAGACCATCTGGAAATAGTTTGTAAGCCATACCTTATGCCATAAACGAAGAAAATTTTCAAATGGATCAAGAATTTAAATCTAATGATAAAAAAATCAGAAAACAGAGAATTCTTTTAAGGTTATAACCTTAGAATGGTTAAGACATTTCTAAAATGATTCAAAATCCAGATGTCATGAAAGAAAAGATTGAAATGTTCTACTTTATAAAAATGGAAACTTCTGCATGAATAAAAACAAATAGCCAAAAGAACTAGTATAAACAAAGGCCAATGACAAACAGAAAAATATTTGCAACTCACATTCCATATATACAAAAGGCTCTCACGAAATGACAAGTAAAAAGATCAATGGCCTGAAGTCACATGGGTGAAGGATAGCCCATAAAAAGGAAATACAAATGCTCTACCTCACTCATAATAAAAGATGTAAATTAAAGCCACTGAGATACCATTTTTTTAATTAACAAATTGGCAAGAATCCAAATGTTTAATAAGACAGAAGCCTGCAGAGGCAATAGGTACTCTCACTTATGGCTGGTGGGAGTATAAATTGATACAATCCGTTTGGAAGCAATTTGGCAATATCTATTAAATCACAAAGGCATGTTCCCTTTGACCCAACAATTCCACCTTCAGGGATTCATCCCACAGTCATTCTTTTACACATGCAAAATGACCTGTGTACAAAGTTACTCACTGAGGCATTGTATGCAATAGCAAAAGATTAGAATCAACTTAGATGTACATCAATAAGAACCGGATTAAATAAATTATGGCGCAGCTTAGATAGGCTGGGACCTGGGACCCTTTACCGGAATGCTGCACTTGTGCCTGTCTCCATGGGCAACAGAATACAAAGAAACTATAGGAACTAAAAATATACACATGCGCAGTTGGGGCAATCATGAACAATAAGAGACAAAAAGGCCACAAACCAATTGCCATTTCAGAGGTGCTGGGAGCAAAAGTAGGGTACCGCCCAAGATCCGTGCACACAGCACCACCAAGGCGGCGGGCAGACCACCTAAGCCGCCCCTCCGGCCTGACCCACCCCTACCCTCAACGCATTTAAGGAACGAGGCTGCCCTCCTCCTCAGAGAGCGAGCAAGGGCACCTGTTACTTGTTTTCGCTCTTTTGTGCTAGAGCACGAGTCCCAATAAAGCTTTGCCTGAATTTCTCACTTTGCCTCGTATCAATTTCTATTGATTAAAGAGTCCAAGGACCCGAGTCAGTAACACAGCCACAAAATGGAATATTATGCAACTCTAAAAAGGAATAGGAAAACTCTTAAGGAACTGATATGGAAAAGTCTCCAGGATAAGACGGTAAGAGGAAAAAGTAAGGTACAAAATGTAGGGAACACTGTTAGCTGATTTTTAAAAGTTGGGAGAGGAAAGGCTGTATATTCATATTTGCTTTTACCTGCTTTAATAATACCTCTTAAAGGATGCCCCAAGAAACAAATAATATGGGATAGCTGCTGGAGGAAGAGAAGCTGGCAGGACAAGGGAGAGAATTGCGAAGGAGCCATTTTACCATATCTATTTATAGTTTTCGTTTTTGAACTATGCAAATGTATCGCCTATTTAAAAAAAGAAAATGGTAATTTTTTAAAGAATATGCTGAACAAGGGGGATTAAATGGTATTTCCTTTGATTAACACAGGTTGTTAAAGCCACTCTCACAAACATAAAATTAGGCTACTCTCTGCATATTGCCTAGGGGGCCACTGTGCTGGCATTCCACTCCCAACCCGTGGGTCTCAGCCCCCAAGGTGGGGACAATGAACTGTCAGCTCACATTCCCTGCTTTGGAGCCAAACCCTAACCATCCCTGGATTAGTGGGAAAAAATGCAAAAATAGATAGCCTGGCCCAAGAAAGTCTTTCTTTGAGAAACTAAAGCTTATTTCCCAAACCACACAGTAAATTTTTAATGAGTTTATGCAAACTCAGTACTCATTATGGAGCTACGACTAAATAATCTGCAATTATATTTTAAGATAGAAATTGCTTTTAGGCGAGAACACAAAAGAATAAAAAGCCTAAATGCACCTGACACCTTCCACCGGTTCTCCATAATTGTACTTTTTTTTGTGTGTGTGTGGTACGCGGGCCTCTCACCGTTGTGGCCTCTCCCGTTGCGGAGCACAGGCTACAGACGCGCAGGCTCAGCGGCCATGGCTCACGCTCCGCGGGACACGAACCCGTGTCCCTTGCATCGGCAGGCGGACTCTCAACCACTGCGCCACCAGGGAAGCCCCCATAATTGTACTTTCATACATGACAGTGGTGGTCTACAATTCTCTCAGAAGCAACATTTCATGCTCCACCACTTGTGCACTTACTATTTGATGTGTTAAGGTCAGTTCTTTTTTTTTTTCTTTTTTTAATTAATTAATTTATTTATTTTTGGCTGCTTTGGGTCTTCGTTGCTGCGTGCGCGCTTTCTCTAGTTGCAGCGAGCAGGGGCTACTCTTTGTTGTGGTGCGCGGGCTTCTCATTGAGGTGGCTTCTCTTGTTACTTCTCTTGTTGCAACAAGAGAAGAGTAACGCGAGCTTCTCATTGCTTCTCTTGTTGCGGAGCACAGGCTCTAGGTGCACGGGCTTCAGTAGTTGTGGCACACAGGCTTAGTTACTCCGTGGCACGTGGGATCTTCCTGGACCAGGGCTCGAACCCATGTCCCCTGCATTGGTAAGCGGATTCTTAACCACTGTGCCACCGGGGAAGTCTCAAAGGTCAGTTCTCATCTCTTAGATACCGCAACATAGGCAGATTTTTGAATGACTTTCTTTCCATTAGAACTGTGGCTATTTAAGCAACAGTGTCACTCTCTGAGTTAAAATGGGGGAAGTGCAGGCCCTTCATGACAGCCCACTGTTGACATATCTATTCCCCTGACTTGTGCGCAAAGCAAGAACATGTTTGGAAGTTCTCTGGGGCCAGAAGCTGTGCCTTCTTCTTCTGAATCCTCAAAGACTGAAATGTATCACCTGGCACACAGTAGTGCTCAGCAAAGGTTTGAGAAATGAATGATGAGGTCAGAGAGAGGAAACTGACCTACCAATGGTTAGGAGACAGCAGAGTCCAATTTTTCTTCTACCATCAGATAGAAAATACAGGAGGATTATTGAGGAAGCCTGAGAATTGCCCAGGGATGTGGGTGGTCCATACAATTCAATCTCTGGTGGCAAATCTCTAAGTGGATCATTAACTTTCCATGGACAGTGGACATAACCAGTAGGAGAACGATGGCACCAGCATGTTTCCCCATAGAGCTCCCGAGTCATAGAAGCTGTACCCACAGGGGTTGAGGAAGCTCAGAAGACTGGGGAGGAAGGTGTTACTATTAATAGCAAAGGCCCCGATGGGAAGCTGAGTCTCAAAGAAAGGAAGTTCAAGACCTGGACTGTTGGAGAAGACGGGGAATGAGTGGACAGAGGTAAACGGCAGGGTGGGTAGGACGGCCGGTCACAGAGGTGGACATGAGCCTCTCTTTCCCTGACACCTTCCTTCTCTTTCCCTTACTCCTCCCTTGAAAAGCTGGGCTATGACTTAGAGGGGGAACCTAAAGTTGAAGAATAAAGCCCACACAACGGGTAACCACAAAAAAATTAATCTGAACAGGTAGAGCGAGAGCCAGCCAAGGAAAAACAGGTGGAGGTGGCGATCGGGAGCTACTGTGAGCTCTTGGGTAAGGAAATGCAAAAGCAACGTGCTGATAAGATCAGTCTGACAGAGGCGCGCAAGACCTATTGGGAAGACGCTAGACTGATCAAGGCGCTCAGTGAAGTGCTGTTAGAACGATGGGAGTTGGAGTGAGAGTCAAGGCAAATATTTCATTTCTAAGGAAGAAGATAATTGCTGCCTGGAGGACCGATTAGGGACCAGGTGTGAAGTGCAGGGAAGTTACCAGAGAAGATTCTGAGACATCTGAAAAACAGGCAATGAGTTCCCCTGGTAGGAACTGGGTAATTGGGAAAGGAAGCTGGGATTTGGGATGCGAAGATGATGAATGAGGGTGACTAATGAGATGAGTAAGCTTGTGGGCTGTAGCCCATTGAGGTGACGGCAGAATCATCTGTACTAAATACCCTCGTGTGGACCTTTACCCGGAGGAAAGACCCCGGCCTGTCTTTATGGTCCACGGTACTGGACTTTCCCACATCAGAACGTGTTTTCATGTTTCAACTCAGTGACAACTTCTATGATATATGATTTTTAAGTCCATTGCCTATAAGCTCAGAAAAGGCGTAAAGGCCGTCATTTGGGGGCTCGCTCTCTTTGCACTCAGTGTCATCAAGTTCAACGAACATCAGTTTACAAGCCCTGAAGGGGCTGCTCTCAGGCGGCTCTGCTCACCCATCTGCTGATGGGCCCATTTTGCCTTTCGGCTTTCCCGTAATTACGTGTGTGTGTGTTTGCCTGGCTCACTTCGCACCACTGACAGGACCCTGGCCTTTGATTGAGTTTGTGAGCTCAAACTTGGTAGAACTCACAAATCTTTTCCTACTGAATGTCTCATTGAAGGTAAGTGTTTTCAGGTTGCCTTACTTGGAAGGAAAAAGCGCTCAGACTAGAAATCTCCTTCTTGCAGAAAAATAGACTGCCCTCCCAAACGAAGTCGATACGAAGAGGGAGTCCCTGGAAAGAGTAGGGCCCAGAGCGGGAGTGCGTGAGGCGGAGGCTATTTTTAGGCCCTGATGTCGCCGCCTGATGGCCATTGGCGTCAGTGGACAAAGGAGGTCCGGCCCATTGGACTGTGTTCCTTGGCTGACATTCCAGGAGCTGCTGGCTGAGGAAGGTTATTTTCTGCAAGGAAAACCACACTGTCCAGACGAATGGTGGGTTTGTCTGAGGACTTGCCGAAAGGTCTTGGTGTATTTTAAAAGCAATCCTGGCTTCAGTGAAGCAAAACTGAAGAGCTTCACTTCCAGGCCCGCCTGGACCTCCTCCCCCCACATTCCCCTCTCCTCCCTTCCTCCCTGTCCTCCTTTGCCTTCCATTGTCACCTGCCCTCCTCCCTTCCTTATCCCACCAGACAGCTGCCTTGGCAAGGAGGGAAGGGGGGACAGGCGCAGGAGCCCTTCAACAGGAGGCAGGAGCAGCTGCAGCCCACAAGTCACAGGATCCCTGCCTGGACACGTGGCCAGAAACTGGGTCTTTCAGGACAGGCAGGACCAAGTCTACTGCCTTTCACGCTGCTTGAGCCCAATGTGACCTGGTACACCTCTCAGATCACGTCCTAGTTTTTGGAATAAAAAGTAGTATGTTGGGTTTCCCTGGTGGCGCAGTGGTTGAGAGTCCGCCTGCCGATGCAGGGGACACGGGTTCGTGCCCCGGTCCAGAAAGATCCCACATGCCGCGGAGCGGCTGGGCCCGTGAGCCATGGCCGCTGAGCCTGTGCGTCTGTAGCCTGTGCTCTGCAACGGGAGAGGCCACAATGGTGAGAGGCCCGCGTACCGCAAAAAAAAAAAGTAGTATATTGGTATGATGTAGGTGCAAAATTACAAGAAAAAACAAAACAAACCTGGAAACAGGGGGATTGATTTGAACAAGACTAAATTCATGTCAAGCCGTCTAATTTGAGATTTTGGAGTCCCACGTTTCCTTGCCTCAAATAGGGTCTGGCTCAACTCCAGAGCACAGCAGTGGACTGAGAATGGAGATGGAGCCTGTCAACTGCCTCCCCCTGTTGGGATGGCAGCTCATTCAGGGCTTGTAAACCTGATGTTTATTGAACTTGATGACACTGAGTTCAAAGAGTGAGCAGAATTCGGATGGTCAGGAGTTCTTTGTGATGACTATCCAGGACGTGGGCAGGCCTGAGGATACCTGCGCTCCTGACTCAGGGTCCCCTCATCTCTCAGAAAAGAGTCCTCTTGCCAAAAATGGTAGGCAGCCAGGAGCCTAGCCTATAGAATGTGTCTGTTGTGAGGCTCACCTGCAAAATATCTCAGCACATATATGTAATCCTGAATGAGTCTTTGTTTGCTTTTCGCAATTTTGGAAACGTTATAGAAATGGAGTCACGTGTTCATTCACGAATGGTTCCTTTCCCTCAACATAGTTGCTGAGATTTTTTCCCCAAGTTAATGCGTGAGCTGTCATGCATTCATTTTTCATTGTATATAGCACAATTTCTGCATTCATTTTCTCCTGGGTGGGTATTTGTGTTGTTTCCAGTTTTTTTTCTTTTGTTTTTAACAACAGTTCTGTTACAAAGATTCTTGTGCTCCTCTCCTGGAGTTTGTATGGAAGAATTTCTCTAAGGGGTACATAGTGGAATTTCTGGGCCATGTGGCATCTTTAGCTTTTCTAGATAAAGCCAATTTTTTCCCCAAAGTACTAATTTACACATCCACCAGTAGTGCTTTGCTCACATCCATGGTATTGTCTGAATTATTAATTTTTGCCAGTCTGGTGGCATAAAATAGTATTTCCTCCTTGTTTTAATTTACAGTCCATGTTTAATCATGAAATTGAGCGTTTTTTCATACGTTGTTATCCGTGTTTCCTTTCCTATAATGTTCCTGCTCTCATATTTTCTCTATTTGTATAGTGTGGTTTACCTGTTTCTTAGTGATTTTTAGGAGTTATTTGTATATTCTGGATAATAATCTCTTTTGTTTATATGTGTTACAAATACTTTCTCCCTGCTTGGAGCTTTTATTTTCACTCTTTTTGTAGTCTTATAGCAGTTCTTAAGGTGGTAGAATTATCAGTCTTTTCCTCGCTGCCTTGCAGTTTTGTGTAACATTTAAGAAATCCTTCCCTACCCTGAAGCCTTAAAGATGTTCTGTGTTTTTTCTAAAAGGGCTTAGAATTTTGTCTTTTACCTTCGAGCCCTTAATCATTCTGAATTGATTTTTGTATGTGGAGTGATACAGAGTTCCAATTTCATCTATTTTCCATACGAATAATTACTGAATAGTGTAGCACTTCCCCACTTTTCTGTAATGCCACTTTTTCCATTTATCAAATTTCCAAATATGCTTAGGTCTGTGTCTAGGCTGTTTTGTGACAGTGGCCTTTCTGTCTATCCCTGCACTAATATCTCACTCTCTTTATTATTATTTTATAATGAGGCTTGATAGCTAAGAAGGCAAATCCCTCCTCTCTGTTCTTTTTTCTTGTAGACTGTGTTGGCTAGTCTCAGACTTTTGCCCTGCCACATAAATATTAGAGCCAGCTTGCCAACTTCCATGAAAAACCATGTTGGTATTTTTACTGGAAATTTGAGCTCCAAACAAGCTCAAATTTGGAAAAATGGACATATTTTCCTTACATTTTTATTGCTATTATAAATGATAACTTTATCAAATTAAATTTTCCAAATGTTACTGGTGTGTAAATATGCAATTGCCTTGTTTATATTGTGTTTATAATTGGCAACCTTGCCAAACTCTTATTATTCTAACAAATTGTCTATGACTCTATGCAAACAATCATATCATCTGTGAATAATGATAGTGTGGTGTCTTCCTTTCTAATCCTTATACCCTATACATCTTTCTTTTTTTCCTTACTGTACTGGCTAAGAAGTGGTTAAAAACAGGGATTCTTGTCTTGTCCCTGCTTGCTAAAGGATTTGCTTTCTCAATTTCATCATTAAGTGTGGCATTTGCTGTAAGTTTTCTTTGTACACTGATGTTCTTTATCCGGTTTAAAAAATTCCATTCTATTCCTGATTTGTTAAGAGTCTTTATCATTAAGTTAATGTTGGATTTTATGAAACAGTTTTTCTGCTTTTACCGAGAGAATGCATATAGTTCAATGATTTTTTACCAAATGAACACTCAAGTAACCACCAACTAGGTCAAAAAATAGAATATTACATGTACTCCAGAAAACCCCTGAGCATCCCTTCCCATCTCTATACTATCACCCCTCCCCAAAGCTAACCATTATCCTGACTTTTATGGTTATCTTTTCCTTTTTTCATAGTTTTAACTCCAAAGTGTTTTCCCCTAAATACAAGAGTTTAGTTTTGCCAGACTCTTTTGGTTTTCTCTTTGTTTATAAATGGGTTCATACAGAGTATTCTTTTGAATTTAGTTGCTTTCACTCAACATTAGGCTTGTGAAATGCATCCACATTATTGTTTATAACTAGAGTTTGTTATAATTGCTTATAATTCTCCATTGTATAAAGATATCATGATTAATTATCATTCTACTCTTTCTTTTTTTTTTTTTTTTTGCGATATGCGGGCCTCTCACTGTTGTGGCCTCTCCCATTGCGGAGCACAGGCTCCGGACGTGCAGGCTCAGCGGCCATGGCTCACGGGCCCAGCTGCTCCGCGGCATGTGGGATCTTCCCAGACCGGGGCACGAACCTTCATCCCCTGCATCGGCAGGCGGACTCTCAACAACTGCGCCACCAGGGAAGCCCTATAATTCTACTCTTAATGGACATCTGAGTTAAAGCCAGTTTGGGGCCATTATGAATAATGTTGCTATGAATAATCTTGTAAGTCTCTTAGTGAATATGTGCCTGTATTTCTGTTAATTATACACTTATCAGTAGAATTACTAGCTCAAAGGGTATGAGGAGCGTCAACATGAGTAAATAATGACAATTGTTTTCTAAAAGGGCTGTACCCAATCACACTCCACCAGCAGTGTAACTACTGCTCTACATTCTTATCAACATTTGGAACTATTTTTCTTTTCGATTTTAGCCATTCTGATGAGAAGGTAATAATTCCAATTTGCATTTTCCTACTTATAATGCTGTTGAATACCTTTTCATGCATTATTCTCAAGAAGAAGAGAATATTAGCCACTGTTAAAGAAAGAATTAGTAAACTGGAAGATAGATTTGGAGAAACTATCCAGAATACAGCACAGAATAGGGGGAAAAGATGATTAAATAGAAGTTAAATGACGTGAAGGATAAGGTAAGAATATTTACCTTAAGATAAGAATATTAACATATAATTACTTGGAATTCTGAAATGAAATAACATAAATAATGGGAATATCTCCTCAACATTTGAGGAGATATTAACTGAATTTTTCAAAGAATTGATGAAAATCACAAATCCTCAGAATCAGGAAGCTCTATGAATTTCAAGAGATGTAAAGTTTAAAAATCCACACTTTTTTTATTCAAAGAATACCAAGAAAAAAAGAAGATCTTAAAAGCAACCAGAGAGAAAAGAAAAATTACCTATGATAGAATAACAGTTAGACTTACTTCTGACTTCTGAAAGCAACAAATAAAGCCAGAAGGCAGTAGAATAATATTTTCAAAAACCTAAGAGAGAGTCTTAGAATGTCGACTTAGAATGTACATCCAATGATAGTTCCTTTTAGGAACAAGGATAAAATAAATATATTTCAGACCAGCAAAGAGTGAAAAAGTATACTAACAGCAGACTCTCAATAAAACAAAAGACCAGATCATTGGCTAAATGTTGTGGAAGCCATTAAAAAACAGGAAATTCGGGCTTCCCTGGTGGCGCAGTGATTGAGAGTCCGCCTGCCGATGCAGGGGACATGGGTTCGTGCCCCGGTCCAGGAAGATCCCACATGCCGCGGAGCGGCTAGGCCCGTGAGCCATGGCCACTGAGCCTGCGCGTCCGGAGCCTGTGCTCCGCAACGGGAGAGGCCACAACAGTGAGAGGCCCACATACTGAAAAAAAAAAAAAAAACACCAAAAAAACCCAGGAAATTCATAGGAACCAAAATAGAAGCTATAGTAGATAACTTTGAGGTATCAACTCAATCCTCCTCCCCTTTTTCTTCTGAAAACTAAAAAAAATGTAATGTTCAAAAAGTTAACAACATGCCTCTCATACAAATACAAAATAAACATATGTCAAGATTTGCCCACTTCATTTCTGAGGAAATCAGCAGGATAGTGAGGCTGGTTCAAAGGAGAATTATAAGTTAAAAGAATATACAGTCTTTAAAAAAAAAAAAAAAAGAATATACAGTCCTTAAAGAAAGAAAATGTTGGAATAATATTGCTAGGTTAGGTACAAAACTAGTTAACATGCTTATGGGCAATAAAACCAAAAACTTTGGTTATATTTTCTACCAGATAGAAATCACTTGAATATCTACTAGACAAAATCTATTAGTTATCATGTAATTTCAGTCTTGGCCTTTAATCAGTAGGAGAAAGTGAGTCATATAAAGATACATTCCTCTAGATAATTAAAGAAACCTAAGGTGGTTAAGCAACACTCCAATATGACATTGAAAGGACAAGCTGTCTTTCTTTTGCCTTATTTCCAAATTTGAGATAATTTTTCTTAACAGAATAAATCCCCACCTAATGAACAAAACAATGGCAGTAATGCTGGTATCACATGACTCACAGCCTAGGTCACAACTGACCCAACCTGCACTGCTCAGCTTCTCTAGCAGGTGTTGGGAGTTGGAACACCATCCTCAAGACTCCCCTCTGAACTAGGGAGCAAAGTGTGCCATTTTGTGGCAGCCACGCTTATCCACGCTCACGCCAAAGAAGTAAAAGCTGGTCTACAGACAAAAAGAAGCACGGATCATCCTTGAGAAAGAAGCAAAGAGTCCAGCTGGCCCCACGTGAGAGAGAGAAAAGGGAGAATGAAATAACTACCAGTTCTTGATGGCTTTCCACTCAGTTCCTAGTTCCAGCCTTTCATGAAGCTCAGGCTATAGTTCTTGGCCTTGATTCTTGAGCTACTCCAGTATTCATCCAATAAATTCCCTTTTGTGCTTAAGGAGAGTTAAGTGACTTTAAAAACAAGAACAACAACAAAAGAGTAATCCATGATTTGAAAACCCAGAGAATCAAGACAGAGAGCAACGAGAGACTTTGTCCAGTCAATGCAGAGCCACAGATCCTGGGGCAAGACCCCCTTCCTGGGTCAGAAGACACCGTTCTTATGTTTCCTGTTAACCCAGGATAAGGGTTCTCTGCTATGCAGCTAAGTACCACACAGCAGACAGTTAGCTAGGACTTATCACGAGCCAAGAGCTGCAATGGGCTAAGCCCATGAACTCATTTACATGACATATGTGGCAGATCAAGGAAGACAGTCTCATCTCTGTTCTTTCCAGCTCCTTACTGGCCATTCAGATAGCTTACAGCTGACATCTCACAGCATGCGGCATGTCTTCTCTTGCCTATATTGGTATAAAGAAAAGCACAAGAAAATCTCTGTACCTCTTTAGTTTGATTTATCGGGGGGGGTGCAATTATGAAATTAAAATACCGACATCTCCAATGGAAATTCTCGCTTTTATATTGAATTTTGTTTTTATATGTTCAGGCTTCCAAGCTAATACTAGACACTAGGCCCTCTCTAGAAAGATGCAAAGAAAAAGGAAAGAGAGCCACAGGGAGGAGGGAGGGAAGGGCAGTGATGAATGCATGGGAAGGTAGCTGGAGCAGGACAGGACCCTGTGAGAGAGAGAAAATAGGGCCGAAATGACATAAATTAAATCTGATAATCTATGGCAAACATGGGAAAACCAGATATCACTAATTGTTTGCCCTGTATAAATATTTTAAAATTTACCCTGGTGTGTGTGACAAGAAATAAGAAACTGGAAAAGGGATTTTATGAAAAAGCTTTTCAGAATATGTTAAATAACAAAAGGTCCAGCTCTTTTGTGCAATCACATCAGATAGAAACTCAGCAGGCCCGAGGGCTACTGCTGCTTCTAATTAAGGCCTCAAGGTAAGGCAGCCCTTTAGGGGGTATCATCCCAGCAAAACATAAATTCCACCTCTGTCTCTAGCAGCAGAAGGCTGGCTGGGGCTCAGTATGCTGTGTTTGTTCTCAGCTTGCTTTAAAAGTGGCCGGCCTCACCTGCCTTCCAGACACCCTGCATGCAATTATTCTAACGCCGATGCTCTTGTTCAAAGGACTCAAAGCATGGGTAACAGATGTTAAATAGAGGAGGAATGAGAAGCAAAGCATTTTTCCTTTTTATGTGTATTTTCGTGTGCCTGTGTGTGTGGAGGAGGGGTTTCATACGTGAAAGAATTACTACTGCTTTCCTTTGCAAAAAAGATGCCCCATCTGTCACACAGGTGTCAGTGCTGAAATCGTAGGCTCCGGTAGAGGGCCTTATTTCAGCCATGGGTCTCAAGGAGAGGGGTTCTCAAAGTTTCGTGATCACTAGAATCACCTGGACAGCTTGTCAATCAACAGATCACCAGCCTCATGCCCAGAGTTTTTGATTCAGTAGGTCTGAGGTGGTGTGTCCAAGAATTTGCATTTCTAGCAATTTACCAGGTAGGGCTGATGCTGCCAGTTCAGGAACACCACTTGGAGAATCACTGTTCTAGGAGAGCGAAGAGAAAGTGGAAAGGCGAAGGATCACCCACTGTGGAACCTCAGGCCCAGCCTGATTGATTTTTCGAGACACAGGTGGTAGACAAAGAAGAGACAGCTGTGTTTGGATCTGAGCAGGTATGTGAAATGGCAAGCTGACAGCAGGCAGAAGAGAGTTTTTAAATGATTGCCAAGAGTGGAACAGTTTGCATGAGGAGGGGGTACTTAGCCAGAGGGTGAGTGGGATTCACGTTTACGGCAGGAGGGGGTGTGGGTCTTCTTAACCCCTGCCCCAGCTTCCTAGGCCTCTGTCAAGGCCTTGGGTGGGACCTAGCTCTTCATTTCTTCCCTCTCTTAAACACTGTGGGTGTCCGGGCCCCCCAGGCCCAGCCCTGCCCCAGTTATTGCCACGCCCCTTGCCCCTCACTGCCTGTGTCTCCCTTTGTAGGAAAACCGGGCTGGTGAGAAAGGCCCTTCCTCTGCTTGGCTCCTAGTGAGGGAGGAGTGAGAAAGCAGCTGGGTTTGGCCTGAACTGCAGGGCACTGTCTGCCTCCAGACTCCTTCCCAGCCAAGCACCCCTCACACCCAGTCAGTCCTGCCCAGGGTGGGTCATTTTGTCAGCTGTGGGCACAGGGAAGGGGCTCTGTCTTACAGAGGGTGTTAAAGTAATCACACAAGGAGGCCATTTGACAAGGCTCTAATGCCATGGCAGCCTGCTCAAACCAAAGTCTAATCCTGGAAATGCCTCAAAGTCACAAAGTCAAGATGCTAAGGACAACCAAGCACAAACACCCAGCCAGGCTTTACGCTACAGCCAATCAAATAATTTCCTTACTCTGCTTCCCCAGTTTCTCTCTGTAAGTCTCTCCCCAGCTCCTGCCTGTCAGAGAGCTCCTCACCATGCGTCCAGTTTGGTGCTGCCTGATTCCAATCGATTTTCTTCTCAAATAAACTCTTAAAATTTTTAATATGCCTCAGTTTATCGTTTAATATGGGAAACAGGAATACAGCATTCATTTTTCCGCATGGTTTTCCCTTCCTCACTGACCACCCCTCCACCAGTTCTCAGTGAGATAATACAGGCTGTACTAAGGAAACAGCCATGGCTCCTGATCTCAACCACAGGTGGTATGAGTCATGGCAGGACTACCTACGTAATTTTCAGGGCCAGTGTAAAATGAAGGTGCAGGGCCCATCTAAGAATTTCAAGATGGCGCCCGCAGAGCATTAAAGCAAGCTTGAGGCTCCTCTCTGTATTGGGCTCTGAGCAACCATGCTGGTCACATGTCCATGGGGCTGGACCTGGTCATGGATCATCTATGGAAGACTTAGCATTCAGGTAAGAAGCTCTAAGCTCTCCCTAAGTGTGGCTGCTGCCCCCACTGGGCTGGAGGGAGCCTATCCTGTGGAAGGAATGGGAAAGAGAGTGAAGTCAGACAAACAGGAAATGCAGTCCCTGACCTCAGAGACTCTCTGGGGCCCCGGGGAAGGCAGACACCAACTGCTGAAGAACAGATTCTTGGAACAACTTCCCATGGCCAAGATGATGTGGCTGACTCTATATATCTAACTCGGCTTGCTGGTGCTTTTCCAGCAAGTTTATCCAGGAAAGGTAAACACAGGAGACCCCTCACTTTCAAGGGCAGGAAAGGTGAAGCTGCAATTAGGAGGCTCAGGTACTTCTGTATGATCACGGCATTTTGATGTCAGTTTCTGGAAGCCTCTGCCAGTATTCAGAATTCTCATGTGCACATCAGAGAGCTGAACTACCTGATCTCTGTTCTCTCCCAGCTCTATGAATACGTGCCCAGCCTTCTTTACAACAAAGTTCCAGGTGTCTATTATATACCAAACTGCCCCCAAAACTGGTGGCTTAAAACAACCAGCACTTTACTAGCTCGCGATTTTGTGGGCTAGAAATTCAGAGAGGGCTCAGCCATTCAGATTTTCTGTTCCACACGGTATCGGTGAAGGAGACCCAAGACAGCTGCACCCACACGTCTTGTGGCTTCATGGGGAGGCCTGGAAAGCTGAGCCTAGCTGGGACTGTCCTCTGGAGCACCCATATGTGGCCTTTCAAACCAGGGGAACTCAAGGTAGTGAATTCTTAGATGGCAGCTCCCATGAGCTTCCCAAAGAGCATTCCAAGGAGCCCAGCAGGGAGTTTAAAGTCTAGACATGGAATTCCCAGAATGCCACTTCTGCTGCATTCTGTAGGTCAAGAAAATCACCAAGGTAAGCTCAAAGCAAGTAGAGGAGAATTGGATTCCACCCCTCAATGGAAGGAGCAGTAAAGGATTTGGGGGCCATTATTGATTCATTAAGAATGCTGTTTATATAAGAAAGAAAATAGAGAACTACAATCAGCATCCCCATGGTCAGAGAAAAAGCCTAGGCTGAATATCAAAATATTAGGGAATGTACATTTTATGTTTTAAATTAAAATGCTTAAGGTACATAGGTCCTATTTTTATATTGATTTGTCAACTTTTTTTTTAATTTTGACCAATTGTATGGGATAAGAATCTCTCTATTGAAAGTTTTTAAAAATTCAAGAACTTAGATCCATCAAAATTTCTTATTTGTCCTTAAGGATTGAAAGCACAAAGCACAGCGTGTGCTTGCTAATTCAGTGCAAAAACAAAACAATGGGTGCCCACTGTTTTTTGCCCCAGAGCTTCCTGCTACAGCCTCCGTGGTTCATATTGTGAGGCTCCATTTCCTAGAGCTGAATTGCCCTTGTTGTCGGCCATCTGCACGCCTTTCCACTTCATCTTGGCCATTTTCCAGAGCACATCTCAGCCCCATTCCTCTCGAACACATAGACTCTCTTCCTCTGACTGCTTCTAACTTAAGCTGGGTAATGCTCTTCCCTCCAGAATTCCAAGGAAAACCAATGTTTTCCTAACTCCGATTTTGAAATACCCACCATCTACCAACCCCTCTCTGAAGTCATTACTGCTCAGTTTCACTAACAATCCAACCCCAGGGGCCATCACATCCTCAGCTCCTACAGACCCAATCAATGGCCCATCAGACCCTGCACACCTCAGAGTCCTCTCATCCTTTTCTGCCCTCTCGTCCTCTTAACGATCTCTGGGCTTCCCCGCACATTTCCCCACACCTAGGGTGCCTTCTCCAATAGTCTCTGGCAAAACAGTACCTACACTTTCAGACTACCCTTCCCCATTAAGCCTTTTCCAATTAACTTCACCCATGGCTGTCCTTGCCTCACTTTAAATCCCAACGATCCTTCAGCCTGTGCTGCACACCACCTCTCTCCCTGTGGCCTGTGCAGCACATGCAGACTGCTTCTAGCTTGGGACACGTCTCTTGTCATTCCCTTCAAAATACAAACACACTGAGAGCAGAGACTACGGTTTATGGGCGGGGGGTGGGTAGTTATTCCCGTTATTCAGTGTAGAGAACAGAGTTGGGTTTCACAATAAAGAGTTGGGTTTCACGCTAAAGATGCATATTAACATTAAATGTCTAAAAATGTACATCTTTTATTTTTTACTGAAGTATCTGATTTATACGATATTGTGTTAGTTTCTGCTGTAGAGCAGTGATTCAGTTTATATATATTTTAAATGTACATAAATTGTGCCAGACACTGGACTAAGCACTCTATGTTATCTAATTCATGCATTTAATTCTCATCCTATACCACTATTACTCCCTCTCAGGTCCAATTTTAACAAAATTCCACCAAAAGGGAAGAATTTGGATGCCCCACGTAGTTCAGTAGAATGGGATTTGGCATCTGGGACAAGCACGGCTCAGGATGCCAGATAAGGGCACGAACATCATCAGGTGGGGTCGATGGCAGTGATTTCCCGGCAGGTAAGCTGCAGTTGTGTTAGGAGGGACAAGGCTCCGACTACAGACAGGGAAGGAAACATAAGCCTGAGCCATGGGAAGCAGGCATTTGTGAGCAGCAGGCAAGAAGTGGGTTTCCGGGCTTCCCTGGTGGCGCAGTGGTTGAGAGTCCGCCTGCCGATGCAGGGGATGAAGGTTCGTGCCCCGGTCCGGGAGGATCCCACATGCCGCAGAGCGGCTGGGCCCGTGAGCCGTGGCCGCTGGGCCTGCGCGTCCGGAGCCCATGCTCCGCAACGGGAGAGGCCACAGCAGTGAGGGGCCCGCGTACCGCAAAAAGGAAGTGGAAGAGAGGAGCCGGGTAGGAGTTGTGAAGAATGAAGTTGTGGAAGTGGTGGGTGGACCTCTAATCCCACACCCTCCAAAAGGTCAGACTTTGTTTTATTATATATTTTTCCAAAATTGGAACCAGGGAGAAAAAGAACAAGCCACAGAAATCCATTCTTGGTTCTCAGAAAATTGAGCGGCAAACCACAATCCTAAAGTCTGTTTGCTATTGAACATGCAATTCAAGGACCAAAAGGCACTGGCACATCTAGTGGGCTTGCTGGCTCAGTTGCCAAGTTGGACGACTGGGGACATCTGTCAGCAGCCTGCTCTGGTACACTCTGTTCCTGTCCAAATCTACTGCAGTAATTAGCTTTACTCATTAGTTTCAAGTAAATAATCTCCTTGTCACAGCTGGGATCCTTTATTAGAACAGTGGACATTAGGGTTTGCAGAAGCAAATGATTTATTTTCCCCCTGGAGTTCCCTGGAACACTAAGTCATGACCCAGAGATCTGAACGAGGCAAAGAAACTCCCAAAGATGTCTAACATTCTGAGGAATAGCTCTGCCTAAAGCGTGGAAGCATCAGCTATTAAAAACAAATGAAAGACAACAACAACAAAAACCTTTGAAATGGATATTGATCTTTTCTTCAACTCACTTTAGGTTCAGATCAACAAACATGCAGAAGAATCTACTACATGCCAGGAAATGTAGTCTGGCCCTCAAGGAGCCGAGGAGACTGATGAGGAAACTGCTAATAAATGCACTGATAGCGTTAACGCGCTAATAAGGCACAGTGATAGCAGAATGCACAGAGAGAGGGCGCCCTAACCCAGCCTGGGTCTTCAGGAAGACTTCCCGGATGTGTGGCTCCAGCACTGATCTAAGATGAGAAGCAGCAGCCAGGAGCACCTCTGCAAGACTTGCACAGGAGGGAGGCATGGGGTTGATTCTGGCAAAACACATGTTCTCAACCTTTTATCCCTTGGTATCCCATCATTATGCCCATTTCAAAGGAGAAAGTGAAAAGAGAGACTTCAGCTCTGTCCTCGGATTGCCTGTGGTGCTGGGGTTAGGAGGACAGTGCTGGCAGGACACCCGCCTGCCTCAGGTAGTGCCCCATGGTGGCAGAATATCCTGTCCCTGAACCTTTAAGCCCTGCCCCCCCACCAAGCATTGCCAGGGGCATCTACATCACCCTTAGTGCCAGGGGCGTGGTCATTGCCAAAGAGGGGGCCAGACTGCTTATAGCTTCAAAGCCTGCCTGGGCCAGAGCTCCACACCAAAGCCCATTCTCCTTTCAGCAGAGGCTCACTGTGGAATTCAACCCAGAGCTGCCCGACAGAAGAAAGGAGACATGGGTAGTCAGAGGGCAAAAGAGGTATGTTTTCTCTTAGGTTGATTGGAAAACACAAGTTGGGGAGAAAAGGCAAAGAGGTAAATAACTGCATGGTGGTTAAGAGATGGGCTTTGCAATCAGACAGTTCTGGGTTTAGGCCCCAGCCCTGCTACTTCCTAGCTGTATGGGTACATTCCCTGATCTCCCTGCACCTCAGTTTCCTCATCTGTAAAGTGGTACAGTAGTAGTTACCCCAGTGGGTTGATGTGAGAATTAAATGTTTACATGTAAATAATACATGTCATGCAGTGTCTGGCACATAGTAGCTACTCAATAAAAGCCATTGTTTCTTC
The DNA here is from genome assembly GCF_964270905.1 of Leucopleurus acutus. NCBI lineage: Eukaryota > Metazoa > Chordata > Mammalia > Artiodactyla > Delphinidae > Leucopleurus > Leucopleurus acutus. Next base: position 91,675,303 of record NC_139144.1, on the reverse strand, counting down.
TGTCCATTTGCATTCCCCATGTCCATGCACAGGATGCTTGGCTCCACTAAGGTTTTTACTGGAATCTTCTGGATGACTGCCTTCCTTTAATCGTTTTGGAGATAGCCAATGATTTTTCACACTAAAGTATTTTTTTGTAACCAGAAAATTAAAAACTAATTTCTAGTAGCAAAGAAGAGTTCCTGGGGAAGACCAGAGCTAGAACAAACAAGGGTGTCCACCAGGAAGCAGTTCTCATGTCCTTTCAGGCAGAAGGGATTCATTCAATGGGACTTGGCCTTACTGGTGGCCAGCCCTGGCTCACGGGCACATTTAGTGATGTGTGGCGTCTCAGAAGGGACAATCCCTTTGAATCCACAGCGGTCCTAGTCCTGGGGTGAGATGAAACAGAGAAGAAAGGGCCTCTGACATTTGTTCATCTGAACGAATTCATGTCACTTTTACTTTGATGTGAGCAGCTACTTCATTCAAGGCACTGCTTTAGAAATCACTGTCTTGGTCAGAGACAATCAGGGGCCAAACAGACTGTCCCTTGATTATGAAATTAACACTCTCCATCCACAATTATGATCACAATCACCAAACTGTACTTACTTAAAGCTGTGTACTAGCTCAGCATTTGAAATTCACATTCATATCCATGACCTTCCCATGAGAGCAGCAATCCAGGATTTTTATCCCTATTTTACAGAGGAGGAAACAATCTCTCTGAGAGCTTAAGTACTTGTACGGCCCCATTCAACTAGAGAGGGGAAGAAACCAGGGCTTACCTCCTGGCCTCCTGATTCCAAAGCTCTTATTGTCACTAAATCAGGCAACTTTTGCCACATGGAGAGGACATGCTACACATTCTTTATCCTTTGGAACCTAGAGGACACATTTCTAGGACATCTGGCTCCAATCAGAGTGCAGGCTATGCTCCTGGAACCACTAACCCCCATTTATGTCATGATCTATCCATCCATGGAGAGAAGTTTGCAACCAGCTTCATCACACTCCAAATTCTGCTGTTATCAGAATTAGAAATAGTATTCAGTCAGCTGGCCAAGACTGGGCAGAGGGCAACCTCGGGGACTTACAGACATTTTAGGGGGAGCGGGAATGTTCACTCTCAGTGGAAAGTTGCAGGCATTGCTCCAGCTAGCCCACCTCTCTGACCTTCAAGTCATCCACTGTATCTTTTCTCAGGCTTTATTCTTCAGGAATAAAATGGTACTGAATTGACTGCAGCAAAAGAATTCTTTGGGTAGGGGAAGCAAGAGTTGTGACCACTGCTCTCCTGGAAAGTAGGTTTTGGATGGAAGGCTCAGCAAAAAGTAATCCTGTGTCCAGAGAGTCTACTGAGATCCAGGCCCCAAACTGGACCCTGCAGTGTTCTTGGTACCCTCCCAAATAGAGGGGAAGACAGAAGTGGCACCTAGATGGGCTCAGATATCTGTGGAGGAAATGAAACATTCAACCACTTCAAGAGGAATGGTACTGGAAAGCACAACATCAGGTTGGTGGACTTTTCTCCAGGTGGCAAAGAGAAAGGCCCAGAATGCCAGAGCTATCTTGAATGTGTTCCAGTGATTTTCTTCCGGGCCACTGCAGCTTACTGAACACCAAGCCCCTTGACCTCCTCTACTGCAGGCTGACGGACGTTGCCCAGATCCCAGATGACATGCTCAAGCACTAAGTCAGCCCATACTGACTACTCTGGACTTGCTGTCATGTGAGGCAAAGAAACCCCAGAAGGTTCAAGCCACTGGATGTGAGTTTTCCCTTCCCTGCAGCCTAATGCACTCCTCCCAGCTGTAGCCAGGCAGAGCCTTCCTTCTCTGTGCTCTCACTTGTCTCCTGGCACTTGGGAGGAGAGTCAAGAAAACTAAGTGGAGCTGACTGGCTCCCCGACTCACACGGAGGAGCAGGCCAGGAGCTCAGTGCCCTGACCTCAGCAATGCCCAGCCCAAATGTGTCTGGAGAGTGGAGGGTGCTTCTGTCCACAGAGCCCCGGCAGAGATGGTAGCAAATAAGGTAGGTGGTTTCACCCCGTCCCCTCCCCTCTGTCTCTCCTCTCCTCTTGTTCCTCCCCTCTCCCCTTTCCCTTGTCCTCCTGAACTGCCCAGACCCTTAATTTCTAGGCTTTTGTCATATTCTTCCTCTGTGGGTCAACCTCTCTCTCTCTCTCTCTGTCCCCCAGACAATTGTCTGGCCTAGGATCCCACAACCCTAAGACCCTGCCTTCAGCCAAATGTGTGGCTAGGAAGACTCTATGGAACAAATTCAATGAGAAATAAGTTTCCATTGTTTATAAGTTTATTTAAAAAAAAAAAGAAAAAAGGAATCAATTCATTTCAAAAGGATAATCACTTAACATGTTTTGGTTCTCAGGGAAATATGCATTTTTTTAAGGGGACGGTCATTAACCTTAAGACTTATGGCAGACGTTTGGGCATTAAGACAGGCATTGGGGAAATATTTTGCAGCAGGGGCTGTATCACGGTCATGGGGCTCCCTGGTGTGGTAAATCTCCCCTCCCCCTCTGTCCAAAATGGCCAGCCCTAGGTCACCCAATTTCCTCTGAAATCAGAATCCCCTCATCCAGCTGCCGGGAAGAGAGAACAAAGCTGCCAAATGATTATTATTCAAGAACAAAGCAGACCATTTAGTTTAGTAGGTTCCGAGCCATTATCTCCCCAGGACACATGCTCCAGTCAGTGTGTGCTAGCTTTATCCAGCCATGTTTCCTTCTGTCCCCAAACCCTTAAAGACCGAGTTGTTCCTCTTGCTGGAGCAAGACAAAAGGGAACTGGAGAAAGAAATTTGTGGTAGCAATGACCTACAAACGCTGTTCTATCCTTCCTTTACTGCCTGGACATCTACAAGGCAATAAGATTTCCTGTCTCTTCTAGAAACCCCAGGTGAATGAGAGAAGTTACGAGAGAAGAGGACCAGGGCAGCCATCTTCCATCTGATACAGGAGCAGCACGATGCCCTCAACATCACTACCATTATCAAGGATCCAGACTTCTTTGCTGCTGAGGGTCCCAAGAAAGGATGCCAGATAAAACACAGGAAGCCTAGTTAGATTTGAATTTCAAATAAACAGAGAATAGTTTTTTTAGTATGTAAGTATATCCCATGCAATACAGGGGACATACTTATACTAAAAAAAAAACATCATTCGGGCTTCCCTGGTGGCGCAGTGGTTGAGAGTCCCCCTGCCAATGCAGGGGACACGGGTTTGTGCCCCGGTCCGGGAAGATCCCACGTGCCGCGGAGCGGCTGGGCCCGTGAGCCATGGCCACTGAGCCTGCGTGTCCAGAGCCTGTGCTCCGCAACGGGAGAGGCCACAGCAGTGAGAAGCCCATGTACCGCAAACAAAACAAAACAAAACAAAACAACAAAACAAACAACAAAAAAAAATCATTCATTCTTCATCTAAAATTCAAATTTAACTGGGCGTCCTGTATTTTTGTGTGCTAAATCTGGCAAACTGATCACATCATCCCTCCCCACCCCCATCTCCTGTACCCTCCCCCACAGCTGGCTCTGGTCACCACACAGTCCTGGACTGGTCACCTGCAGATGAGGATTTCTGTGCATACACACCAGAAGCATATAAAATGATATGCATCCAGGTTCAGCATTGAGGAGCGTCGGAGATAAATCTCTCTGGGAGACATTTCATGTCTGGCTGCTTCAGACTTGCTTGCCTAAGGTCATCTAAAAAACCAATAAATTGCTGTTCTATGCTCTCAGAGAAAATGGGGGCCACTTCTCTAGAGGAAATGGTGACATTTTTGAGGGAGGCCTCCTGCTTGCATATGTCAATCTCCCTGGGCCCAATCTAAAAATTGTGAGGTTTCAACTAGATTCCTAAGACCTTTCCAGTTCAAAATTCTGTGAGTCTGTGTACCCCTGGTGGGCTGGAAAGTCCTGTCTCCCTCCCTGATGTGCTGCCCAGACCTGCTCAAGTCCCAGGACACCCAGGGGGCCAGCTCCTGCCCCAACTCCTCTCTCAACGGCAGTCCCAGAACAAATTGCTCCCCAGCTCTTCCTGAAACCTCTGACGCTTCTCCACCTTCCCAACCTCTCCCTCCCATCTCAGATATGGGTCCCATTCAGAGGTCCTCTTTTGAGTTGGGACCTCAAGCCTTCTGGCTCTCTCACTGGTCTATCTCACAGGTTTATCTCCTGTGTCCCCAAGAGCAACTGGTCAAAAATAAGCAACAGTCATTATCCCTTAAAGAAGATGTGGAACATATATACAATGGAATATTACTCAGCCATTAAAAAGAATGAAATAATGCCATTTGCAGCAACATGGATGGACCTAGAGATTATCATACTAAGCAAAGCAAGTCAGAAAGAAAAAGACAAGTATCATATGATATCACTTATATGTGGAATCTAAAATATGACACAAATGATCATACCTACAAAAAAAAACCAGACTCACAGACATAGATAACAGACTTATAATTGCCACGGGGGAGGCGGATGGGGGAGGGAAGGATTGGGAGTTTGGGATTAGCAGATGCAAACTATTGCATATAGGATGGATAAACAATAAGGTCCTACTGCATAGCACAGGGAACTATATTCAATATCCTATGATAAACCATAATGGAAAAGAAATATATATACATATATATATATATATATATATATATATATAACTGAATCATTTTGCTCTACAGCAGAAATTAAACACAACATTGTAAATCAACTATACTTCAGTAAAATTTTTTAAAAACAGTCATTATCCCTGATAGTGACCTACTAAAATTTAGGCTGAAGAGCAATCATATAAATTCCAGCACTGTGAGGCCAGACATGAGGGCTCTATGGTAAGGTCCTGGATGCACTTCAGCAGCTCAGCAAAACTCACCTGTAAATTCACATTAGGCCAATAGCACCCAATCATTCTTCTAACAAAATCATTCTTCCCTCTCACTGCCCTTTCTTTATTCCCCTTTCTGTCCTTATTTCTGTTTGTGTCCTCTTTCACCATTTACCTTCAAGTCAATTTGTCCATTTGAATTAATTGGCCAGTAAGGTCTTTGGAAAGGTCTGTCCATCTTTTTTTTAAATTAATTCCCCTATGAGATCCATGTAACCAACAGCTTATGTTTTCTCTCCGTTCCTTCCATTTTTATTCTGCCCAGAGTAAACCATAAAGTTCCAGTGAATTTCGAGGATCCAGAATCTTAAAATTCACTGGGCCTTATATTGTATAACTTTACATATAAGGTCCTCTGAAATCTTTTTTTACCTTTTTGGGGGGTTTACCAAAAAGAACTCTACCTTCTCATGCACTTAATTGTTTGGAAAACAGACACACAAGAGTCTAGTCACCTGCCCAAAGACAACATTTGTGAACACTTCTGGGATTAAGAAAAACAGTAAGATAGGATTTTGTGGTAGAAATGTTTCCTTTTATACTTTACGTATGACTTTTCCCAATGCGAAAATTTTATGACGCCATCACAAAAATCCTCCCGTGGCTCTCATGGCCGCTAATGGCAGTATTTAGGGGCTTTTTGCAAGAAGGAAAAGAAGCCACATAATTAAGCCTGGAGCACGAGGAAAGGAGCTCAAGGAGAAGATGCCTCTGTGGAGCCAGGACAGTGGATGACAAAGCAGATGAAGAGGAGACCTCCCCCCCCTCCGATAGAAGGTCATGAAGGTCAGTTTCCTGCCCCTCCGCCATCCACTGCCCAGCTGATGTTTAATATGATACAGGTTTCCAGGGAGTGGAAGTTTAAATTTCAGTGTCTCCCAGGGAGTTGGTTCATTTGTTCATTCAAAACCCTTTATTGCATATCTGTCACCCGCCAGATACTCTGCAAGACACAGGAGACATAAAGGGGAATCGGACCCTGTCTGTGCCCTCAAAAAACTCACAGATTAATACCTGAACAGCTCTACAAGGAGTAAATGCGTCACGGCGCATCTCTGCGTGTTGAACTGAAAGCACAGGCTCTGCACTGCAGTGGTTCTCAACCGCGGACTATTCCATCCCCCAGGAGATATCTGGCAATGTCTGAGGGCATTTTGGGTTGTCACAGCTGGGTTAAGGGGTGCTACTGGCAGCCACTGGGTAGAAGCCAGGCATGCTGCTGAACATGCTGCAATGCACAGAACAGTGCCCCTCAGTGAGGAAGTGTCCAGCCTAAAATGTGAGTAGCTCTGAAGTTGAGAAGCCTGGTCTAGTGGGACAGATATGCTGCAGTCAGTTCTATCCAGTTGGCTCAGGAATTGGAGTCCACACGGCCACTTGTGTTCTTTTCCTGGTTCAGCCACTGATTGGCCTTTACCCCTAAGCAAGTTACTTCACCGCTTAAGTTTGCTTATCTGTTAAATGGCACTGCAGTCTCTGATCTCCACCTCCCTTCCTGCATAAGAATCTATGGTCTCCCAGGGTCAGTATTTGTACTTTCACTGAACTCTGCTCCTGTGAGAAGAATGCCTTGACCAAGGTCTGTTGACTCTGCTCCTAGTCAAGGAGCTAAGCTGGCTTCCTGTATGGATCCTGAATGTAAATCGGGGAGGGCAAGGGTGCCCTCTGCCCGAGGACTGCCATTAGGAGGTCTTTATCTCAGAGCCTAAGTTTTCCCATCAGCAAACAAGAGACACAACTTGTCTGCCTCCCTGTGTCCAGAAGAAAGGATGGAGTAAATGAAGCAAGATGGAAAACTACCTGGGTGCTGCTCTGGTGACCAGGTCCAAACCATACACCCCACTCTTCCCCCTTTTTGGGGTGCTCTGAGGAAGTGAAGTGGTAGGAGAGACCATGCTTAGAGCTAGCTCAGTGGCCTGGGCTGCTGAGGGCAGGAGAGGCGTCAGGACCTCTTTACAGGTCTTTGGAACTGCCTGAAGGAGGGCCTTTGTCATTCGTCTCCCTACAGGGTAGTTAGACTTGGATTCTTAGCCACATATTTTAGGCACTGGGGCTGGGTGTGAGTCAAGTGTCCTCAGATTCATTCTCTCTCTCTCTCTCCCTCCCTCCTGGGCTTCAAACTCGTTCACCAAACAGAAAGAGCCTTTCAGGGCTGTTGGGCTGGAGGAGCCCAAGAGCAGCTCTGGAGCACAGCGGGAGCAAGCCCCTTGGAGGAAGGAGGGAGGCTCGCATCTGGCCCTAAACACAGGCCTTTTCACAGCTCCCACAGTGCTGGCTGTGACCAGAAAGGCAGGAAAGGGAGACAGGGCAGGGCTGTCTTTGGCAGCTACCCTGATTTCTGTGTTACTGGGCTCCCTGTACTGGCAGAATCCAATCAGGTCTGCAATTGGAGTCTTTGTGTCCTCCCCTTGCTAGGCCAGTGCCATCTGACGTGGCAGGTTCTGTGTGCAAGGAACAGATGAAACCTTTTTTTTTTTTTTTAATAAAAGAAAAACTAAAATTCAGAGATATTAAGTAACAGGCCCAAGTTACTTAAACTGCTAGGTCAGGGGACTTCTATTAGTGTTGCTTGCTATTCAGTTTCCTTCCTTGAGATTATTAACAGTAAATGTTCCTTAGTCAGTTAACCACATATTTCCCATTCTGTATTGTTCATTGTTTGGGGTTTTTTTTTTTTTCTGGCATAATTTACATTCAGTAAAATGTACAAACCTTAAGTATACAGCTCAATGACACACACATACACACACACACACATGCAACATGTATCTGGATAAAAATATAAAACACTTCCATCATTCCAGAAAGTTCTTTCATGCCTGATTCCAGTCAATAGCCACCCTGACCCCAAGAAGTAAACGCCTTTTTTTTTTTCTTCTGTCACCATAGTATAGTTTGCCTATTCTTGAACCTCTTATCAACCTCGTATTCTTTTGCTCAATATGGTAATGTTTTTTAGGTTCATCCATGATGTTTCAGTAATTTGTTCTTTTTATTTCTGGATAGTATTCCATTGTATGAACATACCACATTTTGTTTATCCATTCTCCTATTGATGGATATTTGCACTGTTTTCAGTTTGGGGCTACTATGTTCATGTGATTTTTTTAATTAATTAGTCTCATGTGCCTATTTTAATCCTCTATTCAAATGAACTTTAACGAGAGTCGCCCTCCATGGGTCACAGCATGGTGAGAGAGGAAGAGGTACCGGCTGACCTTGACAGTCCTCTCAGCCCTGAGGTCCTCTAACTCAGCCTCTTCTCTAAGAGCCGCTACGGAGCACCTACATTCACATGGGTTATGACAGTGTTTTCTCTGAATTGCAGAGCAGAGAGTGGTTGTTTCCTCATAAACGGAGATATGACTCCTGCCCCTACGAGTTCACCACCAAAGACAACAGGTCTTATTCAAGTACAAGAAATACACCCATTTCTCTTCACCAGATGACATCTACGCACGAAGGAAAGATGCTCTCCTGCTCTACCCACTGGAGGCTAGTTGAGAGGGGCCAGCTGCCATGGTGAGATGTAAGGAGGTGTCCACTTCCGCCAGCTCTCCTGACCTCCACGGAAAACTACGGCAGTTTCTCCCTTGAGGTATGTGGCAAGGCTCACAGCGGGAACGTGAACTGGGTCTCCAAAGCATTTCTGGCAGATGGAGCTGCTGGACCCTTCAGTGAATTCCCACCGCTCATTCTTCCTCCTTCTGCTGTTTACTTTGTCTAACACTAGCTTTAAACATGTCCATACTACACCTGTGAGTCTAACTGCAGTGCACACTGAAACTCCAGCACAAGGTCAGGCATCCATTTAACCACAGAAAGGGTCTTTCTTGCCCATACAAAGAAAAGATTGGGGCGGGGGGGGATTTCTCTGGCAGTCCAGTGGTTAGGACTTGGTGCTCTCACTACCATGGCCCTGGGGTTTAATCCCTGGTCGGGAACTAAGATCCCGCGAGCCACGTAGCATGGGCAAAAAAAAAAAAAAATAAGAGAGAGAGAGAAAGAAAAGAAGATTGGGAACAATCATTTGGATGATACACATAAGAAATAACCACTTTGCCTTAAGGTTTATTCAACAAATATTGATTGAACCACAAAGACACGAACTGCTAATGGTCTGAATCATTACTGTGTTAACATCCAGCCTGGGTACCTACCAGTGAAGTCCTCCCTCCTCACACATTCCTGGGACAGAACATACCACAGAAAGGGTGGTGGGAGGTGGCGGGGAGGGGGGGGGGGAGAAACAAATTGCATCTCATTCCCTCTTGGGCTTCTCTCATACCTCCTAGCTCAGCCCTTGATCTCTCCTTGCTTCCACACCTCTCCTCTTCTCTTCCTAATTAGTTCCATTTCTCTACTGATCGCCACTCTTTAGGGGTTCACGAGAAAAGGGAAGAGGACAACCAGGTGTAGATGTCACAACTAAATAGCCTTTACGAAAGCTTTCAGATCCCCCATCTCCCCTTTAAGCACTGCTTGTCCTTCAAATTACCCAGCGTGTACCCCAGGAATACTTCATCTGTACCAGCTGACCTAAGACATCACTGTTTTCCCAGCTCCTTCAAATCAAGACACAAACCTCTCACCTCCCACCCACTTTCCTTTTCTAAGATAGGAAGCAAAACAGTTCCCTGGGATCCTAATGATCGGGTCCAGGCCCCTGAGCTCACATGGCTCTCATCCTCAAAACAGGCAGGGGTGGTGCCTGTCTGTTACTTGACTCCTCCTTCCTTTCCCTAGACTGGCCTCCCCCTTTTCTTAAAGTGACAATACTGTGTGTAATCGGCTGCCGACAGCCTCATCCCACCCCAATCAGCCTTATCCTAGCCCCTGGCCGGTTCTAGCGCTGACAGCGCCATCCAGAAACCAAGGTATTTTTCTAACCTCTCCCCGCCCTCCACCCACCTCTTATTCTTTCAAGAACAAATTCTCCCCCCACCCCAGAATTTCCAAATAAAGAAGAAAAGATAAAAGAGTTTCTTCCATTTTGAGAGCTGATGAAATAAACTAATTGTCAGGTTTTGTTGTTTTTTTCTACCAAAATCTGATTCAGAAATGAACCAGTCCTGAAATGGGTTTGGATTTTAAGGACAAACCTAAAAGGGCTTCTGAGGTATTTTTTGAAAATTCCCAAAAGTAGCCAGGAGGTGAATTTGCTAAACTGTGGTTATTGGCATGAAGGACTTCGAAGGCAGGAAATTCCCTGCATAACTAGCCTCTCTTCCTGAAGCCTGCGGAGATCAGGAAACTAGACTCCTCCCCGGCTATTTCTCCTGGCTTCCTGGCCACCCACTGGCTCTGAGGGGCTGGTCCGATGGGCCACTTACTGTAAGTTACAGCTTCATAGTGTATTTTCACATCCACTTCATCAAATCCCTTCCAGGCGAGAGTTTAGGGGAGAAGATGGGATTTAACTTGCAGAGACACCGACCACTTCTTCCATAAAGTCTCAGCACTATCTTCTCCTTCTATGGAATCGAGTCAAAGAGCAGCTAAGATGCCCACCCCACAGAACTTTCCATTCTGAGCCCACCTCTCCACAACACACACACACACACACACACACACACACACACACACACACACACACACACACACACTACATTAGTCATGTTACAGTCTAGCTATAACAAACGTTCCCAACATCTCAGTGGATTAGCATACTAAGGCTTATTTGTCTCTTACATTTAATACCTGTTGTTCTTAGCAAATATTGCCTTGGTTGTGAGTTTTTTTCTACATTCTATGTCTTGCCTTCTAGGTCATAATTCTTGGAGGAATTGTGACGTATACATTTTTATGTAACAGATGTCCCTCTTCACAGTTTGTAGTACAAACAGCCTCAACCAGTTTCCAGAGTTGGTAGTAGCTAGAAATCCAGTCTGAATTTTTCAAAACCCCAACTCCTTTGCCTCTTTATATCCAAAGATATCTGACTTCTGATTAGTATGTAGGTAGGGGATAGAGGGAGAAAATGCAAAGGAACTGAGAAGCCTTGGGAAGGGGTCAAATCTTATTTAGTCTTCTCCAGCTGTGCCAACAGCAGTGGCAGGCTGGTGGCTGGAGAAAAGTTTTACTTCCCTGGGGGTAGAGTCAGGATAAGCAAAGTGCCCCTTGGAAGCCACCCTCTGGCCTATGCTCAGTGAAGAAACTACACCAGGGAGAGGGCGAGTTGGAGGAAGGTGGTCAGAAGATACAAAGTATCAGTTATAAAATAAGTACTAGGGATGGAATGGACAACATGACGACTATGGTTAACACTGCTGTATGATATATAGAAAAGTTGGTAAGAGAGTAGATCCTAAGAGTTCTCATCACAGGGAGAATTCTTTTTTTCTTCTTTTTTTTATTGTATCTATATGAGATGATGAATGTTAACTAAACCTATTGTGGTAATCATTTCAAAATATATATAAGTCAAACAATCATGCTGTACACCTTAAACTTACACAGTGATATATGACAATTATTTCTCAATAAAACTGTGGGAAAAAAGAAAACTACACCAAAAATCTGAGCTCCTCTCCCAAGGATTCCTTTAGCTGTTTCTCAGGGTGAGCCAAACCCTGGAGAACTGGGTCAGGATGGGTTCCAGCAAGCACCTCGTGGACCCAGAACCATTACCCCCTTCTCTCCAGCCTCATTCAGGTGGACCCATCGGATTTTTTTTCTCTCTCTCTCTCTCTCTCACTTCCTGGTAACTTCATTTTGGGAATCCACTTGCCCATCTCTGCAACTGGCCATGATCAGAGCTGCCTGATGCCAACAGTAATTGATCTCCCTAATTCTGCAGTCACATGCTCTGCCCCTGAGCTATACCCCCATCTCCCTAATTATGAACCTCAGGAGGAAGGTGCAGATAAATACGGCAGGTTGTATTAATGTTCACCACATATTCCATTTTTCCATCCTATGGGAGAATTATACATCCCTTGCCCTGCTGAACTCAGGAGTTGCCCCCTGACTTGTTTTAGCCATTTACTGATAAATGTGGGAGGAATTGAAATATGGGACGTGTGTCACTTTGGAGCAGAAACTGTAAGAACCAGAGTGTGGTTTACATGAATCTTTTTCCCTCTGCTATGAAGACCAAACAGTGCTTCATATAGAAGCTGCTCCACTATCCAGGATCCCAGGACAAAGACAACATGGAGTAAAGCCATGGCCAACTCAGGATGCATATGTCGCATGAGTAAGAAACAAACCTGTATGATTGTTGTTGTGAGCCACTGAAAGTTTGGGGTTATTTGTTAAAGCAGCGTAACCTTGCAAATCCTGACTAATAGAGTTAATATCCAGTCCTTCCCTCACTGAATACCCTGGGACCCCTTGTGCAAATTAGACCACCTTCTCCCCAGAGTGTTTCACACCAAAAGAGGCTTCTCAAAGAACTCATTTTGCCTCTCCTCTCAAGGTCTCCTGCCTGCCTTATATGTGTTTAGTGAATGAGGAGTCTCGACATCTGCCCTGAGGTGCCCTCCTAGTTCAGCTCCTACAGAAACTGTTTGGTTGCTAAAAAAGGAAACAGTAGTCATCTCTCAGAGGGCGGAGCCACTGCTTATGTTTTCCCCAGAGTGGCTTGAACATGGTGGACACCAGTGAATGCTTGTCATCTGGGAAAATTCTGAGAGGAATTCACAGCGTTCTTAGCATAGTCAGAAAACCCGAGCAATGGATGGGAACACCGAGAATCTGTTCCATCCAAATCTCTACTCACGCCCTGTCTCTGTTTTAGCAAAAACAAACAAACAAACAAACAAAAACCCCTAGAAGCAAAGGGTATAATTGGTTATTTTTAATCTGAGAAAGAAAAAGATCCTGGGCTGGGCAGGTCAAGCTACCTGATGGAGGATGGAGATGAGGCCGTCATCAGGTCTATACAAAGCCAAGTAGCTGACCCGATCACACTGCAGATGTTTTAGTGACACGTAAACCCAGCTTCAGAGGCTGCGCCAGTACAGCCTGGTCTTGACGGTATTTCCACCAGAGGAGAGGTCTGGCCCATTTTGTTCGATTGGCCCATCAGTCGGCGGGCCACCTTGACTCCCCTGTATCACTGCTCCAGCTGGCAGAGCCGGCAGCACCTGGTTATTGAGGGCCCAGGTCAACACAGGAGCTGAATTTGCCCAGTGCTCCTTTTGCTCGGTGCACGTTGCAGGGGGCCGGCCTGGCCGGCCTGGCACAAGCCTGCATGTGCGACTGAGCCACTCATGCTGGCCACCCTTGAGGGCCGACGACATTTCTGCTCCGGAGGCTGGTACTTCCTAATTACAGCTATGTTTCTGTAGTTGTTCCAAATGACCTCACTCAGAGCCTAAAATAGAATCCAGCCTGAAGGTGCTGACGGAACAAAGAGGGATGCTTCTCAAGACTCGAAACCTGGGTGCTAAGCCAGAGGGCAGGGCTGCAAGCTCGACCCAAAACGTCCTACCTGTGAAAATCCTACGACTCCTCTCTTCTCGCCTAGTGATGGAGACGGGGCAGTGCCACAAAGTCATCTGCTCCCAAACTAGAAATGCGAATTAACTTGCAGTTCTGCCTCCATCATGCTCCCACTCATTCATTCACTCATTCATTCATTCAGTCAATACTTTATTGACTTCCTCTATGAGACCTCCTCTCCCTGCCCTCCAGATCACTCTCCCCAGCCTCTCTGCTCTGTGTCTAGGAGGCTGACTTCTACAGACCACATCACCAAGCTTCCTTGCCCTCTGGCTGCCAGATGGGTTAGGCTGACGGGAGCAGGACATGGACATTAGAAAGTGGGAGAGGTGAGAGGTCAAGGCCTTTATTCCCCTGTTCCCTCCCTGCTCGGCCAGGGTTTGCAGTAGTTGCGTTCTTCTACCTGGGCCATAGCTCCTGGCAGGTGGCCCCTCTGCTGCAGATCATTGCAAATGGTTCATTTCTTCCCCTTGTCCCTTCAGGCCCAGAAGTGGTGTATGAACTTTCTAGAGCTGCTGTAACAAAGTACCACAAACTAGATGGCTGAAACCAACAGAAATGTATCACTTCACAGTCCTGGAAGCTAGAAGTCTGAGATCAAGATGTTAGCAAGCCCATGCTCCCTCTGAAACATGTAGGGGAGACTTCCTCGCCTCTTCTAGCTTCTGGTGATTGCCAACGATCTTTGGTGTTCCCTGGCTTATAGGTGCATCACTCCAATCTCTGTCTCCATCACCACACAGCTGTCTTCTCCCTGTGTGTCTCTGCCTATGTCTCCTCTTATAATGACACCAGTCAGATTGGATGAGGACCCACCCTAATGACCTCATCTTACCTTGAATACATCTGCAAAGACCCTATTTCCAAATAAGATCACATTCACAAAAAAGGAGTTAGGACTTCAAAACATCTCCTTGGGGACTTCCCTGGTGGTCCAGTGGGTAAGACTCCATGCTGCCAATGCCAGGGGGCCCAGGTTCAATCCCTGGTCGGGGAACTAGATCCCACATGCTGCAACTAAGAAGCCCGCGTGCCGCAACTAAAGATCCCACGTGCCACAACGAAGATCCCACGTGCCATGACGAAGACCCGGTGCAGCCTAAATTAATTAATTAATTGAGAAATATAGGGACTTCCCTGGTGGTTCAGTGGTAAAGAATCCGCCTTCCAATGCAGGGACGTGGGTTCAATCCCTGGTCGGGGAGCTAAGATCCCACATGCCCCAGGACAACTAAGCCCTTGTGCCACAACTACTGAGCTCGCTCGCTTCAATGAGAGAGCCCGCGTGCCACAAACTACAGAGCCCACATGCCCTGGAGCCCGTGCGCCACAACTAGAGAGAGAAAAAACCCGTACACCACAACTAGAGAGAAGCCTGAGCACCACAATGAAGAGACCACGCGCTGCAACAAAAAATCCCGCATGCCTCAACAATTCGACGCAGCCAAAAAAAAGGAAATATATATATATCTCTCCTTGGAGGACATACTTCAATCCCTAACAAGTGGTAACAGCCTCCCACCATGGTTAGTCCCTGGACTGCTCCCTTAATCCTTTCACTGCTTTATAAATAGTCCCTTCATTAGAGTCTTTTCAATTCCTTTTCAGAAAGTGCCCCCTGTTTCCTGCCAGGACCTTGACTGAGACCCCTACTGCCTGGCTGCCCTAGAGCACCTCGTAAGTGCCAGACGTTCCTGGGAATACGATGGTGAGCAAACGTTAGCACAGGGAACACGATGGTGAGCAAACGCTAGCACAGGGAACACAATGGTGAGCAAACGTTAGCACAGGGAACACGATGGTGAGCAAACGCTAGCACAGGGAACACGATGGTGAGCAAACGTTAGCACAGTCTCTGCCTGCATAGGGCTTACCGTCCGCCATTTAATTGGCTGAATCAAAATATCACAGAGTAAAATTGCAACTGGGATGCGACACAAAGGAGGGGTTCACAGACCCCTGAACATGCTTAATCGGGGAGTCACTCTAGTCAGGGAGGGCTTCCCAGGGAGAGCCAGAATGTGGAGGATGAATGGAGTCAACCAGATAAAGTGGGGATCTTAAGGGAGATCCCAGCTAAGGGATCTTAGCCCCCTTAGCCCCCAGCTAAGGGAGAAGACCCAGAAGGAGGAAGCCAGTGTCCCTATTTCCCCCAAAAGGCAGATCTACCTTCATTCATATCCTAATCCATCCACAGGTGACTCTTCTCTCCAGGAAGAACTTACACTGTCTCCTGTCCTCACAGCGGCAGACCACAGCAGAGAACCCCAGTGCAGAAGACAGCACCCAAATCAGAGAGCAAGAGGCTGTCCCCAGGGCTACGGGTAAGGAGCAGCGGCACATCACAGAGGGCATGGCAGGGAGCACGTGCCCTGGAAACCCAGGAACAGAGACAGCCAGCGCACGCGTGAGCCTCAACACACCCAACACCGAAATCACAGTGTCCGCGAAAGCAGCGCCCCCCGATCTGTGTCCCAGACTCACTGGGGACACCCCAGCTTGTCTCAGCTGCTCCCCCTCTCCCTTGCTCAGCTCCTCCTCTGAGAAATCATTGTGCGTTTCTGACTTTACCTCCTCAATCTTTCTCAAACCCATGCCTTCCTCTCCTTCACCACTAGCTCCTGCCCTGTTTCAGGTCCTTCTGTCTCTCCCTAGAACTTTGCATCCTCTCCTTCCCTGACTGGTCTCTACCCTGGCAAATCCACCCTCAACAGCACAGCCACAAGAAAGCCAACCACCTCGCTCCCCTGCGGGCGACCCTCCCTGACCACCTACTCCCAGGAGGGTATATTCCAGGTGTGACCGGGCCCTGCCTTCCCACCAGCCTCTCTCCCACTGCCCATCCCTGATCTTCTAGCAAAAGGCCAAACCCCTTAACTCCTCATACACATCAAGTCACCTCTCCCCTTCTGTGCCACTTTTCAGGTTGTCCCAGCTTTCACTGTACCCTCTCCCACAATCTAGTTAAATCCAGCTCATGCCTAAAATCTTGATTCAGGTGTCAACCCCTCCAAGAAACCTTCCCTGACCCCCCTCCTCTCTCATTTCCCACCATAGGATCCTTCATTAAATCTAATATCACGTGCTCTAAATCTCTGTGGAGCTATTTCCCGCGGTAGAATGAAGATCCTTGATGACAGGAACCATATCTTATTTGGTTTCCTATACCTATTGCTCCAAAAGTAGAGGAATGAATGAGTGGAATGACAATCAAATGGGAGTTGACTGGGCCACTTCTGTGCTAAAGTCAGATGCCCTCAAAATGAACAGAATTGCCCCCCTCACTCACACACAACTATCACTATTACATGGGTCCCCGCTCAGCTTTCCCTCTACTGATCATTCTTCCAACCTATAGAAGCTGCTTTATTGGTATTTGTTTCATCTCAGTCCCTACTAGGCAGCATGTGGAAGTTTCTACCATACAGTAGTTGTGTGACCTTCGTTATTTATACTTTCTAAGCTTCAGTTTTCTGTAAAATGAACTCTATTACAGCATCCACTGAACAGATTTGCTGTGAACATTGAATGAAATAAGGTGCATGGTCAGAATTCAATAAACGGTAGATGTCACTAAGCTGGAAAATGGTGCTGACAAGAGATACACAGGTAGGTGCAGTGGGAATTCAGAGGTGAAAATGGACTTGACAACTGTTGCCTTAAGGAGAACATCCCTCCCCACAAAAAAGTATTTTACACATAATCAGTAGCTGTGGGAAACTCCACTGTTGTGGGTTTACTGTGCTGTTACAAAAGGCAGTGCTTGCATTCACTTGTCAGTCTTACCCAGCGTGCATGGAATTGCAGCAAGACCAAGAAAAACGTGGAGAGAGAAGAAAATCAGTGTGTTAGGCCAAGGTTTCCCAAGACTTCCATCAGGCTCCTAGAGAAACTGAACACGTTCGCCTTCTGCTGCTGGGGTGAAGTGGTGTGAGAGAGGGCCTGCCTTATCAGATGAAATGAGTAGCAAACACATTTGTCCCCAGCCCAGATCCAAAAGCTAATCCTCATCCGAGCTTAGCAATTAGTAGGTGACAGTTTGATGATTTACATTTGAAGATGAGAAAGTCCAGGACTGGAGACCAAGACTGTGCTTTCTGGTCCTGGTTTCCAGGACCAGTGGCCAGGCCAGTCATGTCCATCTTCCCTCCCCAGCAACCTCCTCGCTCATGGGAGTTCTCCTGGCAAGAGAACAGGGGGAGTGGAAGCTTTCTCAGCTTCAGCATCAATCAGCAAATATTCAAGGGGCAACTGCAAAGTACCCAGTCCTGTGCCAGGTCCTTTGGGCAAACCCTGCAGACTTAAAAAGGAAGTACACTGAACAGCAAAGGAAACCATCAACAAAATGAAAAGGCAACCTACGGAATGGGAGAAGGTATTTGCAAATAATGTATCTGACAAGGGGTTAATTTCCGCAACATATAAAGAATCCATACAACTCAATAGCAAAAACCCAAACTGATTTTAAAATGGGCAGAGGAACCGAATAAACGTTTTTCCAAAGAAGAAGTACAAATGACTAACAGATACATGAAAAGATGCTCAACATCACTAATCATCAGGGAAATGCAAATCAAAACCATGAGATATCACTTCACACCTGTCAACAATGGCCATCATCAAAGAGACAAGTGATAACAAGTATTGGTGAGGATGGCAGGAAGAGGGCAGCCTTAAGCGCTGTTGGTAGGAATACAAACTGGTGCAGCCACTATGGAAAACAGCATGGAGGTTCCTCAAAAAATTAAAAATAGAACTTCCGTATGATCCAGCAATCCCACTTCTGGGGATATATCCAAAGAAATGAAATCACTATCTCAAAAAGATATCTGCACCCCCATGCTCATTGCAGCATTATTTACAATAACCAAAACCTGGAAACAACCTAAGTGTCCATCAACAAATGGATAAAGAAAATGTGGTATGTAAAAATATAGTGGAATATTATTCACCCGTAAAAAAGAAGGAAATTATGCCATTTGCAACGACATGGATGGACCTTAAGGACATTATGCTAGGTGAAATAAGTCACAGAAAGCCAGATACTATATGATCTCACTTATACATGGAATCTTTTTTTTATTATTAATTAATTAATTTATTTATTTATTTTTGGCTGCATTGGGTCTTCGCTGCAGTGCATGGGCTCCTCACTGTGGTGGCTTCTCTTGTTGCGGAGCACGGGCTCTAGGCACATGGGCTTCAGTAGTTGTGGCACGTGGGCTCAGTAGTTGTGGCTCGCAGGCTCTAGAGCACAGGCCTCAGTAGTTGTGGCGCACGGGCTTAGTTGCTCCGTGGCATGTGGGATCTTCCCAGACCAGGGCTCGAACCCGTGTCCGCTGCATTGGCAGGTGGATTCTTAACCACTGTGCCACCAGGGAAGTCCCTATACATGGAATCTTAAAAAACCAAACTCACAGAAACAGAAAACAGTTTGGTGGTTGCCAGAGTTGGGGGAGGGGGGAGAAATGGGTCCAGGTGGTCAAAAGGTACAAACTTCCAGTTATAAGATAAATAAGTTCTGGGGGTGTAACATATATCATGGTAACTGTAGTTAAAAACATTGTATTGTATATTTGAAAGTTGCTAAAAGAGTAGATCTTAAAAGTTCTCAACACAGGGGAAAAAAAAAGGTGTGACTATGTGAGGTGATGGATGTTAATTAAACCTACTGTGGTCCTCTGGCTGCAGAACCTGCCCTCTTACCTTCTAGCCCAGCTCTGCCCAATGCAGTAGCCACTGGCCATCTGTAGCCATTACTTGAAATGCAGCTGGTCTGAATTGACATGTGCTAAATGTGTGAAATACACATTGGATTTCAAAGATTTAGTATGAAAAAGGAATAGAAAATAGCTTCTCAAAGTTGTATTGATTACATGTAGAAATTATAATATTGTAGATATATTGGGTTAGATAAAAGGTATTACTACAACTGATTTCCCTGTTCCTTTTTACTTTCTTGACATGGCTGCTAGAACATTTTGAATTACATTTGTTTCTCGAATTATATTTCCATTGGAGAGGATTGTTCTATATGGACCTCATAGTTTGTTTCAAGCATTAAATCAATGAATACAATGAGAGCACCTAGCCCAGTGCCTGGAGCAAAGTAAGCACCCAACAGCGATTCCTAATATTAGAAAGATCAGTGTTTTGCAAATGTTGTAGCCAAGTTTTCTTTTTTTCAAGCAACTTCCTCTAACAGATAAAAAGCTCTTCTGATTGAAGCAAAGGGGTGTCCTTTCCAGCAGCTCATTCGCCTTGGCACCACCTCCACAGCTTGGAAACCCACAGAGTGAAATCAACTTCAAATATCCCACAAGCTTTAGCGTCGTACGTCTATAATTTCAGAGAAGGCGAGGAAATCGGACAAAATCAAGGTGTCTATGGCAGAACTTTAAAAATGGTCATGGATCTTAAAAGTTCTCACCACAAAAAAGAATAATTAAGTGATGCAATGAAGTTGGTGGCTCAAGCCATGGTGGTGACCATCTTGCAACAGAGAAGTGTATCAAATCGACACGCTGTACACCTCAAACTTACACAACGTTATATACCAAGTATCTCAATAAAAATTAATTAATGCCAAAAGAATGATCTTGGAAAAACGCTACCATTTTGCTTGAGAGGATCAAAGTGATTTGGTACCAGATCTAGACAGTCCAGAAATCGGGCTGTCATGAATGTGAATGGGGTCACCTGTGGGCCCCTGGATCATCACCTGCCTTCACAATACCCAGGCGCCACAGCAGCTCTCTCCTGCTCCTCAAGGGCTAGCTGCAGGGAAGGGAACAAGTGACACTCAGCCCAGACACCACAATGACTCTGCTGTCCTGAAGGCAACTCTGGGCTCAGTCGGCCCCGGCGTCTACCAGGCAAGCCACCTGGCTCTTGCTGCAGCCCTCGCCCCTGGCGCTGGTGTGTGTGTGTGTGTGTGTGTGTGTGTGTGTGTGTGTGTGTGTGTGTGTGTGTGTGTGTGTGTGTGTGTGTGTGTGTGTGTGTGTGTGTGTGTGTGTGTGTGTGTGTGTGTGTGTGTGTACGGGGACAGCAGCCAGGTCTTTGCCGGGCTCTCTAACAAGTTCCGCAAGTCTGTTTGTTAAAGAAAAATTCCAGTGGGTGCATCCAACACATGGAACTCAAGTACAGAAATTATATTTATCCACCCCACTGCCAAGGAGATCACATGCCCCATGAGTCACTCCAGATGTGCTCAAAAACAGAGTCTCTCTGTGGAAGCCCAGTGCCCCAATCCCAGAGAGAGTAGGATTAACAGAGGTCCCGCTCCTGTCCTCCCCAGGAGGCAGCCCTTGCCTCTACCCTTCTGAGGCAGGAGAGGGCACCTCTGCAGGTCTGAAAAAGAAGGGGAGGTAAGAACGATATCGTCACACTGGGAGGACCAGTACGGGCATACCTGTAGCTCCTGGGGTCCCACTGGGTCTGAGGGCGACTTTTCACCTTTTTGGAGGAAAAGATGTGTTGGAAGACGTTGCTGCTTCTGCTGTTGTATTATGACGCTCAGGCCACTCTGTCGCACAGGTGGAGCAGGGGTGAGTTGCTTTTAATTTATTTGTTTGCTGGATGCTCATTCTTCTTTCTTCGATACAATTAGGAATTTGGGGGGAAGCATGGAGAGAGCAGGAAGAAATTAGAAGCCCTGCACCCTCCTTTTATCTCATCTCTGCCAATTGCTTGATGCTTCTCGACATGCTAGAAGGTATTAGAAGGTGATGGGGGACATGACACCAAAAAATCAAAGTTGCTGAGGGAACTGGGTCGAGGGGGAGAATGCAGAGAGCATCCCTTTCTGACAGGCCAGAGGGAAGTCATCTTTGCTTCATAGAATGTGGACAGACTCCCTTGAGTACCCCCCAGGCTGCTGCAGCTGGGCAGGGTGTGCAGGGAGCAGGTGCTCGGGACTGATACTGACATGAAGGGACTGAGGGTGCTGACCGGCAAGAGGCCTGCTACCTGGAGGGAGTGGGGTGTCCACGTGGAGGGCTCCATGCTGCTTCCTGAGCTGCATCTTTCCAGCTGGAGAGAGCTGGTCCAGCAGCAGGAGAGGACGAGTAGCCCCTCAGCACCCTCGTGTCTGGCCGGCTGCTACCGCCCTGGCCAGCCCCCTCGGAAAGGAAGGAGCCCAGCAAGGCTGCTCCCCACGGCCGACTTCCTTGCTCTCGGGACACAGCTTCTCAGAGCCGGCCTGGCATCGTTTATGGCTCCTGTGGGCAGACACTGGTGGCATCTCCAGTCAATGAGGGTCTATCACTTAAGAAGCAAGGGACCAATAGTGCTGACTGCTCCACACTGATCTGAACTGAGATCTCTCCACTGCCTAAAGTCAACTGAGGTCTCTCTCCTGGAAAGAACTGGAAAAAGAAGTCAGGCTCACTGGTGTTTCCAGAGATCCAAAATAGGGTGACGACTGCACAGCAACAAAAGGATGAGCCCCCTGTTTCTCAACGAGAGTGTCAGGGAAGGAAGGGATGGCCAGCTGGGGCGCAGAGCAGATGTGAAACCGGGGAAAGAAAAAGCCAACGCACTTATTAGGGTTTTTATTCCCTCACACACACATCTCCCTGCTCATCACGTGCGCAAACTCTGGGGGCAACACTCGGAAGCGCAGAGCAAAGAGACCCTGGCGCTGTGTTCTGCCACTTACCCCTGTGTGACCCTGGGGGCCTTCCTTAACCTGCCTATTAAAAAAGGATGATAATATCCACTCTTTAACGCACAGGCTGTTAGAAAGCCAAATGAGATGATTTGATTTGCTACAAGGCTTGTAAACACAATAGGCACATGATGAGCTATCCTGCAAGGAACTCAAAAGATTTAAGTTCTGCCTCTCATTGGCTGTGTGATGTCTGGGAAGACTTAACCTCTCTGAGCTTTAGTTCATGAACAGATAACATATTAACAGTAACAAAAACTGACCCTCACTGTGTTGTCATGTGAGGGTCAGATTGAAAAATGTAAATAAAACGCTTTGTAAATGAGGAGCTATATAAATGTCAGCTATTACCTACCACTTAGAAAAGGAAAAAATTTCATGAAAGAAAGTCTGAGGTTCTCAACAGAAAACTATCGGTTCTATAGCAACGTCCTGAGAGCAGCTGCTCTGGCTGCACCCCTCCTCACTGGGGAGGGTCTGCCCCCCAATAATGATAACAATCTGTATAAAGACACAAGGCCAACACAGCTGAAACAGAGGCCATGGTGAGGCAGCTGATGCTAAGTGCCGGATTAGCCGTTCATATCAGTGTTCGGGGCCAACAAATGACGCGGAGCCCTTCCAACCATCATCAGAAGTCTTCCACGTAGTTGATTTTTTTTTTTTTTCGTTTTCAACATTTTTTTCTAATCATAAAAGGAATACACAATTGCCCTTTTTTTATGATGGAATGGGAGACACACCCAGAGAAAAACCAATTTTTCCAAATGTATTAACTGTTCCTTTCACCTGCATCCTTACCCCAACCCTGCCCCCCACCCCAGTGCTAGGCCTAATTTAGAAGAATTCCCTCTGGAAACAGTCAGAGGGCGACTTCTCCCTACAAAACTCCTCCTCCATCCCCCCCAGCACCACCCCCTGCCTCCGCGGGTAGAAGTGTGGAAATAAACCCAAAAGGAATACACCCTGCCATCAGGACATCTTTTTTTTCCTACCTTTCTCCCAGCCTCTCCCTCGGCGCTCTCTAGGATTCCGCCCTGGGAGGCGGCTCCCTGTGCCAGGATGGCTGCTCCAGCCCCACCGCCTTGATTAAGACCAAGGGACCCACCTGTGGTTAGCGAGGCTGCTGGGAAGTGGACACACCTGGCCCAAGTCCCAGCCCCCACCCAGGTCCTGCCAGCACACCGCCTGGGGGGCTGCAGGGAACTAGCCAGTCTTAAAAAAAAAATACACGTATTAATTCCTATAAGTATCTGATTTTTATTAAATACATATGTTATTTCTTTGACAAGCAGTTTCATAAGGAAGGGTGGCCCTGCAGTGGTGGAATGTATGTCGTCTTCACGTGTCCAGTTTAGTGCTGTGTGTGTTTTCAGTCGTCAATATTCCGTGAAGGGAAGGGCCCCGGATGGGTGTTTTCAGTAAGTGTCAACTGACTCACTGGTCCAGCATGACTAAGCGGCCACCTCATTCACTCCATGGTCACTGCCTTAGGAGGCGTTATTCTGACCACTAACAGGTAAGAAAGCTGGAGGATGGGGGAGAACTTAGCACTCCCCAGATCCCTCAGCCGGAAGCTTAGAGCTGGATCTCACTCCCCCAGCCCAGTCTGCAGAGGCAGAGTCTCAATGTCCTCACTCACACCCCTCCATCCCTTCCAGGTGTTCCCCCTGGGCGGTGGCACATTCTGGCCAAGGGCAGCCAACACACAGCAGCCCTTTCAGAAGCACTCCAGGGGACCCCAACACACGGGGCCAAGGTCCTGGCTACCTCAGAACATCACTGTGTTTCTGAAGGGCTGGCTCAGGAGCAAAAAAAGTAAATGACGGGTTTCCCTGGTGGCACAGTGGTTGAGAGTCCGCCTGCCGATGCAGCGGACACAGGTTCGTGCCCCGGTCTGGGAAGATCCCACATGCCACGGAGCAACTAAGCCCGTGCGCCATGGCCGCTGAGCCTGCGCGTCCGGGGCCTGTGCTCCACAACGGGAGAGGCCACAACAGTGAGAGGCCCGCGAACCGCAAAAAAAAAAAAAAAAAAAAGTAAATGACGTCAGTAGGATCTGGCAAAAGACTTTTTATAAATGAGAGCTTTTCCTTTCCACACCCACAGTCATTTCCATAGAGTTGCTTCAACTGATTCATTAAAAATATGGTTGTATTTTGGTATGATATGGTCTACAGTGTGAATCCTTTCCAATAAGCTCTTTGGTACAGATGCTGTGCACAGTTACATGGAAACCATGGTCAGCCTTAATATTGTTCTGTTTTTTTTTTAACCTATTTGGGAGATGGGAGGGAAGAAGAGATTTTTATCCCAGGTTATAAAAAGTCAAAGAGAAGATCAGGCTCAAAGCAAAAATAGGCTCTTCCATTTAGGGAGGCTTCTGCCTATACGTCTGGGCAAGAAAGCTTGAAGGAGGTAAGGCTTGGGGAGCAAGACAGGTGCAGGTGCAAGCCTTGACTGAGATAATTAAAAGCAGCTTCTCTGGGTATGAAGGGAACCCTTCTTTACTGTTGATGGGAATGTAAACTGGTGCAGGCACTACGGAGAACAGTACGGAGGTTCCTTAAAGAACTAAAAATAGAGTTACCATATGATCCAGCAATCCCACTCCTGGGCATATATCGGGAGAAAACCATACTTTGAAAAGTTACATGCAGTTCAATGTTCATAGCAGCACTATTCACAATAACCAAGACATGGAAGCAACCTAAATGTCTATTGACAGATGAATGGATAAAGATGTGGTACATATATACACAACAGAATACTACTCAGCCATAAAAAAGAATGAAATAACGCCATTTGCAGCAACATGGATGGACCTAGAGATTATCATACTAAGTGAAGTAAGTCAGAGAAAGACAAATATCATACGATATCATTTATATGTGGAATCTAAAATATGATACAGATGAACTTATTTACAAAACAGAAACAGACTCACAGACAGAGAAAACAAACTTATGGTTACCAAAGGGGGAAAGGCATGGGAGAAGGATAAATTCGGAGTTTGGGATTAGCAGATACAAACTACCATATATAAACTAGATAAACAACAAGGACCTACTGTACAGCACAGGGAACTATATTCAGTATCTTGTAATAACCTATAATGAAAAAGAATATATATGTATAACTAAATATATATGTGTGTGTGTGTGTATATATACATATGTCTGGATCACTTTACTGTACACCAGAAACTAACATAACATTGTAAATCAACTATACTTCAATTAAAAAAAAAAAATCGGTTTCTCCTAGACCCAAACAGTGGTTCCTCATAGATAAAGGGAGGGTGTGATGGAGATAGGAGAAAACATCTACTTTCTGATAATTATCCAGGACCTGTAACTGCAAATAAGTTCCAGAATCACCCTGTTAAAAAGAGAAGGATTTGGTGAGGCACTCTGAAAACAATGGAGTTGAGTAACAAGGAGAGTGAATGTGTTTCTATGGGATTGTTTATTCATTCAACAGTCACCGGCAGGATTTTAGGCACTGGGAATACAGCATTAACAAAACAGACAAAATCCCTTGCCCTTGTGAGCTGACGTCCTAGGGAAAGGAAACAGACAATAAGCACATATAGAAATAAAATATCTGGTTCATTGGATGGCAATAAGGTTGGGACAGATTAGAGGATATAAAGGATCACAAGTTTAAATAGGAGAGTCAGGGAGGGCCTCACTGAGGAGGTGACTTGAGACCTGAAGGAAACACAGGAGTGAGCCATGCAGTCTCCAGGGAAAGAGTATTCCAGGCAGATGGAACAGAAGTTCAAAGGCCCTGTGGCAGAGGCATGCTTGGTGAGCTCAAGCAACAGTGAGGAGGCCTGCAGCTAGAGGGGCATGAGCCAGAGGATAATAGCAGATGAGTGCAGAGAGGTAGTAAGAGGTCAAGTCGCACAGTACCTGGTGGCCATCTGAAGATCTTTGGCTTCTACTCTGAGGGAGATGGAAAGCCATAGAAGTTTCTGGGCAGAGAATTGACATCATCCAACCTATGTTTTCACAGAATCGCTTTACTTGCTGTGTTAAGAATACAATGAGGTGGACTTCCCTGGCAGGTCCAGTGGTTAAGACTCTGCGCTTCCCCTGCCAGGGGCACGGGTTCAACCCCTGGCAGAGGAACTAAGATCCCACATGCCACGTGGCGTGGCCAAAAAAAAAAAAAAAAAAGAATACAATGAGGAGGATGAAGTTGGCAGCCAAGGATGGAAACAGAGACACCATTAGGAGAAATGTTCAAGGTTTGGACCAGGAGGCTAGCTGGGATGTGGTAAGAAGTAGCCAGATTCCAGATCTATTCTGAAGGTAGAGCCAACAAGATTTGCTGATTAGTGGGGTGTGAGATGTGAAAGAAAGAAAAAAGGCAAGGATGACTGACAACTCCCAGGTTTTGACCTGAGCAGCTACGAGAGATGGGAAGACAGCAGACAAAGCAGGAGGTGCGGAGCAGGTGTGATGGATGGCGGGGGTTGGGACTGGGCTGGAGATCAGGAGAGACAACTATTACGAATCCAAAAGGAAACTCTCCCGCAGGCAGCTGCATATCTAGAAGTTGGGCCCGGAAATACACAGCAGAACATCCTTACGAAGTCAGTGTGGCTAGTGAGAGGGGAGAGACCCAGGCTGCGGCCAGGAGTCTGCAAGGCGAGGAGACGGAGGGGAAGGAAGAGCGGCCAGCAAGGGGGGATTTTTTTTTAAAGCAGCAGCAGCAACGTGTTTTCATGCTGCCTTGAAAGATCGGTAGAGAGGGGAAAATTAATGATGTGGGAGAGAAAAGTGGAAAGGTGAGCGACAACTTTATTGGAGACCTCGTGCACACGGGGACAAGTTGGCTCAAGATAAGAGCAGGGACACAATAACAGAAGGGAAGTCAGAGGACCTGGGCACGAGGCCGGTAACTGGTTTGAGGAGAAAGGAGGAGGTGTGAAATCATCATCCACTTCACGCTAAAATAGAGTGAGGGGAAGCAGGAAATACGGGTAATGGTCAGGCAGCATTTCGGGCCCCTCCTGAGAATAACGATCACGAATTTCAAGTGAGACCACTTAACCCAGGTGCAGGTGTGGAACAGGTAAAGAGATGGGGTGTGCTTTTGCCTAGTGACTGCAAAGGAACGAAGAGGGAGCAAAGGAGACGAGGACTGTTGCAAGAGAATGATCATAGGGCTGTAGAAATGTGACCTTGTATATCACATTATCAATCAAAGGTAGAGATTTGTTTAAATATGTGTGATTCATTTAAGAGTATGTTTTATACCATATGCATTCATTCATTCCTAATTAACTACATGTATCCTTCCCGTGGCTACACACAACCAAAGAACGCCCAGTCTTGGGGCAGATGCACCTACAAAAAGATAGCGTGGTTCACCCTATTGGTGCGATTGGGGGTTTTTTGTTTGTATGTTATTTTGTTTTGTTTTTAATTTCTATTTTATATTGGAGTATAGTTGATTAACAATGTTGTGATAGTTTCAGGTATACAGGAAAGTGATTCAGTTATACCTATACATGTATCTATTCTTTTTCAAATTCTTTCCCCATTTAGGTTAGTACAGAGTACTGAGCAGAGCCCCCTGTGCTATACAGTAGGTCCTTGTTGGTTATCTATTTTAAATACAGCAGTTGGGTTTTGAAGCCCTTGAGACCTGGATTTTCATCTCAGGCCTATTACAAACAAGTTGGGTGGCCAAGGGCAAGTTTCTTGGCCTCCAAGTTTCTTCATCTATAAAATGAGATGTGAATGTTTACCTCACAAGGCACATAAGGAAAGCACAAGCAAGCTGACTGACCCACAGTGAGCTCATCAGCTGGTAGGATGTCCGGGCTCCACATCCGAACAACTTTGGCCTGAGGTCCAAATGTGTCTCTCAATAGAAGACACGGACAGAACCTGCTAAGACACATGAATCCCTGGATCCCGTTCCTGAACTACATTAGTGCATGTGGCGTGAACTTTAGCAAGTAAATTTTTTGTTCCATGCGGGTTGGTCCAGTGTTTCACAATGTCCCCTGAAGCCTCATGAGTCCGGGGGCTCGGGGACGAGGGGCTGGCCCCCCTGCCCGAGGCTGGCCGGCACAGCAGACCTTCATGCAAGGCCATGGGGGAGTGTCTGGAGTCCCCTGATCACACTGAGTGGTCCTTGTGGGCATGTTCACAACCTGAAGAAACAGCCGGAGTGTGGGCTGGGTGTGGAGCGTTAAGTGAAAAAGGAAGAAACAAATCGGCCTAGTTTTACACCAGGCAGAAGACACACAAAGTCAGTGATCTTAACAACACTGTCCCAGCAGCCTTCCTGCCCAAGGCTCCACACTCAGGTGGTGCCCAAGAGGGAGTGGGATCCTTCTGCCAGTCTCTGGCCTCCCCACCCCGTTCGCCTCTCTCCCTTCTCCCTCCGAGAGGGTGCAGCTGCTAACAGCCGTCCAGCGGGAGCATTCAGGCCTCAGAACTATCAGCCTCACGAAGACCGGGCTGCCCAAAGCCGCTTATAATCGCTCACAGCGAGGACGGAGTCGAACTTAAAATGACCTCATAAATTTGGGAGATGGGGCAGAAGGGAAAGGAAGGAAAACCAGCAAAGCCTGAATTGGAGAGTCTCCAGGGATGCTCTGTTTTGTTGTTGTTGTTGTTGTAATACCTAGTTTATTTTTAAAATCGTTCCAAAATATATATTGAGACTGCACTCAGTATATATATTGAGCTCTATGCAGACACTGAGGTCAGAAGCATAAAATTCATTCCCTCCCAGGAGCCAGCAGTAGACAGCAAGATGTGAAATGTATAGAAAGGATGCGAGAAGAAGATAAAAAGAGAATTAAGGAGATGGAGAAGGAACACAGCAGTGTACGGTGGGGTCCCGGGGAAAGGCTTCCTAGGGGCACAGGGCCGCTCTTCTAACGACGTGGGAGCCGGTCTGGTTTAAAGGTCTGCGTGTGTACCTCTCGGAGTTGGTCAGCTCTTGGTCGGGTCATTTGCGTTCTGGCAGGGTCTGGCCTCTGTCATTATGGACAAGGACCTCTGGAGTGGCTAGTCGTTTAACTTCTTACCTGAATGTTTCGACGTGGGCCAGACACAGCTTATCTCTCGCCCACCACCGGCAGCATCTCCAGTGGGGATGAATCCAGGTCTCCAGACCTAGCCTCATGCACAGGAGGTCAGACACGGGGAGCTGCCGAGACGCCTGCCCCAGAGCTGGCTGCACGTCCCAGCCCAGAGGGCCATAAAAGCCCCTCCCCCACACACACCGTCAGAGCAGCCACAGCAACGTGGGGGGTACCTGTGGAAGGTGGGAAGAAGGGGGAAGGGGTCCATCTGTGAGACTCCGGTGCTCCCCACATATACTTTCTGAAGCAATGATCAGCCCTAGTCCAGAGGCTGAATTGTTTTTTAACAATCTTCCCCAAACTGTGTTATTATTTTAAAAATTATGAGAACAAGGCCTCCTGGAAGCAACATTTCCATTATTAAGCCCAGCTTTGCATCAGGAAGTATTTTCTTCCCAACTCTTGAGAACTAGGGGTCCACCAGGGGTGTGCATGTTAAAGGAAGTAGCTGTTCGCAGAGAAGCAATTGAGTGAAGAGCGTGTAGGTCTGGCCTTGAATACCTTCCCGGGAGGCCGCAGAAAGGGCCCCGTGCCAGGACCTTGTTCCCTCCTATCCCCTTCACCTGCTGCAGTGTGAATATTTTTAAAGGGAACAATACCTTTCATTTCACAATAACAGAGAAGACATAAAGGAGGTGCTCTCAATCCTACCTTGAAAAGGGGTTTCATGGTAAGAAGGAATAGGCCGCATCTTGGTCCAGGACCCGTTCTGGTCCTAGTGTCACCTCCCACCAAGGAGAAAGTAGGGTCAAAGTACACCCCTCCTTGTGCCGCCACTCCCTTGTCTCCGAGAACACGAGGGCCTTGGTCTCTTCAGATGCCCCTATAAGGCCTCATCGGATGGGAGTGAGCTCTGAATCCTAGCCAGGCACCAGCTGCTTGATGGTGGGTCTGGGTAACCCAGTGGTTATGGACACTGCCTGCCCGTTGTCACAGCAGGGAGCTGTCAGAAGTCCCGATGCCTACATCCACCCCAGAGATGCCCATGAACTGGCCTGGGAGGCGGCCTTGGGCGTGTAGGTTTATAAAGCTCCCAGGTGATTCTGACGCACAGTCAAGGCTGGGAAGCATTGGGCTGAATTGGGAGCATCCGCTCAGCAGAAACAGCTCCTTCTACACAGGCTTGGGTCAAGCACCTTCTGACTGGCAACCTAGGCTGCCATTAGAAGTACCTAGGAAGCTTTCAAAACGTTGACTGTCTCAATCACATCCTAGTCACTTAAATCAGAACTACTGGAGCTGGGACCCACACACCCTGGGCGACTCTAATGTATGGTCAAGGTTGTGAACCTGTGGAGTAGGAAGGAGATGCCTCGCCCTCCTGAGCTCCACCTGAGACCAGAGGCAGAGGCTGTGAGTGAGCAGAGGCTAAGGCCTTCTCAAGTCCTAAAATCTATGATTCTGTGGGAAATGGGCACTTTTCTGGCAAGGAGAACAAATCCTGCTAAAATTCTGGGCCAGGAACTATTGCTCTGGAGTTTGTAGGCTCCATCCCCCAAGATGGTCTGCAGAAGCAGGGCTACCCCTCTGCCCGTCAAGGCCCCCATCAATGCAGGGATGCGGTCTGCCAACAACTGCACCTTGTGTGCACCCTGGAAACCTGCCAGGCTATGCTGCACAGGCATAAACATGAAAGCACATTGATCCAAGCCCCTGAGGAACTTGTGGGCTAGATAATAAACGGATTACAGAGAAAGCAATATTACAGCCAACCAGCTTTTCCAGGAGGTGGGAGATTCCTACCAGTGTCCTTTACGTTGAAGATGTTTCATTCTTATCACTTCTAATAGAAATCCTTGCTTATGCAGTTCCCTTCTTCAACACAGTACTCTGGACATCACTGGACACTATCTTGATGGCCCAAGGGCGCCATTATCAAGAAGCAGAGCTGTCATGTATGGTTACGCAAATGGCGCTTTGCACAACTTCCGGGGGCCCTACTTACCTCGAGGTCTCACCAATTTTTACAGTTATTGCCCAGTTTTCTGGTAAATCACAACCAAGTGTCTTAAAGAAGCTGCCCCTTTTTCTCGCAGCTCCACCACCACTTGGAGTCAGTCACTTTCAAGACTGGATGGCTAACCTTGGGGTTCACCCACGGGAGAAGCCAGCGCACGCTGCAGCCCGGCGAGCTCACTCTGTTTTTCTTTCAGCCGTGCTCTTTCCTGCCGCCCACCGGCCAAAGAGATCCTCGTCGGTGCCCTTGAACCCCGTCCTGCAGAGCTCCCTGGAGGAAGTAGAGCTGCTGTATGAGGTAGGCAGAGGGGAGAGTGGGCCACGCAAGTAACTCAAAAGGCATTGCTCTTTCTCCATATTTTTTGGAGAAGTGACCTGAGCCCCTGAAAATGAGTGACCTCTGTTGCCTGGGGGACTGGCCTAGACTTGTGTGTGGAGGCAGTGGAATCCTGCCCATCCCAGAGGAAAGTGTTCCTCGTACCCCCTTCTCATTTCCCGCATGCCATCCCAGGGAAGGTTGGCATTAGGGGTTCCGTCGAGGCAAAATTAGAGATTGAGGCCCAGAGGCGCCTCTACCTGCACCCAAGCAACAGAGCGGGGCAATATTCCCCAGCCAGAGCTTTAAGCCAGGACTCACCAGCAGTGCCCAGGCAATGCCAAACCTATTGTCTGAGTGGAGTTGTGTTTCAGTAACCTCACACTGTGACAGCCCCATTTTTGAGTCTGGGGCCGCCCCAAAGGCTCTCTCCCTCTGCCTCTCATACCTCTGGCACCAAGACCCCACTTCTCCTCCAAACCACAGGTAAATTTACCCAAGGCCGCTTGGTTTGGTTCAGTGAAAAAATTCCAGGTTCGAGACCTAAGCTTTAGTTCTGGTTCTGCCGCCCATCAGCTACGCAACCTTGCATAAGACACCATTTCTCCCTGGGCCTGAATCTCCTCAGCTGTTAAAGGAGGGACTCCAAAGACCGCCAAAGTTCCCCGCCTGTCTGGACGCCCTCTGACATCCTGCATGTACTAGGACTGTCTGACTAAGGAGGGGACAGCCTGCTATAGTCAAGCAGCTGAGCCAGGCAGAAGATTTCAAATCCTGCCTCGGGGAACAAACTGGGAAATGCGTAGCCTCTGCCAGGTCATGAACGTGGGAGTCAGAGCAAGAGGCCTGTTTTAGGAAGATAACAGACAGTAGCGCGCAGGATGGATTAGAGCCGGGGGAAGCCGGAGACAGAGGGGAGAGTTAGGGCTCCGTCTAAATGGTACTGATTAGGTTCCTGATATGAGCCTGGCACTGAGCAGGGGGTGCCTATGACAGACCTCACCCCTACTCTTAAAGAACAGTCAAGAAATGAGGACAAATCTCTGTAGCACACTTAATTCCTAGCACAATTCTCTGCATCCTTCTAATTCCCAGCTTCTGATTTTAAATTATCCAAAATAGTCAGTCTGCGCTTTAGAAGATCTTTGGTGGGTGGGAGGGAGGAAGGAGAGAAGGGGGTGATTCGGGACACTAGAAACAACAAAGAGTCACTTAATAGGGCAGGGACAGTGACAGATGTCACTCATATTTGTCTTATTTACTACTCACAATATCCCAGTGAAGTATTGTTGTTATTAATCATTCCACAGAGGAAGAAAAGGAGGCTGAGAGAAGTTAGGTGACTCACCCGAGGTTACACAGGTGGTGGGAAAGTCAGGACTGGGACCCAGGCCTCTCGATTCCAAAGCTCTTTGCAAGCTACCTCCCTACATGAACGCACGTGATCATGAACCCAGTGATGTCCTCAACAACGAATGCCTCATGCTTTTCCACACCCCATGTTTCCCCCCAGTTCCTTCTGGCTGAACTTGAGATCAGCCCTGACCTGAAGATCTCCATCAAGGACGAGGAGCTCTCCTCCCTGCGGAAGGCCTCGGACTTCCGCGCCATCTGCAATGACGTGATCCCCAAGAGCATCCCAGACATCCGGCGGCTGAGCGCCAGCCTCTCCAACCACCCAGGCACCCTCAAGAAAGAGGACTTCGAAAGGACAGCGCTGACCCTGGCCTACACAGCCTACCGCACAGCCTCGTCCCAAGGGCATCAGAAGGATATCTGGGCCCAGTCCCTCCTTAGCCTTTTCCATGCCTTGAGGCATGACTTAATGCGGTCCTCATGTCCCAGAGCATCTCCCTGAGAGACTGGCTGGCACCAGGACCAGGGAGCAGGGACCAGCACACAGTAATCCAGAAATTCTTCATTCTCTACTCCATTTACAGAGACCAGCCACAAAACACATACCACCAACTCAGAGCAGCAAAGATAAAACAAGAAACACCGATGCTCTTTGCCCCTTGTAACTTCTTGACAAGCATAAGATTGTGATTCGTATCATAATGTGACCTGGGCTGGAAAAAAGGGCTGGAATGGTAATTCAAGATGCCTCCAGAGGCTGAATGTTTTGCCTGGTGAATTGCAGGAGTCTAAGATATGCTTTAACATTGAGTGACTGTAACACAAACACCCAAGAGTGAGGACAGAGCCAGGAGAGACATAACAGAAGTCTGGGCATGGCGGGAAAGTGGGGGACAGATTTCTTTGGTCCTAAGAGATCAGGGTGCTGGATTGAATGAACACCTTTCCAAAGTTCTGTAGTAAGATATAAAGAAACTAGAGCTATAGCCAAATAAATACATTGTTAACCAAGGATATACTTCTCAACTTTTCCAAAAGTCCCCAAAAAGAATCAGTCAGAAAATCAGTTATGACCTATATATCTAGACTCTTCTTTCCTGAAGCCTGGTCTAATGTAGAGGAGAAACATGAAGGGGGCCAACAGAAATGCTACTGTCATGCCTTGCCTTTTGAACAGAGAAACCAAGCTAATGCAGAGAGGGTCATCCTAACGAAAGAGGTGGCACCAGTGCCACGGCCTGCCTATCCTAATGCTAAAATTATTGAGCATTATCAGAGAATTAAGTGCTCCAAACAAAAATGATTTTCAGTTGACAGGATTTTACCCTTTCAAACGCCAAAACTTTCATTTTAGCAATATTGACTGGATATATATGAAAGCCAGTAAGGTTGAATTTAGTATATTGGAAACATTCTAATGAAGGAGTTAGATGAGATCATCTCTAAGATTCCTCTACTTCTGAAATGTTCACAAGCATTTAACTAACTGTGAGATATTACAGGGAGGACACCTGGACCTGAGATGTCTCTGCTGGACTGTTTGTATCAACCCTGAAAGGTCCCAGGCTTGCTTTCTTTCTTTTTTTTTTTTTTTGCGGTACGCAGGCCTCTCACCGCTGTGGCCTCTCCCACTGCGGAGCACAGGCTCCGGACGCGCAGGCTCAGTGGCCATGGCTCACGGACCCAGCCGCCCCGCGGCACGTGGGATCCTCCCGGACCGGGGCACGAACCCGTGTCCACTGCATCGGCAGGCAGCCTCTCAACCACTGCGCCACCAGGGAAGCCCAGTCCCAGGCTTTCTTAACTCTGAATCTGGTGTGAGTTTTTCTGTTGCCTTCCTCACTGTCAGGCGATAA
The DNA here is from genome assembly GCF_964270905.1 of Leucopleurus acutus. NCBI lineage: Eukaryota > Metazoa > Chordata > Mammalia > Artiodactyla > Delphinidae > Leucopleurus > Leucopleurus acutus. The sequence goes on along the minus strand of NC_139144.1, from coordinate 91,640,698 downwards.
AAGTAGCATTTTCTTTGCTACCAACATAATTCGCCCTTTGCAATTTGTTCTTTCTTACTGGGCATCGCCTGAAAAATAAGATAGCAAGTCTTGTTATAATTCCACATTAAATAAGAGTTAATAGATGAAGGTCCCTGCTAGGAGTAAAGCGCCTGGGTCCTAATAAAGATTCCTCACCAGCTCAGAGATCTTTCCAGCTTCTCCGAGGTTCACAGCTGGGTTCTGGAGGCTAACGCTGCAGGAAGTCTGATCTTTGAATAAACAAGGATCCACTGGGCTAAATTTTTTATCCTGAAATGGGTATTTAACAATTGTCACTGAATGAAGATGAAAGCTGGTCTGGACTTCTTTAGAATCTTTGAATAAGTGAGCCTCGCCTAGCAGCGCAAGCTGCATGATCTTTTGAAGTAATACCAGGACGCAGGAACAAGGTGTTTATCATCAGAGAAAAATCCCACTTTGCATCCCGATGTCCTCAGGCTCAGAAGACGAATCAGCCCCTCTGGTTCTCACTGCCTGTGGCTATATTGATCTTTTACCTCCCTCAAATGCAGACTCTGCTATATGCTTTTGTGTTCAATTTTTCTCTTTCTAAGATTGCATGTTCTCTTTCATGCAGTCACTCCACTTGCCTCTTTCTTTTCGTTGCAGTTGGTGTCTCTGCTGTTCTGCCTCTGGGTCCGGTTCTGATTATCTTTATATCCATTCCTCGAGGCATCTCCCAGTTTCTCCCGCTTGACCTCTCGCTGCCTCTACTTGCCTGTACTCTGTTGCTCACTGTCTCCTTTGGGGATGACTGTCTGATTAAAACAAAGTCAAGACAGAGGTACAGACAAGTTTGGGATTGCCCAGAAAGCAGATAAGCCTCACGGCCTACCTTCAGTATTTGTGCTTTTCCTGGATGTGGGCTGGAGAAGGGCTCAGCAGGGCCTCAGTCCTTAGACACTGGGCAATACTCTAACAGTCAGAGTCCTGCAGACACCCTGGCGCTCCACCCCTATCAGAATGGATCTGAGAGCTTTCTTCTAGGCACCAGGAGGAAAGACCCACCCTTGTCGTCCCTGCCTACCTTGTTAGGATACACATGCTCCCAGGGGTAGGAGATCCGTGAATGGGAGGGTGGTTCCCAGGACCAGTGACAGCAATGGCGGTTCATTCACCCTGCCACAAAAAATGAAAGGCACATTTGTACTGATAAATTGGGTCCATACTTAGGTGGCAAGCAACTGAAAAAAGAAAAGAAAGAAGAAGGACACAACGTTTTTGTTTTTTTTTTTGTACGCAGGCGTCTCACTGTTGTGGCCTCTCCCATTGCAGAGCACAGGCTCCAGACGTGCAGGCTCAGCGGCCATGGCTCACGGGCCCAGCCGCTCCGCAGCATGTGGGATCTTCCCGGACCGGGGCACAAACCCGTGTCCCCTGCATCGGCAGGCGGACTCTCAACCACTGCGCCACCAGGGAAGCCCGGGCACAACTTTTTAAAGACAAATGAAAATTTCGTTTTTAGTAACTAGATACTTCAACACTATTTTAGGCTGAATACAAATGAATTGTTTACCCACAAAAAGTTTTATAGCACTGACTTCATTTACAAGCAAAATCAAACATTCTCCTCACCACCACCACCCCAAAACCCGACTCTTTGCCCAGTGAGCAGTGAGAGAGTAGCCTGGACAGCAACGGACTCTCCCATTTTGCCTCATTAATGCCGCACCGTACACACCACCATCACAACCCAGTCACATTTTGTCATATTTACTCAAAGAATAATTCAGAGTGTGACATAGTAGTGGAAGCTTGCCTGTGACTCAGTGGAACCCTTCTGCCATTTCTAGACTGCCGGGAAATTTTAGGATCTAAAAATTCTGGAAGTTTCCTCTATAGTCGGCATTCTCATGGCTACCTCTGGTGTCACTCAAGAGACATTGAAAAACATCTATATGCTGAAACCTTCATAAAGGAGAATCACGTAAGTGGTAAATCACATAAGTGGTAAAGGCCAGAGCACTGGCCTAAAATTAAATGCTTGTTAAATGACTTTACATGGTGCCCCTGACTTTCCTAACCCATTTTAATATCTTTCATTATTTTATTGTGGTTAAAAAACACATCATATGAAAGTTAACATCCAAACCATTTCTAAGTGTACGGTACAGTAATGTTAACTACATGTACACTGTTGTGTGACAGAGCTCCAGAACTTTTTCATCTTGCAAAAACGATACCTATGAAACCACAACTCCGCTTTTCCCTCTCCCCCCAGCCCCTGGCAACTACCATTCGACTTTCTGTTTCTAAGTGTTTGACTACTTTTGATACCTCATATAGGTGGAATCTGTCTTACATTTCTTAAGCAATGTATAAAATTTCCTTAGGAAAATGTTTTCTTTATCTAAAAAGTGGATAGAGTCCTGAAGGAGAACTACTGGTCTTACTATGTCACTCACATAATTTTATTTAACAAATATTCACTTATGGTGTAATAAAAATGTCATGATCGAGTTGCCAGGCTTAATGGAATCTTTATTATCTCATACTATCTCACCAAGGAATTTGAAGTGGCTCATGGGTTTAACAGAGAATGTTGACTTCCACAGCTGTTTACTTGTACCCTGACTCTTTAATATTGGCCACCAAAACATCACACATGTGTTTTTGCCCACTCCGAGTTTCCAAACCATCACAACATGAGGCCTGAAGGTAGTAAATACAGTAGCCAGTCTTTAAAATGCGCTTAAAGAGATGAGTCATTGTAGCGCATCCTACAATGGCAAGAAAATTTCAAACTGGGTCGTCCACAGTTGCTCCTGCTTTAGAGGTCAAGAAGAACTGGTTTTCTAGAGTCACCTTTTTGGAGTCACTTTGCCTTTAGCCTGGGGATTATTTCCAACTGGCATAGCTGCAGACCCTAGAATGCCATTCCTTGTGTTCTGTGAATTCAAGCGAACGTGAATTTCATAACCCTTGACTCTGCTCAGCATCTCTCAGATGAAGGCAATGCTGCCAAGGACCACCAAATATAAAAGTTTGGGGGCTTCTCTCTCTCTCTCTCTCTCTCTCTCGCTCTCTCTCGCTCTCTCTCACTCTCTCTCTCTCTCTCTCTCTTTCTCTCTCTCTCTCTCTCTCTTTTTCTTTCTTCCTTGCCCCATATCCACATGACTTTTCAGAGAAAAGAGAATGCTTCTCCTGAACTGTAAGCAGCAGAAATTCCAGCGTCCAAGGGCTGCAAAGGCCCTATTCCTGCACCCATCAATTTTTTTCCTGCCCTCCCACCTCCTCCCTGCACACCAGCCAAAGGAAGCCTCCTGCTTCTTTTTTGGTAAAGAGCCTCAGAGAGGGACATTGGAACACCTACTCCAGCCAGAAAGACCACAGATGTCTGGGCTCCAAGGGCCTCTGAAATGAGACTGGCGTCTAGATTTTTCCAGAGAGGCAGTACCCTTCCCATTCTCCCTAAAAGGGTCTGTGGTCTTTCTGACAGGCTGACATCCTCTGTTGGCTCAGATGCTTTGTATTCACCCGGGTGCTGAAGCAAACAACCTTTGCCACCAGGGAAATCTAAAAGACTTAATATTCTATACTCTGGGGTAAAGTTCTCCAGGATTAATATTTCATTTTCTCCCTGCCACCAGACATTTTCGTCTTCCTAAGGACTAGGTCAGCAAGTGGCCCTCCCAGAGAAAACTCAGGGTCCTATGCTTTGCAACGTTAAAGCAGTGCTTGAGGAAGTGGGATTCTGTTTACGGTGATGGTCATCACTCCAGCCCCTAGGATGTTTGAGAAACAAAAATAAGCTTTGCACATTGCTTAGGTTCTGCAGAATCAGCAGGCCCCTGCTGGGACCAATCCTGAACTGCCTTTGGAAGAGATACTGACTCATTCTTTCCAACGTGCTGACTGGCTGTGAGGAATGGGCGTGGCTACTGCCTCTGTCCTGCGTCCCATAGGTGAAGGAAAGTTAAGGTGGGCCTCCAGCAAGAGTTTGTCCCGTGACAAAAAGGAATGTCTTGGGGACTTTTTTTTTTCTGCTTTGGAGGCCCAGGCTCAAGGCAAATTATAATGGGAAACCAATTAGAAGGAGAGCAATTTGAACAGAGTTAAAGTGCCAGGTCCTGGGAGGAGAGACCAGCCCTATTTGAAGTCTCCATGGTCTGCTGACAAACTCGGGGGTTTGTTTTAAGGGACGCGGGGGGGGGGCTAGGTTTTTTAAGGAAAGGGGGTACAGCCAGCACAGGTAGAGAGCGAAAGTGGTACTGCCCAAAACAGGCCATCAGAGAGGGGAAAAATGTTGGAGGGCACAATAGACGGCAGCCAGACAGCTGCAGCAGAGGTGTAATCTTGATTGATTAAGGGGGCTTTTGCTGAGCTTTGGAATGAAGTTACTCCATTACTGATCAAGCAAAGAGAGAGCCATTATGCCCCCGTTTATCATCCTTTCCCGCTTCCTTTTCGCTGGGCATAAAACTATGCTCACCAATCCCACCTAAAACCGAAGGCGAGGAGGCCGGCCTTTGTTGCAAACAGAGGCTCTACCTGCCCTCCTGTTCTGCTCTTAAGACGAGAGAGGACTCTTGGAAGCCGAGAAAGGTTGAAGGAGTGTTTCTGGAGGGAGGCGAGCGTCGCCAGCAGCACAGGCACTTGGCGGGCGCGGGCTCCGAGGGGAGGAGGTCCAGGATGGGTTTGCTGAAGGGCCTCCACCGAGCCAGGAAGCTGCTGCTCGTCATCTTCGTGCCGCTCCTGCTGCTGCCTCTGCCCATGCTTCACCCCAGCAGCGTGAGTACCAGCCGGTCCCCTCCTGGGGCCAGGGGGTCAGGTGGGAGGTCAGAGGGGAGGTCGGTGGAGGGAGTGGGGTGCTCGTGCAGCGCCTCAGCATTCTTCTGTTGGTGTAAAGAAATGGAAATGCTTTCCTGCAGGAGGCTAACATACTTTCTGCCTAAAAACTGCCATTTTCACCCCTTCACCCCATTCCCAGTCCCCCGGCCCCACGGCCCCTGGCCAGGACTGAGATAAGAGGAAGGGCCGATGGCTGGAGTGGCTGATCTGTGTGACACAGAGCAGTGGGCCAGCCTGCTTGGGGGCAGGGGCCAGGCGGACACCCGATAAAGAGAAGGGCGCTCTGGAGAGCCGGTATTTGCCAGGAGTCAACATGTGACCGTCCATATGGGAGAGCAACTGGACATGCAGGAAGACCTCCCAGATGGGGGAGGAAGGGGACTGTGGACCCCGGCCTGAGGTGCACTGCGGTGGGGTCCCCGGCCGGGCTCCTGTGCATCTAGCCAGAGTCTGTGGGTGACCACGGTGGGCTCTGATAACCAGGATTTGAAACTCTTAATCCCTCAAGTTCCTTCTGAACTTTAAGTTGAAAGTGCAGCTTGGCAGCCTGCCCTGGTCCCATGCATGTGGCCCTTTGATTATTTGTATCCTCTGTGTTTTCTTCTCTGTGCTCTTGACGGAGAGACAGCAAACGACTGGATAAAACAGAGTAAGAGCCCCCAACTCTAGACTGTGGCCCAATTTTTTGTCCAGGTTTGTGTGAGCAGAAGAGCCTAGGCTCTGCTTCTGAGACCGTCATTTGCCTTCCTTGCCTTCCTCCGGCTCCTTTTCTCCCTGCCCCCCCCCTTCCTCCCAGTGGCTTTACCCCTTCCCCTAGCTGGCACTACCCTTGAGACTTTAGGAAAAATAAGCTAAGAAAGGTTAATCTTGTTTGTGGGAGGGGAAGGGTGTCTTCCACTCAGCTCCCAGAGTAACTTCGTAACCAAGATTAAATGACACAGTTAAAGGGGATTAGAATGGTTTCTTGAAAACAAACTGGTTTAAATCTTTAGTAGAATAAACACTCAGAGCACCAGGGAGCTGCTGATGAAAGCCGGGCTGGGATTAGCAGACAGTGATTCGTGCTGAATGTTGTCCCGGCGTATACACTACGCCGGGACATTCTTTCCTGTTCATGTTTTTGTTTTGTTTCGTTTTACTCGGTGTCAGATGGGTTAAGGGAATGCCAACCAAGTGGCACCTGCTCTTCTCATTAGCGGCATCAGGCATCCCCCCTCCGTGTCCCCTGAGTCAGCCCCGTCTCTGGTGACCATGACTCCGGGGGGTAGTGCAGCCATTTAATTCTGGGAGCCTGTCTTGGAGCTTCTCAGTTACCAATGACTAGTGAGAAGTATCCCCATGAAGAAGAAAACAAAATAACAAATGATTGAAGTAGACAAAAAAAATCTATACCTGTGACAGAAGAGGGATGTTGTGGAAAAAAAAAAGAAAAGAGGAGAGACAAGGGAGGAAAGGTAAGCCTCTGCTCTGTTGGGGTCTATCAAAATTCTTGAATAGGTTTTTAAAGATGGACTCACTGAGAGCAAGAGACCTTGCCCTTCCTTGACCCAGCGCCTTCTGTCCAACTGAGTTTCACCTTAGGGCGGGGTTTCTCAACAGCCACACTAGTTACATTTGGGGGCGGGGAGAGAGTTCTCTGTCGTGAGGGGAGGGCCGCGCTGTGCTGTGCATTGTAGCGTGGTTAGCAGCGTCCCTGGTCTCTACCCATCAGGTGCCAGTAGCACACAGGCACCCCCTGCAATTGTGACAGCCAAAAATGCTTCCAGATATTACCAAATATTCCCTGGGGGGCACACTTGGCTCCAGTTGAGAACCAGTGCCTTAAGAAAAGAGAAATACGCTACCTCAGAGCTTCCCAGTCTGTGCTCATGGGTAGCCCTCGGGACAGCTAGATGGAGCCTGGGTGGCCAAAGCCCTCAGACCCGGATGCAGCCTGCTCACTCGCCCCAGTGTGCCCTGCAAAGGTGATTCCTCCGTGTGTCACAGTGTCAGTAAGACGCTGCTTCTCCTTCCTCTGCAATGACACAGAAGCACCTTGAGGTCACAGTAGGCACAAGCCACCCCGGGGACTGGCTCTCATCTATTCGCATCACACTTAGATTCTGATCTTTAATCCTTCAGATCCCTAAATAGCCTCGTTTGCTCTGGGCTGGAACTGAGAGAAGTGATCTGGGCAAGAGCTCCTGGCCTGCAGTTCTGATGCTTCTTCAAAGTGACAGGCTGCAGCTGCATTTTAGGAAGGATTAGTATGACCTCCCCTTTTCTCCTGCCCAGCTCTCTAAAGCCAGGGGCCCAGACTTGATTTCCCATACACAGAAGAGGAGGGTCAAGAGGGGGGCATCTGCAACGAAGCCCAGCTACAGCATCCCGGTGGGATAAAAGTTACACCCAACTCCCAAGTTAAATTTTCAAAAGCCCTTCCAGTCATTTATGACACCAAATGACGTGACCTCAAGCTCCTTCCAGTGGAGCCTGAATGGTATTTCATCGGGGTGGTCAGACTGTAGGGAAAGAAGCAGATGCAAACATCAGTTAGTAGCAGGGTCAGGGAGCATCTGCTGTGGGGAAATGCCACTTTTGAACTCGCTCCTTTATTTGTCAACAGGAGCAAAAAAGAACTGACAACACTATCCCTTAAAGGCACTGCCCGAGTACGCGCCAATCCCTACATTCCTGCTGACCAGCAGCAGCGATAAGAGGCTGCGGGTTTCCAGAATATTTTCTCCAGTAGATAAGAGAGACCTGTTAGCCAGCGAGGAGCCCAGTTCAGTTCACCAACCTTGATTGAGCTACCTGCCAGACCACGGCCAGATGCAGGGACACAGGAGCCTGTAAACAAACTTCACAGAGGATTCTGGGTTATCTGAATCTAAGCTTCCCTACTGAATTCTGAGACAGCTGAGAAGGGGCAAAAGGAAGTTTATGTAAATTCCACGGGTGTACTGAGTGCGCAGTAGATGGAAAGGCCATCTGAAGGTGGTCTCTTGGCCATTTTTCTAATGAAAGTCAGAAAGCTCTAAGGAAAGTTCAGATTAAAATGATGGTAGTTTATCCTGTTCTTAATACTGCTGGATGCAGGTGGCTTGGTGACTTCCTCCAGTAACTTATTCTAATTCCTAACAATAGTTACAATCCAAAAGTTTACCTTGGCTTACCCAAATTCTCCTCATTCAAACCAAAATGATGCATGGTAGAAAGAAATAGCTCTTGCTCTCTCTCTCTCCCTTTTCTCTCCTTCCTTCGCTCCTGGACCTGTAATGACCAAGCCAAGAAAGACTGAAGGTTCTTTGTAAGGAATAAGGGCTTCTCAGTGAGGGAAAGACATTCTATCTCCTTTGCTTCAACTAGAAACAACACTTGCCATTCTGTCTCTTTCCCAGGAAGGAGATGGGACTAAGTGAGCTCAAGTGGGCTGAAGGGCTTTGAACTCCTTTAGGTATTTTTATTTCTGCAGTAAAGGGAGCATTTCTCTAAACTGCATTCTTTTTCAAATGGAGCCCTTTTCCCCCCCAGTATTGGTTCTGTTGTCTTATCAGCACTTCCAAAAGCTTTAACTTCTCTCTGATCTTTTGGCCCCAGAGGAAATCTCAGTGGGAGCTACAGTCAACAACTGTTGCGCCCAGTTCCCATTTCTCAACCCCCAACCCCACAATCCATGCGTATCAGGAAGGAACAAGGTTCCATCCAGCCAGGCTGGGTTAATCACTCCTGACGCCCCTCACTGATCGTGGCGACCTTTTGTAACTTTTGTGTAAGAGTTTGAGGACACTTGTTCTGAACCCAAGGGAGAGATAAACAGAACAAGATTTGTCAGGTTCCTTGATCACCAGCCAGCCTCAGGGCAGGTCAGACCTGAGCGCAGTGGGTTTAGAACTAGGTATAAACGGAGGAGTCCACAGCCAGCTTGGATCTTCTATTCACTGGCCCTCCGGAGTCCATTGCTAAAACCCTTGGACAGTGACCTCTCCCAAGAGTAAGCCAGTGACCTTTCTCACCACCATTAATCAGCACCATTCGGGGCAACCAGGATTACTGGAGCTAAGGTTAAGGAGGACTGATTTTTTATAAGAATGTTGTACTTATTTATTCTGCGCACCCCACGGTTGTACAACCAGCAAAGGGAGTGGGCTGGGGAAAACCCTGGTAAATTTCCGGGCCTTCCCTTCCAGATAGACAGCACTCTTACTCTCTTTGTCAGAAGGAAGTTTCCATGTACATCAGGCAGTGGAGTGTCCCAGACACTGGTTAGGGCCCTGGTTCTCAACAAGGGATGATTCCCCCCCGCCGCCAAAGGACATTTGGCAGTGTCTAGAGACAGTTTTGGTTGTCACAGTTGGGGAGGTGCTACAGACATCTAGTGGGTAGAGGCCAGGGATGCTGCTAAACATTTGACAATGCGCAGGACAGCTCTCCCCACCAACCCAGCAGGGAGTGATCCAGCCCCAAACCGGCCAGTTTCAGAACTCACATGTGAATCAATTACACAAATTAATCCCCACCTTCAGCTACCCCAAGAACCTCTAGTATCTGATCAATCTGACACCAAAATATCCTGCCTAGACCAAGTTAAAACTGTGAACTCCACCTTTATGTACATGATCTGGACACTGCAGTTAATTTCAGTCCCTACCCTGCTCAGTTTCAGGAACCAACCGAGCTGTGATAGCATAACAGTCCCGGTGGCCACCCTGCTGCAAACCACGTGCAAGGCATCAGTCGCCCCAAGGAGCAGCCATAACTTCACCCACCAAAATACGATGACACGTATCCACCAAACTTCTCTGCCAAGTCCACCTTTGCACCTCCCAGAGCTGTGTTCCAGTGCCCACGTTTGAGTCCGTGTGCCTCCTGCCTCTGCCCTGGGTCTCTTTTGGATCCTTGGTGGCAGTGGCTGTCCCTGTGACTAACCACCCACTTTCCTCCCCTTCCAGGAGGCTGCGTGTGCTTACGTGTTGATCGTGACTGCTGTGTACTGGGTGTCCGAGGCGGTGCCTCTTGGAGCTGCAGCCCTGGTGCCTGCCTTCCTCTACCCGTTCTTTGGAGTCCTGCGATCCAGCGAGGTTAGACCATTAGCAGCCCCCTGCTCGGTCCCTGCTGGGCCAGTGAAAGAGGGCTCAAGGTGAAGGGAGACTCACAGAGCAGTTGAGGAGGAGGCTTCTTTCACCCTCTGGGACAACCCATTAGCACTAAGCCTTTGCACCTGCTGTCCTGGACCCTGAGCTCCTTTCCTTCAACCCATGACCTTCACCTCTGTCAAACTGCCTCTTTCAGGAAGCCTTTTGGTTAATTACATCCAATTGTTCCTTCAGCCTGAAACCCTTTGGGAACTGTATGATTGGCACATTCAGCCAGACTGCTGTGATTCTTTCTCTGTTCTTCTGATTGTCCATTAAACTCTAAGCACTCAAAGGCAGGAATCAGGCCTCCCAGGTCCTTGGAATCTCGTGATGAAGCTGAGCCCGTATGGAGTAGGTGCTCAATAAATGCTTTGCAGACAGAGAGACTTACCGCATTTCCCTGAGTCCTGACAATGTCTTCACTTTCTCTAAAAAACATTTCTGTGCCTTCTTCCCCAACTCAAGATTACTGCATATTCTTTCCCTGACTGCTGTCTACCTAGAATCTGTCCTCTGTTCACTCTCTCCCTCTCTCTGTGGCATTCTTAAAATTCTAACGGAAATTGTCAACAGGAAGCCCAGGGTGGTGCCAGTGCAAACAGTTAAGCCCACCACAAATAGGAGAGAAGAAAATCACAGCCAGAAACCTGGAGCAAGATGAAGGACGGTCTTCATTCATTAACACCTGGTTCCATTTGGATTATCTCCTTATAGCAGCAGCTGGTCTCCGCTTAGGGTTTCTGAAGGAGATTGAATGGTAGAGGTTAGTTAAGGACAGAGGCACAGAAGAAAGAGGAAAGGGAACTAATGTTTGAATTCCTACTAAGAATCAGGCACTACACCAGAAGTGCTGTATTAGTTAATACTCCCGAGATGTCTACAAGGTAGATATTAATATTTCCATTCTACGGATGAGGAAAGAGTTTCACAGTTAAGAAACTTACCCAAGGTCACAAAGTAGGAAATAGCAGAATTGGATTCAAACTCATACCTGTCAGATTTCAAAGTCTATGCACTTGCTTACTGTACCATAAGAAAAACACTCCATAATGTATTATGTAGCTTCATGGTGAGTTAATACTAAGAACTGTACATCTCTTCACCTGTGTGATGTGAGGAAGGAATAATGAACCTGGGTCCATGGGATGCCTTAACCATGGATAACAGAATTTTTTTTTAAAGTCCAGAGATAAAAATTAGGCCATTCCCTAATTGCTGTACTTGACTACAAGTTAACAAGTTGTCCTTCTACTACATGGACTCAAATGGCTGGTTTTTGTTTGCTTGTTTTGGTTTGGGGCAGTTTGGTTTGGAGGCTGTTGGTACATTAGTTCCTTTGTTGGCATTTAGTAATCATAATAGCCTCAGACTCTCCAAAAAGGATAGCATCCCCAAAACCCTCAGCAGTGCTTTGATTCCTGGAGATGGGTCCAACACCAGTATCCTGGGGACCCACATAAAAGCTAGCCTGGGACCTGAAGCACTAGGCAGTCACTCCAATTATCCCCCTGCCTCTGTGGAAAGAGAACAGGTAGTCTGGGTCTGTGTGCATGCCTAAAAGAACAAGCACCAATATTACTTTTCTTTTTTTTTTTTTTTTTGTGATATGCGGGCCTCTCACTGTTGTGGCCTTTCCTGTTGCGGAGCACAGGCTCCAGACGCGCAGGCTCAGCGGCCATGGCTCACGGGCCCAGCCGCTCCGCGGCATGTGGGATCTTCCCGGACCGGGGCACAAACCCTTGTCCCCTGCATCGGCAGGCGGACTCTCAACCACTGCGCCACCAGGGAAGCCCTCTTTTTTTTTTTAACATCTTTATTGGAGTATAATTGCTTTACAATAGTGTGTTAGTTTCTGCTTTATAACAAAGTGAATCAGTTATACATATGTTCCCATATCTCTTCCCTTCTTGCGTCTCCCTCCCTCCCACCCTCCTTATCCCACCCCTCTAGGTGGTCACAAAGCACCGAGCTGATCGCCCTGTGCTGTGCGGCTGCTTCCCACTAGCTAGCTATTTTACGTTTGGTAGTGTAATATTACTTTTCTTAAGAGAAACATAAATGAACTTGTCTTGCAGATTTCTCTTTAAAATTGTGAAAGCGAAAGCCAATGAGTCGGGAGGTGAAAGTAGAGAGCAGAGGAAGAAGTGAAGTTATAGAAAGAATTGACACTTAAGTAACATTTTTAAAGTGAGCTAACTATTCATTAAAAGACTAATATCTTTGTATTTCACTACAGGCAGCCCAAAAGCCAACAGTATGCCTTAGTCTTAAAGTAGATGATGTCTCTATTTCCTCAAGGGCCTCCTGCAGCGGAATCTTATAGACAGGTGGGCCAATCAGCCCCTCCACACACTAGGGATGTTGCTAGGCAACAGTTCATCCTAGGGCCTGCCCATCTGCACAGCCAGGAAGGCTCAACCTATAAGGAGTCTAGGGAGGCAGTTGTTTTCAAAGGCAACAGGACTTTGTAAGGAGAAAAAGAAGACTTTGCAGGGAGAGATTGGGTGTTGCTATTGCTGGGGCTGGAGGTGGAAAACACTGGAGAAGCCAGGGGCCAATTTTATCATTTGAGGTGAAAAACCCTACCCCATCCGTCTGATAAAGTGGCTTTGGCTGGTGATATTTAACAGCCGAGCCCCGGAGAGCAGTTCAGGCCAAATATAATCTGTTTAGCTGTAGCCTTTTAAACTCAGATTAAAGGACATGCCGATCAGGTAGAGGACATGGGTTATAGCCCTTTGTGAGCCAGCTGACTTTGCAGACAGAGAAAATACCTATTCCACAGCCACCGACTTCTCCCCTACACCAGCATGTGCTGTGGCTCCCCGGGAAAAGCTAGGCCGGGGGTCTGCAGGCGCCCCTACTGCAGACAAATCATCCACTCGTCACTCCCCAAACCCACCTTGTGCTTGCCCAGCCCCTTGCCGGGACTCAGGCCACTCTTCCACTTTGGAAAGTTCCCTCCAATTCCTTCAGCTTTTAAGATCCTACCCAATTACCCTGTTGGTTGAAGCCTTTCCAAAAACCTCAGCTAAAAGAGTTGTTCACTTCCCTTGGAGCCCCCGATACCTTTGTCCTTTAAACGGTACATGAGATACATCAGATATAAACTTGCTGTGGACACGTCCTCTCTCCATCCAGATTTCACGCCCTCTAGGGTTTACGATGTCTTATGCATACGGGCCATCCTTGCACTAGCCCTTAGTTCACGTTTCTTGATTGCAATGTTTCTTGATAGTGTGTCAGTAGTGTACTCTCCATATGAAGGAAGGCATGCGAATAGGATCAGTGGGACCCTGGATCTGTGGCTTTTGTCCCTCAGGTTATTCAGTCAACATTCAGAAAAATATTTTGAGTGCTGTACCTACCATGTGCAATACAAGATGGGATGTTACAGATACCTTGCAGGTGACAAAAATGAAAAAAATATATAATTTCTGGGACTTCCCTGGTGGTCCAGTGGTTAAGACTCTGCTCCGAATGCAGGGGGCACGGGTTCAATTCCTGGTCTGGGAACTAAGATCCCACATGCTGTGTGGTGCAGCCAAAAAAAGAATTTTTTTAAATATATCATTTCTGCGCTCTTGAATCTCACAGCTAATGCTCTGGGTTCCCCCAAGGGCTGGATGTATGCATGTAAATGGTTAAATTTTACAGTGATGAACTGTCAGTCTGCAGGTATTAAGAGTTCACTGTGTGCACAGCTGAGACTGTCTTCTATCAGCTGAACTCAGATGCTGAAAAGAGACAGAAAATGGTCAAAATGGCTCCTGACCTTGAGAAGTTTCTACTCTAGCAGAGAGAAAGTATAAACCACATGGAATAACACAGAAGACCCTATGCAGTAATGCCTCTTTCTCTGGCCTTGCAGACCCCAATTTACACAATTTCACATGAGGGAATGTTCTATATAAATGAAATTTACCCTGTCGAGTGCCCAAACTTTATATTGACCACTTTTTGACTGAGGTCTTTCCACAAAGCTTTATAATTTCCCTGGTCTTTTAAACAAATGTTGCTGAACATAAATTAACTTTTTCTTTGGAGCCTTCGATATTTCCAGGGATAACAATTTCTCAGTCAGAGAAATGTGGTCTGGATGACAGCACAGCTGAGTAACTTGAGTGCTGGCTGAATAGCTGAACCGAAAGAATCTGAGGAACATGTTGGCATTGTGCTGGAGAGAGAGCACAAATGGAAATAAGAAAGGCATGTCATCGGATTGCAGATGACTCAAAGCTAGATGGACTAGCTAATGTACAGTGACAGAATCAATGCTGCCAGGAAGAGACAGTGGACTGGAAGGGAAGTCTAGGCAAAATGAAGCTTAATAAGGATAAATGTTAGCAGTGTGTGTGAAAAAGATCTTTGGCTTTCAGCTGAGTATAGACGCAGTGGGAGTCAGCTCTCTGTCCAGGGTGGCTGCCAAAATGCCAAGCCTTTACCACGTGTCAGGCGCAGTGGGAGGTCCTTTACATGCACTGTATCTTTTAATCCTCTGTGAAGTGGCTATTATTTTTATCTTTGTTTTACAGAGGAGGAAACTGAAGTTCAGAGAGGTTAAGTAACTTACTCAAGGTGATACAGCTCGTAAGTAGTAGAGCCAGGACTTGAAGCCCGAATTGCCTGACCCCAGAACTTTCACCCTTAACTGCTAGCCAGTATGTACTGAAATTTGCTCAATTAATACACGTATGTGTTCAGAGCAGCAAATTTTGGATAAGGAGCTCATTCAGAGGTAGGTAGCCAAGATGTCTGAAATCTAGAAGCTAAGTCACATGAGGAATGAAGAAAAGCCTCAAGAGGGGCATGATTTCTGGCTTGTACAGCTCAACATACCAGGCTCAAAGGGTCAAACCAGAACCAGAGTCAAAGCACCATAAGGTAGATCCCCTCTCTGGGAGGGAAGACCCTGAAATGGGGGCCACACGTGGTCCTGGTGTTCCTGTCCCCAGAAGCACAAGCCAGATGACCACGTAAGGATACTAGAGGTAGACTCTGTGCCTCGGGAGAGGGGCTGGGCTCTAAGGGCCCCTTGACTTTAGGAATCTGTCAGCTTGTAAGCATCCAGCTTCTGCTCCCCTCTGCGGGTGTACAGAGCCCAGTCCTGTATTTCCGATTTGTTTTTAGGTCTGTTTTTTTGTTTTGCCTCCATTGAGACTCTCGTTACTGTCATCATAGAGGCCTTGAAAGTCCTCTAAGCCTTTCTGCTGTGTTGCCGTAGCTGGGGACAGTACCTGTGTCAATCAAGTGAGCTGAGATTCACTGTTTATAGGAGAATGGCATAGATGTGGGGACCAAGCGGCTCTCTGGGGAACTAAAGAGCATGGTTTGAACACTGGAATTTGTAAGGAGCCTCAGAGATGCCCAGGGTCAGGAACTACTTCCGGTAGAGATTACACCTGCTCTCTATCTACCCCCCAACACGTGCACCCACACGCGCACGCGCATACAGACACGCTCCTTCTGCTCTCTCAGTGGCCCTGCACTGCAGGCTTCTAGCAAGTCTAATTCAGATCCTAGCTCCTGCCAAGGCAAGAGAGGCAGCAAGGCAGCTCCAGCTGGAGAAACAAAACAGCCTCTACAGCCAAGTGATACTTGACTCTGATGTCATGAAATCTGCTTCCCTGTTTGCTCTTGATCTTTCTGACCCACTGGATTCCTGACCAGTGCCTAGACCCTGACTTGCTGTGTGTAAACCTGGGGGCATTTCGTATATCACCTTCCACTCTGCCTTTCTGGCCTCTACTCACTATGGAGGCTGACACCCCTACCTCCACGCCCCCAGCCACACATACAGGCCTGTGAGGATACAGGCTGAGCATCTGTGCCCAGCTACCCACCCTCACCTACAGCCATCCAGACACAGCCCAGAGCTGAGCGCACACCCAGGCCATACGTGGGTCCGATACCAGGAACCCACAGATCTTGCAGGCTTTTGAGGCCAAGCTGATGTTTCCATAGGAAGAGCTACAGGGGCAGATCATTCAGTCTTGAAGAAACTGGGGACACCTTATGAGTCAGCATTTCCAAGCTCTGCAGGAGCTGGGCTGACTTCGGGTCAGGTCAGCACCCATCTGGGTCTCTCTGCTTTAGACATCTCTAGGGTAGGGTTTACAAAGAATGTTTTTTAAGCAACAAAACCTTTCCTTTAAACTAAATCTTAGGAAAATCAATACATGAAGCAGATGGAAGGGGAAGTCCTCCTCTGATTAGGCATGGGGGCCCAGAGCCCTGGCTGCCCGGGCCCTTCCCTCCCAATGCTTCACGGCCACCCTGTTCCCACAGCTGCCGCTGAAGTTGCAGAGGCAGTGAGTGGTTTGAAAACCTCTGTCCTCAGGGAATACAGACAGGTGGTTAGGAGGGTGTCTGAGCCCCCAGAGACTTACCAGCAGAAACAGCATTCCTGCCCCCAGGGAAGGGCGGAGAGGCAGCCAAGCCGCCAGGGTGGTGGTTGGAATGGTGTAGTGAGGGGCTTCAGCTCTGCTGGGGGTTTAGCTCAGCCCGGAGGGGGGCCATTCCAGGCATCCCATCCTGGGGTCGCAGCAAAATTGTTCAGATGGACCAAAAGAGCCTCAAAATAGGTCCGTTTCCAGAGACCACCACTGGTCTCCTGACAGAATGCCACATTCCTGCCGCGTGAAGAGGCACGGCCACAGCAACTTGCAAGGAGAGCCTAGGTGTGTCCAGCCAGCAGCAGCGTGCTGACTGGCTGCATTACTGACGGGGCCCGTACAGCGCCACCAGTGCCTACGTCAGGACACGTTCAGATCCACGCGTTCTGCCAGTCTCTGGCTGCCACCACTATACGCAAGGACACTGCCCATGTGGAGAGGGTCAGGATCCAAGCTGGGAGTAGGGTCGAACTGAGTTTGAATCCAGTTTTCTCACTGATCAGTCTTGAGCAAGTTGTGCGTTGACTGAAATAAAAGTTGCAAGTTGAGTTTTATTGGGGGAACTTACTGAGGACTATGGCCTGGGAGACACCCTCTTAGGTAACTGAGGTACTGCTCCTAAGAGGTAAGGTAGGAGCCAGGAAATATATACATTTTTTTTTTCTGGAAAAACATGTAGTCAGACATCAAGAGACTACTGCTAATCACAACAGACATCTCAAGTTAATGATTTTAGTGCTTTTCTATCTATGGGAAGAAGTAAGAATCTGGGGTCATTGAAATGATCCCTTAGATATGCATCTTAACTATTTAGGGCCAGTACCCAAAGTACAGAATGCTTCCTGGTTTTCTCCATCCTGAATTCCCCTCAGGGTGCACGACTGCAGTGGCTAATGGCTTGATCCTTATAGAACTGGAATGGCGGGCAACATTCTTTTCTTTACATGTGTAACCTCTCTAAACTTCCATTTTACTCATCTGGAAAATGAGAATAATAGGCATACCCACCTCGTGGGGAGTTGTGAGGATGTTAGACCTACCTGAATGACAGAGTGCCCATCACGGCACCCAGCTTATCTGCACAAATGATTCATTGGTCCATCTGTCTTCCTCCCTGACGATGGCCCTGTTCTTAGTGAGAAAAGCACTGAACTGAGATCAGCATCCAGATTTCCATTCTCCTCAAACTTCTAGGATTAAAGCCACAACTCCCCTCACCTTCCCATTTAAAAAAAAAAAAAAAACTTTGTAAAAAAATTAAAACCTGACATATCCAGAGAGCAACAAATAATTCCGTGACCAAAGAGAGTGATGTTTTTAAAAGCTCATCACTAACAGATGTCACCTGCAATTTACTAACAATGAACTAGTTCGTTAAAAGATTACATTGGTCAACACTTCTGTCCTTGTGCCTCTCAATCCAGGCTGGGTTAGAAAACTCTTGAGATGTATTCACCCTTCACTTAAGAAAGTTTGGGGGAATCTTTGTCTTTTAGGTCCACCTTGCTCCTTCTTACTTCATTTCTTTCTCTTATTCCCCCACGTGGTCATGCTTGCATACCTGATTCCTAACCCTCAATCTCATCTTGAAGCATTTCATCTTTTCACTTCTTTAACAATAATAATGGACCATTACTGAGCACTTCCTACGTGCCAGGCCTGTCTTGCATCATCTTACTTAAGGCCCATACGGATTCAATGTGTTGTGTATTACTACTTAAAAGGTTGAAATGATGGGGGAACAGGGGTTCAGTATTTGGTCCAAGAACATACAACTCATCTGTGGGGAGCAAGCATTTGAACCCAGGTTGAGTTCTTACTTGCTATCCTCTGCTCCACCTTTTCAGAGCGGCCTCCTTGAGCCCATCTCTTCTTAAACACAGTCCAGAAACATCTCTGCTCTCCAAACTTGGGGTTTGGGCACACCAAGAAAAACCACAGAGCAGAAAAGTAGTAAAGGCGATAACACTGCCAACACAAATGTCACAAAATCCATGCAGTCTAGCCATGGGAGGAGCACTTGTTTTAGAATATAATTTCTCTTTGCAAATAGTTCTAACAATTTTCATTATCTAGTTTCCCAACTCACAGAATATTAGTCTTGGAAATTAGATAGTGGGGAAAGGAATGCTCACGGCAAGTGTGAGGACGCAACACATTTTAGAAAACGATTAAAATAATCCTCAAGAATCCTGGAACTCCCAGAGGGGTTGTAAATAACCAAGGTTTTATTGTAAAGAAAAAAAAAATCAGTGGGCTAGAAAACTAACCAACACCATTGGACAAGATTTTATTGATTGTGCCTGGCCCTCTCTGTATGCTAACGGCCTCAGACTAGGTCAACCTCTGTGTGGACCACATTGTAACAGGACAGCCACCAGGAACCCTGGCTGTCAACGTGGCGGGCCATGCTAGCAGGTTTGCATGTGTCATTTAATCTTCACAACAGCTTTACAGAAGATTGGGACTCGTATAATCCTCATATATTTTTTTAGATGAGAGAAATGAAGCCCAGAGAGGTTGAATAACTTGCCCAGCATACAGCCGAGTCACAAACTACACCCAGGCTACATCACCAAACACTTGGCATTGCTTACAAGGGGGCAGGAAGGACACATGAACAGACCTGAGCACACCAAACACCAAATAAGAAAACATCACAGGGCCAATATCCTACTAAACCTGGGCCTGGGGCTTTCACTGGACCGGGCCCAGGTATTTGGGGCCAGTGTCAGGACTGTGATTATGAATAAAGATGAGGAATGTGGGCTGGCCCGTGCTGTCTGGGGTACCCAGAATTTCCCCTGGAGTTGAATTAGATGAGTGGTTTCTACTTGGCCACCCTGAGTGGCATGTCGAATAGTAGCTTTAGATTCAGATGGACCTGGATTGATATCCCAACTCCACACCTCACACTGTGACCCTGGAAAAGTTCCTTAACGTCTCTGAGTCTGTTTCCTCACCTTAAGTGAGAAAGTGAATGCGAAATACATTTCTGGCATGTAAAAGGCACTCTACCACATGTTGGTTCCTTTCTCCTTGCCCTTGAGAGGAACCCTGAGACAGTAGCCCCACCTCTTGTGCAGGCTCTGATCCCCCTAAAAGGCCATCACCAACTGGGGTCTATTAGGGTATGTGCCAAAGAGGCAGAAAACTAGAATGTTGTCAGTCAGTCCCCTGGGAAAGTAACCCTGGTAACACGGAGTCTTTAAAAGCTTCACAGAGAGCCATGAGTCATGGGGCCAGTGGGGAACCATCACCCAGGAGGACAGTGGTGTCTCAGGTCTTCTGTGGGTTCCTCTCCTTGGTAGACAGATGGAATTAAAACACCAATTCCACCACAAAGCTGCCTCTCAGCTGCCTAGGAACATGAGTGGGCAGTGAGGAAGGTCCTAGGCCCCCAGTTCAGCCAGCCCTCCCATCCCAGCAGTGCTTCCACCTCCCACTAGGGGGCAGCACCTCCACCCACCGTCAGGGCCCGAGGCCTTCCTGTCCCTCCCAGTGCGGACTCTGCCCCAGAGTCACAAGCCCAGCACAGCTTCTCTGCCCTCCGGGAGCATTAGTGACAGTGTCCATGAGGACTGGGGTCGAGGACTAGACTAGATTAACCAGAAGCAGAGGCCTCTTACCCCAGGAAACGGTCTCAGAGAGGAGAGATGATCCTTCTGTTGCACAGAACTCATCAACCAGACACAAGGAAATCTCTGTGGGGAAAAAGTGAGAAGGGAGAAATGGAGCAGGTTACCTTTTTGGGGGCCTTCTCTTACCAAAGTGTTCCATGCAGAGTTTAAAACTCAAATAATACTGAAAAGGTCACAATGAAAAAAACAGCAGACTCCTTCCCCACCCCTCCCTCCACCAAATCCCACCTCCCCTGACCCAGAGTCAATAACTTAATTTTGTTAACTGCTTCTTCTGGTATTAAGCTCCACGGTCCTATATGATATTCTTATATTAATTCTTGAGTTATCACTTTTAGACATTACCAGTTGACTTCTGATTATAGCAGGTGAGGATTTTGTACTCTTACATCACCCAATTCTCCTCCCTCTACCTTCCCAGTACAGGCATATAATTCAATAATCAAAGTTTAACAGTATGATTATATAAATTCTGTCTACTTCCAACACTGCAGATTTTACTATATTTGTATTTCCTTCCCTGTTCAGTTTTTATTTTTCTTGCAGTTAAAAATGTTCTTGTTTTCTCACTTTAAGAGGATTTCTAAGTTAGGAGTTAAACTTTTCTATATCTTTTCCTCCCAATTTATATCATGGTTGCATTGTTGGGAACAACACTCTTGTATGTGACAAGTATTTATTGAGCATCGACTTTTCCGTATTATCCTATTAGGTGCTAAGAGATACAGAAACAAGAGAGATACACATAAAAAAATAAACAGTACAGGCATGAAGCAACAGTTCTAGCACTGCCCTATGTGCTCTGTGATGTGTAGAGTTAATAGTACCCACAAGGAATGTTCTGGAGTCAGAGGTTAGAGTCACAAGGAAGGTTTTCTGGACGCCACCAGGCCTGGACTGGGCTTTGAAGTCTCATCAAAGTGGAGATAAGGAGAGAATGTTCCAAGAGAGGGAATCAACGAAGAGTTGGTCCTGGAGCCCAAACATAGGAAACATGTTTGAGCAGGACTAGGTCTCAATTACCTCGTCATTAAAAAGCAAGAAGAAGCAGCTGGTAACTGATGCTATGGTTGTGTGAGAGAAAACGCCTAATCTTAGGAAATAAACACTGAAGTATTTAGGGATAAAGGACCAAAATGTATATGACTTACCCTCAAGCGGTTCAGGAAAAAAAAAAACAAAAACCCATACACACAGTGGATGGCTATTTCTTGCACTATTATCATTTTGGAACCCTTTGGAACTCTGGAATTATCTGGAGTTAAAGAGTTATTCAAATATAAAGTTTTTTTTAAAGGTTTAAGGCAGGTTATAAAGACACCTTCAAGAACTCTGTCCTAAGGAAATAATCACATTTATATAAGGTTAACGATTTAAGCTGAAAATTATTCTTTGCTCCATTTGCAGCAAAGAAAGAAAAAAAGAAATCAACTTAAATATTCAACAAAAGGAAAACGGCTAAGTAAATTCTATGGTACTTCATGCTATCATTAGCATGAGTTTTTTCAATAAATTTAAGTCTCATAAGAAAATGATCAGGGTACAATGTCAAATGAAAAAAAGAAGCAGGATATAAACCAGTACATACTGTATAAATCCAATTATGTATCTATATAGACATTAAAAAATTGAAGAAAATATACCACAGTGCTAACAGTAGTAGGATTAAGGGTAATTTTATCTTTAATTTTTCTATATTTTAAAGTTTTCCATAATGAACATGTATTAACTTTCCAATAAAAAAATGAACATAATTTTCTAAAAAGCTAAAGAAAATGAGATTAGTTGACAAACCCAGGGTTATTTTCATAATTTTTAAGAATTAAGGTAAAATTGTAAATCTGTTTATTCTTTGAAATCGTATTCATATCACAATTAGAATGGAGAATATCTACCCTACAGAGTTGCTGGCAGGAGTAAATGAAATCTTTGTAAAGTGCTTAGCGCAGTGCCTGCCCAAGGTAGTATGTATGGATGTACGTGTACATAAAATTTTTTAAATTTAAAATTATATATATATGTAATATACAACAACTGGCTATTTTAATAACTCTCATCTCCCTGCTTTTTGCTTGCTAGCCTCTGGTTGAGCTTGAGTTTAGTCGGGCGGGGGCCAGGCCCCGGGTCGGGTAGGGGTGACCCGAGCTGGCCTCTGCAGGTGGCGGCCGAGTACTTCAAGAACACCACGCTGCTGCTGGTGGGTGTCATCTGCGTGGCGGCGGCTGTGGAGAAGTGGAACCTGCACAAGCGCATCGCTCTGCGCATGGTCCTGATGGCCGGAGCCAAGCCGGGCATGTAAGTCACACTTAGCGCATCCCCTCAGCTCCCAGTGGGCCCCCTGGATGGTCAGAGGGACGTCCACTTGAGGCTTTCTACCAGTGGGGGTGGGAGGACACCAGGGCCTCAAGGCTCCCATCTCCCCCTCCAGTGAGAGGGCCTGTGACCATGGAATGGAGACTTGAGTGGGTGACTTTAGTGTCCTCTAATAACCTGAGTAACCTAGACTGCTGGGGCAGCAGGTTACAAGATCTAAGGGGCTCATCTGGTAAAACAAGAGGGACCAACATAAATTGTTTCCCAACCTTTTTCCCTTGTATCAGGGAATAGGCTGGATGAGGAAGTGGTGTCTTCTCCTCTGTCATTTAAGGAGGCATGGAGGTTTCCTCCCATCCACCCTGAGTTCTTGTCGCCATTGGTTTAGACCAGAGGCCTGTCAAATGTGGCATCTGACCCGGCATCTGCAGGGCACTCAGGCCCTCAGCTGCTTCCTCTTTTCTCTCTGCTGTCAAGAAGGCCGCTCAGGAATGTGTAGGAAGGTCAGGATTGACGGTTTTGCGTGAACTCATTCCCGCTCCGTTGGATAACCCTGCCCTTATCTTCCCTTTGGAATATCATCCTCACCTCCTAGTTTACAACTTTCTTGCAACACTTTTTATGTAAGCTGCCCTGACTCTCCTGGGAGTCCAACAGAGCATAAATAAATAATATGGTGTTAGTTTTCATCCCTAGTCATTAGATGAAGACATGTTATACTTAAAAAGATGTTCCTGTCTCCCACTTAACCACAGCCTAACTCAGGGCATAATCACTCAGTAATAACCTGAGGTGTTGTACTCCACACTCAGGCCTCCTAGACACACAACGGCATTTCCCCACATCATGTCGAGGCTCTGCGGCTCTTTAAAGCCCCTGGGTACTATCGTCAAGAATTTTTATCCCATTGCGTTTCTACTTGTCTCTATTTACCGCACCCTCCAGCAAGTTTCCACCCACCACGGGGCCCTCTGTTTGCCGGTGCATGTCCAGGGCAGACAAACTCATGTCTCCATCAGCCTAAACAGAGACACCATCAGGGCTCTGGCACCTACCCGGTCATGATCCACAGGACAGCTGTGCTGGCCCCAAACTGTGAAAAGTCAATGATCCCACCTAAGGTGATCAACACGGGTAGTCTTTATGCTGGCTTCTCTTATGGAAATAAGAACTATATCTGTACAAACACACAGTGCATGTTTTCAAAGTCAAGGAGAACTTGAGAGTTATCTTTGTGTTTTCCTCCAAGTGTCAACTCATAGACACAGCCTTGAAAAAGTGCACACAGTGCAATGGGACACTGCTGAGCCGTTGGGGGCTGTGCTTTCAACGGTCAGTAGTGGGACAAGTAGTGGGCGGAACCGTAAGCTCCGTCCATTAGTCTCTATATGGTCGCTAATAACTGCAGTGACTTGGCTGCAAAGCAAGGAATGGGATGGTACTCGTAGGACTGCTGGCTGCAAGGGCCAAGAAAAGAATTCCTTTATACACAAAAAACACACATCATCACCAAGCTAATGTCCACGGACGAGAGCAATCAGGAAGTCCATGCCCTGTGACCCTACCACCAAAGCTATTCTCTGCTTAAGCAAGGGCTTTTCTTTTTCTTTTTCTTTTTTTTTTTTTTTGGCTAAGGCCACTAGCCCACAAAGTGTGATGCATTCATTCAACACATCTTTATTTAATGTTTACTCTGTACCAAGCCCTGGGAGTACAAAGCTGAATGGATGACATAAAACCCCCATTTTCTGGATAAATGCCAGCACCAGCAGGCTTGTAGGAGGCCCCGAGGGAGCCCTGCGAGGTCGCAAGTTGCACCCGGGAAGGTGGGCATGCTGTGATGCTCCCCCTGCGCCTCCCTGCCTTCCAGGCTGCTGCTCTGCTTCATGTGCTGCACCACGCTGCTGTCCATGTGGCTCTCCAACACGTCCACCACCGCCATGGTCATGCCCATCGTGGAGGCCGTGCTGCAGGAGCTGGTCAGGGCCGAGGAGGAGCAGCTCGCGGCCGGCAGCTCCAGTGCCGAAGAGGCCGAGCCCATCAGTACAGTTTGCTAGAGTTCATCTCCCCTTTGCTCCTCCGCCCGAGTGACACTGCCCAGCTCTGCGCCTGCCCCCACTGACCCTCACCTGCATCCCGCCTCTCGTCTCGCCTCTTCCCCTTCCTGGCCCCTTACCCCGTACCAGCCCTGTAACCTGAAGCTTCCCTGTGTCCCCCATTCCCAGCTCTTCCTTCCTGCCCTACTTAAAGCAGCCACCGCTGCTCCTTTCCCCCAAATGCTCAAGGATTACGACAAGACCCCAGGCCTGTCTGTGTCGCTGAGTCCCACTATGCCTTCCGAGCGGAGGGAAGGGGAGTCGTCAGGCACCAGGCCCAGCAGGAGCCCTGATGCCTTTGTTTCCTTATCCAGCCCCAGCCCAGAGCCCCTGCCCTTCAGGGTCAGGTCCAGACTCCACATCTCACTTCCTGCTTTCCTTTGCTACCGTAGATGTCGATGTAACCAACAGCCAACCTTCCCTGGAACTCATCTTTGTCAATGAAGAGTGAGTATGACCTCCCTCCTCCCAGACAGGGCCTCTTTCAGCTGCATGGGCCAAGCTCACATCTTGCCACACCACCACCTCCCCCCATCCCGCTCTCCTCTCCATACCAGGGAGCCACTTGCCAAGATCCTGAGGGCACCTCCCTTAACCACCGGGTATCGCAGGGCTGAGGGAAGAGCGGAAAAGACTACACTGAATCTGAGGGAGTATGTGGACTATCTGTACATCTACCAAGTACATTTCAGCTAAATTGATGTCCCTCTTGGGAGAATAATATATTTAATCTATTAATGAAAAAAGGCTCACAGTTTAGATGTCACTGGAGATTCTTAGAGAATCACAAAGTATTGTTTAGATATTAGATGTAGTCTTACTAGATTCGGTCTTATTAGATATGGCAAAGAAAAACTAGGTGGCAGGTAGGGGATTCGAGGACAGTTGGTGAGACAGCCATGTGCTGATGAAAAAAGCAGCTTTTAGAAAAGGAGAAATATCGCCTCAAACACCCTTGTGGGGTAGATCCATTAACAGCTGATTTCTTTTGGAGATCTAATATCAAAATGTGGTCTTCAAGGAATACTGGGATGAATAGGACATTTGGAAAGTTGGATTTGTACTAGAGCTCAGTTTTGCGATTTGCTCTTTTCATTGAAAAATGGAGAACTCACACTGAGTGAGACCAGCACGATGTGAAGGGACAGAGGCAGAAGGGTGCCACCAGCTTATCTTCCTCCCGTCACTGGCTCCAATCATAATATACTGGACTTTCCTCCCCAGCCCCGACCGTATCTCAGGCAAATCCTATAGCTCTTCTGGTTCCTTTCAGATATTAGAATGATCTCGTTTTTAGATACTCGGCAGTCTAGTCCAGACTCATAGCAAAATTTCAATCCCTCATCGGAAGCTTCTCCCCGCCTCCTCTCACGCTCTCACCCAACCCCCCTTCAGCCCAGGCCTGCAGGATAAGAGGTAGAAGTGAGCAGGTGAGACCAACTGACTTTTCTCTTACTCTTCCCCCACACTCCTTCCTCTCCCCTCACCAACTCTCTGCGTCTGAATTCTCCAGGGTCAGGGCAGAGGCTGTAGTGAGCAGGAAAGATAAAGGGGCAAAGAGGGTCTTGGCTGGAGGTATTCCAGAGTGCGGTCAGTGCCCTGAGATTCAGGCCCCGACTCTTTTACACGTCGGGCACTTACCTTCAGGGTCTTCGGAGTGTCCCCTTGAGGCCACCTCTGCAGAGCCTGGGCCTCATGGCACGAGGTGCTCTTGGGTGACCGCTTGGGCTCCCTCAGTTCTGTGCTCTGGTGGCTTGCTCCCCAGCCTCTTTATTCTGGGGACGCCTCTGGCCTCTCGGGCAGGGCCTTTTCAAGGTGGCAGTAGCCCAGCCACCTTCCCTGTGCCGCCCCCAATGAAGACCACTGGTCACTGAGAGCACAGCCTGCTCCCAGTGCAGTGGGCCTTTTCTCCTCGCTCTGGCCTCTTGGGCAGCACACACTGGCCTCTTGCCTTTGTTCTTTTCTGGATGAAAATACATGTCCCCAAACTCCAAAGCCAATGCTCAAGTTGTCCCGGACTTCCTCAGCAGCATGCAGGGGGGATCCAGGGCTGCCACAGTGTGAGGATGGTGGTCTTCTTTCACGCCAGCACCTCCCATGCTGTCTGAGGGGTTCCATGCCAGCCTCCTCACCCGATTTGGGAAGGAAGGCGGGGAAACATCACAATACTCCTCCCAGCCTAACGACTCTCTCCGGTGAATGCTTCCTGAGCCCCGTCAACGCCTTATCCTTCCCTGATAGAGCCTGGAGGTGGGTGACGACCCCAGGACCCCACTTCCTGCACGTGTGTCCAGCCCCTCTCACTGGCCTTCCCCGTGGCTGAGCTCATAGCACCCACTGTCCTCAGAACTAGGACAGACCAGAAACATGCATTTAGTGCTCAGTGTAAGTCCGTAATGCTGGTAGTTAAATCCCCACCTTCCTCTCTCCTCAAGGCAAAGACTGGGGACCAGTAAGAGTGGGAGGGACTCAGCACACGCGTTGCCTGCCACCCTCTGAGGTGCAGCTGCTGATGAGAAATTCACCCCCATCTTCTTGCTCTCACATGCTTTTTACCATGTGTGGCCCTGGCCCTCCCTGCTCCTGTCGCCTTAGATAAGCATTTCATGTTTCTCCTTCTAGAAAGTGAGCCAGTGAGAACACGGTCAGGGGCCCAGTCTCTCCAGGCAGAGACAGAGACAGGCTCCTCTCTGGCACCACCACTTAGCACCCAGTGCTCTCGGGAAGTTAGTAACCTCTCTCTGCCCAGTTTCCTACTCTGTAAATGCAGGTGGTGATACCCGCCCCTTAGATCTGTCGTGAGGATTAAAGTCCATATTTGAGTGATCAGCACCTAACAAGCACTCCATGTTAGCTAGTATTAGGAGTCTCGGTTTCCCTCCAAAGGAAACGCCCTGCCCCTGTTCCCACAAATCCTTACCACATCTCTGAAAGGTGAGATTCGTCTTCTTCTAGGTGTAGCCTAGAACACCTGAGTCTAGAAGGGTCACTAATACCAAACACCATGGGGGAGAATTCCCATCTCATCAAGTCTGGGCCACTGTTGTTTTTCCCACTTCCTTTGCTTTCTTCCAGCACGTCGAATGCAGACTTCAGTTCTCTGATGCAGAACAAGGTATGGCCCTGGGTTTCTTCTGTGCTTGGAGATACCTGAAAGACCCTCAAGATAACTCAGGGCCAGAGAAGCCTGGCAGCTTGTCGAGGGCCCAGCGGCCTTCTCTGATGTGAGGGCACAGAGGTGCTCCCCTGAGCCTGGATGCGTGAGGCTCTGGGCAGTTCTGAGCCCCAGCCCTGAGTCCTGGGCTTAGCGTCACAAAGGACAGGTTAACCTTTCCTCGCGTAAACCCAATAGTCAGCCATCCAGATATTCAAGAGCCACGTATTCAGCCTCAGGATCCCTTTCAGGAGGGATTCGTTTACAAAAATCTTATTATAAAAAGGGGACACGTTTATAGGGGAAAGCCAGGTTTGCCTGCACACTCTACGTGGCCTCACCCCCTTGCCCAGGGCTGGTTTTACATCTCTTCTTACCTCAGTCCCAATGGATGGGCCTTGATCCGTCCAAACTGTGGACTTGGTTGTGTGCGATTTTTTTTTCATGTTCTTTGTGTTAAAGAAAAATGAAGGGTTCTTCGTTAGCTATTGAAGTTCTAGAAAGCCAAGCTCTCCCATAAGGACGGAGCCATGTTTTTCCAAGTTTCAAAAGCCTCTTCAAATGGGGAACCTGCGAGAAGGAGGCAGGCACAGTAGGGGTGGCTCTCTACCACCTGCTCGCCCTGCTTCTGGTCTCCGAGTCCCACAGGGAGGAGGCGTGGGTGCCCCCAGGGTGATCAGGTGGCTTCTCCAGGCCCCACAGTCTCCTCGTGGTAGTGTGACGGTCTGTGTCCCGACAGAACCTGAATGGCGTGCCCGCCATCACCAGCTCCGCCAGAGCAGCAAACCACCAGGACAAGCAGCAGCGCGCGTCTCAGGTAATGGAATTGCACCTCCTCATCCTGTTTCCTACATGAAGTGCCTTGAGCTTCCCAAGGGGCCCTGCTCGTGAAGCTGTGAGGGTGTCAGGCTAGCGGGCTGTCGCCAGGCACACTTCATCCATCTGTGTGTCTGGCCTGCGTGTGCCACGGAGATAAGACATCCCACTCGCTGTTGACTTTGGCAAGTCATTCCACTGTCTGAGCCCCAGTTTCTTCAGCTATAAAAACTGAAACTTGGTCTAGATCAGAGGTGTTCAAACTACTCCTCAAAGGTGCTTCAGGGGCACTGCACATATTTTATTCGAGTATCCTGAGATTTTAAGGCAACTGCTTTTCTGTTCCCTGATTTTCCTGGTACTTTATCACTGAAACAAAATGCAGAAGTACAATGGACGTCGAAGGTGGTGTAAAATTGCAACCATCACTTATAGCCCTTGATTTCAAATTTTTGTGTGCATCAAAATCATCTCAATTATGTAGCATCGTATCATCATAAATAAATGCCATTGTTTATGAAATACCAAGCACTGGGCTGAGCGTTTGCTCTCTAGTCTTGGCTCAGAGAGGTAGCAACTTTGAACTCCATTTTGACAGAGACGCAGAGAGATGAAATCATGTACCCAAGGCCTCAGAGCGAGTGAGAGGAGAACCTCGATTCAAATCCAAGTCTCCCTGACCCTATGTGTATACTTTCAGTTAAAAAATAGATGTTTGCCCATTAAATGCTACATTTGTTTTCTCTATTGGAGGTCCACGTAAATTTTCATTAGGAGAAAGGACTGTGGAAAACCACTGGACCAGAGAATCTCTGAGGTCTCCCCCAGCTCTTATAATCAATGAATCTTTCAGGAAAATGTGGCGGGATCCAGCCTTTTCCGGGCCCTCCTAGGCAGATGGGGCAGTGGTTACGGGCTTTGAGAAATGTGGCAGGGTGGCCTCTTCTCCTTGGTTTTCCTATGACCTGGCCTGCTGACATTTGTACCAGGCTACTCCTAGTTTCACAATTTGGGGCCAGGCCTGGCAGGACAGAGGGGCACTTGCTTCTTTAGTCCACAGTTGAGACCAGAGGTCAACAACTGCTGACCCTGAAAGGCCGTCACATGGACCACACAGGGCCTGAGAGGACCGTGGCCAAGCTGAGGTTTATATGCTGACCCTGAAAGGCCGTCACATGGACCACGCAGGGCCTGAAAGGACCATGGCCAGGCTGAGGTTTATATGCAAGGGGGAGGGGAAAGTGGGAAGGAAAAGCCAATAGGCAAGAAGGGAAAAAGTGAGAAAGAAGGAAGGAGAGAATCACACACTTTGACTCTCCGCCCAGTGAAAGCTGGACTCTTTCTATAATGCAAAGCTTATTTTTCAGTCATCTCCCAACCAGGACTGTATTTTAATTCCACGTAGAATAACCACCTTCTATTTGGTATTTAGACACAAAGTGGAGAGCAGCCAGTTTTACTGGAATTCAAGTGAAAAACAGAATGTGCTGTTAATACCCATAACAAAAATAATAATAGCTTATCATTTGTTAGATGCCAGGAAGTGTTCCAAGTGCTTTCCATGTACTTTTCAAAACAATCTGGCAGAGAAAATAGGATTTTCCCCATTTTACAGAAACTGCAGCTGAGATGGGGCTGCCCAAGTTGGTAAAAGGTAGAACTGGGACTGGGATTTGTTTTTCTGACACCCAAGCTTTCCACTGCACAATGGTGCCCCTGTTTTTCATGCTTTGTGTGCCAGACAGCCCAAGCTGGGTTGGAGAAATTCACTGATTTTCCTTTGGTAGGAAAAGCCACCAGTCCTGACCCCCAGCCCCAGGAACCAGGAACTCAAAAGAAAGTACAAGTCCCAGCATGACCAAATGATCTGCAAGTGCCTCTCTCTGAGCATCTCTTATGCCGCCACCATTGGGGGCCTGACCACCATCATTGGCACCTCCACCAGCCTCATTTTCTTGGAACACTTCAATAAGTAAGTAATTCACTCCGTCAACAAATATTTACTAACCACCCACTGTGTGTCAGGGACAGAACCAGGCGCTGAGTATACCACAGAAAATCGAACCAGAGCAGTTTCTGTACTAAGAGGGAAAAACGATGATCAAGTCATTACAGTTAAATGTGACAAGAAGGGTGGGATTCTGCTGGGGGAGCCCTGCTGAGGGACCCCACCCAGTCTAGAGGGAGGAAATTACTTCCCAAAGAGGCGACGATGAAAGTGGAGACGTGCAGGCCAAGCTGGAGTTAACTAGATGAAGGGAGATCTTCCAGACAAAGAAAACAGTGTAGTAGGCTCAGAGGCAAGAGAGCAGAGCACATAAAAGAAAATGACAGAGGGCAAAAGGAGGCCAGGGAGGTGGATGCGCAGATCACAGAGGGCCTCGCGGGGCCCACTAAGGAACTTGGACTTCGTCCGAAAGGCCGTGAGAAGCCTTTGAAGAATTTTAGGCAGGGAGTGAGGTTATCATACTTACAGTTTTGAAAACTCATTCTGGATTTTGAAAATGGACAATGGTTTGGAACAGAAAAGGCAGGCAGCAGGAAGATAAACCAGGACCTGGCTACAGATGCCCAGGAGAGAGCTGATGGTGGCCTGGGCAGCAGTGGGAGGAGAAATGGCCAGATCTGAGCAACATTCAGAGGGAGACTCGACCGGCCTGGGTAGGGGTAGGAAGAGCCTGAGAGAGGGAAAGCCCAAGTCTCATTGTCAGGCTTGGGGCTTCAGCAGCTGGGGAAACAGAGTTGCCCTTGACGTAAATGAGGGCAAAGATGAGGAAATGTTGATACAGAGGTTGAGATGACCAGGTGGTCACCTGGGCTGGGGCCACAGCTCTGCCCAGTGATGAACAAGGAGTCCACCAGATAACCTCCTTGGCCCCCTAAGACCAAGGAGGCCCCCTAAGCAGTGGATGTTGATAACAGATTTGCAGATTCCATGCCATGGTTCTCCTGTGGGCAAAGTTCACATCTAGAACCTTCATGAGGCTCTAGAGACCGAAGTTCTCCAGAATTGATGCCTTGTGTCCCCCAGTCAAAACACATTCCTTGGGGGCTTCCCTGGTGGTGCAGTGGTGAAGAATCTGCCTGCTGATGCAGGGGACACGGGTTTGAGCCCTGGACCGGGAAGATCCCACATGCCACAGAGCAACTAAGCCCGTACTCCAAAACTACTGAGCCTGCGCTCTAGAGCCCCTGAGCCACAACGACTGAGCCCATGTGCTACAACTACTGAAGCCCATACGCCTAGAGCCCGTGCTCCACAACAAGAGAAGCCACCGTAATGAGAAGCCCACACACCGCAACGAAGTATAGCCCCCGCGCGCCGCAACTAGAGAAAGCCTGTGCGCAGCAACGAAGACCCAACGCAGCCAAAAATAAATGAAATAAATAAATTTAAAAAAAAAACATTCCTTCAGTGACTTTACAAAGAAAGTACATCAGATTGCCTCCTCTATTCTGTTGTCTTGAAATCCAGATCAGAATCTTTACATAAATTAAGAGCAAACAGATCCAGAGTGATTCTCCTGAGGGCAAAGTATATACACGGCAGTGGTATCGATTTTGGTTGCTTGGATGCTTTTTTAGCTTATTTCATAATTCTGGGCAGGGCTCAGTGCAGCTGCAGCTGCCAAGTGAGTTCTAGATAACGTTTTACCATATTTTTATCATTATCTCTACCATGAGCTCTGCTCTGTCTTCTTAAGGACAATTTAGCTTATTACCCCAAAATACCAAATGGAAATCCACCCTTTTCTAATCACTGACCTGGTTCTTTCCCCTCCAGCCAGTATCCAGCAGCAGAAGTGGTCAACTTCGGCACCTGGTTCCTCTTCAGCTTCCCCATCTCCCTCATCATGCTGGTGGTCAGCTGGTTCTGGATGCACTGGCTGTTCCTGGGCTGCAAGTGAGTCCCAGGGCCCTGCCAGCAAGGCTCTCCTGTCCATCCAGGGCCATGGTGCAAGCCCTGGAGGGTGCCATCCAACGGGGAGCTGCCAAGTAACCACAGAGGGTGCCCGGAGGATGCAGTGGACTAGATGAGGAGTCGGGCATCACATCTTCTAGACACTCTGAACATACATGGACTCTGCACTTCACTATGAGCTCTGCAATGAAATGTTCTTAATTTCAACCAACTGGTCAGGGGAAGTGCTGGATTCATAAAGAGTCTGAATCGGAGAGTGTTTAATGTAGTTCCATACAGAGTAATTTGAACTAATTTCTAAAGAAATGATGCCAAGTAGAAGTTCCCTTAGGCTTAATTTTATAGACATGACTGATTTATACTTAGTAGCTGTATGAAATATGCTCATATCCCTCACAATAATATTAGACATCCCTCGTGCAATATTATTTCTAATATTAATTTGCTTAGCCAGCCTTTTACTCATTACGGATGCTGACTCCAAACTTGATCAGCTCCGAACACATAAAGGGAAGATGTATATGATGTTTTGCTATTAGTCCGGGGACCCAACATTCCCATTGCTCAGGGAATGTTCTCTGAGTTGACTTTTATTTTAATAACTCAGAGACAATTGTCAAATCAAAGATAACTGTATACTTCTGTGCCTCCAGTGCTGCTAATTGAAAAGTAACACCCACTTTCACCCCAGACAAGCCTTGTCTCTAGACAGATACACATACACACACCTATGTGTGTGTGCAACACACAAATATATAAGCATCTATACACATATGCTGCATCACATTGATTCTCACTTATGTAAAGGACGAGTGTGTAGAGACTTCCCCGGTGGTCCAGTGGTTATGACTCTGCACTTCCAATGCAAGAGGTGTGGGTTCCACCCCTGGTTGGGGAACTAGGATCCCACATGCTGCATGGAGCGGCCAAATTTAATTAATTAATTGATTAATTAAAAAACCCAACTGGGCAAAAAAAATTAAAAATACAAGTGTGTAGAAACAACCTCACATAAGTACACTTGCACAAGTCCATGAGACATGACTTTACATTTATATACCAGAGATATACCCGAAAGGCTGGGGAGAAGGCTGATGAGAGGCTGTGTAACTTGGCAGATCAAGAGTCGCGTGATAGGTGGAGCGAGTGGAGAGAAGCACCATCACAGCCAGCCAGCCAGTAGTTTAGTATTTGCTTAAGACCTGTTGTCCTCTGGGCCTCAGAAGTGTGCTTCCTTTATTCTTTTGCTCATTCTCCCATCTCAGTTTTAAAGAGACCTGCTCTCTGAGTAAGAAGAAGAAGACCAAAAGGGAAGAGTTATCAGAGAAGAGGATCCAAGAGGAATATGAAAAGCTGGGAGCCATTACGTAAGAATCAGCCCTTCACCCTCTCTCCTTCCCCAGGAGAAAATGTGGCAGGTAAAGTGTGCGCAGAAGCAGCCTTGTTCTCAGCGGTCCCTTGAGCTGGGGGAATTTTCATCAACTACGAATCTAGGTATTTAGAGGTGCTACTTAATGCCAAAGTCAAGCTGGCCCAGACTCTAAGGGCCACCCTTCCCCTCTGCTGTATTCCAAGTCCAAGTGGTTAAGCAGTAGCTGCGTTTTAGGTCTCCACTATTGGAGCTCTGCATACAGGAGCATCCCAAAGCAAAGTCTGAAAGCTAACAGAAACTTCCCAGTTCCTGGAGTGGGTCTGTTTTCTTTTATAGCTACCCGGAAATGGTGACTGGATTTTTCTTCATCCTGATGACGGTGCTGTGGTTTACCCGGGAGCCTGGCTTTGTTCCTGGTTGGGATTCCTTCTTTGAAAAGTAAAGGATATTGTCTCTGAGAACCACCCGCTAACCCAAACCCTTCAGGCAGTACCCGCCGGTGTCCCCTCCCAGATTCTTCGGGATAGTCGTGAACCCAGGAAGCACTTTGTTCCCTTGAAAGTCCCCCCTTTTTAGGGCAGCTGCAGTGTGGAGTCAGGAAGAAAATAGTCTTTGGCGTCTGAGTCCAGGCTTGGGGTCAAGAGCTGCCACTTACCATCCACATGACCTTGGTCTTGTTACTTAAGCTCTTGGAACCTCAATTGTTATGAGAGTTAAAGGGGAATATGTCTGCAGAGTAAAACACCACCTGTAAAGACCATGGCCCTTGTGGCCGAGGCCTGTCCCACCCCTGCATATTCCCGAGGGCCAGGGCCACAGGCCACAAGCTCTCAGTGCCAGCTTGTGACCCTCCCAGGAAAGAGAACTCATCCTTTTCTAGTCTCCTTTATCTAAATAACTCCTGACCACTCCTTTTAATAGGTCCATAAATTCACACTAAGACATCTACCCTAACCAGGCCCTGCCTCCAGACATTAACTATTGCCCATTAAATCCACCACCGGACAGCATGGCAGCAACTGGCAAGAAGGCAGGTTGACGTCCCCTCTAGACTAGGTCAAGAGAGGCACTGTGTTCAGAGAGGCTGTCCTGAGACACTGCGTTACCCCTGGGCTTCCTGACCCTCTCCCCAGCTCTTCTTGTCTCTTCGCCAGGAAGGGCTACCGCACTGACGCCACAGTCTCTGTCTTCCTTGGCTTCCTCCTCTTCCTGATTCCAGCGAAGAAGCCTTGCTTCGGGAAAAAGAACGATGGTGAGAGGAGTTCAAGAGAAGAAGTTGGGGCTGGCTCTAGTCAAATAATGGTCGAAGTCAGAATTTTGGGAGGAGCCTTACCAAAGCCCTTCCAACTCCTCCCAGAATAGCAGAGTATCCTCTGGTTCATCAATTAGGCCCCTGTCTCCACAAATCACACCCATTAGGGTTCATCTGGCTCTGCCTCGCTGTCTACCTGTGATCCAGGGGAAGACCAGGAGCCCTCACCGGGGACGGAGCCCATGATCACGTGGAAGGACTTCCAGAAGACCATGCCCTGGGAGATTGTCATTCTGGTGGGAGGAGGCTATGCTCTGGCTTCTGGCAGCAAGGTAACCCTTGAATCTGTTCTCATTGGGTCCAATGTTTTTCCAGCAGCTTGACCGAATGAGTCATTATGGTGCCGGGAAGGAAGATTCAAAGGCGCTGAGAGGTGAATGTTCACCCAAGTCACTGGGAAGGGAAGCAGTTCAGCCAGGAATGGACATCCTGTCCCACCTTCTAAGCTGGCACTACTGGGAACAGAGTTACAGATAGCTGTGCCACAGTCACGGCACACAGGCATTCACACCTCACTTATGGGCCCACGCTGCTACAAGCAAAAGATGTACTGGACTTTGTAGGCATGTCCTTCTGGAGTTTTGACAGTGGTGATAGGTGTAAGGTGTAAGGGCCCAGAGATGCTCCAGAATGACTCACAGCAACTTGTGAGTCCGTATGCATATGGACTCCATATGCATATACTGAGACCCTGTGGAGAATGTATGCTAAGGCAGATGTAAATACCCCCAATTCCTGACTGGGAGGATTCGGGATGAGATCTTTTAAAGGGGGCTGGTGGGAAAGAGTTGATTTTCCTAGATTGTTAGCCCTTCCTGAAATAAACAGCCCTAAGAATCAAGCAGGTTAGGGGTCTCCCTGTTTTCTTCCTCTACCTCGTCTATCTACATTCACCCATTCTAAACTTGGCTCACTTTTCACTGCCCATTCATTGTGGGCCTAAATGCTTTCTGCATCAGTAACAAAGTCACAGAATCCTCCACTTGGAAGGAGCCATGGAGCGACACTGAGTCCCATCTTCCCACCCAAATAGAGATTTCCCTCCAGGACGCCTCCAGTGACAGGGCAAGCCCTGCACAGCCAACGAAGAATATTGTTCTTTACTTTCAGTTCAGGTCTTCTGGATGTCTTCCACTCTTTGTTCTGGCTTTCTTCTCAGGAACCCTCTCCTCTCCTGTAATAATTATTAAAACAACAAAGACAATCAGGTCCCTTGAGATCATTTTTTTCTTCCGACTAAAACTCCCTAGTTCCTTTAACCATTCCTCATAGTAGTGACCCCTTACCATGCTGGTCTTTCTCCTTAGGACCACTTTGCCTTTGCTCAAACACAGTCCAGGGGTGGTCGGTCTAGTGCAGAGTAGAATAGTTAATTACCCAAGCCCCATCCTGTATTTCTATGGAAGCTTTTATAAGGCTTCATTGTCATTCATGTCAATATTTATATTGACACTGCAGTCAACTAAAACGCTTCATTCTTTTCATTGTTAGCCACTATTAAGCTTCAAGTCCTTCAACCAATCCTGTATATATGCTGTCAATATTTTTGATTCCAAGTTCACAGTATCATATTTATCTTTGTTGAATTTCAGTGGTTAGTTTTGGCCTCTGAGCCTAGCCTGGCAAGATCTTTTTTTTTTCTTTTTTAACCAAAATTGTGCATGTATAGTTGGTATAACTGTAGAACCTACTGACTACTACTTTAATAATATAATTCAGGTACAATATGTGTGATTCCTACTGAATTTCAAATAATTTCAGTCTTAACATTAGTGAGGAAAATCCAATAAAAAATGTTTTCATACCAAGGGTTTAAAAAATTAAGGTTTCCTTTGTTGTGGTTTTTTTCCTAACTTTGCAGTCTAATTTACCAGTTTATTTCATTATAGTATCAACTAGTTGTTCTGAAAAAGAAAATTGCCACTAAGTTATTTCACTTTACTTACAGGTACTATGTGGAAAACATGATAAATAAAAATCCATTTCTTTATAAAACATACTGTTTCCACTCAGCTAACTGCTCTCCCTCCCCTCTCTTTGTCCAGAGAGCAAAATTTAATGTGTCACAAGAGATAACGATTACAGAGTTCCTGTAGGCCTCGAGACTCTGCACCCACCATTAATTGAGGTAGTCCCCACACACTGGATTTATAGCTCTCGGTCAGTTGAGAAAAAAGAAAGGGAAGTGGTCCAAGGTAAAAATGGCTACATGAGAGAATTCTGAAGCCCTTTGGTCATCAGTCGTCTATGAGCATGTCATGAAGTGGCCAGGGTGCTGTGGAGATCAAAGGAGGTTTTGATGAACTTGGAAAAGAGGAGAAAGGGTGGCCTGCTGACAGTGTAGTAAGGCAGTCTTTAACAGTAGAACATGAGTAGGGCTTACAGCTTGAGGAATCATAAAATGTCTCACCTTGCTTTCTGCCCTACTGCCCATTTCTTTATTGCATTTGCAATCTAGAGGGTAAATAGCAAAAGTCGGAGCTTGTCAACCATAGAAGGGAGAGGAGGGAGGGTGGGGAGAGCTGGTGAATGCGTATGGCAACCTGGGGTTTTTTAAGAACATAAACTCATTTGTGCCCTTCATTTTTAAGGGAGGGGGAGAGCCCTCATCATTGGCAGATGAACATCTTCCAACCTAATGAATTATTCCAAATGGGAATATTCATTGATTTGAGTAGATGTGTACAGGTGTTGCTAATGGAAAATGTTCAAGCGTGGCAATATGCCTTTATATCGTGTTGCCAAAAAGCATGGGCAGATGGTAGATCCTGATGTCAGCCACGATGAGATTTGAACCTAACACAGGTTGAGACTGAATGACTGTTTCTAGGCCAGTGACGTGGCACCTTCCCCACTACGTGGAGATAGACCTGTAATCCCTCTCTCCTTCATTACTCATGTAAAACTTCTAATGTTCAGTCTTGCCCATTCAAGGCCCCCAAAACCAGAGAAAAGGTTACTATCCAAACATGTTGATAATTTTTCCCATTTCACGGGTGATAAAATAAGAGAAATAGATTTCAAAAGCAGGATTAAGGATTACACTTGGCAATCTGTGTAAAGGGCATTGTTGATTGAATGCACAGCATGAGACTGTCAGAGGCTGGAGAAAGAGTAACAAGTTTGAAGTTGAGGGGCTCATCACCCCAAAGATCTCCAATCCCTGCCAAGTTATATCAGGGCTAAGGAGGATCTCAGCAAGTAGAGGCTCTCCGTGCCCTGTGACAATGACTGACCAGGAGGCCCTAATTAGACTGAATGGTGTACAATCATTAAAAAAAAAAAGCATTTGCTGGGCTACATAGTGATCTAACCATAAAAAATCAGGAATGCCTGTGGGTCCAGTCTGCCTGAAAACAGGGAAGCAAATTAGATGGCTCC
Source organism: Leucopleurus acutus (assembly GCF_964270905.1). Lineage (NCBI taxonomy): Eukaryota > Metazoa > Chordata > Mammalia > Artiodactyla > Delphinidae > Leucopleurus > Leucopleurus acutus. The sequence continues at coordinate 91,602,346 of NC_139144.1, read as the reverse complement.
TGGTGGTCCCTTTCAGCCCCTCACCATCCCTGACCTTCTGGAGGCTAAGAATTCCACTGGGAGTGGCCTTTCCCGCTTTCTTCTCACTGCATCACCTTGTCTCCTGCAGAGCTCTGGCCTTTCCACGTGGATTGGGCACCAGATGTTGTCTCTGAGTAGCCTCCCACCGTGGGCCGTCACCCTGCTGGCGTGCATCCTGGTGTCCATTGTCACAGAGTTTGTGAGCAATCCGGCCACCATCACCATCTTCCTGCCCATCCTGTGCAGCCTGGTGAGTAGAGCAGGGTTCCCAGATATCCAGACCGGCTACCACAGGAACAGACAGGGGCAGGCCCGGGCCCAGGGGCAGTTCCACGGCTGGACTCTCTCTTCTGGTCATTGCCACAGCCTTCACTGACTGGTGTTCAAGCCATAGTTTGATAAATGAAGTCTATTTCAAATAGTAACTGATAAGTAAATAGATAATTAATAACAGCAAGAGTTCTAGAAACCCTTTTCCAAAGGACTAGGCTTAGTTTAGGGGCAGCCCTGAATGGAAACAAGAGTGGACAAGATAACCTTAAAACCCTAGGATTCTAATTCCCCACAATCATCATCAACCTTTCTCTCCTAAGATGAGAGGGCGGGAGAAATAGCTACAGAAAATGGAGGCAAAATGCTCCCAGAAGCACTCTCGGCTGCAGAGACCAAAACCACAGCTCTGTCATCAGCGCCTCCACCCAGCTTCTCTGTCCAGGAGATTCTGAGAATTATGAGCAATGCCAGCCTCATTCCACGGTCTCAGAACAATTTGTTATTAATGGAATAGGGGAGGGAGCAACTGCCAGATCTCAGCCTGGCTAAGCAGCCCCAAAGGTAATGCACCAAACAAAATGCTGCCTCTGTCCCATTCTGTGAGGTGGAACCTGTAAAATGAAGGCTCCTTCTCATTGCCAACAAAATAATATCTTCCTGCTCTTTCTAATCCCAAACTCCTCCCAGCCACTCTCTGCTCATTGCTCAGATGACTCCCTCCAACTTCTCCCTTCCATCACCCTGCCTGTGCGAGCATGGGAATGCACTTAGTTAAAACTTGGCAACATTGAGGGTAAGACCACGGGCTCACGTCCCATGTAAGGCAATTATCTTACCTAGGAAAAAAACCTTAATTCTGCACCCCAAGAGAGAGAGAGATGCCTACTCCAATCAAAGCAGCTTATTCATGAGATTTGTGTTTGAAGAATTTCTCAGCTAAAGAATCAAATTTTAAAACCACTTCCTTAGACCAGCACCAAGAAATGAAACATCCCTTCTGGGAAGTCACTTGGAGCCCATGTTTCCATGGGAAGTGAGTGAGCAGCGGGAACCCATCCAAGCAGCCCAGCACTACATGCTTTTGAGGGTGTGATTTAACTGCCCCCAGCACATGGTGTCCAGCCAAGGTTAGCCAACACCGAGCCATCATTTAAAGCACATTCATGAGAGTAAGCACAGGAAATGCAAGTCTAATCTCAAGGCTAATGCTTCTGTGAATTCTCTCTTCTCCTAGTCCGAAACGCTGCACATAAATCCACTCTACACCCTGATCCCAGTCACCATGTGCATCTCCTTTGCAGTGATGCTGCCAGTGGGAAACCCCCCTAACGCCATCGTCTTCAGCTATGGGCACTGCCAGATTAAAGATATGGTGAGTCATGGGTGTCCTCTCCCTGCCAGGCCCACCTGCCATGAGGACAGGGCTGACTGGCCGCACGGCCTTCTCCTCAAGTTTATTATTTTGTAAGCGGTGCCCTTGACCTGTCATAGCTCAGTCTGCTGTGGCAGAAAGAATGGTCCTGGTAAAAGGTTTCTGTATGGTCCATGCGCACCAAGAATAGCAAAAATGTGCTCTTCCCAAAATCCTAATCTGGGAGAAAGTGGGAATGTGGACAGAAAAAGCTGGGACAGACACGGGATGTGACCCAGTTCTAGAAGGTAAGAGCTTGTTCTAGTCTTTGCCTCAGTTTCTTCGTTGGACTGTGGGGATATTCACTCAGAGTTGCTGGTTTATTCACAGAAGGTTAAGTCTGAGACATTGCATGAACCTAGGGTGATAAGAACAGGATCCTTCTATTCAACTCTCTCCCCCAAGCAAGGAACCCCCGAAGCAGCAACTACAAAATGAAGCATTCACAGCTCATTTCTTAGTTTTCAGCGAGGCTCACAAAAGACAGCTCTGAGGGTACATTTTGCCGCTGATTTTAGTGTGCAGCACATCCACTCTCCACCCCTCAACCTATGCTCACTGCTATGCTTTTTAATACCCAGGGCTGACGGGGCTGGGAAAGGAGGAAAAAACTAATACAGATGACTGGGCCAGGCTGACTGAAACCCGGCCGCTTCACCCTTGCTGAGGGCCTATTTACTTTTCACTCAAATCCAAACTTGATCTCAGCAGCCCTGTAAATATCAAATGGAGAAAAGGAAGAGCTTCAGGCTGGGAGCAGATATTCAGATCCTTTCTACTTTCAAACTGCTCAGCTGAGTCATCTGTATTACTTCAGGGAAGAGAGGTCACAGCCACCCCTCTGTCCCCCTCAGATCTTACTACACAACCCTGTCTGCCCCTACTGAGCTCTGCCCCAACTCCCCTGTCCCCACGAAGACCACCCCCGCCGCTTCTCCCCGGCCCGCTCCCTCTGCCATGTGCTTCCCCTGATCACCCCTGCCTTCTACCCTGGAATCAAGCGATCAGAGACAGTCTTTTGTTTTTTTTAACATCTTTATTGGAGTATAACTGCTTTACAATGGTGTGTTAGTTTCTGCTTTATAACAAAGTGAATCAGTTATATATATACATATGTTCCCATATCTCTTCCCTCTTGCGTCTCCCTCCCTCCCACCCTCCCTATCCCACCCCTCTAGGTGGTCACAGAGCACCCAGCTGATCTCCCTGTGCTATGCAGCTGCTTCCCACTAGCTATCTACCTTACGTTTGGTAGTGTATATATGTCCATGCCTCTCTCTTACTTCGTCCCAGCTTACCCTTTCCCCTCCCCATGTCCTCAAGCCCATTCTCTACTGTCTGCATCTTTATTCCTGTCCTGCACCTAGGTTCTTCAGAACCATTTTTTTTTTTAGATTCCATATATATGCGTTAGCATACAGTATTTGTTTTTCTCTTTCTGACTTACTTCACTCTGTATGACAGACTCTAGGTCCATCCACCTCACTACAAATAACTCAATTTCGTTTCTTTTTATGGCTGAGTAATATTCCATTGTATATATGTGCCACATCTTCTTTATCCATTCATCTGTTGATGGACACTTAGGTTGCTTCCATGTCCTGGCTATTGTAAATAGAGCTTCAGTGAACATTGTGGTACATGTCTCTTTTTGAATTACGGTTTTCTCAGGGTATATGCCCAGTAGTGGGATTGCTGGGTCATATAGTTCTATTTTTAGTTTTTTAAGGAACCTCCATACTGTTCCCCATAGTGGCTGTATCAATTTACCTTCCCACTAACAGTGCAAGAGGGTTCCCTTTTCTCCACACCCTCTCCAGCATCTATGGTTTGTAGACTTTTTGATGATGGCCATTCTGACTGGTGTGAGGTGTTACCTCATTGTAGTTTTGATTTGCATTTCTCTAACGATTAGTGATGTTGAGCATCCTTTCATGTGTTTGTTGGCAATCTGTATATCTTCTTTGGAGAAATGTCTATTTAGGTCTTCTGCCCATTTTTGGATTGGGTTGTTTGTTTTTTTGATATTGAGCTGCATGAGCTGCTTGTATATTTTGGAGATTAATCCTTTGTCAGTTGCTTCGTTTGCAAATATTTTCTCCCATTCTGAGGGTTGTCTTTTGGTCTTGTTTATGGTTTCCTTTGCTCTGCAAAAGCTTTTAAGTTTCAGTAGGTCCCATCTGTTTATGTTTGTTTTTATTTCCATTTCTCTAGGAGGTGGGTCAAAAAGGATCTTGCTGTAATTTATGTCATAGAGTGTTCTGCCTATGTTTTCCTCTAAGAAGAAAGAGTCATTTTTAAAGGCACTGGATGATGAGCAGTGAGCCGGTCCTGGGTTCTATTCCCAGCCTGGGTACCGACTCAAGACTTCAGTTTCCTCACCTGCTAAGTGAGGAGGTCCAAACTAGATGCTCTATGTGGTCCCTTTCAGCTCTAAAACGGCCTTAATTTAGCTCCTTTAGAACCTGCCTCCTCTCATCTGCTAGGAAAACATGGTTAGTTCTCCAGGCCAAAAGGCCCAGGAGGCCAGGGTGATTAAGTCCAGGCCTTGAGCCAGAAGGCAGAAAGGCACATCTAGTCATTGGCTTAGAACAATTTCCTGGCATTCATTTTTCCCTTGCAACTTTCCCAACTCAGTCCCAGCTAGTGGACTGTGGTGACACGCTGTGTACTTGGTCATCACCTGGTAGGATGCCAGCCATCCTTACTGTACACTTTTCCAAATGGCCCTGGCTCTGCCATCCCTCACGTCCCCCTTCCACCTGGCAGTGTCAATGCCATGACAGAAATGGAAGGGGTCAGAGCTGTGGAGGTGACATTCCCTCAGGAGAAAGCAGCAAAGGCCCCATGCCAGCCAGGGTGCCTGTGTCCCCTTCCTGTGGAAGGGCTGGTGGAAGGCAGCTGACCTGTTGCCCCAGGTGAACCTAAGGTACACTACTTCCATGAGCCGTTCCTTGGGGGAAAAAGGTAACATTCATAGAATACAGGCTCTCCTGTGAGTCGTATGTGTCAGCACATTAAAGGCTCTGAGAGGTTCCTGCTTTACAAGCTCTGTTTAATCTTGAGGAACACATTCCCTATTATGTAGCTACAGAACCCTTTTTTTAGCATAACTTAACATCCCAAGATCTGGTGTTCCAAGTACATGGCTTCTAGGCCTCCATGTAATAGCGAGAGTGCTACAAACACAGAGAAGGTTCTAACGGCCGTCTCCCAGCCCCAAGTCCTCCCTGCTCTCCTGTCCTCAACAGTCCTGTGCCCCCTACAAGGCACCACTAGGGCACCCCAGGCAGTGACTGGAACAAATCGGGGCCAAGCAGGTGGGCTGTGATCACATCGGGGCTGAGGCTCAGGCAGGGGACACAGGTGGGGAGCATCTGGGGATCTGTGCTGCTGCCTGCTCACGGTGACTAGTCTGTGTGTCCTGCTGCTTTGTCTCCTGCAGGTGAAGGCTGGTCTGGGGGTCAATGTCATTGGCCTGGTGATAGTGATGGTGGCCATCAATACATGGGGAATTAGCCTCTTCCACCTGGACACTTTTCCCGCCTGGGCTAAGGTCAGTAACATCACTGATCAGGCCTAACAGAAGTGGGCAAATGGCCCAACCAAAGGAGCTGCCAGCACCCGGCAGAATCTGACCAACAGGCCAAGCAAACCACCAGGAGTGCAAAACCCCCAGCAGAAGATTCCGCCAGCTACCACCTCGAGTGAATTGCAGGGAGCCTTCAACAACCAAATGCACAGGCTCGGATGTTAGTGTCTTCTGCTCTGCCCTCCTTCCTTAGCACCACAGCTCAAGGAAACCTAAAACCGTTCTCACTTCCTTGTATCTAGTCTCTCCAATCAGCTCTTTCTGAAGACAGGAAGAAACAAAAGCCTGTCTTTGTTGCCCCTCAGAGGCTAATCCTCACAAACTGACTAGTCTCACTGGGTTTGATGTTATTCTTAATTTCTCGATCCCTTTTAGGAGTAGAAGGAGAAATCCAAATCATCCTACCTATGCACAGAGAGTGACACCAGTGACTTCTCTTTGGGGGAAAATCTCACCTAGAACTTGAGACCTAATGTTGCCTCATTTCTCTCAAGTGTTTCTATCGTAAGTTCTCTCCACAAAAAGGCAGTTCTTAGTAAGTCCTCTTTGTGGCAATCAGTACTCTTTTATCACTACTCTGATTCCTTTTTAAGTGTCTCTCTTCAATGGCTTCTCTATACCTTGGCACCAAATTCCTGTAAAGAAATAGTCCCCTTCAGGAAGAGGCTGGTGCTGTTCTCTCTGTCAAAGGAAAAGGAAGTAGAGAAAGAAGACACATTGAGATTCGTGTCTCTCTCTTCACTCATCACTAACCATCAATACCACCGTGCTGGTTAAGTGTCGGGAGGGAGAAAAAAACGTTCATACTTGTCTTACTAAGGAGGCCGAAACTGTGATTAAGACCATAGCACTATTAATGATATTTGACAGACTTTCTTCTGGAGGTAATGAGTAGTTCGTCCCTGAGAAGACAAGCACAGAAAGGTCCAAACACATCAGTCACTTTCTACAAGTTAATGAGCCTCTTGAGGGGAGGGGAGATGTCTTACGTCTCCTAAAGTCCCCAACAACTCATACAATATAGTAAACTGTACCTGCTCAATAAACGTTTCCTTTGAGAAAAATCACTTTGGAAATCCAGGCCTCCTCCTTCCTCCTGTACTATACACCCTTTCCCCCAAGACAGAGGTCCTTGCTATAGGACTGGATGAAGCTCCCAGGCCCTCCAGTCTTCAGGCATTACACATTTCTGATTTCTACCATCAGTTACTTGCTAAATACACCTTATGGGAAAAGGAGGACCCCATAGTTGCTGCACTTCTTGAACTGATTTTAAGTTACTATTGATAACACGTGCAGTTTTCCCATAATAATTAACCAATAAGTTACTCCCTTAGTTTACCAAGTATCTGTGAGTTATAAAATTCTTTTGTGCCAAACTTGCACCAGGTTTAATCAGGAATATTACTGCTTCTGCCAATTAGCTTAAGCCAAATTATCTGGCCACTTATAAAAGTGAATGAGCCCATATGAAATACCAGTATTAGGTACACTACGCCTGGTTTGACGAAGCCAGATCACTACAGTCACGTGGCTTTAAAATGTTCGGGGAGTGGGGGGGGCTTCCCTGGTGGCGCAGTGGTTGAGAGTCCGCCTGCCGATGCAGGGGACACGGGTTCGTGCCCCAGTCCAGGAAGATCCCACATGCCGCGGAGCGGCTCGGCCCGTGAGCCATGGCCACTGAGCCTGCACGTCCGGAGCCTGTGCTCCGCAACCGGAGAGGCCACAACAGTGAGAGGCCCGCGTACCGCAAAAAAAAAAAAAAAAAAAAAAAAAGTTCAGAAGAGTCAGAATGTCACTCCTAATGTCAGGGTAGCCAAATCCTCGAATGTCTGACCTATTACAGAACTTAGACACCAAGCCTTTAAGTCAGACAATAAGACAAAGGCACAGATAAGATGATTCTGGGAGTATAAATAAGTAAAAAGAGAAAGAAAAGTTAACTTAGAATTAAGTTGACTTAGAATGATTGGCCCCTGTTCAGCTATTTGAGACCCTGACTCACTCCGAAAGGGAAAGCAGTGGAGCCCCCCTGCAGCTGCTGCCAGGTCCGCCAGTCAGCTAAGCAGCCAGCTCAGAAAGGGTGTTTACTTTGGTCTGGTCAGTAGCCTGAACAGCACTGTGTTCTCCCCAGACCACAGATTCAGGCCAAAGAAGATTGCTCGTTCCAGATATGACTAACAAATGGTCAGCTATGACTAACAATTCTTTGTCTTCTAAAATCACTCTGCTGTTGGACAGGAACTACAATAATAGCTGTACTTACTAGTCTTGTCTCTTGCAAATATATTAAATTTGATTTCATCTTCTCGTATCACAACTCTACATGGGCAGAAAAGCTATAAGTGATCATCTTATACCAGCTCATTTTATAGATGATGAAACTGAGAAACAATAAGCACAGTTGCATCTTATTCTCGATTATACATCAAATTTGCTTAAAGTTGTCTCTCAAATTCCTTTAAGTCACCCATGAAGTACAGGGTATACTATCTTTTATGTTAGTATTTACATGAAAAAGACTCACATGCCATCTTAGGAAGTAAAAAACAGCTAGTTTTTCCTCCATTGTCAAAATAGATCCCTGTTTATTTAGCTGAGCCCAAATAAAGCAGGTGGCTTTAGGACCCTGTTTGAAAAATACATCTGAACACTAGAATCACCCTCACACACTACTGAGATATCCAAACCATTAAAAGAGAAAGGGAACTGACAGCACCCGAGGGCACAGGGAGCCATCCTGGGGCTGTGCTCAAGAATGAATGCCGAGCACGCTGCCCGCACTATTTACAGGGCCCCTTCTGCTTGGCCCAATCCTGTACAGCTGTACAGCTAAGAACCAGGCAACCTCACTGCACTTTTCCTAAGCAGGCGCAGAACTCAGATTTTGCAATGTCCCACCCTGCCCCATGCACTTTCCACGAATCTTCACTGTTGGGTTGTTTCTCTCCCAGTGCCTCAAAACATGCCATCCACTAGGTCTTCAGTACTTGACTACATGGCACCCAGATTTAGGAAAGGTATAAACTGAACATTGGAAAATCCAAGTCTCACAGACTCCCTATTAAGATCAGGCAAGGTCTCAATATATTTCCCCTTCACTGCCCTGTTCCTTTCCATAAGGCAAGGCCCTAACAGTCAGTAGGGAAAGAAGAACTCATTCATCTGTGTAAGGCATGGAAATGGTATGTGCAAAGTCCGAGCCGGGAAGCTGAAGGAAAGCCTCATATGCTCCAGTACGGTATATAGTGTTCCTTCAGGAGGAGTAACAGAAAAAGCATTTAAAATGTGAGAGAGCTCTGCAGAAAAACAAACATCAGCATAGTACCTAGGGAGTGAATTGCCCAGTGGAAGTGAAAACATGATGCATGTTTATATGCTCCGTGAACCCGTTAAGTACAGACGACTGGAAAACCCACACATCCCAACTTTTCTCTAGAGTCACACAAATGAAAACTGAGTAAATGATTTAGAAAGAGGGGGCTTCTCTGGTGGCGCAGTGGTTAAGAATCCACCTGCCAATGCAGGGGACACAGGTTCGAGCCCTAGTCCGGGAAGATTTCACATGCCATGGAGCAACTAAGCCCGTGTGCCACAACTACTGAGCCCATGAGCCACAACTACTGAGCCCGTGTGCCACAACTACTGAAGCCCACGGACCCACGTGCTCAACAAGAGTAGCCACTGCAATGAGAAGCCCACGCACCGCAACAAAGGGTAGCCCCCGCTCACCACAACTAGAAAAAGCTCGCGCAGCAATGAAGACCCAATGCAGCCATAAATTAATTTTTTTTTTTTTTTTTTGGTACGCGGGCTTCTCACTGTTGTGGCCTCTCCCGTTGCGGAGCACAGGCCCCGAACGCGCAGGCTCAGTGGCCATGGCTCACGGGCCCAGCCGCTCTGCGGCATGTGGGATCTTCCCGGACCAGGGCACGAATCCGTGTCCCCTGCATCGGCAGGCGGACTCTCAACCACTGCGCCACCAGGGAAGCCCCATAAATTAATTTTTTTTTTAAAGTTCACTATGAGTTAGAAAGAAGGAAATAAAATTGTCCCTTTAAATCAAAACTGCTTAACTGTATAAAACACTAAATCAGAAGAGACATCTAAAGACATCAACTGGTAACTTCAACTCATAAAATACAGTGCCTTTTAACAATTTTAAGTAAGGTTCTTTTGTTTTTTTCTCTCCCTTTGGTTTTTTTTTGGTTTGTTTGGGAGGGTTACAGTTTAAGAATAAGCTTTCCAGTTCAATGTATTTTTTAGGTTCCCAACATAAACCCTGAAGTCTTATTTTTCACACGTGAGTAACCTTCAGTAGAATTTTATGTAACCCTCTTAAGTCAGGTGTAGCAAAAAGTTTCCTTAAGTCACATCAGCAGTTGTTTTCAAACTTTTTTAAAAGAAAAGAAGGCATGTCTTGCAATGGTTCTTCCCATCCCTCCACTGCTTTGTAAGGCAAGGGCCTCTACAAAGCACCCAGGAAATGTACCTTTCAGTGCCACAATCACAATAACCACACCCCTTAAAAGCCATGATGGTTCTGGGTTCCTCCAACAATATATCTCAGTGAAGATAAACCTGCCTGAGAACTCCGAGCTCCTTTCACTCCTGCAAGAACCTAAAACTAGGAGAGGGGCTCTGAATGGTGACCAGGAAGTCAGCCTGCGTTCACTGTGTAGCAGTTTACACGGTGAAGGCGATTTGCTGGGTGGCTCCCACTGGCAGAAATGATCCTGTCATCGAGGTAAGTGTCACTCCTGAGGGAAGCTCCAAGTCCAAACGAGCTTTGTTTACAATATATAATTATAGGGACCTAATTTTCCAATGTCCAAGTGACCCTCAAAGAAGCCACTCTGGGAGAACACACGCACAAATAACAATGCTCCATGGCTGATAACAAGGGATCCTCTTTGGAAACAGTTTCCCAAGCTTGTGGCATTTTGAATACCCTCAAGGATGGTAAACCTCTAGCCTTCGAGGATTTGGTCGTTCAAGATCAAACCTTGTAAGCCAGGTGGTATGATCAAGGTGCATACTACAGATTTTCATCAACAAAGAGAGTAACCATAGAATAATGACAAATTTTGCACAGTTCATAAACTGGCTCCAAAAGTGAGTGCAGAAAAACAGAAGTATTCTGACCAAAAGCAACATGTTTGGACTAATATCTACTATTTATTGGACAATTTGCAAAGCACTGTGCTACACATCACATACATTATTTCTACTGTTTCTCATGGAAGCCCTATGAGGTAGGTATTGTATCCACATCTTACAGAGAACACAAGTTTCAGAAAAATAAGCTGCTTGCCCCTGATCACACTGCAAGGGAGAAGCCAACCACAGTATGATCCTAACCTGTCTCACGCACCAGTACAACCTGCAGGGACAAAACTTATCTCCATGTATGAAAGATCCAGGTTTCCAAAGAGAAGCAGAATCACTTTATTTTATAATCACATTTAGTATCAGTGGCATCACTGTCTGAAAATAACAGTCTCTAAACCATTCTTCCAGTTTACTAATTCTGCTAAAATGTCTTCAGAAATGGCGTCATCAGTGAAGCTGCCCAACAAGCCCCCTGGAACCAAACACCCAGTGAAATGGGCCTTTATTTATATTTAGTGCAAAATACACTTCCAGGACTTTAGCTTGGAGCTATCCCCCTGCACAGATATGTATAATAACATTAGGTTCAAGGTTATCACTGTAATAGCAACAGATAGGAAACAACCTAAATGTTCCTCAGGAGCAGATTAAATAAAATTATGGTATATTCATTCAGTAGAACCTTATGTAGCCAAAAAAAGGAAAGAGTTTCTTTGTTCCTTACCTACTGATATGGAATGACCTCCACTGGGGAAAACACTGTATATAGTTTGTTATCATTTGTATAAAAACCCCCATGTACATGGGTTTGTTCAGGCACAAAATCTTTCGCAAAAGGATACAGGGAACTAGCGAGTGCCTGACTCCAGGGAGAGGAACTAGGAGCTGAGGGACAACGCAGATCACTTTGTACTGACCCAGGGGAAAAGTTAGGTATTTAAACATTTTTATCAATTAAAAAAAATTATGGACTGATTATACACTTGAAAAATTACAAGAGTAATTTATGGTTGCAGAAAGAAAAACACAAAAAGTCTTCTTATGAGAATCACTATAAAGTTATAATTTAAATACATTTTTTTAATGTAAAAAGGCATAAAATTTCCTTTATAGACAACTTCTCATTTATCTACCATGTAATGTCAAATGTGCCTGTAATCCCATAAAATAAGTATGATTCTTATGAGAAAACAGAGCCAGATCAAATGCATCGTTAGGAAAAAACATGCATACTAGACTATGAATTCTACTGAGGACAAAGGCCATTACTTTAAATACTTTTCAATTCCCCAGTTCCTGACAGGGTTCTCAGAACAGAGTTTCTTGGTTAATGAATAGCAAATTGATTCATTGGTTAAATTAGCAACTATGGAGCTTCCTGACAACAACATAAAATTAGTGGATAACTCACCAGAAACTGGCTTCTAGATTTTCATTTTAATTACTATTTTGAAACAACATAATTTAGTACCAAAGGTTTAAACACCCAATATAATTTCTAGACTGTGAAATCAGCATTATTTATATCTCATCAGCTATACAAAACTCATCAATTTTTCTTTTGAAAACGGTAGTAGAAATCCCAAAGAATAAGGGAGAGACTACTAATTAAAGGTTACGTTTACTAATCTAGCACCACAATTCCATTCTCAGGACCTCCCAAATGGCTGGAAGGAGGAAGGGAAGAAGTGAGGATGTTGGAAAAGTAAGGGCTGTTCTTAACTTGTGGCCCCATTTGTGCTGTAAGGCAATGCAGGGTCTAGCAAAGAAGAAAACTGCTGAGGCTGGAGATGAAAACAAAAGCTTTTGGTTCAGATGGTAAAGGAGGCCCTCAAGAACAGTAGAATCAGTTTATCCAGGAGGCAGTGCTGGAGTTGGCCTCATGAACTAGGGGGTTTCTTCTTGGCATCCACGTCCTTTTTAATTTCTTCAAGTTTTTTAGCCAGGTTTGGTATCTTTAAAGAGAAAAGAGATTATTATCATTTCGCATCTACCTAATCAATATTTTTTCATTTCTCTTCCTCTAAAGATAAATGGATTTTTTACTTTTCCTCTAAAAGAAACCTGCTCAACAGTGGTCTTTCTTAGCCTCATAACTGCCTAAGAAGGATACCAAAAGATGTAAGTTAAAGTAGGCTCCCTCCCCAAAAGCCAGAACCTGACTTCTACTTTTATATACCCACTTAGCCCCTCAATCCAGTGCCAAGTAAAAGTTGTACATATAAACAATAAAGGTGACATAAATTAACAAGCACCTGCCTAGAAGACCACATGACTCAAGTGAAGGTTGACAAAGGGAATTCCCTTTATCACACTAAAAGCTTCACTATAAAACAAATCAAAAGTTAATATCATGTTTCCCTTCCTTATCTCTTTAAAATAAGCATTACCTTTTAGGATCCCCATTCATGGGCATTTGTGTCACCTGATTTTCAAGTTCCCCAACTGTAAAGTGAAGCTAATACAACTCTCTACTTCACAAAATGCTGTTCTCCTTAAATGTGTTGCACTATATGAATCCACCTCCAAATTACTCAGTCATCTCTACTACTGGGTAGGGTGCTGAAAAGATTATCCAATTTAAGTATCACTTGATTTTCCATAGAACTGTAAGAATCTAACAGTGTTACTCTATGCTAACAAACCCAGCTCAGGATCACCATGAGACCACCTAAACTGATGGGATTTTTGCACTCCTATGGTGACAGGTGCTTCTGTGAGTTCTGTTATTTTTTCAAACAATGGAAAATCTTTCTACAAAATTCAGGACTTTTTCCTCAGACGTATGGACCTTGTTTGCTGGAAGGCATACCTTACTTCAGCAAACACAAGTCACTATGTATTAGTTACGTGAAATGAAGGAAGACGTGAATATGGTCACTTACGTCATAGTTCTGAGCCAGATACATTCCCACCACGTTGCCAAGAGTAAATCCAAGCTGTAAGGATAGAACAGGAAGAGTCACACTGGAGACGGAGCTCTGTGCCATCCAATACCACACCAGACTACATGGATAACATTCTCCTAAGGAGCGCAGGACAGTTATAAGACCCCGATGTCCAGGCTAGGGCCGTGCATAGCATGAAATTCACATCTTTCTTCTATAAAATAAACACAGAAATATCCTCCCAAAAGGTTAAAGAGTATACGAAAGAATATACGGTAGCACTGAACACATCGACCTTATAAATATTTGGCTGTAAGTTCTAGAAACTCAAGCCAAAATTCCGATTTTTGTTGTTAAAAGCCAGTTTATTTATTTTTATTTTTTTGGTTTTGAGATTTTTTATTTCTTGCTACATCAAGTAAAAAGTATTCAATCTTAAAAAGCATTCGGCTAAATCGTAGGATCTTAGAAAATGAAGGGACCTTCACAGTTCAATCTCCTCATATTTCAAGAGGCACCTGAGGCCTAGGACATGGCCATTCATAACAGGAGCACAGGACAACCTAAATTAGATTCACACTCAAACACTAAAATATACAGTGAGATAAAGCAGGAAGCTGACATGCAACTGAGACAGCACATGGTTTAGCACTCTGCCCTGGATGGAGTCTAACGGGCAGGGCACTTAAGACCTGCAGAGAACACAGGTCCCCTAACCATCTCTTAGTTAGTGATAAGAGAGACAGGCACGATTTTTAGAGAACTGTAAGTGTTTATCCCACTGGGTGACTCTTCCTGAACAAAACCTGTTTCATGAAAATTTAAAGCACTCCCTTCACACCAAAAGAGTTTCAAAGTTCCTTAAGACTGGAGTTTTAATGATGATCTATAACTTCCTGGGTTTTTTTCCCCAATAATAAAAAATCTCCAACTGAACACCTAACTCCTAATGTTATAAATGTGAACTGGCGTCTGATTTTTTTTATCATTTTCTTTAATCAGTGTCACTCCTATTCAATACACAGCAGAGGTTAACAGAGAAAAACAAAGCGCAGCACTTAACACTAATGGTCATATGTGGTGTGGTCGAATCGTCTTCAAGTTGGAGAACAGAGAACAAGTTGGAGAACTTCAGAACACAGCTGGATCCTTAATAAGTTTTAAGCTTACTAAGCTTTAAACACCAAAAGCATAATTTAAATAGGTTTGTTGTAAGTTAAGAAGCATAAAAGAGGCTATCAAGTCTAACCATAGACCATCTTCTGATCATCTGATTAATCAAACATATCTTGTGAATATTTTTACCAATGTGCACCAAGAAGCAAAATGATTTTTTTCACTCCTATGGGTTGAAACCAGGCAGTCAGAGGTTTTCCAAATCCAGAAAGAGTATTAAACTTGCTTAAAAGAAGAGGGAAAGGGCTTCCCTGGTGGCGCAGTGGTTGAGAGTCCGCCTGCCAATGCAGGGGACACGGGTTCGTGCCCCGGTCCAGGAAGATCCCACATGCCGTGGAGCAGCTGGGCCCATGAGCCGTGGCCACTGAGCCTGCGTGTCCGGAGCCTGTGCTCCGCAACGGGAGAGGCCACAGCAGTGAGAGGCCCACGTACCGCAAAAAAAAAAAAAAAAGAAGAAGAAGAAGAGGGGAAAAAAATCATCTAAGAATGTTAGCTCTAACACCAAACAGAAAGAACAGAGGGTTGAAAAATTTCAAGAAAAATAAATTAGAGTTCTGGTTCTACCACTGTCTAGCTGTGTACCTTTAGGCATGACACTTAACCTCCTTGGCGCTTTGCTGATCTGAGTTTCCTGATTTCTAAAACATTATACTAACAATGCTCCTTCTATCTCCAACATTCTAGGATTCTTGGTTCTTACCACGTGTGTCTCAAAATAAATATGGCATATCTAATGTGTCTTCATTTTGGCAATTTCACGAGGCATCAGGGCACATGAAAAAAATAGCAGTTATTTTAAAACACAAAACAAAAACCATGGGTCTCTAGACAAGTCATATCCAATTCCAGTTTCAGAATATTGCTAGGTCTACCAATGGGATATTGTAAAATTACATAAACAACATGAGAGAAATGGACACATGAAGAGAAATGTGAGGAAAATGCATGACACCAGAAAAGCATTTATATGTTGTTCATGGGATACTCAATAGACAAGTTTAGACAGGTAAAAAATTTTAATCTGAATAAATAAAGGATCTCAAAAAATAAAATCTAAATCTGAGGAACAGGGACTCATTAGTCTGAGAAGTTAGACTGGAGCCAGAGTATAAAACGGCTCGAATGAGTCTGAAGCCTCTCTGCAGGTCAAGAATGCTTAACCTCCTCCAGGCCAAGACCTGGAAGCCTCCTCAGTGGTCCATCTGGATGGCTGGACGCTATCACCATGGTCTTCCTCCACATCACAGGGTCCCCCCACAGTACTCCCTGCAGACAAGATAGTGCAGAAGGAAGGGAAATGCCTTCTTCCCAAGCTCAACACTAAATACATCACTATTATGTCCTCTCTGCCATCATTTTGAAACTTTAGGAATACGTAGCTTCTTCTCACAAACATACTGGGGACAATAAATGGTAAAACACCAGAAGTTTGGGGACTGAGGAGTGACATGAGCGAAGTAATGTAAAGGACAAACAGGTGAGAAGAAATCTGAAAAAAATCCTCCCAAATACATCTGGCCTCCAAAGGTTTTGATTAAAGGATTACAGTCCCTTATATCCTGAAAATCAATTTCATATCCAGCCCTGTGAAAAGATTATAAAATGGTCTCTATCTTAAAGAATTTATATGATGTATAGAAAGAAAAGCTACATATAAGTAAAATAGTTATATAACAACAGAAAGCAGCACCCAGCACAGGATCTTGACTGTAATAGATGCATGAAAAACCAGAACTGAGTCATGAATTAAGTAACAAAATGAGTGATACAGAAGTGATTCTTTTAAGAAACCATACCTGAAACAGATCAGTGTACCTCAACTTGTTATTAAAGGCTCTAAAGATGCTGAGGAAGTGTTAAAATTTAAACTGGAAAGGGACATGACTGTGGAGAATCAAAGTACAAGATAGGAATGACAATGTGATGACCTGGATAAAAGAAATAGGCCCAGTTAGAAAAGTGGATTTGAACTAAAAACTGGAGAGAAACTACTAGTACAGAGAGCTGGGTAGGGCTAGCTGATGGACTTCAAAAAACAAGCAATGGAGTTTAGTTCATTTACAAAATGGTGGGGAGCCACTGACTGCTCTTTACCAGCAGCAACGTGATGAAAGCCCTGCTTTGCAAGCACTCACCTGACAGCTGTTCCCAAAAAAGGCTGAAAAAATACAGATTAGAGAAGGCACACGGGAGAGCAAGCAAACACGAATGAATTGTTTTTCTTCTTTAAAATCAATGAAGATCAATGGAATAGAATAAAGGGTCCAGGAATAAACCCTTACATTTATGGTCATGTGATTTTCAACAAGGGTGCTAAGACATCCAATGGGGAAAGAATGCTGGGACAACTGGATATCCACATGCAAAAGAATGAAGCTGGACCCCTACTTTACATCATAAACAAAACTTAACTCAAAATGGATCAAAGACCTAAATGTAAGACTTAAAACTGTAAATCTCTTAGGAGAAAACATACGAGTAAATCTTCATGATCTTGGGGTAGGCGATGGTTTCTTAGATATGACACCAAAGCACAAGTAACAAAAGAAAAAAATAGATAAATTTGATTTTATCAAAATTTAAAACATTTGTGTTTCAAAGAATACCAACAAGAGGGCTTCCCTGGTGGCGCAGTGGATGGGAGTCCGCCTGCCGATGCAGGGGACACGGGTTCGTGCCCCGGTCTGGGAAGATCCCACGTGCTGTGGAGCGGCTAGGCCCGTGAGCCATGGCCGCTCAGCCTGTGCGTCCGGAGCCTGTGCTCTGCAACGGGAGAGGCCACAACAGTGAGGGGCCCGCGTACCACAAAGAAAAAAAAAAGAATACCAACAAGAAAGTGAAGAGCACCCACAGAATGAAATAAATATGTGCAAATCATATATCTGATAAGGGACTTGTACCCAGAATACATAAGGAATTCTTATGAGTGAATGATAAAAAGACAACCCAATTTTAAAACAAGCAAAGGATTTGAATAGACACTTCTCCAAAGAAGATATACAAATAAACGGCCAACAAACACATGAAAACATCATTAGTCATTAGTCATTAAGGAAATGCAGATCAAAACCACAATGAGGTGTCTCATCGCACCCACTAGGGCGACTTAAATCCAAAAGATGTATAAGTGTTGGCAAGGATATGGAGAACCTTCATACATTGCTGGTGGGAATGTAAAATGATGTAGTCACTTTGGAAAAGTCTTGCAAATCCTCAAAAAGCTGTGCACAGAATTACCATCTGACGCAGCAATTCCACTTTAGGGTATATAACCAAGAAAACTGAAACACGTACCTACACAAAAACTACATGAATATTCATAGCAAGATTATTCATAATAGCCAAAAGGTGGAAACAACCCAAATGTCCATCAACTGGTGAATGAATTAACAAAATGTGGCATATTCACACAATGTAATAATAATCAACCATAAAAAGGAATGAAGTCCTGATTCATGCTACAACATGGATAAACCTTGAAAACATTATGCCAAGTGAGAGGCAGTCAGAAAAGACCACGTATTGTATGATTTAACTTAAAGGAAATGTCCAGAATAGGCAAATCCAGAGAGACACAAAATAAATTAGTGGTTGTCCAGGGTTAGGTGTGAGAGGAATGAGAAATGAATGCTAATGGTATGGAGCTTCTTTGTGGGGGGCAATAAAATATTAGATATAAAAATTAGATAGTGGTGATGCTTGTACAACTCTGTGAACATATTGAAAAAACACTAAATCCTACTAAATCCACTAAATCCTTAAATGGGTGAATTGTATGATGTGTGAACTAACTGTATCTCGAAACTATTAAAAAAAAAAAAAACAGTAAGATTTGGGACCTCCAGGGCTTCCCTGGTGACGCAGTGGTTGAGAATCTGCCTGCCAATACAGGGGACACGGGTTCGAGCCTTGGTCTGGGAAGATCCCACATGCCGCGGAGCAACTAAGCCCGTGCACCACAGCTACTGAGCCTGTGCTCTAAAGCCTGCGAGCCACAACTACTGAGCCCATGTGCCACATCTACTGAGCCCACGTGCCACAACTACTGAAGTCCACGTGCCTAGAGCCCACATGCTCCGCAACAAGAGAAGCCACTGCAATGAGAAGCCCATGCACCACAACAAAGAGCAGCCCCCGCTCGCTGCAACTAGAGAAAGCCCACGCGCAGCAACAAAGACCCAACACAGCCAAAAATAAAATTATAAATTTATTTTTAAAAAATGTCCATGTGTGTTACAATGTGTAAGAATATTGGAAAGCACTGAGATGCAGTATCCAAAAGCCGAGGGAGGAGGGATTAAAGAGGTGATTAAGAGTACCAGGTGCTGCTGCTCTGAGAGATAAGAAAAGCAATACATTACCCCAGTAACAGTACAACAGGCAGTGTACACAAGCCACGAGCAGTGCCCATCATATCAGGTTTCCCTTTAAAAGCTTCAAAAGTTTCCTTACACCAAACTGGCTAAACAATGCTGCAATTAAGGAAGCTACTGCAGTACAAGCAAGGGGAAAGACGCAGCAGGACCACAGGAGCAAGTTTCGATACAGGGATGATGGGCAAATATTTTAATCCAAGGAGAAATGAACAATATCTGAGTCCTTACTGTCACTGTTTCAAGTACTTTAATGTATTAACTCATTTTTAATCCTCACAATAAAACCATGAAGTAGGCTCCCATTTTCAGATGTGGAAACTGAAGCATAAAGAATTTAAATAACTTGCCCAAGTTCCCACTGCTTAAAAATGATAATTCAAAGGCAGGAGTCTGATTCTGGAATCTGACCTCTTAAGCACTAGGACATGATGGCTGGTCACAGGTTAAAAGCTCGAGGAGATCTCAGGGATCATCTACATCAACCCCACTGTTTTATAGATGAAATGGCTGAAAGCAAGGAGAAAGATCTGCCCAAGTTCAAATGAGCTGGTGAATCATTTGACAGAGTTAGAATCAAGGTAAAGTTATGCTATTACTTCTTTCAACAAATGCAATGAGGAGGTGGGAGAACATCCGTGTTACTTCTGAGCTAGGAATTTAACGAATGGCTTCGGCATCTCTCCTTAAATGCTGAGAATTCTGAATTTGCATATCAGTCACAACCATATTCATACACAGCAAAAGTTTATTTCAAAGCCAAATAAAGTCACTCTGCAAAGGTACTTAGAAAGTTAAGTGTAAATGAACCCATGTGCTTCCTTCCAGTTATCAATGAGCTACGGCTGTACAGGAGACTCAATTACATCATCTCACACTTTGGGGCTGACACTGTTTTTAACCTGAGTGTTTCCTACAACCATATGGCAGTAATTATTTCTACTGACTCCTAAGCTAATACCCAGTTAGGACACTGGAGAAACTTCCAGAAGCAGAGGTGTAGCCGTGTCTTGTTTAGGCAGTTTATGTCAAGGATACTCTCTTTCCGGCCTAGAGATTGAAAAATTAATTACCATCTCAAAAAGGACAGAGGGGCACTTTTTCTTCTTTAATCTCTTTCATAAAGAACGTAACATTTGGGAAAGTATCTCATCCCAAGAGCACTCAATTTCCATCGGCCACCTGGAAGGTATTAGAATACCTGCCTCTTATCAGAATCAGAATTTAAACATCCAGTTTTGAAGGCACGAAAACCTGGAAGAAAGACTTTCACCTGGAAGTTTGCCAAGTCCTCCTGAACCCTTCAACCAGGCAATCTTTGAAACACATGGGGCTTTGCCAGAAAACCCGCTTTTAACTGAAAGACCCATGAAAAATAATTTGTTTACTCATGGTAACAGTCGTTTTACCCTAGAGTGAGCATTTTGGAAAAATTATTTGTACACCAGGGCCTGACTCAGGCCAGCAACCAGCCATCCTCCGTCTGGAAGCTATAAAAGGTCTGATGAGGGCTCCCCAGGCCTCTAATTCTGGCGGTTTACTCCTTTAGTTTATTCCTGGCCCTCCTACGTTTTCAAAGACGCCAACCAGCAGGGCTCTAAGTCGACGGGATATGTGTCTACGTCAGGGGGTGGCAGTGCAGAAAAAGTCATTAAGGACCCCGGGAGCCTTAACTCGAGGAATACACAAAGCACGCGGGCACGTCACAGAAGAGCTTTGAAAACGCACGCTCTGACCCCTCAAAAGTTTTAGGGACTTGAAGGGAGGCAGAAAAATGCCGGCCAAAGGATTTGGGTGAGGCAGAAACAAAACCCCGCAGCCCACCCCGCCAGGCAACTAGCAGGCGCGGGGGGCAGTGGGACCCGACGGACCCACGCCCAGGGCTCCCAGCTCGCTCCTCGGCAGCTCCACTCACCAGGAACTGGAGCATAATGTCGGCAAGAAAGACTCGTAGGTCAGCTACAGCTCCGTGGGCCGTCCGAGGGTGCCTCCTCCGGCGCGACGGGCGGAGCCCGCGGCCGACTTCCGGTTCACGCCCCGCTCCGCCCCTTTGGCACCCTCCGCCTCGCATCAGCCGGAAGCGGCTCCTGGCGGCGCCTGGCGGAGCTCCTCGGGATCACCTCCTGAACTGACCGCCCGGCGCGAGCGTGCGGGGCCGGCTAGGAGCAAGTCCCAAGCCCCAAGCCGGGCTTGCATTAGCTTTGAACATTCAGATTCCAGGGCCCAGTCCTCAAATCCCGCTTCTGTAAAGCTGGGTCGGGGCCCAGGAATCTATATTATTAACCGGCATCGCCACACTTATGATGCACAGCCAGTCTTAGAACTCCCTGACCTAGAAGGATCACAGGAGGCGGTGGTTCCCATCCCCACGTGCAAAGCGAATCACCTGTGGAGCTTTTGCGATATACTCCACTGGGGCCCCACGCAGAGTTGTATTTTTCAAAAGCTCCACAGATAATGCTGTGTAACCTGCGTTGAGGATCTGTGATAGAGGTTAAGTAGTAAGATGGAGGCCTTTGGAGTCTGGCACAGCTGGGTTCGATTCATGACTGCCGTGCACTTCCTGGGGCAGCCAGAAACGAGTTACTTAACCTCCCTGAAGTTTGCTTTTCTTCAGTGTAAATGGGGCTAGCACCAGCTCCCTTTTTGAATTGTAGGGGGATCAAATGAGACAAGGTAAGGGATCCATAAATGCTTGTCATGTGTCAGGTGTGGACAGTGAGCTCTGGAAGACCTCTTCCTGGCCTCTCTGCACACAGAGATGCCACCTCCTACTCCTGGTCTTCGAATCCCTCTACAACCTCCATCAACACACACACTTACAAAGTAAGACCACCGTCTTCTCTTTGCTCTCAGCCTTTTGAATTCACCCTTATCTGCTATATTAAGTAGAACTCTGGTTTCAAATAGTAAAAACAAAATCATATTAGCTTAAACCAAATGAGAGTGTATTATACAGTAGACAACAAGGAGGAATAGGAAAGCTATTAGGAATTAAGCAGCATTTTCTCTCCATTTCTGCCCTTCTCCATACATCTGTCTCATTGTTCTCTCTCTTTGCTTTACGTTTTTTTTCTGCTTTCCGGAATATGGCCACTGTTACTTAAATTTACTCATTAAATGGTCCATCCAATAGAAAGACTGGATCACTCTTTCATTACTATTTTCAAATACCTGGGAAAGGAATGATGATTGGTGTCAGTTGCTTTCCAATCAATTGTAACTAGAATGGACAGGGTCTCTTTGAACTGAAGTGGCTGCCAAGAGGAAGGAGATGCTGGTAGATGGCTGTAACACACTCTACTTTCCAATATGTCTAGGTTAAACCTTGAGTCAGTCAAGCCTTGACCAGGGCTTCTCAAAATTAATGTGCATTCAGATAACCTGGGGATCTTGTTAAACTGCAGATTCTAATTCAACATATCTGAGTTGGGTCCTGAGAGTCGGTATTTCTACTAAGCTCCTAAGAGATGCTGCTACTAGTGGTCTGTGAACCATGCTTTGAGTTACAAGACACCAGACTATAAGCTACATGAGGGTGAGGACTTTATTTGGTTCACAACTCCATTCCTAGTGCCCAGAAAGTAAACACAGTATTTATTGAAATTCCTTGTATAAAACCTTGTCTCCTTCTTACAGATAAAGCCTTAAATGAAGTCTGGCTTTTCCCCTAAGGCCTTTTCAAAGGCTCTCTCTCCATAACCCCAAATAACCACGAGGCATGGAAAAGGCAGGATTCTTTGACTACTTTCAGGTTATTACTTAAATGTTCTCATATTTTAAAAACCTCCTTTAAAATTCATGTCTTCCCTCTACCCCTTCACAGTGCCTTAACTTATTGACTTCCTTAGGCAGTCCCCCCATTCACTGAAGGTTTGGCATCTAACAGCCTTCCATTCAGTCCCAAGCTATCATCATCATGGGTGACTTCAAAGGCCATGAACATTTGTATGTTCAAAGAATCCTTACCTCTAATGACTTTGATCCTCACACCACTTCAGCAATCCACCATCATGTTCATAACCCACACTTTGTCACCTCCTGGACCTGCTCCACCTGTGAAGTATTACATTCCAAAATCCTACCTTCTATCCTATCAACTCTTTGACCTTAGCCAGATGTCCAGTCTCTCAGCTGTTCCATATTCTCACAAGCTATGAGCTTCCTCCTGGTTTCACCCTTTTCTATCTGGTCTAAACCCCCAAGAGATCAGAACTTCAATCAAGGACCATTAGCCTCAAATTTCATATCCATTGCCATTCTGTGATACCTGCATTTCAGAATTTTAATTCTTGATCAGTCTGCCTTTTTCAGTTCCATACCAGTGATTCTGAGCATCAAACGTATAACATGGATCATTCAACAAATGATATTGATCTAATGAGGTTCACTGTTATTTTTCCACCTGGAAAGAATAATGTTGGGTTCCTACTTCACACTTTACACATAAATAAGTTACAGATAAATAACAACCTAAACAAAACAAAGCAAAACAAAAAAACTATTAATATCACTAAAAAGGGAGAAATTCTTTTATAATTTCCAAATTTGAAGGTTTTTCACATGACCCACATGGTACAAAACCCAGAAGCCATAAAAGAAAAGACTGATAAATCAACTACATACAAATAAAAAATTTTCTGTATGGCAGAAAGGAAGAAAGAAAGAGAAAGAAAGAAAAACATTATTTGTAAAATAAGTGACAAGGCCTAATTTTCTTTATGTAAAGAGCTCCCACAATTCATTGAGACCAACAATCCAATAAAATGTGGTCAAAGGATATGAACAGCTCATAGAAAAGGAAATACAAATGGCTCAAACATATGGAAAGATACTCAGTGACATTCACACTAAGAGAAATGTAAATTACTACCATAATGAGGTGTCATTTTTCTCCTGATTAGCAAAAATCAAAAAGCTTGATTATACACTGTATTGGAAAAAGTAGGGAAACAGGCATAGCCATACAGTACTAATGGGGATACAAATTTTTGTTGTTGGTGGTTTTTTTTTTTGGCTGCGTTGGGTCTTTGTTGCTGCGCGTGAGCTTTCTCTAGTTGCGGCAAGCGGGGGCTACTCTTCGTTGCGGTGTGTGGGCTTCTCATTGCGGTGGCTTCTCTTGTTGCACAGCACGGGTTCTAGGTGCGTGGGCTTCAGTAGTTGTGGCTTGCAGGCTCCACAGCACAGGCTCAGTAGTTGTGGTGCACGGGCTTAGCTGTCCCGCAGCATGTGGGATCTTCCAGGACCAGGGCTCAAACTCGTGTCCCCTTCATTGTAGGCGGATTCTTAACCGCTGAAGTACCAGGGAAGTCCGGAAACAAGTTGTTAAAAACTTCTGTGGACAATTTGGCCAAAACTATCGGAAGTGTAAATGAGCATATCCTTTATCTCAGCAATCGCATGAACTTGTGTATATTCAAAAACATTCATCGTGGCAAAAAAAAAAAAAAGAAAAGAAAAGAAATGTTAATAAATAACTGAGTAAATCATGCTATATACATACATTGAAATACTGTGTGTATATGTGTGTTTGTGAGAGAGACAGAAAGAAAGGGAGAGGCTTTATATGTGTTGATATAGAAGGATCTTCAGTATAAGTGGAAAAAAGCAAAGTGTTAGTATGGCAAATAGAAAAAGAAGAAAGAAAGAAAGAAAAACATCATTTGCACCTATGACAAGGGACTAGTTCCTTTATATAAAGAACTCCTACATATCTGAGGCATATGACAGAGGCAATATTACCAATCGGTGAGAAAGCACGGGCTATTCAATGAATCATAAAAAGAAAACTGATTATCCACATGGGAAAAAAGTAAGTAAAGTAAAATTAGATCATGGACATCCACATGCAAAAAATGAATCTAGACACAGACCCTTCACCAAAATTAATCAAAATGGATCATAGACCTAAATATATAACACAAAACTATAAAACTCCTAGAAGATAACATAGGAGAAAACCTAGATAATCTTAGGTATAGTGGTGCCTTTTTCGATACAACACCAAACACACAATCCATGAACGAAATAAATGATAAGCTAGATTTTAATAAAATTTAAAACTTCTGCTCTGCAAAAGACATTATCAACAGAGATAGAAGACAAGCCATCAACTGGGAGAAAACATTTGCAAAAGATGAATCTGATACAGGACTGTTATCCAAAATACACAAAGAACTTTAAAACTCAACAATAAGAAAACAAACAACCTGATTTTAAAATGGACCAAAGACCTTTACAGACACCTCACCGAAGGAGATATACAGATGGCAAATAAACATATGAAAAGATGCTTCACATCATATGTCATCAGGGAAATGCAAATTAAAACAACAAGATACCACTACACATCAATTAGAATGGCCAAAATCCAGATCACTGATAGCAGCACCAAATGCTGGAGAGGATGTGGAACAACAGGAACTCTCATACACTGTTGGTGGGAATGCAAAATAGTACAGCCACTTTGGAACAGTTTAGTGGTTTCTTACAAAACTAAACATACTCTTACCATATGATCCAGCAATCGTGCTCCTTGGTATTTACCCAAAGGAGTTGAAAACTTATGTCCACACAAAAACCTGCACATGGATGTTTACAGCAGCTTGGATCATAACTGCCAAAACTTGGAAACAACCAGGATGTCCTTCAGTAGGTGAATGCATAAGTAAACTGGTATATCCAGATAACGGAATACTATTCAGTGCTTAAAAGAAAAAAAAAAGAGCTATCAAGCCACGAAAAGACATGGAGGAAGCTTAAATGCACATTACTAAGTGAAAAAAGCTAATCTGAAAAGGCTACTTACTATATGATTCCAACTATATGACATTCTGCAAAAGGTAACTATATGACATTATGGAGACAATAAAAAGGTCGTTGGTTGCCAGGGCGGATGGAGAAATGATCAGGCACAGGCAAATCGCGGAGGATTTTTACAGCAGTGAAAATATGATGTACGATGTTACAATGAAGGACATATGTCATTATACATTTGTGCAAACCCATAGACTGTACAACACCAAGAGTGAACCCTAAGATAAAAACCATGTACTTCAGCTGATTATGATGTGTCAGTGTAGGATGTAGGAACATCCTTGGTAAAAATGTACCTGGTGAGTGATGTTGGTAACAGGGGAGACTATGCAGGTGTAGCTATAGGGAGTATTTGGGAAATCTCTGTATCTTCCTCTTAATTTTGTTGTAAAACAAAAATTGCTCTTGGGGCTTCCCTGGTGGCGCGGTGGTTGAGAGTCCGCCTGCCGATGCAGGGGACACGGGATCGTGCCCCGGTCCGGGAAGATCCCACATGCCGCAGAGCGGCTGGGCCCGCGAGCTATGGCCGCTGAGCCTGCGCGTCCGGAGCCTGTGCTCTGCAATGGGAGAGGCCACAACAGTGAGAGGCACGCGTACCGCAAAAAAAAAAAATTGCTCTTAAAAAAAGTATGACAACTGGAAGTGTTATCAATGGTGTGCACGAACAGGAGCTCTCCCTATGGGTAGGAGAAAATTGGTACGATCCCTAAGAAAAATATTGCAATGTCTAGTGCAATTGAAGCATTTAATCTCCAACTCAGGATTTCCATTTCTAGTTGCATAATCCAGAGAAGCCCTCTTATATGTATGACAATCATTATTGCAGCACTGATGGTAATAGCAAAATATTGGGAACTTAAATGTCTACCAGCTCACCAATAGTAGAATGAATAAATTAGGGTATTTGTAAAATGCAATACTATAATTCCATAAGTATAATAAATGAGCATGAGGGATTATCAAAAACACAATGCTAAACAAAACAAACAAAAAAACCAACCTGCAAATTGCTTCATAATATGACGACATACTACAATGACACAGACGGTCCAGTTGTCAAGACTCCACGCTTCTAATGCAGGGGGCACGGATTCCAGCCCTGGTCAGGGAACTAAGATCCCGCACCGCATGCAGTGCAGCCAAAGAAAAGAAAAAAAATAACCTGATGATACACATATATAAATTAACAACCTGCAAAACAATACTTTGTAATGCCTATGAATACACATATGTAGTGGAAGTATAAAGCATAAATGGGAAAGAACAACAACAAATGCTTGATAATGTTTATCTCCGAGAAGGAGGGATGGGAATGGGATCAGAGAATTCACAGGAACCTCAACTGTATATATTTTTTTAATTGAAGTATAGCTAACTTACAATACCGTCTTAGTTTCAGGTGTACAGCATAGTGATGTGATTCAGTAGTTTTGCAGATTACATTCCATTATAGGTCATTATAAGATAATGGGTATGATTTTCTGTGCTAAACCATATATCCTTGTTGCTTATCTATTTTATATAGTTTGTACAATATCTGTTAATCCCATACCCCTAATTTGTCCCTCCCCCTCTCTCTCCCCTTTGGTAATCACAGGTTTGTCTTCTGTATCTGAGTCTGTCTCACATATACATTCATTTGTATTATTTTTTAGATTCCACGTATAAATGATAGCATATAATATTTGTCTTTCATTGTCTGACATTTCACTAAGCATAATATTCTCTAGGTCCACCTATGTGGCTGCAAGTGGCAGTATTTCATTCTTTTCTATGGTTAATATTCCATTGTATATATACCACATCTTCTTAATCCAATTGTCTGTTGATGGGCACTTGGGTTGCATCCATGTCTTGGCTATTGTAAATGGTGTTTCTATGACCATTGGGGTGCATGTACCTTTTTGAATTAGTGTTTTCATTTTTTCTGGATATATACCCAGGAGTGGAACTGCTGGATCATATGATAGTTCTATTTTTAGTTTTTTAAGGAAATTCCACACTGTTTTCCATAGTGGCTGCACCAATTTACATTCCCCATATTTCTTTCTTTAGAAAGATCTACAGCAAATATAATTAAAGATTTGATAAAATTAGCTGTATGAAATGATAGAGTGAACAGAACACCCAGATGGGCGTTTATTACCTTGACTATATTATTTGTATGACTGAAACAGTATGCAATTTAATAAAAATATTTAATTGGAATGAATGAGAAAAGCTATGGTTGAAAGATTTTTTAGAAACAAGATATTCATGGTCTCAACGTATCAAGCCACAGATTACTCATTGCAATGGGAAACAGAGAACCTTTACAATAGAGATGGTTTGTCAAATACTACCATAACCAAATGATCAAACAATATAATGGGACAAACTGATACGTACCTCCTGATATGACACGCCGAGGCATATCACCTGAATAATTGCAGTATTCTTGCCAAAAATGTTTAACCTGAATCTAATAAAGAAAAACCAAATACCCTTTTCAAAACAGCTAAAAAAAGTCAATGTTGTAAAAGACCCTCTCCTCCCCCAAAAGACAGAGGAACTGTTTCAGAATGAAGGAAGCTAAAGAGATAATTAAATGTAACGTGTGATAATTAAATCCTGGGTTTAAGAAAAAGTTCTAAAAGTACATTTTCGGGGCAACTGAGACAATGTGAATATGGACTAAACATTAGAAAATATTGTTGGGAATTCCCTGGTGGTCCAGTGGTTAGGACCCCTCGCTCTCACTGCCAAAGGCCCAGGTTCAATCCCCGGTCAGGGAACTAAGATCCCACAAGCTGTGAGATACAGCCAAAAAAATTTAAAAAGGTAAACATCTTTAAGTGTGATAATTGTATTGTGGTTAGGAAGGAAATATCCTTGTTCTTACCTGCTGAAATATTTAGTGATAAAGTGTCATGATGTCTATGACCTACTTTTAAATAGTTAAGGAAGCAAACCAGTATATATACATATTAAAAAAAGAGATAAAGCAAATGTGCAAAATATTGATAACTGATGAAGCTAGGTGAAAGGTATATGGGTTCATTACTTTTCTTTCAACTTTTATGAAGATTCAAAGTTTGTCAAAATAAGTTGGGAAAACAAGAGACAAATACTTAGAAAAGACTAGATTGTGTATGACTGCTTTTATAAATAGCTCAGCTAAAGCTCAGACAGCTATATTTAAACATCACTAATTTATCAAAACTAAAACACTAATAACTAGGAAGAAGGTACTCACCTCTTTTTGATTTTCTGATTCCACCAAACTAATTAACTCAGTAAAAACATATTAAGATCCTATATTATTGTTGAGGAATAGATGAATCTACCTTTAAATGCTAAAACATTTTTAAACAAGCCATCTAAAATCTCTTTCAATCTCCTTTGCTTTGCTGAAGAGCACATGCTGCATCCAACAGCCTCTCTCCACGCCCCAGGAAACAGTGCCGAGTCAGGTGGCGTGTGCCTTGAGTGCTAGCCTCTCCCCATTGTATTTATTACACAAACAGCATTTCTGGTCAGTCTTTTAAAAGTAGCATACGTGCAGCTGCAATCGTTCCTTCTTCTCCCTCCCACACACTTCACTGCCCTAATTTTGACCCCCAGTCTGCTGTAATTTTGGAAGAAATGATGGGAAAACAAAATAAAGAAGCTTAGTAAATCCCAAATCTTAACTAATTCCAAATTAGCTAATATCTCTGTCCTGCAGAAGGCTTCACACTTCAGAGGTTTATAAGATGCTTTGAATCTGTGCCCCAGGCTCTTTTTGATTATTTCTGTGTTCATGCCTGTGTTCCACATGATAAAGTTTACCATATGCCTCACCAGTGGAGCAACAGCCAGTATTACTATATCTTGGACCAGTTAATTATTCATTCACATCCCTCTAAGAATGCTATTTATTAACAGGATGCTTTCCAGCTAAGGCTTGATATTTATAAGCGGTGGGCAGTAGATTAATTTCAAAATACAATAACAATGACAAAGCCTTTTATAAATGCTTAAAAAGCCATGGAAATTTTATTATAAGATTAAGGGTAAAAACCCCATAACACCATAGAACTAAGTGTTAATTTTCTGCCACTACCTTAGAGTCAAGACTCTTTCCCCTCTCAGCAGTCTCTTCTATATATCAGGCTGAAATAATTTTTGGCTGGAAACAGGAAAATGGACTTTCAGATGAGGTAGTCACATGCACATAAATACTATCGGGCAAATTGGGTAAATTCTTTTTTATTTATTTATTTATTTATTATTCTTATTTATTCTTTTTTATTGGGTAAATTCTTTTTCTCTAACTGCAGCCATCCTATTAACTATATGAGAAATACAGGCAGATGATTTATTTGAAAAGTTCCACAAATATTTTAAGGAACAAATGCAAGTGATTATTTTATCATTTACATGCAGAAAAGAAAAAATAATTTTAGTAAAGAGATGGCTTGACTTTAAAGAGCATTATCATAAAAAGTGTAATGTAGGGCTTCCCTGGTGGCGCAGTGGTTGAGAGTCCGTCTGCCGATGCAGGGGACACGGGTTCGTGCCCCGGTCCGGGAGGATCCTGCGTGCCGTGGAGCGGCTGGGCCCGTGAGCCATGGCCGCTGAGCCTGCGCGTCCGGAGCCTGTGCTCCACAACGGGAGAGGCCACAACAGTGAGAGGCCCACATATCGCAAAAAAAAAGTGTAATGTAGCTATAAAGAGAGAAAAAATTAGAATTTTCAGACCATGGCTTTAATTTAGCATTCCGAATAATACCCCTGGGGGAAAACCATCACTGTGGAAGGATTATTTGTTGAATTCCTGATAATATTGACCATATTCTAGATAAAATTTCAAGAGACTGACCACATATTTGTTTTTTTTAAAAAGTATTTATTTATTTATTTTTTACTAGTGAGGACGAAACCAGGCAAAGAAGTTTACAGAAAAGAAGTCCATATATAAAGAAAGAAATAGCAAAATATCTTTTGGTCATAATTTAGAAAGAAACTATAAAAAGGAGACAGTTTTCCCCAATTCCTCTCTTCCTCAGAAGAGCATAAGCACGGGCTCTCAGTTCCGTGATATCCTCAGCAAGCCTCGGATACGTCTGACAAGAGCTTGTATGAAACTATAGCGAGATCGAACTTTTGAATACAATCCTTCAATGTCCAGAAGTTTCTTTTGTAGTGATTCTCCAAAAGCACTGATGGCATCAGCCTGAAGCTACAGGTAACGCAGGTGACATTTCATTATTAAGTAGTCTCAAATATTTCTTTTATTCTATGTCTTCCTATTTTAAATACCTTTGAATTTTTGTAATGTGGTCCTTTCCCATGTGCCAAATTAACTCGACATTCACATTTTCCACCCTAGAATTTACTGGTATGATACTAATGTTTTTCCTTCTTTCCGTTGTTGCATAAATGCGTAAAACTTAAAATTTGCTTTAAATAGCAATAACTATTGATATACGGAGTTTCCAGATCATGATGCTTACCCTTACTGAACTCTTACTATGTTCTAGGCACTACCCTACGAGTCTCACACATGAAACCTCATTTAATTCTGACAAAATGCTTAGAGGTTGAATTATCATTCCCATTTCTGAGCTGAGGAAATGGAGGCTCAGAAGCTAAGTAAATTGTTCTGAGTCACGTACCTAATAGGTGGCTATGCTAGAATTCAAACCAGGTCTTTGGATGTAAACTTGAAAACTATTATCTTACTAATATACCAGGCTTTACTTTCAAAAAAAAAAAAAGAGTATGAGAATAGAATGTTACCTGGTCTATATCATGTTGGCTCACTATAGTCAGCCCACTTCTAAAATCCAGATTGCTTTCCGAAGCGAAGGAATCTAGAGGTAAAGACACAGTCAAACCAGCTCTGCAGGTGTGTGTCTACTACACAATGGAAGAACCCGATGACAATGAACCACAGCACCGTGAAAAGCATGGGTCAAGACTGAGAACTCTATTTCAGCTTTCAGTAAATGGAAGCCCCTAGGAAGCATTTCACTGTTCTAGGCCAGGGTTCTCAAGCTTTCCTTCTGTTTCTTGCCACCTAAGGGATCCAATACACGCTCATCAGTCACAGAAGGGCCCTCGAGCAACAAGAATCATGGCCTAGGCTGACCCATTTCCATTCTTCTGGAAAATTATTTGTGACCAGAGGACTCTGGACCTGGGTCAGCCATTAACTGCAAGAAGCTGAGAAGGAGCTGAAGGCAGCCTCTACAATGCTCTGTCCAATTTCCCATGGACAGAAGGGAAAATACAAAACATAGCTATGCCTAGTAACTAAGTAGCTCTTGATTACCTAGTCCACCCTGTTACTGTTCAGTAACCTGAACAGTAAAAAGCAGATTAAATGTAACTAGTTTTTTAAGGTGCTAAAATCTATAGGCATTTATGGTTCACTAATTTTCAGAATAAAGTTTACCTTGTAGCCTTCTGCTTTTAAATAAGGTCCTGGAGGCAAATAAGGAGTCTTGAGAATCCGTGGGTGTGCAATGTAACAAGTAGTACTCCAGATGGCGCCAGAGAATAAACAGACAGGTCTCTGTGATAACTATAGAGGAGAGCTCAGATTAAAGGAAAACAATCTCATCACATGATTTTGCAAAACAGTTTCTAAGCAGGAGGGAAAAGAAGAGACTGCACCATTCAGTGATGTACCACAGCCTCAGTCTAATAAACTGGACGTAAGGTCTCTCCAGAAAGCAGCAAGATGTGCTGAGAGGAAGGAGGTGGAAACTGTGGGATGCTGTGCCAGCATAGCCTTCAGTGTCCTTGTCTCCTGTCCGGACAGAAAGTGTCTGTGTATATTATGAGGATTACTAGTTACTCTAAAAGGTAAGAAAAATATTTTCAATTTAGAAATATATCACACATTTAACTAGAAAAAAACTAACAGTAATTATGTCCCTTTCCATATGATTTTGATACCCAAGTAATGTGAAAATAAGTAAACAGTTCCCACATTTGAAAATTCTCTTAAAGGTCACCCTTCAAGCCCCACTATGATTCCATTAAGGATACAAGAACAAAGGGAAAGCAGTTTAGCTCGATTGTTGATCAGCTTCACCAAACGGCGTCTTGCTAGAACATATTTCTGGGTAGTGGAGATTTTATCAACACCAGCAGGCATCACAGACTGACACAACTAAGAAAAAAAACAAACACAGTATTAAGAATGACATATATTGTAACAAAAATTTAATGAAAATCTATACACTATAAGTAGTCACTTGTGATACGTACTGTGAAAAACATTCAAATAAATTTAAACATCCTTGCAGACAAGAGTTAATTATCTAATTAGGAAGCTAGCAATTTTAAAAAACGAGAGCCAAAGAAGCAGTTGAATTCACAAATGAACGTTCATCTGCTGCTTTTTGAAAGTCCAGTCCCTGAAACAGACATTTCCAATCTGCTGAGGGGCCAACCAATCCTGAATTTCTTGTCAAATTAAAACAAAACAAAACAGTGGGATTTCCAAGCAGTAAGTGTCACAATGCCATGTGGAGAATTTCTATAACAGCTGTCAGGTATCTTCTGAAGAAAATGTGAATTAGACTTGCAGAGCATAATAAATATATGATCATCAACCAGAACCTCCCCTGATCCCTTCTCCATCTGGCATACTTGCAAGCACAGTGGGTCAATTTAACGTGCAGACACTGGGTTTGGCAGCAGGTGTTCTACAGTGGGACTGGTGGAGTGCCACATGCTTTACCGTGATGCTGCAGCCCCTCCTGTGTGTACTAGCATCACCCATAAGCTATGCACGACGGGGAAGGACTGCCGGGTGTAAACCACACAATTTCAGGGGTTACCTGAACCCAGTCAATAACACCTGCCTCAACCTGTACTTGCTAGCTGTGTGGCTTTGGATAAGTTAGTCTGTCTTTCAGTGCCTCAGCTTCCTCATCTGAGGAATGGGAGACACAACAATATCTGCCTAAGGTATTCAGGTAGAATATGTAGCTCATGGCTTGGCACATCATAAACTCTCAATAAATGTCCCCTAGAATTATAAGAATGGTAAAAGAGAGTAGGCTCTGACTACTCTTAAGAGTGACATGGTGTTTTTCAGAAAACCTGGTGTGAACCAGGAATGGCAAAATGGCTCAACATGCAGGCTGCCACAAAAGACACGAAGCTTCAGCACTGGCCAAGGGAAGCCTTATAGCTCAGCTGTGCCACATGGAAAGAAAGAGCAGGCCCAGTAACTAAGCATCTTTAGTTACAATAAGTGCCAGGGTATGATTCTGGATCATTGAGAGAAGGCAGTCAAGTCTGATACGCCATCTCATTTGTCTGAAAAATTCACTTAACAGATACTGAAAATGCTTAGGTAAGAGACATCTTGCCTAAGGAGTCACTTCTAACTGAAAAAGCATCTGCACCTAAGTTTCTCAGCACAGATTTTTAGAGTATAAATTACCAAACTCTTTATGCAAAGGCCAGCTACCGAAATTTCTACTGAATAGCAGGTGGTTTTCTTGAACAGGTACAACTTCCTGTCACTCAGTCAAGAGGTTCTATGCTCATGAGGTGTGCTGCTTAGGTGAGGAGCTCTTCTTCAAGCCACACAGAGCTCTGAGTCATTGTAATTCCTTTCATCTCACTGCACGCATCATCTTTACCTACAAGTCTGACACCAGACTCCTGGTCCTTATCAGTAAAAACAATGGCTTCTCAAAAGTCTCCATCACTTGGGACTTCCCTGGTGGTCCAGTGGTAAAGAATCTGCCTTACAATGCAGGGGGCGCAGGTTCCATCCCTGGTCAGGAAACTAGGATCCCACACGCCGCGGGGCAGCTGAGCCCGCACGCCAAAACTGCTGAGCTCGTGCGCCTCAACTGGGGAGCCTGCATGCCGCAAACTGCAGAGCCCAGGCGCTCTGGACCCCACGAGCCACAACTAGAGAGAGAAGGCCTGCACGCCACAATGAGAGAGGCCCGCACACCACAACGAAGAGCCCGAGTGCCGCAACTAAGACCCGACGCAGCCAAAAATAAATAAAATAAATAATAAAATAACTCCTAAAAAAATAAAATTATCTACCGCTCATTATAAGATTTATACCTCTTTTATCTCATCTGGGGGAAGTTGCTCCACGTTCTGTAGCTTGTTGACACTCCGTCGATGACTGTCATAATAGCTGAAGAAATCATTAGCGCTCTGTTTCAGCAGGTAGACAATAATGCCCAAACCAGGTAGGCGCCAGTATGGAACCACTGGAGCTTGGGTATCTAATAGAGTTGATAAAAAACAATGTTCTACTTATAGCCATCTTATATGAATCTCAAATGACCTGTTTTTTTTAAAAAAAGGAAAGCCCAGGAATTTAAGGGCATGTAAACTATTATTAAAACCAATCCAAGACTACTTTTAAATACCACTGACAGTTCAAAGGAGTGGTTAGGAGCTACTGTAATGAGGTAGGTACATAAGGCTGGAGCCTTGAGACAATAAGGAGATCTGGCTGATGGACACTGAGACAGCTTACCCTTTACTGGGTGAAGACCTCTTTGAGAACTCTACAGAAGTTATAAACCTTTACACCTGTCTCTCCACCACCCCCCACCCCGTGCATACAAATACAGTTTACAGTTTCCTGACCCCAGGTGAATAACTCCTGCCTCGCCCTGTGGCTCTACTTATATGGACTCATTTCCAGTCTGCATCTTTCTGGTTGCTGAGTTCCCAGATCAAAGTTATTCTTCCAAAGAGACAAGGAGAACGCTAACAAATAGTTAAAAAATAGATAATTAAATTTAAAGTTTAGTAAGTCTTCTACCACAATAACTCCATTTGGATAGCAAAACAAAATGATCTGCCTTTTACTTGACGACTTTCTGATGAAGGTATAAAAGAAAAATGTGATGTTGGAAAAGCTGTTTGTAGAGGAAAGAAAAACAAGGCGAGCAATAATGTTCCTATTCTATTGATAGAGATGGTTTGTGTGGTGCAAGTAAAGCAATTTCCTCTTGTGACTGAGGGATTTCTTTGAGAAACACCTTGGTAATTTCAGGTTTAATTTGGAGATAATCTTTGTTTAATGGCCCCAACTGCCATGAACACTGAAGGAGAGATCTATATTTGCTTCCTTCACTGCCACCCCCTTGAACTTTGCTCCAAAGTCCAATCTCATAGACCTTCATGTGGAGGGGAAAAGAGAAAAGAGTCCCTTGTCAGTGGATTCTGCCACCAAAAAAATATCCTATACTCATCGGATTTGCCAATTCTCCTTCACCAGTCTCAGTGAAGATATGACAATCTTTATGATACAGGTCATCACAGAGAGCCTTCTTCTAGTGAAATTAGGTACGCCGGTCCCCAGACAACATTTGTGTGACCTCAACTTGGTAGGAAGCTATCCATAAATATGATGGTCTAATGCTGAGAGTATTCCAAATCACTTCAGGAGTTCTTATATACTAACTTGCTTAAGCCTAGAAAATATTAGAGCTTTCAGAGGCACCAGACTTAGACATCAGATGAGGATGGCCCATGAGATATCTAACTACAGAAACAGATTCTGCAGAAAAGACCATGAAGTCAAAGAAGTGGAAGTGCTACAGAAAAGGGTCCCTTGATCACAAGTAATAGTAAATATACTAGAGGATAACAATAATACAACAGCAATAATAGAATAATAATAGCTAACATTGATGTCATGCCAAGCACCAGGCACTGTTCTAAAGCACTTTACACATATTAACACATTTAATCCTTACAATAATTCATCGGAGGGAGCTTGTTATTACTTCCACTTTATAGACAAGGAAACTGAGGCACAAAGAGATAAGTCATTTTTCTTAAGTCACTTGTAGCACTGGGATTTAAATCCAGGCAGTTCATCATCAGTCCGTGCTCTTAACCACTAGGTTAAACCATCTCTCTATAACTAAATATTCTAGAACCTACCAGATACCTACCCATTCATATGTCTAGAATTGGCAGAGAAGAATATGCTTATTAACCCTTAAAAAAGTCTGAAGAAAAATAAAGACCAATTTATAAGGTTTCATAAAGTTCATCTTTAAGTATTCAAGATCAAAAAACAACATGGTATGCAAAAGATTGGCTCAAAATGATAAGAAACTAATGAAATTTTAATAATTATTAGTGATATTAATGTTTTGAAGAATAAATGACAAAATTACAATTTTGTTTAAAAAATCTTATGCTCAGGTTAAATTTGTTTTAAAAAGTTAGATTCAAAGGGGAAGAAAAGGATTGCCCTCTTGAGGCAGTTAGAGGTCTGCATCAAGCTATAGACCTACAGGGATTAGTAAACAGATTCATGCTCATTTACAAACTCCCAGACAGAAAGGGGACACAGCAGGTTAAATGTCACTGCTGTGTGGTAGGAAAACCACTCTTCTGAATGCAAAGGGGGCTCTGAGTAGGATTCCCAGTCATCCCATGCCCCTCCAAGTGAAGAAGACCTCCTTTTTCCTATTTGCTGAGCCACCTGAACTAGCACTTTTCCCGCATGCCGGTGAGGCTGCACCTTTGTAGTCTAGTAATCTTCCTGGCAGCAAACTTTTTGAATATAGGAGAAAGCTAGAACTATGCAGAATTAATTTGCTTAACTAAGTCAAAGAAATTGTTTTATATATCCAGTTTGAATGATTTAAGCACTTTATTCCATAAAATATTACCATAAATCTTTATAGTTACTTCCTCAATTTATTTAAGACATACTCTCACCCAAGGCTACTCCAAATGAATCACTGAATGACAGGTATTTTAAAGTAAAGGTATCTTATTAGGTTTTAAGAACTTGTTTCCAAATATGTCAAACTAAGACCATACCAGACAACAGCCCACTCCCTGCTCATGGCAGAAAATAAAAAACCTAGACATAACACAAAAAATAACTACCTAAAGTTACCAAAGTAAACGGAAGCAGACAGACGCTGGTAGGGAGTGCAGGCGCACTGGGAAGAGGGCAGATGGAACCGGTACAACTCTAAGCTCGCAGCTCATGGCCTTCGGCCTGGGGCTAAGTACACCCAGCAGTAGCACAAGCAACACAATGCAGAAGCAGGAGTGCTGATGGAAAAAGCAGTCATTAACGCCTGACAAACCAAAAAAACAGCAGCTGAGAAGCCGGGAAACCATGACCAGTGAAGAAAGTTTTAGGGGAATCCCAGGAGAGTAGAGAGGGGATCCCTATAGCTACCCACATCACTAACTGACCCCTGAACCATGCACGTAACACACTCAAAACATCTCAGCTAAAGGCAAAAGACATAAACTGACGCAGCACCTGTCACCCAAGAATCAGTGTTCACAGGTCAAAACAGCCAAGGTAATTAAGCCAAAACAAAAGAAAAACACCATACAGGGAAAAAATAATGGAATCTAGAACCTTCAAACCTTTGTAATGTTCAGTATACAATTTTAAATACCCAACATATAAACAACTAAGAAAATGGAACACATTCTCAAGAGACAAGAAAACCAAGCAAGTCTAATCCCTGATAAACCAGATGTTGGTAACTAATGAATGAGCGTTTTAAAGTAGCTATTATAACTGAGGGAAAACAAACAATGAAAACATAGTTAATCTCAGTAGAGAAAATAAAAATGAGATAAGAGAATCAAACAAAAATTCTAAAACTGAAAAATACAATTTCTGAAATAAAAATATTCACTGGATATATTTTGCCAAATAGAGCTTATTGAGGAAAGAATAAGTGAACTTGAAGATAAAGCAACTGAAGTGGTCAAAAAGCACAAACTTCCAGTTTTAAGATAAATAAGCACTAGGGATGTAATGTACCATGCAATAAATATAATTCACACTGCTCTATGTCATACATAAAAGTTGTTAGGAGAGTAAATCCTAAGGGTCCTCATCACAAGGAAAAAAAATTTTCCCCTTTT
The DNA here is from genome assembly GCF_964270905.1 of Leucopleurus acutus. NCBI lineage: Eukaryota > Metazoa > Chordata > Mammalia > Artiodactyla > Delphinidae > Leucopleurus > Leucopleurus acutus. Next base: position 91,563,796 of record NC_139144.1, on the reverse strand, counting down.
ATTTTGTGTCTATATGAGATGATGGATGTTCACTAAACTTATTGTGATAACCATTTCATGATGCATGTAAGTCAGATCATTATGCTGTACACCTTAAACTTACACAGTGCTGTATGTCAATTATATCTCAATAAAACTGGAAGAAAAAAATTCCAGTCTTCCATTATCTGTAAATATAGTTGCTAACGTAAAATTTACATATTCATGATACCAAGATATAAACAAAAAATTACAAGGAGGAATGGTTGCAAAAAATAAATGATCTGCCCATTACATTTACCTTCAGGGCCTTGAAATCATGCTAACATACATAAACTGTAATGCAACTTTACATGAGATAGTAAATCAAATAATAAAAAAGTATAGCAGGGGCCTCCCTGGTGGCGCAGTGGTTGAGAGTCTGCCTGCCGATGCAGGGGACACGGGTTCATGCCCCGGTCCAGGAAGATCCCACATGCCGTGCAGCGGCTGGGCCCGTGAGCCATGGCCACTGAGCCTGCGCATACGGAGCCTGTGCTCCACAACGGGAGAGGCTACAACAGTGGGAGGCCCGCGTACCGCAAAAAAAAGTATAGCAAATGTTCTCATCCTATTTCTTATAAATAAAGAGCATTACAAAAAAAAAAACATAGTATCAAACCATCTAATATATGTTTGAAGAGAATGGGGCTGAAAATATTTGAAGAAAAAAAGAGTCAAAATTTCCCCAAAATTGATAAAACAAAGAAATGTACAGATGAAAAATTCTCAACAACACTAAACGGAATAAAAACAAAGATGCCCACACCAAGGCACGTTAACAGTCAAACTGTTTAAAGAGGAAGAGCACATCTCAAGTGCAGCAACAGAAAAACAACACTTTACATATAGAGGAACAATATTCCCATCAATGACTGACTTCTCATTATAAATCATGGAAGACAAAAGAAAGTGAAACCATATCTTTAAAGTACAGAAAGCACAAAACTACCAGCTCAGAATTCTATATCCAGCAGAATTATCCTGCAAGAATAAAGGCAAAATCAAGACATTTTCAATAAAAGAAAGTTAAGAGAATTCATCACTAACGGACCCGTACTTATGTAAGAAATTTTTCGGCCTGAAGGAAAATGACACCACATGGAAACTCTGATCATTGAGAAAGAATAAGGAGCATCAAATGTGTTTAATATCTAAATAAATGCAAAAGACTTTTTTTCTTTTTTACCCTTTTGTTCTTTACTTATAAAGCATTAAAGTGTTTGAAATAAAAATTATTGTCTAAGGGAATTTATAGTGTATGTAGATGTAATACATGTAACAATTATAACATAAAAGAAGGGGGGAATGTGGGCCTATACAGTTGTAAGAGTTGTAAATTTTGAATGAAGTGGTACTATATTAACAATAAATAGGCTGTGAAAAACGATGGCAATTCCTAAAAAAAAAAAATACAAAGAAGTATAGGTAAAAACCCAAAGGTAAAATTAAAATCAAATTCTCTAAAACAGACTTTTTTTTAAAGCAGGTAAGGAAAAACAAAAAAACAGAGAAAGGAGGTAGAAAGCAATTAATAAGTAGAAAACAATTAAATGATAGACCCAAATTCAATCATATCAATAATTATATTAAATATTAAAGGACTAAACACACCACTAAAAGCAGAGATAGTCAAAATGGATTAAAGAAAAAAAAGACTCAACTCTCTGCTGTGTACAAGAGATGCACTTTAAACAGAAAAACATGGATAGGATGAAAATAAATGGACAGAAAGAAATAAACCATGTAAACCATAAGCATAAGATATTTTGAAACAGAAGAACAAAGATAGAGGATTTAAACCACCTGATTTCAAGACTTACTGTTGATATAAAGCTATTGAAGAATAAGTATATAAAGACAGTGTATATAAAGTATATAAAGACAGTGTGGTATTAAGAGAAAGAACAGACATACAGATTAATGGAACAGAATCGAGAGTCCAAAAATAAACCCAAATTTATGTGGTCAATTGATTTTTGAGAAAAGGTATCAAAGTAATCCAAACAGAAAAAGATGATGTTTTCAACAAATAGTACTAAAACTGGACACAGGCTCATCACTAGTCATCAAGGAAATGCAAATTAAAATCACAGTGAGATATCACAACACAACCACTAGAATGGCTGACAAACCAAGCATTGGCAAGCATGTGGATCAGCTAGAATTCTTATACATGGCTGGTAGGAATGCAAAATGACTGTACTTTGTAAAACAGAATGGCAGTATCTTATTTAGTTAAACATACCACAGAAGCCAGCAACTGCATTCTTAGGCATCTAATCAAAAGATATGAAAACATTATGTCCACATAAAGATTTATATCCAAATATTCATAGTGGCATTATTCACAATAGCTAAAAATCTGGAAATAACCCAAATGTCTATCAACTAGTGAAGAGATATATTATGGTATATTTTTAATATGGAATACCAGCCAGAAATAAAAAGGAACAAAATAGTAATACACACATGGATGGATTTCAAAAACACTGAGCTAAATGAAAGAAGTCGAAACACAAAAAACACTACATATTGTATGATTCCATTTATATAAAATTCTGGAAAAGGCAAAATAATAGACACCTTGACCAGGGGTCAAAGGAAACAATCACATGCAAAGGGACAAGAAGAAACTTTTAAGGATGAGGGAATTATTCTATATTTTGGTTGTGGTAGTGGTTACACACTGCATAAAATTACAAAAAGCACTCAAACTGTACACTTAAGATGGGTATATTTTGTTGTATGTAAATAAAAAACCTCAATAAAAAATATTTCTTAATCCCACTTGCTAGGACATTTTATAATGGAGTTAGACAAACAAGAGTTCTTGGCATAACATATTTTTTCATAATATTATTCTATTAAATAGATACTTTACGTGATTAAGCAATTTTCAGAGAAAATAAGATCCTGAAGACGATGAAAATGTGACAAAATGATTCACAGAAATCTCAAACAAAAGATTTCTTGAGATCATCACCAGTCCATCACAATACAACCACCAAGATCCAAACGGGCTTTGGCTTTTGAATGTCCCATGGGACAAAAGCTTTAACCAATCCATAATCCGGCCTCATATTCCTAATCTTCCCTACTGGGTCACTAGGGAATCATAGGCTACATCAGTTTACTAACTATCGAAATTTTACTTTGCTATGTTACAGAAATTTGGAGCGAAATACAAAACCTAACTAAGACACTAAATTCAGCTTAACATGATTTAACATACAAACTATTTTCATACTTTTCACCTGGCTAGTTTACTCTCCAATCCTAGAGCCTTTTGGGTCTCACACGCTACATAAAACTATACTCTCCCCACACGGCTCTTCCAGATTCATCCTCAGAAAATCTTAAATTTCTCTATTTTTTCCAGTTCTCCAGCTGTATCCACAGGTCTGACAAGAGTACCTCCTCATCACTCCTTCTTAAAGAAGTCGTTTTAAAAATTTCCCATTCATTACTCGTGGTTAAAAAAAAAAAAATTGCATCGTACTGGGGCCAACTAGAGCTTGTCATAATCCTGGCAACTTAATTCCTCAAATACAGAAAGAAAGAACTAGCTAGCTCACCTTGCCGGGGCCCATCTCTATTAATGGTTTCTGACAGGCTAGGGGTGAAGAGACACACAGCATGCTGAAAGGTAGGGGAACTCTGTAACATGAGTGACTGGCAATATTCCATGACATTGGCACAAATCTACAAAGGAAGAACAAGCAGTAACAAAAATATTAGCTCCCCAAATGCCTCATATCATGGAAATCCAGATTTGAAGGAGAACAAAGTTATAGATCAGTTTGTAAAATTACAACAAAGTTACAAATCAATTTGTAAAATTACCCACATCTATTATTTTTCTCAAATATCTCCAAAAACATAAAAAGCTTAAAGAATAGCTACACAACTCTCACTCCTCTTACCTGCTGCATAGCCAGTTCGATCTCATCTTTCTTGCTCACTCTATCCCCCTCCACATTATCATCTTGAAATTTAAACTGACGCAGTCTGTCGGAGCCACCAAAGCGACTTAGTAGTCCTAAGCACTGGCGCTAAGGAAAGAAAAGATACTTCCTTGTTCATATCTAGTTGTATATGTTTAAAGTTAGTGACCTATCTTTCTTGAGGGAGAAAAAAAAGAAAAACTCAGTGGGGAATGAAATCACTCTTTAAAGCATCTAATTTCTTACTTCCAACTGACTCAACTAAGGTTAGCAATATTAAAATTTACCTTTCTGCAAATGTATTTACTTGGCAGACAACTCATTAAAAGAATATTAATTCTTTTAGCAGTTAACCCCGACTAAAATCTAAGTGCTTGCCAAAGATTTTTTGTATCACACCAAATAATTCCTTAGTAGATTCCCATTAAATAAATACTAATCAATAAACAATGAGAAGCAAAATGAGATGGCAAACAGAAGCAGATTCGTGATAATTTTGTCTACTAAGGCTCAAATTTAAAGGCTCTAACTCCTGTGGCTACTTCTGGGGACTTCAAAAAGGAGTTGGGAACACAGAAGAAACCTTGGCAGATAAATCGCAAAGCTCATTTGTTTGAAATGTTGGTACTTTTCACCTGAGAATATAATTGTTCCTAAGGTTCTCAGTGGGAAAGGACAAGCTTTGCAAAATTGGCAGTATGTCCAGAATCAGAGATGTGGGTTCCAATTACAGGTACATGACTTTTTGCTATATGTCCTGGGACAAGTTATTTAACTTCCTCAAGCCTCTGTGTTCATATTTCTAGAGTGATAATAGCAATTCCTACCTTATAAGATTATTGTTAGGATTACCTGAGACATTGAATTGTATTTAAAGTGCTTAGTACAGTGTTTTGCACATAGTAAGTGCACAATAAAAACACGTTTAAAACATTGGTATTACACATACACACATTCACCCCTACATATATACATCCATATATATTATATAATATCTAACTTAAACTGATGTTAGTTTAAATAATAAGTATGGATAAGGCAAAACATACTAAGGAGATTATAATGTAAATTTAATTTGTCAAAATACTCTTTTTAAATCTTAAAATTGGCTGTTTGCTATTCTTACAGACAAAAACAGATGCACTATCACATTTCCAGAGGCTACCTTATGAAAGATGCATCAAAAATATTTTTTTCTCCCCACCAATGAAAAAAGTTAGAAGGCTTAAAAAAACAAAACAAAACAGAGTATTTTGGCTTGGTTAGAGAGAGTACAAGCCTTTCTGGAGTGCTATTTGACAATGACTCAAAATGTACTACTTGTATACCCATGCACCCATTGATAACAATTATGCTGATGGCAGCATTTTTCTTTTGGAAACTTGAAAAACAGCTCATGAAAAGAGGACTGTTTAAGAAAATTACTGTATCAAAAATAATGGAATATAAATATAATTCTTCTGCAGCCAAAAAAAAGTGAAGGTGCTCAAATCAAAGCAGGCCAGGAGGCTCCCAGAAAGACTGCGATAACATATCTAATTGATAAGCTATCTACTCTGTTTGAACATATTGAAAAGAGATTACATAACTGGAGGAGAGTTTGGGAATAAATTAGAAATAAGTACATAAAACCAAGCAAATAAAAAAAAGAAACAATTACTTACTCTAGGAAAAACAATGTTGTATAGAAAAGTAAAATATGGTCCATCCATGGCTTATTCATAAATAAAATTTCATAGTAATAATAATATAACACTAAATATTAATCTAATCGAAATTATGATATGATTAGAGTTGGGGGTGGGGACACGTTACAAGAGAGGTACATATTGTATGACAGAAGAACAGGAGTAAAGAGATCTAAATTCTCATCCTTCTCGATGGAAGGTCAACAGATGACTCTTAAAATTGGAAAATCAAGTAGTAGTAACATAAGCATATTATTTAGAGATATGAAAGAATCAATTAAAACCATTGCTGGCTTTACCCAAATTCAGGGAGCAGAATGGGGAGGATCAGTGAGAGGACTGTTGTATTTTGTTACAAGTCTTATAGCTGCTCTTTAAAGAAGTAAAAAAAAATTTTTTAATTTAAAAAATAAAAAAGAAATAAGAAAGAATCAGTTACCTGGAATCTTCCAATATGTCCCTGTAGCTCCATTAGAGATCCTTCATTAACATCAACATCAAGTTCACTTAGTATACCTATAAAATTTGGAATGCTTTTAAATGTAGTGTTATAATCAAAAAATCAAAAACATTAAAAAACCAGGAATGGTAGTTTTACTATTTTATATTTATATATGTATAAATATATATATTTATATATATATGCATAAATAGACACAGACTCTGCCATGAAGGAGGTTTGAGAAATACGACTTTACAAAGATTGTGTACCACCACACAATATGTTAAGTGTACCACACCACATATTCAGTCATATGCAAGCTAAATCTAGACTGAATCAGTAATTCAAAAAGGCACTTCAAAGTTTTTGAGAAAAATCGACTTTTTATTTATAAACATAAAAGTTAAAATTTTCTAAACTCAGCAGTAAATTACTTTCTCATGTAACAGTTCAGAATATAAAACACTAAAAATGAAATGCATATTTTTCTTTTATCTCGTCTATGTATTGTACCATTTGATATTTTTTCTTTTCCCTTAGGCAAAGTACAGTTTACACATACACAAAAAAGTTGCCATTCAATTTCTCAGTTTGGACCCATTACGAAATCCCTAAAGCTGATCAACCTTTTATAGTACCATGGACTCCCTTTATTTCTATTGAGCCCTCCAAGCAAACCCATGGGTCATTCTCTCCACTGATTTATTTCTTTGTTCTATGACTGTAGCCATGAGGAGAACCCAGCTGATCCTGTCCCAGCCACCCTAACTATCCATGTGTTTTCACAATCCCTTTAATCCATTTCTTACTTCCAAGCATACACTCCATAGCACATAACCTGGAACCTTATCCTTTGCTCCTTATAATGACAAGCCTTCCTCCTTTTAGATTTCTCAGCCCATCAAGCTCTACACAAACCTACAGAAAATACTCATATCACTTGGCACATGCTGGCTTGTTACCTCACCTGCGCCTCACTGCTCCACTAGCTCCTTTCCCTTTCCCACCTCCACCTCCACGGGGAGTAGGTTCCCAGAATCACTTTATTTAATTACTTTCTAAAATTTACCCTACCGCAGAGGATTTTTCTGCACTATCTAAAAATGTGTTCAGGTCTCCCTTGTACTCCAAAACAAAACAAAACCAAGTAAAACCCTGGTTAATATCAAATTCTTGAAATATTTTTTTCTCCATTTGTTGCTTGTGATTCTTATGCCCTCCTTTTCCATCTTAACCCCTTGAAAGCTGGAGTTTGCACTTAACACTACCGTGGAACTTTGGCTTTTTCCTGTTTGTCCTTAACCTTTCTGATCTCTGCAACCTGTGTTGCTGTTCCCCAGTTCTTTCATTCCTCCTGCACACCAACTGCTGCCTCTATTTTAAAAAACTAGCAATTCTCAGATTCTTTTTTCTTTTGGCAGCACCGAATGGCATGTGGAGCTTCCCCAATCAAGGATCGAACCCGTGTCCCCTGCAGGGAAATAGCACAGTCTTAACCACTGGACCACCAGGGAAGTCCAATTCTCAGATTCTTAAGACCTTTCTGCTATATGCCACCTGAGTGCTGTGGACCATATATATCATCCTCAACTCCAAAACACTTTACAGAATATCTGTGGGTCACAGATAAAAAATTAACCTGATGATAAGTAGTTGAGGAGGTATAACATATCTGGTACTGGGCTAAGCATTTAAGACAAAACCATGTAGTAAAATTACAGGATAATACAAAACCGTAAGTAATCAAGGGCTGAACTGGGCAGAGTAGGGTTAAGAGGAGTATAAATTATTTTTTAAAGTTATTTTAAAAAATTAGGAGGGTATTTGGCATTATCTTTTAAAATTATTTTAAAGTGTGTGTGTGTGTATATATATACACACACGTATGTAATGGTATATATGTATGTGTGTATATATATATATAAAAGTATATTTATATCTGACAAAGCACTGCCAGGAACTTACCAAGCCTACCAGCTCAAATATACAAAAATGTATATGTATATGTATACACACACACAAAGTTATTAAATGCCGTACTGTTTGACATTTTTAAAAAGATCGGAAACAGTCAACGTGTCACAGGGGTCTGGGTAACCACCTCACAATTGGAAAACTATTCCACCAATTAAAGAGTCAGGTAGGAACTATACATGCCAATGAGAAAAAATCCCCAAAACATAATGTGGGAAAAAAATTACAGAGCAGTGTGTATGGTATTTCATTTGTGTAGGGAGGAAAAAATTTTTATACCATGAGCAGAGAAACTGCTAGAAAAACAAAGTATAAATTGATAATTGGTTCCTTTTAGGAAGCAGGAATTGCTGGTCGGAGTGCTTTATTCTTTTATTTTGTTTGAATATACCATGAGCATGTTAAAATAAACTGTGCCTTTCTGAAGATAATTTTAATACAGTGACAGGGTTAAATGCTGCTATTAGTAAAATACAGAATATTTCAAGTATTTTTAAAAAGTAACGAAAGGGGACTTCCCTGGTGGCGCAGTGGTTGAGAGTCCGCCTGCCGATGCAGGGGACATGGGTTCGTGCCCCGGTCCGGGAAGATCCCACATGCCGCAGAGCGGCTGGGCCCGTGAGCCATGGCCGCTGAGCCTGCGCATCTGGAGCCTGTGCTCCGCAACGGGAGAGGCCACAACAGTGAGAGGCCCGCGTACCACAAAAACAAAAACAAAGAAAAAGGAACGAAAGGAAAATTCATCAATAAAATCACCTTGCCAGAGGGTATGATAAAAGGTAAATTCTCTCTGTACTAACTCAGGACTTCTGGATTAAGATGGCAGAATGAAGTAGTATCATAGAATGTCCCTTCTATAATCAACTACAAATAAATGAAATTCACCAAAAAGGGAAAGGGGCCAACTTACGCCATAAATACTAAAGCATGGTGGTGCTTAAGGAAAAAAAAAAAGGGGAGATGAAGAAAATTCCAGGGGAGTAAGTAGCATAATTCAACTCATGACCCTCATCCCACCCCTCAGAAGCAGTACAGAGAAAAGAAGATAAGCCAACAAACTCTTGCAAATTCTCATGGAGACCCCACAATTTGCGAAGCAGCACATTTGGTTGATTAAGTAAATTAAGTAATTAGGAGAACTAGCAATTAGGAGAAACCAAGGTAAAAACCATTTGGAGAAGAACCACTACATAGCACTATGGTAAGTAAAGGCAAGGGTGGCCTGTCTTGGTATCATCTCAGGACACTGGAATGAAGTGGGGACATGAACATAATAAGCACACAGGACTAAGATACTCCAAGGCTGGGTGGAGTTGACCCTGGGATCTCCGAAGAATGAGCACAGTCTCTAAGTACCTTAATATGCACTGCACTCTGCCCTTCCAAACTCTCTCCTCCCAACACAAAGGGCTCAGGTACTGAGGCATGCCCAGAGAGGAAAAAATATTGTGGGTGTTGGGGCAGAATCAGAAGTTGGCCTCAAAAAAAAAAAAAGAAGTTGGCCTCAGACTTCTCCACAGCAATATAAAGATGGAGGTAGTATAGGCTAGTAGTTAAGCACACAGACTCAGAAGCCACAGTGCATGAAAAACTCTACAGTATTATTTGTGTGACTTTGGACAAGTTAACCTCTCTGTGCCTCAGTTTCCTCATTTGTAAAAAAAATATGACATTATTATTAATAGTAGGCCATGCTTTCATTCAAGAATAAAGGCAACCTTTAGATGTCTGTAAACATTAGAGAGTTCAGGGAAGATTATATACTTTTTCTTAGGGGAGGGGACCTCAATACAAATTAAAAACACCAAGAGATAAATCAAAAGAAAGAACTCAGAAATGGTGAAGCTATAGGAGGAAAAAAAAGAATTGGTGTTTTTCTGTGAATCCATGTAAATATACAAGTAAAACTAAATAACTGAAGTTATTATGGTTACCAGACTGAATATAAATGATATTTACTTGTAAATATAATACAAGCAAACAACATGAGGGTGGAAAAAGAAGTGTAAAATAACTCATTACTTCATCTTTCACATCAGGAGTTAGTTGATTCTGTCTAAATTTTTTTTTTTTTTTTTTTCCATACGTGGGCCTCTCACTGTTGTGGCCTCTCCCGTTGCGGAGCACAGGCTCCGGACGCACAGGCTCAGCGGCCATGGCTCACGGGCCCAGCCGCTCCGTGGCATGTGGGATCCTCCCGGACCGGGGCACGAACCCATGTCCCCTGCATTGGCAGGCGGACTCTCAACCACTGCGCCACCAGGGAAGCCCCCTGTCTAAAATTTGTATTAAAAAATATGTAGTAAAATATGTAGTAAAAAAAATGTTTTTAATGACCAAAATATCTTAGTAGTTTATCATAATCTTTTCTTCTTCTTAATCATAGTGATATTTTAAGAACTAATATCTCTTGTACACTTGTAGTAAAGAAACATTTGTCTGGAATTCATCAATGTCTTCAGTTTCTCTTCAATTAGTTTTTCATCTGTAAAGTTCACGTAAAATTAAATAGTTGTTTTCTAAAACTGAATGTAAAAGGTATCCCATTCTCGTAAAGTACCTCTGTATGTCTGTTTCTCTCCACCGCCCCTCCCCCCCACAAATACATACATATACATAGAGCAATGTTTGAAAAGCTACTTATCTATGTTAACATTTGATAATTTCTAGATAGTGGGATTTGAGTGTTAATTATTTTCTTGAACTTTTTGAATTTTTTATACTGACCATATATCACTTTTATAAACATATTACTTCAAATAAAGGCAGTTAAGGGGACTTCCCTGGTGGTCCAGTGGTTAAAAATCCACCTTCTGATGCAAGGGACACAGCTTCAGTCCCTGGTCAGGGAACTAAGATCCCACATGCCGCGGGGCAACTAAGCCCACATGCCGCAGCAGAGGATCCCACGTACCGCAACAAAGATCCCGTGTGCCTCGACTAAGACCCGACGCAGCCAAAAATGAAATAAATAACTAAATAATTTTTTTAAAAAAAAGGCAGTTAACTCTGTTAGTTCCAATCTCAAATAAGTAATATATAGCTGCAAAGTAACAATAACCTCATTCTATTAAGTGTATGTCAGTCTGTAAAGCACTGGTAAAAATCCATTCAACATAATCAACTCACCAGGAAGTGCTGCTTTACTTATAATTCCTGTCAGCAGAGCCAATTCCTGCAAAGACCCAGCACAAACATCCTGACAGCGCAGGATTGCTTGTATGGTATCAGAATGAGAAATGAGAAACTGCAACACCTAAGACGAAGAAAAGGAGGGGAAATGGAAAAACAGAGGTGGAAGAGTAGAAAATTGTATTATAAATTTATATCCATCTGTTTAATAACATTGAAGCAAGTAATTTAATGTAATGAAGAATATTAGATAAGCAGTTGTCTTTTGCATTTACGTAGTTTATTTCTTCAAGAAGCAAACATCTAACTAAATTTTATAAGAAAGCTAAAGATAAGGATTATTTCAAAGTTTAGAGATTAATACACTTAGAAGCTACTATAGAAGAGTATAATATAACTTGGAACTACTGTATGAAAACTATTATTTGACCCCTATTTTTTTAAATTTTTGTCTAAATGGAACTAGAACATGAATTTAAAATGAGTGTGTTCAAAAATGACTTACTGGGACTTCCCTGGTGACTCAGTAGTTAAGAATCCGCCTGCCAATGCAGGGGACACAAGTTCGAGCCCTGGTCCGGGAAGATCCCACATGCCGCAGAGCGACTAAGCCCGTGCACCACAACTACTAAGCCTGCGCTCTAGGGCCCACGAGCCACAAATACTGAGCCCACGTGCCACAACTGCTGAAGCCCATGCGCCTAGAGCCCGTGCTCTGCAACGAGAAGCCACTGCAATGAGAAGCCCACACACCGCAACAATGAAGAGTAGCCCCTGCTCGCTGCAACTAGAGAAAGCCTGCGCGCAGCAACGAAGACCCAATGCAGCCAAAAATAAATAAATAAATAAATTTATTTTTAAAAAATGACTTACTGAATTCAAGTTTGCTCTGTGAAAGTCTGACTAGTGTGACATGGGGACAATCACATAAAAGCTTTTATCTAACTCTCCTTTTGATATGATGAAAATAAATGAGATACAAATCTTGACCTCTAAACTGTGCCCTTTCAGCTTAGCATTTTACAGTGTACCATCATAAAAGACTCTACTCATTTTCACATTCAAACATCTTCTTAACTAGATTATAGATTCCCTGAAGGCAGGGACTACACCACAACTGGCTGAACATTTGAATCTCTCAGGAACTGTGCCACTTTTATTTTTTAATACAAATTCCTGGCCTCAGAGTCCATCATTGTTGGACATGAAACTCAGTAATCTGTATTTTTTAAAGAACCTACTCAGGTAATTCCACTATGCTCAGTATAAGACTGGCCTTGTATCACAATGTCCCACTTCTTCTAAAAAACCTTAATCTCGAGAAAGTAGAAGACAAAGTTTTTGAGTGTTAAAGAACTGACTCAAAGGCCGCATATGAAAGGGGTAGAATGTCACTTAGACTAACGCAATATAAAATCAGGTAGCACGCTAGAAACAGCAGCATTCTATCTTGGGAAAGTATGCCTGAAGACTGATGGCAGGGAAAGCAGATAAAATCACCATAAATTATTAGGATGTGTCCTAATTCCTGAGGGTATCATAATAATAGAGCAACACAATAAAAAAACTGCAGATTCTTAGTGATAAGCCTAATTAATCAGTAAAAGGTTAAATTGCATATTGCATTATTAGTCTAAGAAACAAACATATTTTTGAAGATTTCACTGAAAAGCAATGAAAATAAAACTAATTTATGGTGTTTGAAGGAAAAATATTTTATTAGAAACTCACTTATTTAAATTACTCATTCTTTAAACATCACAACTAAATGTGGCATCATCATTTATCTTTTGTATTTTCTGCAAGGTCTAATAAAGGAACAGCATTCTCTAATAAATACCTGGTTAAATTACATTTTAGAAGCCAGCTTATTTCTATCACAATAACTGCTTCCTTTTGCAGAACAACAAATTTAGATCTCTTGCCTTCTATCTCACTATTCTATTAATTAGCTGTGGTGTTTCATTCAAACAAGAGTACAAAAACAGACCGATAAAGTTCAGAGCAAAGTGCAAGGGGTCTATTTTCAATACGCAGCTCTGCCACAAACAGAACGGTTCAGGTAAATTCACGTTAAGCGTTCTATGCCTAGGGCTTCTGCATTTGTAAAATAAAGATTTTGCACTTGATGATTTCTACACTAAGGATTCCTCTTACCTGCCCTGCTGCCTGCAAGTGCTGGGCCATACTAGACGTGAGGATGACCTGGCACAAGCGGAGAGCTGGAAGCAGAATCTGGCGGTACCGGTCCACTGGAGTAGGGATGAACACTGGGGTATCTCTCAGGCCAAACATGCTTGATTTGCATCCAGTGAACAAGGAGAGAGCAGCAGTCCAACAGTTAAAACAGTCCCCGACCATCTCCACGGCAAACAATCACAGGTGGCTAATTAAGATGTGAAGCTACTAATGAGGACTCTGTATCCCAGAGGTACAGTTAGTGAAAAAATCTGAATTTTAAAAAATCTTCGTAAAGAATAATTGCATAAATTTGAAAAGACAGTGCTAAAATTCCCCAAACATACTTATTCTACTCTAAATATTCCCTTGGGCCACAGAGACTATGTGTGAGAAACAGACAGAAACAAAAGTTACTCTCCCCAAATTTCCCTCTTGTACACACAAAGCCAAAAATGAATCTACATTGTCCATTATATACAATAAAACAAGATTTTAAAAATTAAAATGAGATTGTAAAATCACTTAACCTTTAAGATGAGGTCTCAGAACACTATTAATAAACTATTATTTATTGTAAATATTTCTATTTAAATTTTTGAACAAAAAAAATGGTTGCCTGTTGAAGAGAAGAGAATGAAAGCAGAATATGGAAATAAAAAGAAATAACAGAAAGGCTTTCCAAAGACAGGTAATAATAATGTGCCATGAACTGAGGAATACAATTTACTCAATCCTCTTCACCTAAGGTGACTCTTGTGTTAAAACCTTAGAAAGTTATACTAAAAAAATTTTCTTTTCTAGAAGTAAAATATTTCAATAGTTAAGCCTGAAAAACTCAAACATACAATTTGGCAATGGATCTTTTGAGGAAAATTACTCAAACTGACCTAAATTGTTATTTAACAGTAGGAGGGTATGCTATAGGCCCTAACAATGCTGCAGCCATGTAGACAAAAAAGAAAAAAATCATATTCAAACTCAACTGAGAAATCTGCTAGAAAGTTTGAAACTTAAAATAATTTCACTTGAAGCTTTCAAATTAGCAAGCAGTTGGTAAAATGTTAAAATGAGAAAAATATAAAATACTATTCAAGTCATCAAGAAAAGAAAATCCACAACAAATTATAATTTCATTACAATACTTTAAAAGACCAGTATAACTGAAAACATGTACTTCTACTAAACAGAACAATAAAGTTGGGAAGAAAAACGTCTAACAAAATGCTCTCGCATTTCCCTCTTACGTTACTGCTCTAAAATGGAAAGCACTAGGTCCCTACCCACTTTTACCCTTATTAGCAACTTTCATTTATTAGTTAATGGCAGGGGTATATGACCAAACAAAACCATCAAGATGAGAGTACTGCTCCAACAGAATTATAAACGGCAAAATTATGTTTGAAATTTTTTTTTTTCCCTTAATAATCCTTTACTGGTAACTTTAAAAAAAGCGGCAGGGGGTGGGGATGGTGGTGTGATGAATTGGGCAATTGGGATTGACATGTATACACTGATGTGTATAAAACAGATGACTAATAAGAACCTGCTGTATAAAAAAATGAATAAAATTAAATTTAAAAAAAACCATAAAAAAAATAAATTGATATGGATGCTTACCCCTGTGGGTCCATTTCTGGGCGCATGTCATAGACTTGGCATTGTGCCAGCCTCACAATCACCCCAGACCTCAGCAGCTCTAAAGCGCCCTGTTGTATCTTGGCCACTCTTGTGAGAAATGCCTAAGAAGTTATGAAACAAAAATCATAAGTACAGAGATCAGAGCCAAGCGTCTCACATTAAAATGAGACTTTCTCATAGCACATTTCTGATCTGCAATCACTGGTGAAGAGAAATTCTGAGCTAGCTAGGAAGGGGCATATTATACCACCTTAACCATAGGATTTTTATGAGGAGTAAATGGCACAGCATATCTGAAGCGCTACATACACCTTGCAAGGATTAAGCATTCAACTAAATCATCATGTGGGCTTATGGAGGGCAGGGAAGATTGTTTTGCTCACAGCTGTATCTCTACTACCTAGTGCCATACCTGGCATGTAACAGATATTTAATAAATACTTGTTGAATAAATGAATGAAGGAAGGAAAACAGAATTAATGAAGAATCTAAGACTTCAGTGCTTCTCTTATTGTGACATTTGTGGTATTTTTAAGCAGGAGGAAACAGAAATTAAAACAGATTTGGAGGAAAGGAAATGAATTACATACACTGTACTGAAAAATCCTGTGTTTAAAGTAGAACCAGCACATCTACATTGGAATTTCAACAGGCAACTAACAGTCTGATTTTCGTTGCGGAAGGACATTTTTGCTCACTCTTCTCCTCATAGACCACTGGGTGTCATGTGGCTTTGCCACCCCCAGCAATCGAAGTGAGTAAGCAGCAGTCTCAGTAACCAACTAACCGTCTCAGGATCATTTCAACTCAACTTTGGCATGCTCAGAAGATACAGTTCTAGCACATGTGCCCAAATTTAAAACTCCTTAGAAATGATTACAGTTTGTATGATAGAAACATGCAAAATGTAGGCCACATTAATTTTCTTTAATATATCCTTAACCTCAAGAGGAAGTGACCTGTTGATCTAACTTCAAGTGAATATAAAGCCTTACCATTTTGGATTCGTATGTATAAAGGGCTTTTAAAAGGGGAGGCTGTGGAGTGAGTAAGCTCTGCAAAGTACGGTCATCTTCTACCAAGCTGTCCACAAGCACCTTCAAATAGCCACTGTTAGAAAGATACAGAAGCCACTGCTGCTGCTTATCTACGGAGACAATCCGATCAAGTAGAGCCAGTGCCAGCATCTGACGGAAGAACACATCAAAATCCAAAATGTGGAGATGGCTACCAAAATCAACAACAGTAACTCCCTTTATCTGGAAATGTTTAAAAGTTTTCTTACAAGGAGAATGGTTGCCTGCAATACAATTCTCTCTTTTTTTTTTTGAGAAAAATGTATGTATGTATCCAGAATCTTGATTTATTAATAAAAGAAAAAATTTCAGGGTAAAGTTATATTTCTGAAACAAAACCTAACACATTAAAATAATGGCATTAAATATATTTTAGCAAAATCTAAACATTACTTGCTGGAGGAAAGGGATTTTTAAAAATAGCTTTTTCCCCCCCTAATTGTAAAGTTTCACATGCTCCTTGTAGAAAACAGAAAACTTATACAGGAAATACATTATCTGAGAAACACAGATTACTTTGTTCTATGTCTTCCCAAATATTTTTTTAACATAATTGAGAGCGTACTACATGATTCAAATGCTATGTAATTTTCCACCAGCAGGGAATTATCTTCTCACTGTATTATCACCAGTATGACATAATATTTTAAAGACATATAAATGCAAATACTCATTGAAAAAGCAGAGAAAGATATACTCAGTATAAAAGCTACGTATCCAGCATTCTCTTATGCCAAGATCTTGATTAACCAGCATCTCTGCTGGTTAATTTCTACCAGTGTAAGGCAAATCTCAAAATTAGCAAAAAGATTATTCTGAGGGTACAGTCTGAACAAATAAAGGATTCTGAACGTAAGTAAACAAAACATATGAATGAACAAAACAGAAATTCAAAATTATAGTAAATAAGAAAATTCACTAAAATATATTACAGAAAATAATTCCCAATATATAACATACATTTGAAAAGTTGATCCAGTTTATGCCTTAATAAGTCAAAATATCTATCCAATTATAATACTAAGCAGGAGTTACTGTACCCTTCCAATCTCATGACCATCACAAGCATCTCGACAGACCACTTCCATGAGGGCAGCACCATAGCTCTCAATGATGGCTATGTTTTCTCGCTGTAATTTACTAAACACATCTTCAGGGGCGGTCAGCCTTTCCCACATGGTTTTCTTGGCTAAAGGGTTACAATAGAAGACATATAAAACACTCCAGCAAAAAGCAGTTTGGTAACTGAGTAATTACACCTCATACATGACGACAACAGAAAAATCCTTCCATTATTGCCTGCACACAAAGACCCATCAACCAATGAGTCTAGGCAGGTAAACTTTAAGAACACAATGCACTATTCCATGCATGTACACTGAGAACAATGGTATTAGGAAAAGGATAAACTATCCTTAAAGAAATCAAAATGAACTATGAAACCCCAGGAGAAACATTCCTGTATTTATTCCACTAATCAATCTGGTTTTATCTTTTATTGAGATCTATGAGAATTTGGCTACAAAGGAGCAGGTACAAAGTAGACAAAGATCTGCTTCCAAAAAACAGATATTTTATTCTTTTATATTTTTAATTGAAATATTTATTAAAAAGAAAAGGTATACTCATTATGAAGATAATTTAAATTAATTAAATTTAATTTAATTCAAGGAACACTGATAATTAAAGATAGGATCATATGCTTTACATAGATTCCTGTAAACCTTTTAGAAAAGCTTAATACACTACATAAAGCAATAATCTGTATTTGAAACTAATCATGACTTTTCCCCAACTAGCACATGGTAGCAGGTTTTTTTTTTTAACATCTTTATTGGAGTATAATTGCTTTACACTGGTGCGTTAGTTGCTGCTGTATAACAAAGTGAATCAGCTATACGTATACATATATCCCCATATCCCCTCCCTCTTGCGTCTCACTCCCACCCTCCCTATCCCACCCCTCTAGGTGGTCACAAAGCATCAAGCTGATCTCCCTGTGCTATGCAGCCGCTTCCCACTAGCTAACTATTTTACATTTGGTAGTGTATATATGCCAACGGTAGCAGTTTTTAAACTGAGGAAAGATTCTCAAGACAGAGTGATCAGAATGGAGGGCAAAACAAAGCAGGTTTAACCATGAAAAATAAAAATAACACACAAGGGCTTCCCTGGTGGCGCAGTGGTTGAGAGTCCGCCTGCCGATCCAGGGGACACGGGTTCGTGCCCCGGTCCGGGAAGTTCCCACATGCCGCGGAGTGGCTAGGCCCGTGAGCCATGGCCGCTGAGCCTGTGCGTCCAGAGCCTGTGCTCCGCAACGGGAGAGGCCACAACAGTGAGAGGCCCGTGTACCACACAAAAAAAGTACACACAAGGTGGTCTATATTCCACTATAAAGTTTGCAGCAGTCAAACCTTCAGAGTTTTTTTTTTTAACTTTGTTTGTTTGTTTATTTTCTCCCTAAAATATCTTTACCACTACTCTGATTTTATTTTAGTCATAGTTAATTTCCAATAGTGTCAAAGCAGAGTATGAGATTATTTTCTCAACCGTGTCACTTCCTTTGGTCACCTGGTCCCATCTACTTCTATTTCACCTCCCTCCACTCTCCACCTCCACCCCACCGCTGCCGCCACACTAGCCCTCAAATTCAGCACTTCCTTCAGTCTCAGGATCTTTGCACTAGCTGTTCTTTATATTCTTCCCCAGATCTTAGCATGACTGCCTCCTCTTCATCATTTCAGCCTCTATCAAATATCACTTCCTCAACGACATCCAGCTTCCCTCCTCCTCCCACCCCACACACAATATATCACAGTACTATTTTATCTTCTCCACAGTACTTATTTATCAGATTTACTCAAATTAGGTTAGTTTTTAGTTTCCATGCTTGTATCTCTGTCTCCTCACATCGAATGTAAGCTTATTAACAATGGGATTCTGTCTTGTCTGCCACTGTTTCTCCAGAATTTAGCACAGTGTCTAGCACATAGTAGAAGCTCAAATATTAATTACTGATTGATTGACAGCTTAAAGGCAAGTTTAGAAACTTTGCTCCAGAGATGCCACCAGATGCTCTCAGGGTGGGGTACCACGGTGGGTGGCTTTTCAGGAACCCAGCCTGAGGAGCTATGGCATCTCCTCTTCTGTTTTACGCATAGGATTGCCACAAAATTATCTGAATAAAGGCTTTGGACAAAAGTCTGAAAGCCACTACTTTATAGGTTTAACATTTTTTAGCCATGAATTCCTTAGTTCAAACATTCTTATGTAAATGCAACCCCACCAGAAGAGACCAGCAAAACTCTTAATTTCCTTTCTCTTCTTAACTCTTATAAAACTTGTAATTTATACTTGGGGTTGGCAAACTAAGGCTCGTGGGAAAAATGTGATCTCCCACTTGTTTTTGCAAATAAAATTTTAATGCAACATAGCATACGTCTCTGGCTTCTTTTGCACAATAATGGCAGAGTTGAGTAGTTGCAACAGAGAACATATGGCTTGCAAAGTCTGAATTAGTTATTATCTGGCCCTGTACAGAAAAAGCTTGCTGGCATCTGGTCTATATCATCCAATTTAAGGCTTATTGTTTTATAAACACATATATTGCCATTTTTACTAGGATAAAAGATTTTATGAAAGCAAGAACCCAATTAATGTTTCCTGCTTCCTGGAACAACTAAAAATAATCAACCACCAAATGATTACTGATTTTTGTTTGTATTGTAAAAAGGGGAAATAATCTAAATGTCCAAAATGGGTAGGCTAAATAAATTATGGTATATCCATAAGTGGCAAAATCTATACAGGTATTAAAAATGTTACTTAATGAGGCAGGAAAAGCTGATAAAATACTAAATAGAGAGAAAAGGGAAGATTTAAATCAATAAAAAAAGATGGCTGGCTATAACCAAAATGTCGTGATAGTTATCTTAGAAGGTAAAATGTGTGACTTTTCCTTTTGTTTATTAGTGTGTTCTAAATTTCCTATAATCAATATTTATTTTTAAATAAAAAAATAAAAGCTAAAAGATTTTTTTTTTTTTTTTCAGTATGCGGGCCTCTCACTGTTGTGGCCTCTCCCGTTGCGGAGCACAGGCTCTGGACGCGCAGGCTCAGCGGCCATGGCTCATGGGCCTAGCCGCTCCGTGGCATGTGGGATCTTCCCGGACCGGGGCACAAACCCGTGTCCCCTGCATTGGCAGGCGGACTCTCAACCACTGTGCCACCAGCGAAGCCCTAAAAGATATTTTAAAAATATCTGATTATGAATTTTTAGTCAGGTTCTAAGGTTCTAGGACCTGACTCAGGTTGTAAAAAAAATAAAAGGAGTGGTGAGAAATGTACATCTAAGTTCACATCAAGCATAAAGCCTGCACCCACTACACACATATATATAGCCTCAGCTGGTATTTTAATTTTTTTTTTATTTTTATTTTTTGGCCACACTACACAGCATGCAGGATCTTAGTTCCCCGACCAGGGATGGAACCCACGCCCTCAGCAGTGAAAGTGTGGCGTCCTAACCACTGGACTGCCAGGGAATTCCTGTAGCTGATACTGTATTTTTTTTTTTTTTTTTTTTTTGCGGTATGCGGGCCTCTCACTGTTGTGGCCTCTCCCGTTGCGGAGCACAGGCTCCGGACGCGCAGGCTCCGGACGCACAGGCTCAGCAGCCATGGCTCACGGGCCCAGCCACTCCGCGGCATGTGGTATCTTCCCGGACCGGGGCACGAACCCATGTCCCCTGCATCGGCAGGCGGACTCTCAACCACTGTGCCACCTGGGAAGCCCCTGGTACTGTATTTTTAAGTCACTTATTGGAGTCAGATTCACAAGAACGGAGTTAACAACAGGCAAGATGCTCTATGAAATCCTTTTAGTCCCACTACTTTATGACTAAAATCAGAGGTGTACTTGTACTATAATTCTAGATCATACTAACACCTAGACCATAAAAACTGAAAATCTCATGATAGGATCCTAAAAAATTTAATAATGGCAAGAGATTATCTTTTCTAATCTCTTTTAAAAAGATGATTGGATATTATGGTTTCATAAACAAAGAACAACAGGAATATTCTTGATCAAAAGTCGCAATAGCCCAGAAGAATTATGAGCAGAGCAGAAAATTCTTCATTCTTATTATAATTCCTAATTCTTATTTATAAATAAAAGATACTACTGAGTACCATTAACTTGTCAAACTTAAAAAGAAAAGCCAGTTTAGAAGAAAATAGAACATATGAGAAAAACTTATAATAAAAGTACTTAAAATTACAATTTAAAAAATTTTTAAATTAAAAATTCTAACTGACATCTTCCATACAGCTATATCAATCAACTATAAATTAAAGGTGAATGATAAGCTCCTAGAAAATAGAAAGTTAAAAATGAATCTGTTTTAAAAGCAATATAATCCATTTTACTGAAATTACAACAAAACATTCAAACAGGGCTAATCTCACAGAAATAAAATTAAGGAGGATGCACTATATCCTCTACACTGAGGTGTTAGCATAACTTTATAGGTTGGCTTTATAAACTTTTATTGAAAACATTAATCTGATTAAAAATATGCTGAAAAGTATATATCTTTGTCATTATCAATCTGTTTTTAAATGTGAAATATTTTTATAATACTAGAGCTTAAGGAACAGATCAATAGAGAAATTAAGAACATAATAATTGGGGTTCATATGAAACATTTAGGCTCTGGTCAAATTATCCACTTTTTCTTTCTAGTGGTCACTGGTAGAAAAGAGAGAGAATAAAAAGGTGAAAAAAATACAAAGAGAGATATTTGTGATGTCAATGGCTGTCAACTAAGCCCCAGGAATTACACATGCAAAAACAATGTCAGATTTGAACTACACTGTTCTTAATTAAGGAAACATATAAGATCCTCCAAATAATTTTATCAAAAAAAATACTGGGTTGGCCAAAAGGTTCATTTGGGTTTTTTCGTATCATCTTACAGAAAAACCCAAATGAACTTTTGGGCCAACCCAATATATGCTTTGGTTCCTCCCCAGATCTACTGCATTGCCAGCTCAAAGTGATAGGATCCACCCATATGGATTTTCAGAAAATTAACTATATGCTTAAGAGACGTCTGAATTTCCTTTTCCCTAAACTGCTCATATCCTTTGCCCATTTTTCTGTTGGGTTATTGATTTGTAGATGCTCTTTATTTATTAGAAATTAGTCATTTGTGATACGAGCTACAAATACATTGCTGATGCTGAATTCTAATTCTCAGATCTGTCAAAAAGAAGCAAGTCACTTAGCCTCTCTAAGTCAGATTCCTTTTATACCAAACAGGGAAAATGGCTGCCCAGTATTCAGTACATATGTTTATGTAAAAATAAAGAAAAAGTGGTATGAAAAAATAAGTATATAAACATTAAAAATTCAGTTTTTGTTTTAAAACAACATAAAATAGGTACACTAGCACAAAAGTATGTGCTCAATGAATATTTATTAAATATAGTATTTCTAATTTGAAAATTAAAAACACTAGTATCTAGGGAATAAAGTACTTTGCTATCTATCTAAAAGAAGTCAAAATAAGCAGTAATTATGACTAAGAAAAAAAAGCTACTTAAGGGATAAAATTGCTCTAAAAATAGATCATTTGAAAATTAAAAACAAAGGAGAGGGACTTCCCTGGTGGCACAGTGGTTAAGACTCCACGCTCCCTGTGCAGGGGGCCCGGGTTCGATCTCTGGTCAGGGAACCAGATCCCACATGCATGCCACAACTAAGGAGCTGGCGAGCCACAACTAAGACCCGGAACAACCAAAATAAGAAAAATAAAAATAAATAATAATAATAATAAAAAGATAACAGATTTTTTTTAAAAAAAGGAGAATCTTCTTTTATGGTCACACTGCTTTTGCCACATCTTGATAATGACTTCTTATAAAGCACGTTGTAGAGCTCCACCTAGTGGTTAAGTGGTGATTTTTGCCAATTCAACTAAATACAACGTTAAAAACTTTTTTTAGTCAAGAGGAAAATGGGGGAGGTGTATTGGCGGATTATCTCTCTTTAAAAAAGCTCCTATTTCTTTAAAAAGTTTCTCTGAACTATTATTTATTTTTTGTTTTTTTGTTTTTTTTTTCGTTGCGGAGCACAGGCTCCGGACGCGCAGGCTCAGCGGCCATGGTTCACGGGCCCAGCTGCTCCGCGGCATGTGGGATCTTCCCAGACCGGGGCACAAACCTGTGTCCCCTGCATCGGCAGGCGGACTCTCAACCACTGCGCCACCAGGGAAGCCCTGAACTATTATTTTTAACGACCTTAAAAATATTTTTGTGTATTATTTATGCTGGTAGGAAATTCCTATAAATACATCATTTGGCTATTATTACATTCTAAGAGAGATATTATACAAAAATATATAGCCAGTAATGAATAATATGAGATAATCTAAGTCTTACACACAGAGTGGTTTTTAAGAATCTGTGTTCAGGACTTCCCTGGTGGCGCAGTGGTTAAGAATCTGCCTGCCAATGCAGGGGACAC
This sequence comes from Leucopleurus acutus, assembly GCF_964270905.1. Classification (NCBI taxonomy): domain Eukaryota; kingdom Metazoa; phylum Chordata; class Mammalia; order Artiodactyla; family Delphinidae; genus Leucopleurus; species Leucopleurus acutus. The sequence goes on along the minus strand of NC_139144.1, from coordinate 91,540,170 downwards.
GGGTTCGAGCCCTGGTCCGGGAAGATACCACATGCCATGGAACAACTAAACCTGTGCACCACAACTACTGAGCCTGTGCTCTAGAGCCCGCGTGCCACAACTACTGAAGCCCACGTGCCTAGAGCCCGTGCTCCGCAACAAGAGAAGCCACCGCAGAGAAGCCCGCGCACCGCGAAAAAGAGTAGCCCCCCGCTTGCCACAACTAGAGAAAGCCCACGCGCAGCAACAAAGACCCAACGCAGCCAAAAACAGATAAATAAATTTATAAAAAAAACAAAATAACAAACACTCATTAAGGTTCTCAGAAAGCACAAGGAGCCCATTATGAGGAGGTACTTATGACAAGTTCTTAAATAGCAGAGTAACTCTGGCAAAGAGTATTATACGCTGGTCTCCTGAATAGTTAAAAACATTTTTCACATTTGGCAATGAAAGAATCCATATTATTAACTCTTATTTAAAAATGCTAACTATATGGGAATTCTTTGGCGGTCCAGTAGTTAGGACTCCGTGCTGTCCCTGCCAAGGGCCTGGGTTCAGTCCCTGGTTGGGGAACTAAGATCCCAAAAGCTGAGCGGTGCAGCCAAAAAAAGATAACTATAGTTTACAAAGTTGATTTATCATTGTTTTAAATACACAGATCTTTGACCAAGAAATTCTACTCCTTGGAATTTATCCAAGAAAAACTTCACATTAGTACAAAAAGACATATGTATACTACTGATGAGAATTTAAGCTGGTAGAAGGCCATTTGGTAGAATCTATTAAAATAAAAATGTGCACCCTCTTTCACATGGAAATTCCGCCATGAAGTATCCTTCTTGAGAAATATATAGGCATATAAAAGAATATTTGATGCAGCTTTTTTGTGATAGTAAAAAATTAGAAACAATTTAAACACTTATGAATAAGGCAAATGGTTAAACAAATGGTACTTCTATACTATGGAATAACAAAGCTATTTTAAAAGATATGTACTGTATGTATTGTTCAATGGGACCAGAGGTGAGTGGGAGTTACAAAAATATATAAGCTAAAGTAGTATTTGAGGGTCTGTGCTTACATTACTTTTGTACTATTGTCACAATTTTAGAAAACTAAACATTCTTCCTTGACTTTAGAGCAAGCACTTTGATTCCATAAAGACTCATTTATTATAGCTTCGCTGAGCCAAAAGATGAAAAGGTGATTTTTTTTTAAATTTAAAGTAACCAATCTCTAAACACAGAAAAGACAGAAATCTAATTCTACCTGCTTCTAAGGTGTCTGGTTCATCCGGTCTCTGGGCAATCTGTAAGTAATAAAGCAGAGAGCCATACAGGTGTGTCCTCACTCGCTGGAATCCGCCACCTAGGAAAATATGGTAGCGTAAAAACCTTTTTTCAAATTAAGTTAAAACAAATACAGAAGTTGTAAGTTATAGAAAATTTAGATGAAAAAACCTGTCTTCAAAATGAAGTCTAACAGTTTCTTCAATATGATATGAAGTGAAGAATCTCCAATAGAAGCGAACCCCACCACTGCATTCTCTGCAGGCGGAGGTGAGGTGAAAGAGTTATCAAGCACAAAAGCATAATGAGCCTCTCCGGGTCCCAAGACTACTGGTTGCTTCTGTTCTGTGCGAACGGCTTGGCTTAGGTGAGCGGTCAGGGTGAACACAGCACCTGCTACCACTGGCATTAACTCCTGTGCTGCTTCATCATCCAGTATCTTAAAGCAGAAAGACAAATCAGAGTGAGCACCCTGCTTTCAGCTACAGTCATTAACATGTCTTATACATTTAGCTTTTCAATTACCATAAGAATGGAATTGTATTGTTCAAAGACAGTAGAAGCTAATACACAAAAAGAAATTTAAATAGAATGCTGGGTAACATGTTCTTAACAAGAAGGGAGACCTATCAGAATTCCCTAGAGGTTTTTCATGGAAATTAACATAATGGCCTCACCACTAGAGTCTCCCATTCAGTAGGTCTAGGGTAAGATGTGTCATATAGATTTTTAAAAAGCTTCCTAGAAAATTCTGATACACACTCTGGTTGAGAACCATTACTGTACAGAGTTAATACCTTTCTCAAGAAAAGTCTTAACACTGGCATTGCACAACTCTGTTTACTCCAAATGGGAAAAAAGGAGTGGCAAACTATATGTTTAAATGATATAAATATTCATTTGGCAGTATAAAGTAACTTATGAAGCATGTCACCTTATCATGCACATCTTGTAAAATATCACGAATAATCAGCTGTCGATCCTCTGCCTGAATGAGGTCCTGAGGGCAAGCTGTCAGTATAATTTCTACCAGCTGCCTCCATGACTCCAGAGCATGCCGTTTTGCATGAAGACACTGCAACAATTTGTTTCTTCCTACCACGTACTGAAGTATAGTGCTGATTTCCTAAAGCCGCAGAAATTGAATTGCAAGGTTAACACACAGGCAAATAACGTCTTTTAACCAACAGGTTCCTATTTTTAACACTGTCAGTTAATCCGAAAACATTTATAGAATACTCTGGAAACCTTCCACATGCTTGCAAGTCAGCAGATAACTTTTCACATTATACCGGTAGCCAGAGCTATGAAAAATAATAAATAAGGCTGTGTGTGTGTGTGCACGCACGTGCGCATGTGTAAGGCAGAGGTGATATGCGTGGAAATGAGTTTTTAACCCCATCTTCTTTTTTCTTGCAACTGTCTAGTTATACTTACTCTGGAACACTAGAGTTCCCTAAAACCCAAGTTCAATGGCATGTTTCCTTGATGTGTCTTTTATTTCTTTGCCTCTTGCTTTGACCTCACCAACTGTGTTTCCATGAATGTGGTTCTTCCCACCTGCTCTCTGACCCGTATCTCCCCATTTGTGGTGACAAATGACTCCTTCCTCGCTGATAGGGAGCAAGTGAACTCTATTACACAATATGAAAAGGTTACAAAATCCTCAACTAACTTAGCAGAAAAGATGTTATTTCTTCTGGCATCCAGACACTAACTTCAGTTCAGCTTTTAACAGTCACAAAGTCAAAAGTGAAAGATACAATTAAAATTTAACTTCTAAGTAGTTTACTAATAATGAACTAGAAGTCAATTCACTGTTTTGTCTTCTAACTGGCAATTTAAGTAGTTAAGCAGTTAAAAGGGTAAAACTAACATATAGTCAACAGGGCTTACCTCCATTAGTAGAGGTCTCTGTCCTATGGCTGCCATACCCTGAAGGGCATTTACTTCGGCTACAAGAACTCTATGAAGAAGCTATATAATTGAGAAATGAGAGAAAAATAAGACCATTTCAGACACTGGTAGAACAATAACCTAGCAATTACTCTAAACTGCCCTAGACGGAAAAGTTTCAGATACCTTTATATATAATCTAATAGTGGCACTGTCCAAGTTTCTGTCAAAAACAGTATATCCCTCACATGCCAGAGAGTGATACCAAAGAGTGTCTATGGCAGGAAAGTTAGTGGAACCGCACGGGATAGCTTCTTTCTACTAGTGAGGTGATTACCATTTACCTGGTAGAGAGTTAAATGGGTAAAACCACTCCATTGTGATAGCTGGGTAGCATGAATACTAAGAGGTAGGTGATAGGGAACCTTTTATAGAGGCAAAATTAGTGTGGCCTATTCAGTTTTCTTTCCTGACTGTTTGAAAAGTGAAAACCAGTCCAATAAACCAATATCTCTATTAGAAAATAAAAAGTTATTTTTTCCTTAACGACTCGAAGTCTGAACCACTTGATACTGCACATGTTCTAAAGCAACGCTCACCTTGACATTGCAGACTGTCTGTCCCCGTAAATTCTTGTGTTCACAGTTAGCAATAACTTGTTCAATCTGGGCCCGATCAAAGAAATCCAATTGCAAAGGCTCGGGGATCTCCTGACTGAAGTCAATGGAGTCGAGAATACTGAGAATTTTTCGACGTACTAGAAATAATAAAAAGTAGTTCTATTTCACTTGGGACACTGAAGAGAAGAGCTAACCACCGTACTCAGCTCACCCTCTAAGGCAGCACTATGTTCAGAAAGGACATCAGTCTGGAAATTGAAGACTGTGTTGAAATCTAAATTGGATTTTATTTCTAATACATTCATTCGCAAAAATATTGTTTTCCCATACTATCATCTTAGTTATAAAAAAAATTTTTTTTGATGACAAACAATCCCTTATATAGCTTTTCTACATCAGTTCAGAATTTGCAGATACAGGCATTAATTACCTCTTGAGATTTTATGCAATTTAATATATACGTATCTACAAATTTATTACAAATTCAAAGGGCTTTACCTTTTGTAGTAGTATCAAAGTGCAGGAACCCAGAGACAGACCTATTTTCATCTTCTATTCCTCCTTCCCCATCTGTTGGAGCATCAGTAATAAAAATCAGAAAAAGAACAACACACTCATAAAATTTATTTGGAAATAACAAACACAAGGTATTTTATTTCTAAGTCACTGTTTCTAGGTCAAAGAGCCCCTTGCAAACGGATAATTAAAATGCAAAGATGATGAGGACTTAGCAACAACATTCATCTAATTCTTTCCGTCTCTATGGGATCCACTTCACAATTGTACAGAGCATAATCAGAACTCCAAGAGAGGCAGGACCCAACCATGCCAGTGAGATGATTAGAAAAGCTTATGCTTAATTTGCATGTAAAATACGTATTAGAATATCTTGGGTCATGCTGGCTCAGTGTGACAAACTCCACTGTGTATCTGTGTCTATGAATACAGCAAAATGTGAATGCTCCAAACAACAATAAAATTGCAATTATGGGTGATTTTGTGTTTTAAGGAAAAGAATTCTAAAGGCAGAAAGAACTTGTTTGGCCTACAATCACACACTAACCATAAGATTCAGATTTGTGCTTGCATTCACACAGACCAGTCAGCAGCATAACAATACAAATGCCAACACATGTTCACCTGAGTATGGTTTCACTGGCATGTCATCCAGTAGGAGGTGAAGGAGCCTCTGGGTGTGTGACCGTTGGCGATTCAGAGAAGTCACCCTTAGTTCTATCGAGGCAGTCTTCATCAGCCATGACATTTGGTTCAGCATAGATATTTCATATTCTGGAATTGAAATATGAATGTTTAGTTTCCCAGTATAATAACAAGATCAGAACAGACCTAAAATCCATAACTCACCAGATATTTTCCCATGTAACATAGTCAATATTTTATGAAAATTGGCACCATAATAATTTATCGCTCTAGAAAATTAAAAAAGAAAAAAAACAGATGCCAAGGGACAAAAAATAAACTAGTATATGTGTATGAAAGTTGAGCAAAAGCAACTGAAGAACAAAAGAGAATCAAGTTTCTGTCAACAGAATAATTTCACACAGACGTAGAGGATTCTGAGTCTACCATACCAGATGCAGGCCATCAAGTGTGTGGTGGCGGGAGACGGCGCAGTAGGTAAAGCTTGCCTCCTCATCAGTTACATGACCAATGCCTTTCCTGGAGAATATACCCCACTGTCTTTGACAACTATTCTGCCAATGTTATGGCGGATGGAAAACTGGTGAATCTGGGCTTGTGGGATACAGGTGGACAAGATGACTATGACCTATTACGTCCCCTATCCTATCCGCAAACGGATTCTTAATTTGCTTTTCTCTTGTGAGTCCTGAAAATGTTCGTGCAAAGTGGTACCCTGAAGTGTGACACCACTGTCCCAACACTCCTATCATCCTGGTGGGGACGAAACTTGATCTGAGGGATGAGAAAGACACGATTGAGAAACTGAAGGAGAAGAAGCTGACACCCATCACCTACCCACAGGCCCTGGCCATGGCCGAGGAGATCGGTGGCATCAAATGCCGCTCGGCGCTCACGCAGCGAGGCCTCAAGACAGTTTTTGATGAAGCTATCTGGGCAGTTCTCTGCCCACCTCCCGTCAAGCAGAGAAAGAGACAATGCCTGCTGTTGTGAATGTCTGGGCCCCTCCTGCCTGTCCCGTCTCCCCAGGACACTTTGTACGCTTTGCTCAAACGGTGGAGACTTTGCACTCAATGCCAAGTTTTTGTTACAGATTAGTTTTTCCATAAAACCATTCTGAACCAATCAGTAATTTCCAGGTTTTGTTTGTTTAAAGTACTTTCACATTCTATTAAAGTTTAGCTCTAAAATGACAAGCTTCCTTAAAGCCTTATTTTTCAAAGCCCCTATTCTTGCTCAGATTAAGAGTTGCCAAAATACCTTGTGAACTAAGTTGCACTGCTGGGCTAAGAACACTAACCACTAAACTGTTTAAAGACCTTTGTTTGGAAGAGACTGTAGCTTCTGAGGCAGGAGATGCAGACGCTCGCTAATGAGTTTCAGACGTGAAGAGCAGTACAGCCTCCTTCCTGAAACGCTGTCATTTAATGCATCCTGATTTACCAGCCCGTGTTCACTACCTAACATTGTACTTTACATCATAATGAATGAATGTAACAGCTCAGCTCTTTGGATCAATCTTTTTGATTTCTTAGTGAGATTTTTTTGAACAAATTAGTGTATTAGCTTTTGTGAGATTTTGAACAGAGCTCTTACTCCCGTGCTCCCTCCGATGAAGCATTCTGCTCTGGCCGTGGGTGCACTGGGTGGAGTGTGTGGAACACTTGTGATCAGATGAAGACAGTATTTTAACAAAATATGGAAATTTACACTACATTGTATATGTAATAATTAAACTATGAAAAGTGTCACAGGTAAAAGTTTTAAAAGGTTAATTTCTGTCAAATGCAGTAGATGATGAAGAAAGGTCAGTATTATCAGTAAGTGTTTTCTTAAGCTTTTCCTTTTCTTTAAACCTGCCTATCCCTCCTGAAATTGGGCATTTAATGCATCTTTGATCTGGTCATTCTCATAGTTGCAAACTTAGTATAAGTGCTTTTCTTATAGAACCCCCCCTTTTTTTTACAAATTTATTTATTTTATTTATTTATTTTTGGCTGCATTGGGTCTTCATTGCTGCTCGCAGTCTTTCTATAGTTGCAGCGAGCGGGAACTACTCTTTGTTGCGGTGCGTGGGCTTCTCATTGCAGTGGCTTCTCCCGTTGTGGAGCACGGGCTCTAGGCACGCGGGACCAGCAGTTGTGGCTTGTGGGCTCTAGAGTGCAGGCTCAGTAGTCGTGGCGCACAGGCTTAGTTGCTCTGTGGCATGTGGGATCTTCCCAGACCAGGGCTTGAACCCATGTCCCCTGCATTGGCAGGTGGACTCTTAACCACTGCGCCACCAGGGAAGCCCCTAGAACCCCTTCTTAATGAGCAATATGCCTCCTTGTATTATAAAATCTTTCTGAATATGCATTAGAAAAAATTTTTTGTAGATTAGTAAAAGTGCATTCCTGTTTTCATGTTACTTTTTTCAACGCCAATAAGTGCTTTCCTTGGTCTTCTAGTAACTAGGTATAAAAATCATGCGCTGCAGCTTTACAGTTTTTAAAATACTTTAGATATTCTTAAACTGTAAACCTTGCCAGATCACCGACACTGCACCTGGACTAATAACACTGATCCCCCACCGCTTGCCTCACTGAGTGCACACACACTTCCTGTGTTTGCCCGAACGATGTTCCTTGGGGTCTGTGAGGCTATGTAAACCCTGTGCTCATGCTAACGAAGTTCTGCACAACTTACCCACTGGCAAGAATATGAGCTTGGACCTTTCAACCACTAGAACAAAATCGTTTAAGCTGACAGTTGCAGAATGGTGGAGTGTTTTTACATTGATCTTTTGCTAATGCAATTAGCAGTATGTTTTGCATGTATGACTTAATAAATCCTTGAATCATGAAAATAAAAAAGAAAACTCAAGTAATTCGCAAATATTTAACTTGTTAAAAAAAAACACTATCATAAAATTTGATTCTTATTTCAGAAACAAATACATTTTTAAAAACTAAAATAAAGCTAAATTGCATAATTTTATGATGTCTTGAGATTATGAAGGACATTTGGTCTAATATATAATTAGGACTGGGAATCCCTTATACAATATAAGTTTTTGAATCCAATATTATTTCAATATGCCTGGCTATGTCCTAAATTATGACAGTTTTATAAATATAAAATTCACCAAACACTACTACTACTGCTAGTAATAATGATTACAAGCAAAGCTAGATCAATTTTTAAAAAGTAGAAAGCATAACAGGCAAGATATTAACTGTTTTTTTCTAATTAGGTATTAAAAAGGGTTTCTTAAAAACCTTATAAACAAAATCTTAGGGCTAAAAATAAAATACACTTATTATGAAAATGAAGTGAAAATTTTCTACCACTAGGTAATTCCCAACAGTCTCTCACACCATACTCTAAAAAGTAAATAGAAGCTGATAACTACTAGTAATGGAAATTTATTACGAAATTTGTGAGCCTAGATTTCCTAAAACATAAAGATGATACAAAATAAACTTTAAAAAAACTCAATAAAACCACTACTGTCTGGATATAATATGAACTCAGAAAACTTATAACTTGATCAAAAAGAAAATTATATAAAATAGAATCCTATAAAACATAGGTAGCCTGGGATAACTGTGTTGATCAGGCCAATAATCTAAAGTTATAGTTTCCATCGTAATTAATTTTCTATTTTTCATTTCAAGACCTGAATTAGTTTCAATATATATACACAAGAAACAAAAGTAAAACAGATTTTTATGAAACAATTTCACTCAAAAAATCTAAATTTCCAGAATCTTCTTATATATTTTCTTATCCCTTCAACACAATTTTAAATTTTTATTTGTTAGTAAAAGGATCAAATTCCATCCTTAACAGGCTATTTTAAAATAATTTTATGCTGGCAGTTAAAACATCAGGTTTCTCAAGAACAAATTACAAAAGCAACCCAAAGGAACACAGAAGCAAAGTAATAAAATGAGAACAGAATTCCACAAATTCTAAAACCGCTACCCCCAACTGTTATGAAATTAAAAATCACTCAACACATACTTTACAGATTTGTTTTAATAATAAGGGAAAATAATGTCCTACCTTTGTTAGAAAATGGTAAATGTTGCAACTGAGAAAATAAGAAGTCCTGGCTGGTTCTCAAGTATCTCATAGTAGGACCAGATGTATCAGAGCATGCACATAACTGATATATCACCTAAAGAATTACAGTAAAATAAGAAAACTGCCAAATCAGCTTTTTATATTATACATTTTAAGAAAAAAGGCAAACTTAAATCTACGAAGTGGAAACTAAGACCCATTAGCAACTAAAGCAAAATGGATAACACATGTACATATAAAATAAAAGCTCAGAGTTACAAGCAGTTCTTGGCACACTAACTCAAAATATACTGGAATACAATTGGAGAATGCTGACAACAGTATTATGGGACTAATCTTGAAATCACCCTAAATATATTAATATTGAGTTGGCCAAAAAGTTTGTTCGGGTTTTTCCGTAAGATGTTATGAAAAACCCAAACGACATTTTTGGCCAACTCCAATATATATACATGTAGTTAATTAACAGTTTTAGTATTTTAACTATTATTAGTAGCAAATTACTCAGAAGTAACTTCTAAAAACCAAAGTTATGCATTAATCAGTTGATAAAAACTTTGGGATCAGAGAATCCCTTGCAGGCATCTAACTCTATGTATTCCCAAAGAGCAATGGTTCAGTATTCACCAACTCAGTGCTCGCTGTGACTATACAACTAGTAACGACAACGGGCTGTAAATCCAATTTGTGTCTAGAAATACAGTCTTAAGAAAAATATAAAATAACAAAAGGTAACTAAAGATGTTGAGTAAAGCAAAGTAAAAAGACTAGAAACAACCTAATGTAATTTATACTGTAGCAGCATAGAAAGTTTACGGGGGGGTGGGGGGGACACAAAACTGTATGTCTACTGAACATACCTAAATAAATAACATGTACACCCAAGGAAAAGATAAGAAGGGAACACAAGGTAAAGCTTAAGTACTTGCAGATGTATGCTTGTCTTTCAAACAGCTTTGATATTGTTTTTGACACTCTATAAATACTGAACTTCTCAAAACAAAACCAAGTTATTCATATTAGATGGTAAGTTAAGAAGATTCAAGAACAGATGCTCAAATATGCTCAGATATGGGAGAGGTAATACTATTAGAGGGAGAAGGACACAACAGTGAGTTCCAAAAGCATGAAGAGCCCCTTTGCAAGGGTTTGCGTGATACATTTCCTAGTTCCCAAGACCAGGTAGGAAAAATTTCCATCGTTAAAGTGAAGAGAGCAAAGGCACAAGATTCAGTGTCAACTCTTCAACCAGAAGACCTCATACTGCTGGATGATGAAAGTATCAATAAGGCCCAAATTATTTCCCTTCCATATGATCAAATTTATTTATTTTGATCAAATTTATTTTTAAACTAACAAGTTCTTCTTAGAGGTTTAATTTTTTCCTGAAGCATAGTGAAGTATAAACCTAGAGGTTGGAACTTCCCTGGTGGCGCCATGGTTAAGAATCTGCCTGCCAAAGCTGGGGACACAGGTTCGTCCCCTGGTCCAGAAGATCCCACATGCCGCAAAGCAACTAAGCCTGTGCGCCACAACTGCTGATCCTGCGCTCTAGAGCCCGCGAGCCACAGCTACTGAAGCCCGCGCGCCTAGAGCCCGTGCTCCGCAACAAGAGAAGCCACCGCAATGAGAAGCCCGCGCACCGCAATAAAGAGTAGCTCCTGCTCGCCGCAACTAGAGAAAGCCTGCACACAGCAACAAAGACCCAACACAGCCTAAATAAATAAATAAACAAGCAAACAAACAAATAAATAAATAAACCTAGAGGTAAAGGAAGCCTCTTTCATTAAAAATGGAGCAGTGCTTCTTGTTAAAATGCAGATTCTGACTCAGCAGGTCTGGAGTGGGGCCTGAGATTCTGCGCTAACAAGCTTCCAAGAGGTGATGCTGATGATGCTGGTCCACATTTTGAGTAGCAAAGTCATAGAGCACGTGTAATAAACTGGCGGACTGCTGGTTTAGACATGTTTTGTTTGGCCAGTACAGTGTTTCGACAAGCAGAGGATCTGGCAAACCAGAGCCTGCATCCCAACAGGGTAAAAATGAGCAGGGGCTGAGTAGCAGGGCATGTGCTCTCCAGTCTGCCAGATTCTCCTCTCCCTCCCTTCCCCATCTATTTGTCTTAAATCTGGTTTCATTCACTTACTTCACCTGCCTAACTCCTTTAGCCCAGATGATTAACCTTATCAATTGCTTCTACCTAAATATGTCAAAATCTGTAACACTGTGCAAAAATATACATCAAGTTTGTTCCCAAATTAAGGGATTCACAGGAAGACCTAGCTGTAGTACTCAGAAGTGAAGGGCTGTTTGGATAGCTAGAGGATAGAGGAAAACAGTAAAGAATTACAAAAAGAAAAACAGGAAAATAACAAAGAAAAATCTCCATGTTACTAGAAGTTAATGACGCATTTCTTATCATGAAAATGAGAATCAGGGTGTCACTTAAATTGAGAAATTAGTCATATCTTATAAAGCCTAGTTCTTAAAATACTTATAAAATGAATAAAACAAGAAATAAACAAAAGAATAAAACACAAGTAAGACAACAGTTCTCATTACAGTTTAAACTTACATTAATTTCACTGTCTACCACCTTACATATAGTTATAGGGCTGCATAATTTACATGGTTCTTAAAAAGTACTTTCACTTACATTCTTGCATTCTCATGTAAGTCTCACAACAGCCCATTTCACAGATTTAAAAACTCAGAGAAGTTTCATGGCATGCCCAAGGTGACGTAGCTAGTTAAGGGGCAGAGATAGGAACCAGAGGTCTTCTGACTCAAATCTACTACTCTCATCACCAAAAAGAAACAACTTGAAACACAGCATCCTTGAAAAGTTCCCACATTATCTGGTCTAAATGCATCCAACTTCCCTTATTTTTCAAGTGATCAACATATAGGATCATGTAGATCTACAGGATTTTTATCCATAAATGAAAGACTGGTCAAACCACTAAATGAAACTCATTTCAATTCAGTCATACTGTTATACTTTCATATCTGCGATGGAATCAAGCATCTAATTAAGCTTCTTCTCCTAGGTGCTACAAAGTGCAGCCCTCTGTATACCTGGTAACACAGCTCAGCAAGTTGAGGAGATTCTCTCACTGCCACCGGGCCTGTTCTCCCTTCAGTTCCCTTCTCCAAGATGTTTAAGATGGCATGAAGGCAGGTCCGAGGGCAACCTAACACTCCTGCATAAAACCAAAAGGAAATTCAGCTTCTCTTTTCAAATTTCTGCATTAAAAACCTTAATACCTTTATAAAACTTAAATTCCATATACATATACCCTACCATAAACATCCTTTCAAATATTGATACAGAAAATGTATTAAATACTAACTTTTCAAGGCTTAGTTTGTCCACACTTGATTTAAGTCCTAAAGATTGGCCCATCACATTACCTTTCATACATTATTTATTTCTTTCAATGAATTATCCCATGAGCCTGGAATTCAATAAATGACCATTTAACAACATAAATATGAAAAGAAATAAATGCCTATGTGTCTTATGGCTATACCTGGGTCTTGTAGGTTTGTGGTACTGACAGGTTTCTTCAATTCAAAGCCCAATAGGTAGAGAGCAAGATTTGGTGGATTGCGTTCCAGAGAGGTGATGAGAAGATTCAAGATGTGGATTCTTGTTTCATGACGGATTCCAGCTAATTTCTTTTCAAGTTCTGATCCTTAATGTGGAAATCACAAAACAATGAAAAGTTAACATATAACAAATGGAAAAATATAAAACTTGTATCCCAAACCTCCATGTTTTCTTTAGTTTTAGTTTACTTGATTAGCCATTACATTAAGTTCAGATTTAAGAGGTTTCCCAAAAGCCTTATATACTTTTATGCTAGCAAATTCTCAAATTTCTCTTACATCACCACTAGACATCCAACAGTTTTCTTTACAGTAAGCATTTACATAAAATAAAAAATATACATGTTAATCTAAGACATACCCTCTTCTAGACGTACAAATTCTTCTGTATCTTCACTATCCAAACACTCCACAAATCCAGCCATCAGCTTCTGACTTACACTCTGAAGTCATATAAAGATTTTAAAGTGACTAAATATTAGAGAAACTATGATAAATATGATATATATTTATAAACATTTTTCTATAAAGAAAAAAGGCAAATCTGCTCCAAGTAAAGTATTTAGGTTTTAGTTACATTTTTAATTAATATAAAACTGAGTTCCTTAACTGAGTGCCATTTAGCTTGCTATAGAAATAAAGAAACAAAAACTTTTAAAGTTTATTGGTTTTAAAACTTGCTTCACTAATTTTCTTTCCCAAAGAATCAAACTAGTTTTTTTAAAAAATAACATTAAATTGCTATTTCATAACTTCTTCATTATATACTCAATGCTATCAGATCTTAACTAAAATATAAAATAAAATTCTCATCTTCTCTCTTTAGAAATGTACACATACACCAGTTTTATATTTCTGGGCTGAGAGACTAGATACTACTTTACCTCCTTTAAGAATTCTAGCAGCATGCTATGGGGACTTCCCTGGTGGTTCAGTGGTAAAAAAATCCGTCTTCCAATGCAGGGGACACGGGTTTGTTCCCTGGTCGCGGAACTAAGATCCCACATGCCGCAGGGAAACTAAGCCCACGCGCCTCAACTAGAGAGCCTGCATGCCACAGACTACACAGCTCACACGCTGTGGAGCCCATGCACCACAACTACAGAGAGAAAACCTGCATGCCACAACTAGAGAGAAGCCCGCGTGCCGAAACGAAGAGCCCGTGCGACACAACTAAGACCCAACGCAGCCAAAAAAATAAATAAATAAACAGATACACTTAAAAAAAATAAAATAAAAAACAAGAACTCTAGCAGGATGCTAAAATTGGTAATAACAATTCATACTCAAATGAATGCCAGCAAACTGAAAATCTTCATTCAACATCCCCTAATTAATTATGTGGTTTCATGAACTTCATCCAAAAACCAGATTAGACATCTATATTTTACTATAAATAATGGTTCTCAACTTGGGCAGTACTGCCACTCCAGAAGGCACTTAGAAATATGTGGGGGCATTCTGAGTCATCACAACTAGAGATTACTACTGACAGACAGTGGCAGGGAACCAGGGATGCTAAGAGTCCTGCAATTTGAGGGACAGTTACACATAAAATGAAGATCTGTCCCACCCAGAATGCCAGAAGAGTCCCTGTTTCAAAACACGGAAAGACAATAATATTCTTCAACTAGCAAAAGCAGTGATTACCAGCATAAAATACAAAAGGACAAATGTCTATAAAGAGAAAGAAAAACAGCAGATTCCCCAATTATAGCTATTTAGTGAATAGAAAGAGAACTATTATAAATTGGACTAAAAGAGGAAAACATCTAAAAACGTTCTCCAGTGTATCAAATGAAGTGACACAAATGTGGGTCACCAAAAAGCCATGGAAGTAGACAACTCACAACAGTGAAATCAGAATTGCAGAGGCTCACTCACCACTGAGGAAGGGTGAAACAAAGGATGCAAAAAACAAACAGAAGTTGCACTTACAAACCTAATAATCACTTTAATGTGCCTGGAGTAGCAACAGTCTCATTAGGCCATACAGTCATATACCATAATACAGAGTATAATCACATACTATAGTGTATGTAGTATCACTGGGAATGGTATTATCGTCAAACACAAATCACAGCCCAGAACATGGGTAGGCTTTCATCCATCATATACAGATATATTTACTCTCAGAATTTTTCCACATACAAGAATAAGATGTACTCAGGAAACACCAAAAAACAACAACAACAAAATCAGTTACCTGGTCATGTGTGAAATCTCCAACCAATTTTATCTGAATATTGGAATTGCAAGAGATACAGCAGAGGATCTTGGCACTTTCAAAAGCCAATTCTGGATTAGTATTGCCATGATATAGGTATCTTTAAAACAAGAGAACATTTGAGGAACTATGTGATGAAATTTTTGCTTCTTACTATTCTCGATACAGAACATTTAGGATCAGGGCTTCCCCTACTCATACAGCACTTTTGGGTAAATTAGACAAAGGTTTCCCCTTCTAACTAGATGTAACCTGTTACAGGTTGAATCATGTTTTCCCAAAATTCATATGTTGATAGCCAAACCCAGAATGACCTTATCTGGAAATAGAGTCTTTGAAGATATAATTAACCAAGCTAAGATGAGGTCATCAAGGAGAATCCTAATCCAATGACTGATAACCTTATAAAAACGGGAAATGTGGACACAGACACACACACAGGGAGAATGCCACGTAAAGGTGAAGGCAGAGATTGGGAGATGCTTCCACAAGTCATGGAACACCAAGCACTGCCAGCAAACCACCAGAAGTTCAGATTATACAATGAAAAGTTTGCTCCCCAGTCCTATCCTCCAAACATCCAATTTCCCAAGAGGAGACAAACAATATTAAGATTATGTCATTTTGTACTTAGAAATTTTTAGGACATAGAGTAAGTTAGAAAGGGACTTCCCTGGTGACGCAGTGGTTAAGACTCAGTGCTCCCAATGCAGGGGCCCTGGGTTCGATCCCTGGTCAAAGAACTAGATCCCACATGCATGCTGCAACTAAGACTTCACATGCCACAACTAAGGAGCCCATGAGCTGCAACTAAGGAGCATGCCTGCTGCAACTAAGACCCAGTGAACCAAATAAATAAAATAATTTTTTTTTAATTTACTTAAAAAGAAAAGAGTAAGTTAAAAAGAAGAGAAAGATTATAAGGTTCAGAGTAATTAAAATCAGAGAAGCAAAAGAAGATAATAATAAAATGAGACAAAAAAAAATTTTAAGCGATGCATTAGGGATCTGACCAGATTTGGAAATCAAAGCTAGAATGCCATCTCATTCATTTCATCATTTCTCTACCTACAAATGCAACTTACCTGGCAATGTTCACCACATTATCAGCCTTCTTAGTTCTGGGATTGATTCCCTGCAATAGCTGTTCTAAAGGACAGACTATTAGAGCCAGCTGACTCTCTCTTAGAAGATCCATAAAGAGGTTTTCCTTTTGCAGAGTAAGATTGAGAAGTGCAAGGCAATGTTGCACTGCTTTCTCCAGGTGTTTCTTCCCTATAGAGCAAAATCAAAATTAGAAAGTTCTACATGAATCTTAGAAACTCATAATCAATTCTTAGGAAAACAAGATAAAGGACAAGTTCCAGATTCAAAAAGACCTCAAGTTTTCAAACCTTCAGCAGTAACTTTACAAGACTCCTCACCCAGAGAAGTCATGGTAACTTTTGTGACTCAGATTACTTTAATGCAATGGCTTCTCAGTAATTTTTCCTGTATCCTTTCCCTGATTATTTAGAGCAATGGTTCTCAGATGGGAGTGAGCTTGGCCCCAGAGGACATATAGCAATATCTGGAGACACTTTAGGTTGTCACAACAAGGGATGTGCTGTAGGCATCTAGTGGGTAGAGGACAACAGGAGAGCCTCTACATTAAAGAATTATTCTACCAAAGGTGCCAATGGTGCTGAGGCCAAGAAACTGATTTAAAATAATACATAACCATTGTGGAAAATCTGGAAAATAAAGAAGCAGAAAATATAAACAAGAGTCACCTATAATCCCACCATTCAAATTGAAAATACATGTGCTCTGGAGCCAAACTGCCTAAGTTCAAATCACAGCCCTGACCCTGGAGAAAGATGTGAAACCTCTTTATGCATCAATTTCCTTATTCATTACATGGAAATAATATCATCTACCACATAGGGCTTTTGTACAGGTTAAATGTATTAATACATGTAACGTGCTTTTAAAATTGCCAAATGCAGGGCTTCCCTGGTGGCGCAGTGGTTGAGAGCCCGCCTGCTGATGCAGGGGACGCGGGTTCGTGCCCAGGTCCGGGAAGATCCCACATGCCGCGGAGCAGCTGGGCCCGTGAGCCATGGCCGCTGAGCCTGCGCGTCTGGAGCCTGTGCTCCGCAACGGGAGAGGCCACAACAGTGAGAGGCCCGCGTCCGGCAAAAAAAAAAAATAATTGCCAAATGCATAGTAAGCACTCAATAAA
Organism: Leucopleurus acutus; assembly: GCF_964270905.1. Taxonomy (NCBI): domain Eukaryota; kingdom Metazoa; phylum Chordata; class Mammalia; order Artiodactyla; family Delphinidae; genus Leucopleurus; species Leucopleurus acutus. The sequence continues at coordinate 91,523,091 of NC_139144.1, read as the reverse complement.
TGATAATAACTACTAGTAATAGTAAATGAAATTTATTGAATACTATGTACCACACCCAATAGCAAGGGCTTTTACAAATACTGTGAAGAAAACAAAACAAAGATTAAAATTTAATTAAATTAATTAAATTAAAAAATTTAAAGTTAGACATGTTAAAGATATTAAAGTGATAAGAGATAATCATGATTACCTACCAAAGATCCTGCAATAAGACAGTTATAATGAGAGTCTCTGTACTTTAGTCTGCTTTCACTTTTAATATACTTTCATTGTATGACTCACTAAAACAACACTGTAGATACAGAGAGAAAATCTTACAGTGGAAAGGAAGTTCAGAGGTCATCTACTTCAAACCTTCAGTTTACAAAAGACAAAACCAGCAAAACTGCTTTCAATATATGAAGACATTCAGGCACATACCAGGGAAAGGAGCATAGGTATCAAGCTGCTTAACGCCTTCCTCCAGTAAACTAAGAGCAAGCTCCAACATTGGTGACTCATTCAGAAGATGATACATCAGACTAAATCCTGGTGGCTTATAGGCTATGATTTCTTCTCCTAAATAGAACATAACATAGTGCAAAAGATGGTGAACTCGTATTTTTGTCACACCCTTGATTTCTATGAAATATGTGAGATTTGTAAATTAAATGGTATCTAAACAGATGAAGGCAAGTTTCAATTTAGAGACAGTGACACCAACTATATACAGTGGTAATTTCCAAAAGAGCTGATCTGCACATAGCAGTTAGTTCACATGTTATATGTTAACTCACTAAAGAATCTATAAGGCAATGTTCATACTCCTCCATTCAGTGAAATTTTATTTTATCTTGCTCAGAACAATCAAAATGACTTAAACAATGCACCAAAAAACATAAAATTATAAGTTAACTTATAACCAGAAACAATTTATAGCTTATGTATAATAATTTATAAATTATAAATAGGTTTATAAATAGCTGACACCTTGTTTGAAAGTGACAGAATTAAATTACCTTGTAGTTCCACAAACTGGTCTACAAAATCTTCAAGTTGAGGTTCATAATCTCCAAGCAATTTATAAAACACCGCCAAAACAACCTCAGCGACTTCCCACTATAGAAAAACATAAATATTTCAATAACAGTAACAGTTCAAGGTGATAACCTTGCTAAGTTTTTCATTCCTCCTACTTTTCTCTAGAAAATGAGTGAAGTCCCCTTTCTACTTTATTTATACTAAGCAATATAGAAATCCCAGTTAATTTTGCTAAAGAACAATGGATTGGTTAATTTTTCAAGGTAAAACATTTGTAAAAGCACTAGTCTAAAAGAAACATTTCTATAGCAGATATTTGGGCTTTGTTAATAAATCTAAAGCACTCAGTATCTAGCCATAGTCAATTTATAATTAAGCAACACCAGATTTGAACACCTCTCCAAAGTGTCAAATATTTCAGTTTCTCTAAGAATCTCAGCTGGACAGGATCGGAGAAATCATCTCATTTAATCAACACTTATTTTGCAGGTGAAGCAAGTGACGCTCAGAGCAGTGAATGATATCCCCAAGACCATAAAGCTTGGAAGCAAACGTACTGGAGGTCCAGCCCTGCACTTCTAATTCCCAGACCAGTGTTCATGGCTCTAGCCAAAGTTAAGAATCAAAAAAAAAAAAAAAAAAAAAGTTAAGAATCACTGGTAGGCTTCCCCCAAATGACCTCATTATCACCTCTTTGTTTAAAATGTTTTTAAAAGCTAAGTAACAACAAGGAAAAATATTTATGCCAAAGGGAAAATATATATAACTGTACAGACAATAAAATTAAACTGTTTAAAAAATCCACTGCATAGAATTTTAATGAGGCTGAGTTTGGTAACTGTACATGGTGGTTTTTTAAATACTACTTTAGTCATTATTTCCACTGCACATTATTTTATCACGGCTGATTTTGAGAATTGGGATAATCATTTTTAAATTATTTTTTAAAAATTATTTACTTTTCTCTATTTTCCAAATTTTTCAAAATAATTTGTTTAAATGAAAAATGCTTATCACCACATAATAATGGATTTTAGGATTAATAAATATACACACTGCCTCTAACACTCTGTTTATAGTTATTTATCTCAATCCAAAGCACTGTTTTTGAGAAGCTAGTGTTCTAAAATACAAAGATGTAAGTTAAACCTTAAGAAGACTTCCTAGTGAAATAAATTCACAAAATTGAGGGAAAATTTCTTAGGGTAATATGTGGGGAAATAAATGGTAGCTGGGAAGAGCAGCAGTGCTAGAAATATAGAAATGCATGGGTGAAAAATAATAAACACGGAAACAAAGTTGCTGACTAAAGCTCTAAACCCTTAGGTCATAATGACCTTTGTAAGAAAAGGCAAATAAGATATTTAAAAGAAATGCCAAAAAGTATCAGAACATTTTGTTGAAGAGATTGCAATTATCAGCATCCATTATCCATCTGAAATGACTTCTATTAATGAGGCATGGCTGCTGTTATAGTTTTCATCCAATAAGGAAACATATGTTAATAAGGTAATTCTAGGGCTTCAATAAAATGTATGCCCCTCTCAGTGTTTATTTCTACCACATGAGAAGCAAAACTTCTAAGGCAACTGACAAAAAATAAACTTGTTATTTGGGAATAAATATTAGAAACAAACTATGTCCAATGATACAGCAATGAAAAATAAACTATGCTAGATACAAGTAATGATTATGCAGTCATTAAAAAGACTGTTTTCAAAGAATCTTTAAGAGCATGAAAAAAATCCTCATAATACTATGTTTGTGGCCAAAAAGGGATACAAGCTAATGCAGCTCATTATCTCAGTTTAAGTAGATATGCATAAGAAAAAGAATAATAGTTAACCTTCCCTTGGCAACAGGATTATGGGTGATATAATTTCTTCATATATTTTTCTATATTTTCCTAATTTCCAAAATTAGCATGAACTATATTATTTTATAGTCAATAATACAACAAATAAACCCAACAGGTTCAAAAACAGCAAACTATAAAAATAAAGCAGAAATGTCCCTACAAGATATATCCAAGGGTAGTCTGTGAACCAATAAACAGTATTATAGACTAAAGTGAATTACATCAGAACCTGGAAGGGTTTCTTACATAGCTTAGTGGTTATGAGCTTGGATCTGGAATGATAGTCCTAGGTTCAAATCCTGGTCCTGAACCTTAACCAAGTTCCTTAACTTTGCTAAGCCTCCATCTGTAAAATGGGAATATTAATAGTACCTGCCTCACCGTAATATTAGAATTACATAAGCTGATATATACATTTAGCTCAGTTGTGAGTGTACTGCAACCAGAGCAAAGATGTACATAAATGTCAGTGCTCCCTCAGCTGCTATCCACGGCAAACATACCTAATGAATCACAATATGCCTTTCCACTAAACCAGACTCCACAACCCAGAAGTGCTACTAATCATTAGAAATTAGTGCGCAAGTTTAAACTTATTTCAATCCCTAACCAAAATCATCCCAATAAAGAATAGTGTGTTTCCAACTGCCAAAGGTGTAACACTTTTGGTTCAATTTTGGTCAAAATTTGTTCAATTAAGGATCTAAATGACTATGACTTCATATTAATTACATTACTGATCACTAAAAAGTCACTGCTTTGGTTTTAATGCCTTAATTTATTTTTTGATGCATATAAACCAATCAGACCATGGATATGTCAGTATAAGACTATGAATTTTACTAACTTTCAAAAGCTAAAATGAGCTTATAGCATCTTGTACCTCTAATAAAAGAAAAAGCAGCAATAAATGAGTAAGGAGACAAAAGTTTTTCTCTGAACATAACCTTTTCAGCTGCTCTCCGGTAAGCTCTTGTACGGAATCGGAGAAACACAGAATCTCTAAGGAACTGCAAATAAGGGTCAAAGCCGGGAGGCCGCAGTCCAGCGCCCAAATTAGAAGGAAAGGAGCTCTCCACCAGGGTACTAATTAGCTGGCAAAAGGCACGAGTTAATGGGTATTCTTCACATCGGGATTCTATCTCATTTAGTTCCACCTTCCAAAGAAAAATAAAGGAAATTCGGTAACATAAAACCATCAGCTATAAAGTGCAAAGCATTTTTCAGACATTAACTCATTAATATCGGTATAATATCACACCCAAAGACCCACACAGATATTATCATTTTTTATTTAGAGATAAAGACACAAAAGTTAAAAATGGAAACCTTAAATATTTCTTTAAAAAAGAGGAAGGGAGCGTACAGAGAAGAAAAGAAACTAAAACAAGTAAATTCTCACTTTAGGGTTGACCCAAGTAGCCTAATTAAACTGAGTTCAAACCAAACTTTCAGTTTGGATGGCTGCCATCTAACATGCCTTTCCAACTCTGAAACCAAAAGTATTTTTATTTCTTTCATAAAAGTTTCATCTCCATTTCAACACAAAAAACCCTCAAATGAAAATACATTAAAGTTGAAAATCACAGAACCCTAATAGGGTAAGAATATTTTTTCTTAGTCTTTTTATCATGTGAATGTATGAATATAGCATTTAAACTAAAAGGAAAGCTTTACCTCAATACCAATAGCTTGCCTCTGGCTTGGAACTCTTACGGTTTGCAGTACCTTAAAATAATAAGAATTAGATGTTAGCAGCACTCATTTACCAATGAAAAGAAGCAGCTTTGCAATAATAGTCCTATACAACACCCACCACATTCTACATCTTACAATGTCGTTCAGAAATGACAACTGAGAAGTCTCTGATGAACTTTCATTAGCAATTGTGTCCAGGTTCAGGGAGAACTTCCAATTACCTGGGCTTCAGAAAACTGGTAATTTCTAAGTGCACACAAGATGTGTTTTCAGCAACTTTCCTCTCAGATATTCCAGGAATGAACCTTAAAAGGATTTATGAGAGGAAACCTCACCCAAACACACTTCATCTTAGGTATAAAGAAGCACTCAAGGACAATAAGTACTGACACACTCATGAATGAAAAAATGAAGTATCAACACTAAACTAAAAGTGGCCAAGCCTCCAGCACACACCAACTCCCTTAATTTTTGTTTTTATAAAGTATCATTAACATCTTCAGGACACGTATGTCACAAAACAACTAGAATACTGCTTCAAAACAGTAGTTTCACCAATGTGTCAGAATCATAGGCTCCCTTATGTGGTATTATTTCTAAGACAAACATATATTCCTCCTAACCATTTTACTAGAAAAATCTCTATAGGACACATTCTTATTTTCCTTTTTTTACTTTACCACATATAGAATAACTCTATCTTGACATAAAAATTCCAACAGGGCTTATAACTAAAGAAATAAGAGTTGATAGAGACACTTCACTCGTCTGCTGTAAGACAGGAAGGGCACAGAAGGAAGCAGCAAAACAAATAGGCATCTCCCACATTTAATGAGTACAGATGACTTCGGAAGGCTTCTATCAGCCTAGTGTCAAAGACAGAGTTGAGGAATTTATTAATCTTACAAACACTGAAAAACAAAGAGAAGAACCAGTCTCCAGTAACCCAGTGAAGCTGTCAGCTGATCCAAGAGAAAAACCCAAGCCTGTTAGTTTCTGACGCTATGCTTAGTACCAAAATCATAACTTTCTATCTGTGAAGTTTGTGGTATACTATACGTTTCAATTGGATGCACTTGCTTGTACAATATTATCAAATCTCACTTCCAAACTGTAATAATGTAAATAAGAGAGCTCATAATACTACCTGAGTGTATTCCAACGACTGCCAGAGAGAAGCAGCAATTTCAGGAGATTTTCCAAACGCTGCAAGTGTCTTCAGTAGTTCGGCCTTTAATACAGGAGGGATACTGCATTGCAGGAGTCCCAGAATCACCACCACGGGGGTCCACTGAGGATGTTCACAGAGTGCCAAACGAGCATTTTCACTCTGAGTATTGAATTGAAAAGAACAAGAGAGACTTTCCATTTTCAAAAGCTAAGAAAAATGACCAGTAATCATCTAAATTGCTAACACTTACACTGAGTATTCATAGGCTTAATACATACTAAAACAAAGATAAGCCTACGGCAAGTGCTTGAACTCTACCAGTAGATCAAATCAGATCACTAGCTCAGTCAGTGTAAAAAATGGAGAAAAGATAAGCCTTTGTAGAATTACTCTGACAGCTCTAAGAATGGAAAATAATACATACAAACAGAGAAAGTCTTTCAGGGTCACATAAATCTTACACAGGCATTTAACATCTTTTCTGGAACGATGTTAGATATGAATGAATAAAATACCTTGCCCTTTACTGAGAAAAAAATGGAAATACACACACACGCATGCACACACAGACACACGGTATCAAGTATCACTCCATTTTAATTCAACAAGAAATAATTACAAACTTTATGTTTCAACCTTTAATACTATTTAGCATTACTGGGAAAACCAGTAAGTTAGAAAACACTATTCCTATCCTTTGGAGAGAATGTCAGACTAAGGAACTTAGCTTTGCTCTAGTGAACAAAAGAAACAACTAGAAGAGCAAATGGGACCTAATTAAACTTAAAAGCTTTTGCACAGTAAAGGAAACCCTAGACAAAACGAAGACTACCTACTGAATGGGAGAAAATATTTGTAAATGATATGACCAATAAGGGGTTAATAACCAAAATATATAAATAGCTCACACAACTCAACATCACAAAAACAAACAACGCGACTAAAAATGGGCAGAGGTCCTGAAAAGACACTTCTCCAAAAATGACATGCAGATGGCCAACAGGCACATGAAAAGACGCTCAACGTCACTAATCATCAGGGAAATGCAAATCAAAACCAGTGAGATACCACCTCACTCCTGTCAGAATGACTATCATTAAAAAAAAAGAACACAAAGGCGAGAATATGGAGAAAAGGAAACTCTCCTACACTGTTGGTGGGAATGTAAATTGTGCAGCCACCGTGGAAAACAGTATGGAGGGTTCTCAAAAAACTAAAAACAGAACTACCATATGACCCCACAATTCTACTCCTGGGTATACACTCGAAAAAAACAAAAACACTAATTTGAAAAGATACAAGCACCCCAATGTTCATAGCAGCATTACTTACAATTGCCAAGATACGGAAGCAACCTAACTGTCCATCAAAAGATAAATGGATTAAGATGATATATATATATATATATATATATGTATATATGAGAGAGAAAAAATATTCAGTAAATTTTCTTTTTAATTAAAAATACTCTTTATGTGTATATATATATATATGTATATACACAAGAACCCATATATCCACACCTATGCTAGGAAACCTTCTAGAAGGATGTGTATCCAACAGCTCATTCTTTTTTTTTTTCTTTTTTTTTTGCAGTACGCGGGCCTCTCACTGTTGTGGCCTCTCCCCTTGCAGAGCACGGGCTCCGGACGCGCAGGCTCAGCGGCCATGGCTCACGGGCCCAGCCGCTCCGCGGCATGTGGGATCTTCCCAGGCCGGGGCACGAACCCGCGTCCCCTGCATCGGCAGGCGGACTCTCAACCACTGCGCCACCAGGGAAGCCCCAACAGCTCATTCTTATTTGCCCTTCTGATTATTTTCTTTCAGGCTTACGCTATTATTTTCATACACATTTATGGCAGTAAGCAGGGGCTACCAGAACTATACCCTCTAAAGGTGAAGAAACAAAGAACTTAAGAACAGAATAGCATAAAATACTAACCACAAAAAAAAAGAACAGAACGCCAAATATATATGCTAAATTTATCACTCATAAACTTTAAGCATTATAAGGAAACTTGGGGGCTCCTTACAATGCCACTGTGTTAGAACACAAAGTTACATTCTCACATGCGGTGGGTGGGTTACCTACCCAAGTAATGATGGTAGATGTGAGCTGTAAAAAAGCAATCAACCCGTCCTGCTCCTTCTGGGTGATGCCACGTGAAGGAAGGTGACGGTACTGGACACTATCTGCACTCGGAAGATCCTTCCGGAGGTGTTCATGGTAAAGCATCAAGGAGTGAAAGAAATGTTCCCAGGAAACAGGACTGCCGCCTGCCCCCTGAATATTTTCAACTGTAAAGAGACACAGCATAGAATTTCCTTTCAAAATTGTCTAAGCACCCTCTTTAAACTAAACTCTGGATCAATTTATTCCTGGGACTAAAACTGGGTGGTGCCCATGTAATGCAAAGGTAAATTACTTTGGATGTCAGTTACCTACTTCGAATCCAGGACAGTACTCTGTGCTGTCATGTAACTATACAAGGCTGCTTTTCCCATGAGTAGTTCCCAAATGTTGAGCTTTAATTAAATTCCCAAAGAGAAAGAGAACTACAATCTAGATTTGCAAATTACAGTACTCTATTACATACCAAGCACTGAGAGCAAAAGCCGAGCAGATAAGACAAGGAAGGCTTGACAGAATAGTCAAAACACAGGTCTTGGAGCCAGACAGATCTCAGTTCCAATCATGGCTTCCCTGTGACTCGTGACCTTCGGTAAATTACTTAACTTTGCTAAACCTCAGTTTCCTCACATGTAAAAACGAAGTAATAATATCTACTTGACAGAGGTGTTTAATAAATATTTCTTTCTCTTCCCTTTTGCACTATTTTTGGTGTAACCAGACTCAAGTCTGAAAATTAAGTGAGGAAATTGGGAGAGGGCTGAGAGAAAAACTGTAAGAACAGAAATTTAGAAAATAAGGACTTATGAAGATAAAGAAATCAAACTTATGTAGCAAAGGTGTGTATTTTGCTTTGAGCACCAGATGTGTTCTTAAAAATGTATATTAATTCTCATTTCTTAAACTGAACTGTATTTTATAAAGCAAAGGGTAACTCTCCAGTCTGTGAGACCATAATCAACGCATCGCCATACATAAAGCCAGCAGTGGGCTTCTCTCTGTTATAAAAATAACGTATACGCCCAGTAGAACCTAGCACATATAACCAATATGCTTTAATAGGTAGAAGGATACTGAATGTCACAACAAACCTAGACAACAACTAGATTTTTCTTACCGTGACTGCTACCATTGACTTTGAGTAGACTAAAACAGTAGTGGGCACACTGGGGCCCATTAGCCAATCCCTGGAGCATTTTCAAATAAGGAATATAAATAGTTGGAGGCAACAGGTCACCCATTTGCCTAACAAACTTTGACAAGACAACCTGAAATAGGGAAAAACCAACAGTTTACATAAAGCATATCTTAACTTTAAGCCAACATGGACTAGCTAATAAAGACTACATATGAACTAAAATGAATTATGTACTCTCATTTAACTCCCCACCCAAGACAAAATAATCTGGTATTCTATTTATGAAAAATTACATTTTCAAGTTTGTCATTAGCAATTTAATGCAATTATAGAATATCTTTGTGAACATAAAGTACATTTTTATAAACATCGTAATGTCACAAAACGTAAGACTACTCACATTCTAAATATGTAAAACAACTGAAGAAGTTTACTCATTTAAAATTAACTAGCAAATTCAAAGGTACACTTAGAACCCAGAGTTCCTAAATCCCAGTCAAATTTAGTATGAAGATCTAGGAACCTGAAAGAACTTTTTATAGTAACCTAAACATATTCTGTTTTGTGTTCTGGCCAATACATGTTCCCACACTCCTGTTCTCTAAGTCTACTTCTTAGATTTCTCTTTTCTCTTGCTTATGCCTTAAATCTATTATCAACAACTAAACATATTATTCAGACTAATTAGTTGGAACTCAGAACGAAAAATGTTACAGATCTCTGGAAATTATTGTTAAATCTGTTAGGTATAACAATTTTATGATTATACAGAAAAAATATCCCTATTTTTAAGAGATACTAACTTAACCAGTGAGAGGTGAAAGGTCATGCTGCCTATAATTTACTTTAAAATAACCCAGCAAAATAAAAGCAGTAGAAATAACAAGAGTGGAAGTGAACATGGCAAGATGTTAACAGCTATTAAATTAAGATGTTGGGGAATTCCCTGGTGGTTCAGTGGTTAAGACTCCATGCTCTCACTGCTGAGGGCCCGGGTTCAATCCCTGGTTGGGGAACTAAGGGACCACAAGTCGCAAGGCAAAAAAAAAAAAAAAAGAAATTCTTCTGGGGAAATTCCCTGGCAGTCCAGTGGTCTGGACTCCACCCTTCTACTGCAGGGGGCACAGGTTTGATCCCTGGGAACTAAGATCCCACATACCACAACACAGTCAATAAATAAATGATTAAATGGAAAGGGGCATTTGCTGTAAAAAAATAAAAATAAATTAAGATGTTGGGTGTTTATTATAATTATTCTCTCTTCCATATGTTTGAAAATTTTCATAATGGAAATTTCTTTTAATATTTATAAACTTTTAATAAACCCTTCTCCAAAACTTTTTAAATGGAAAAAAGTGAAACAATAAATGTAAGAAATACAGTTAAAAAAAGGGGGGGTCCTGATCTTAGACTCTAGCTAGCATAAATGAAAATTGTATTATATGGCATTAAAACATCTAGAACAGAAAATCCCAAAGAGATGAAGACAGATATGGCAATCCATCTGATTTGCTGCTGCACAGCATCCTTTAGTTACTACAGGATATAAAATGGACTTTTTCCTACATTATCTACTGACTCATAGGCATTCTGTCATTAATTATAACTTCTAAGCCTTTTTCCTGTAGTATTTTTACCTCTCCTATCTTCCTCAACTTGCTAAGAATGATGTATATTCTTTGTCATGCCTATAGGGGACAGAGTAAGTTAATAAATACTAATTAAATCCAAGTAAGTGACTCATAAAGAAACTAGACACTTTTCTGTGTCTAATGCTTCGATGCATAGCTAGTATCTAATAAAAGGCTGACTATATAAACTCCAAAATGATCAGATCAATTTAAGAGTTTCAATTTCATTAAATAAAAGGAAAAAGTATAAATGTCTAAAGGTTACAATAGTGTTCATTTGCATGAACAGCAATAACAGCAGGAAATACCATTTTTCATGTTTTTAAGATTTCCAGTTACCATCCCACAGTACAAAAGTAGAAAAACTAGGAGCTCACCTGGCGTTGAGGGGGTCGCTGATGAGCCACCCCAAGGTAAGAACCCAGGATAGTGGAAGTCTGAAGAGGCTCTGAGGGACACCAGTATTCTAGTGCAAGCTCCAAATTAAAAGGATTCTTTTTATATAGCTCACCAATCTGCAAACAGTAAACAAAGACTGTGGGAAAATGCCTGTAACTCAAATTACTTTTAAATAAAAATTTACATTTTTATTGAATTCACTTGTATATTTAAGATATTAGATCTGAAATTTTCCAAAGGTGGGGAAAAAATAACGGAGAGAGGGAGATGATAGTCCATCCAATATAACAACTTACCAAGAGCATTAATTGTTCCAGATCCCTTCTAAGTGAAATGGGGGGTTCGTTGCCCATCTGCATACTCATGTGAATCATTCGAGCATCTTCATCTGCCCGATTCCTCAACTGCTTCACCTATTAAATTTATTATATAGTTTATATGTAAATTTATTATGTGGGTTAATAATAATGAAATGAGAAAATCAGGCAACTGTCTAAAAGTGATTACATAAAAGAAAAATATTGTTTAAATATCTATTCCACTTTAATAATGTGAAGAAATATGCTAGGAATTTTACTGCAATATTACTAATAATAATTTATAATATCTTAAGACTTCAATGCATTTTCCACTACAGATAAGTTAATTTTAACTAAAGTGTTTCTCAATTACTGACATTTTGGGTAGGATACTTCTTCACTAGGTTGGATGATTCTAAACATCACAGGACATTTAGCATCCCTGGTACTACCTACTAACTACTAATACCACCACTATAGTCATGTAATGAGCAAAACCAGCTCCCCAAACATTTGCTAATTAAACAATGTACTTGTAAATAACTCAGCAATCAAAGAAGTCTCAAGGAAAACTACAAAATACATTAAATAGAATAAAAATGAAAACACAACATATCAAACTTTGTGTGACCCAGTTAAAACAGAAATCACAGATAAATTTATAACATTAAATGCCCATAGTAGAAAAAAATAAAGGTTTCAAATCAATAATCTAAGCTTCTGCGGTAAAAAACTGAAATGATTAGGGCAAATTAAAACCCAAACAGAGAGGAAAAAAATAGTAAAAGCAGAAATCAATAACAGTGAAAGAAAATATAAGAAAATCAATAAAGCCAAAGGCTGGCTCCTTGGAGAGATCAATGAGATTGATAAATCTCTAGCCGGGTTAAGAAAAAAGGGAGAAGACACAAATTAACCAATATTAGGGATGAAAGAAGAAACATCACTACAGATCATACAGACATAAAAAGTATGATATTAGGAATACTAGTAATAACTTTATGCCAATCGATTTGATAACTGGAATGAAACAAATTCACTGACAGACACAAACCTTCAAAGCTCATTTAAGAAGACATAGATAACCTAAATAGTACTATATCTATTAACAAAATTTTAGTGTCCCAAAATTGTGTGAATAAGTTCATTGTTTACCCTATTCAAGCCACATATGACTTTGTTTATTCAAACTCCTCTCAGCCTTTATCTTTCCAGATGACCACTATCTTTCCATAGTAAAAGTCCCTTCTGGACTAATAACTAGGAAAAAGTTAAAGCCTTAACCCTTTCTAAGGCTTCATTTCCACAAATGTAAAATGAAAGGATTTCTTCCAATTCCAAAATTCTATGATGTTCATCTACCACATCCTTCAAGGCTGATGAGGTCTCAAGTTACCTGTTAAACACTCCTTGACTATTCCAGTCCTGAGTGAGCTATCCTTAGCCTAAGAAATCCACTGTAATTTACTGTCTATACCTGTCATTTACTTACTGTTACTACCTGTATTTTTCTGTGTATATCTCATTTCTCCAACTAGACACCAGGGGTCCCCAACCCCCAGGCCGTGGACCAGTAGTGGTCCGTGGCCTGTTAGGAACCGGGCCGCACAGCAGGAGGTGAGCAGCGGGCAATGAGAGAAGCTTCATCTGCCGCTCCCCATCGCTCGCATTACTGCCTGAACCATCCCCCCCCAACCCCCTCCCCCAGCTTCCGTGGAAAAATTATCTTCCACGAAACCAGTCCCTGGTGCCAAAAAGGTTGGGGACTGCTGAACTTGACTATATATTCTTTGCTGGCAGGGACTCAATCTCCTACTTATTTGTTTTCTTCACAATTCCTAGCATGGTTACCTGGAATACAGGAGAAACTCAATGAACACTTGATTCATTATATCATGAGTAAGCACTTCATTCCTTGTTTGCTACCATTCTGGGTAGTTTTTCCATTTGCCTTATGTTTTTCAGTAGGTATGATATCAGAACTGCACATTGGTATTCTAAGTGTAGACCCTTCGGGTGCTTTTTTATGCACACACACACAAAAGGCAGTTTTATAGGACTTTACCCCCTCCTTTACTTCCTGCCACCACTCTGATGGCTTCCTTGACACAAAATGGCACAAAGAACATACGCTATGTAGGAACTGTCTAAAATGGCTCTAAGAATTCCTTTTTGGATCAATGTTATAGTTTGAGCACTTTATTCAAATGTAACCTCACTAAAGGTAGGCAGGGCCCCTGGGCCCTGTTATTAAGAAAAAAAAAAAGAAAAAAGCAACCTTTGCATTAGTGTCTTAAACCCATCACTTTACCCATATCTATGTGGAGGTCTATTTATACACTATAATTAAGAGTCTAAACAATTATCTATGAAACTATAAAACTGGAGATTCTCCACTATACCTCTTCCAAATCATGTATAAAAGGCATTAAATAAGACAACCTTAGCACTGATTCTCCAGGGTAGCATGAAGTTAATAATTTTCTCCCCACAGAAGCATTTTCATTTGCCTATTATTTTCTCATTACAAACAATTCTCAACACCAAATATTTCTTCCTTTTAGCTTGTTCTCAGTTAATGGGTCTTACATTATTTCATTTTCATGAATCACAAACTAATTCACAAGCTGTAACATAACAACTACTGCCAAATATTAGTCTACAGTAAAAGGTTTTATTAGTTTCCAAAACATAAAGTTGGTTAGTCAATTTTAAATTATTTTATAAAATTCTTCTACTACTTTTTACTCATCCTACATTATAACACTTACCTTCATTGGCATAAGTGCCAGGAAATCTGTAATGAGATTATGGATTCTACGAATATAAAATTCCTCCTGATAGAAGTTTTCTGACACCACTACGGATTCAGTGAGGAACAGGAAAACACTGTCTGCAATTGCGAGCTCTGCCATTGCTTCATCTGCTTCTGTGAATTCAGCCAGAGCTAGGAACATATTTAGAAAAACAGCACATGGAGGAAAAATTACTAAACTAGATTACAATATCTCAAAATATTCCGCTGATAGTTCAAAATTCAGATCTCTTCTCAACCTTCTAATATGTTCTGTACACAAAATAAGACAGTGTGTAACTGTAACTGACTCACAAACCCCAAAGAATTACAGAAAAAGTACACTAGAAAATCATCTACTCTTCGCAATAACATCGAGAGCGATAAAAAAATTACTTAAGGGATTTTCCTGGTGGCGCAGTGGTTAAGAATCCGCCTGCCAATTCAGGGGACACAGGTTTGAGCCCTGGATGGGGAAGATCCCACATGCCACGGAGGGACTAAGCCCGTGCACCACAAATGCTGAGCCTGTGCTCTAGAGCCCGCAAGCCACAACTACTGAGCCCGCGTGCCACAGCTACTGAAGCCTGCGCGCCTAGAGCCCATGCTCCACAACAAGAGAAGCCACCACAATGAGAAGCCCCTGCACCACAATGAAGACTAGCCCCCGCTCGCCGCAATTAGAGAAAGCCTGCGCACAGCAACGAAGGCCCAACGCAGCCAAAAATGAATAAATAAATATATTTTTTAAAAAAATTACTAGGTAATTTTGTGATAATCTGTCTTTGAAAAAGAAATGTTAAATAGCTTATTCTGCTTCACTGTCATAGAGACCAAATACATTCTGTTACTTAAAGTACACTTTCAATGCCTTGAAAAGGGTCAGGAATAGATATAAACCAGGATAGTCTCAACCAGAGGAAAAGAGATTGGTTGGTTTTTCCCTTTTTTTATTATGTGTTGTATTTTTAAAATAAAGCCTGCATATCTACCCATATCATACAAACTCCTTGAGAACAAAATAGTTTCTTAATTCTTTATTACTACTAACAGTAATGATTACTAAAATTATTAATTATTAATATTAATATTAATTAAATATTAATAACTAGTTCCAAGCCTTCACTTGAATTCAGAAATACTGAAATTAAGAACTATTGCTTGAAGACTACTTACTTAGGTAATAAAGCACACTAATATCTTAATGTAAATTGAGTTTTATCGTCTCAAAACAGTATATAAAAATTTTAATCAGTTTAGTAAAATTCAAAACACACTTTTTATAAAATAATGTAATAAACGTATTTTATAAAATGTCCAGAAGTCTACAAAAAGAGTAGGAACTAATTTTTCAAAATTCACATCTTTGTTAAAACTCGTCTGGATTATTTCAAGAAATGACCATTTCTGCAACATAAGCTATTCATCTTTTCTAGTAATTTTTAAAATATAAATTAACAGATAAAAACGTATACTTTAAAATGTTCATTATAGCGAATTCTCTGGTGGTTCAGTAGTTAGGACTCCACGCTTTCACTGCTGAGGGCCTGGGTTCAATCCCTGGTCAGGGAACTAAGATACCGTGAGCCATGCAACACAGCCAAAAAAAAAGGAAAACATTCATTATAATACCCCTAATTTTAAAGATTATAAAAGGGTATGAGCATGTAAAACTAAAGAGATTAAGTAGCCAAAGATCTAGGACTTGAAACTAGGTCTGGATTCCTATTCTTATCTAGTGAAGTATATAGTATTTTCTACTGTGCCTCTCAAGATTAGGCCAATGGTAATTTACAGTATATGAATTTGATTAACTATCACATAGCTACTTAAAAGTATACAGCAATTTTATGCCAGAAAAGTACTGAAATAAGACTTGTAAATGAATAAGAGGTATGGCTGAGAAACAGAATTTGTACATGATTGTAAATGTCTAATTCTCCATCTACCAGCTTTAATATAAAAAATACTTGGCCAGGGACTTCCCTGGTGGCTCAGTGGTTAAGAATCCACCTGCCAATGCAGGGGACACGGGTTCGAGCCCTGGTCCAGGAAGATCCCACATGCCATGGAGCAACTAAGCCTGTGCACCACAGCTACTGAGCCCACATGCCACAATTACTGAAGCGCATGCGCCTAGAGCCCATGCTCCACAAGAGAAGCCACTGCAATGAGAAGCCTGTGCACCACAGCAAAGAGTAGCCCCCACTCCCCAAAACTAGAGAAAGCCCATGTGCAGCAACGAAAACCCAATGCAGCCAAAAATAAATAAAGAAATAAATTTATTTATTAAAAATTTTAAAATACATAGCCAAAGAAAAACTTGTAACACAAAAAAAACTTTCCACAGCAGTCTTGAGGGAAAAAAAAGGAGCTGGAGGAATCAGACTCCCTGACTTCAGACTATACTACAAAGCTACAGTAGTCAAGACAATATGGTACTGGCACAAAAACAGAAATATAGATCAATGGAACAGGAGAGAAAGCCCAGAGAGAAACCCATGCACCTATGATCAACTAATCTATGACAAAGGAGGCAAAGATATACAATGGAGAAAAGACAGTCTCTTCAATAAGTGGTGCTGGGAAAACTGGACAGCTACATGTAAAAGAAGGAAATTAGAACACTCCCTAATACCATACACAAAAATAAACTCAAAATGGATTAGAGACCTAAATGTAAGACCAGACACTATAAAACTCTTAGAGGAAAACACAGGCAGAACACTCTATGACATAAATCACAGCAAGATCCTTTTTGACCCACCTCCTAGAGTAATGGAAATAAAAACAAAAATAAATAAATGGGACCTAATGAAACTCAAAAGCTTTTGCAAAGCGAAGGAGGCTACAAACAAGACGAAAAGACAACCCTCAGCATGGGAGAAAATATTTGCAAATGAATCAATGGACAAAGGATTAATCTCCAAAATATATAAACAGCTTAAGCAGCTCAATATTAAAAAAACAAACAACCCAATCCAAAAATGGGCAGAAGACCTAAATAGACATTTCTCCAAAGAAGACATACAGATGGCCAAGAAGCACATGAAAAGCTGCTCAACATCACTAATTATTAGAGAAATGCAAATCAAAACTACAATGAGGTACCACCTCACACCATTTAGAATGGGCTTATCAGAAAATCTACAAACAACAAATGCTGGAGAAGGTGTGGAGAAAAGGGAACCCTCTTGCACTGTTGGTGGGAATGTAAATTGATACAGCCACTCTGGAGAACAGTATGGAGGTTCCTTAAAAAACTAAGAATAGAATTACCATATGACCCAGCAATCCCACTACTGGGCATATACCCAGAGAAAACCCTAATTCAAAAAGACACATGCACCCCAATGTTCATTGCAGCACTATTTAAAATAGCCAGGTCATGGGAACAACCTAAATGCCCATCGACAAACGAATGGATAAAGAAGATGTGGTACATATATACAATGGAGTATTACTCAGCCATAAAAAGGAACAAATGGGGTCATTTGCAGAGATGTGGATGGATCTAGAGACTGTCATACAAGGGAAGTAAGACAGAAAGAGAAAGACAAATATTGTATATTAACGCACATACGTGGAACCTAGAAAAATGGTACAGATGAACCGGTTTGCAGGGCAGAAATAGAGACAGATGTAGAGAACAAACGTATGGACACCAAAGGGGGAAACTGGCTGGGGGGTGGTGGTGGTGGGATGAATTGGGAGATATGGATTGACATATATACACTAATACGCATAAAACAGGTAACTAATAAGAACCTGCTGTAGAAAAAATAAATAAAATAAATTTCAAAAATTTAAAAAAAAAATCTTTCCACAGCCCACTTGGGAACAGCATGAGACTAGAGAACAAAATGTTCTGGAATCATACAATTGATAAGATACTGGAATCTGCTGACACTCTAAGACTAGGAAACATTGACATGGACTGTAAACTTTAATAAAACCTTTCCAGATTTACAGTAAAAACCTACAGAAATGACAATTTTCGGGCCTTCAAATTACAACAAAAGCATAGCTCTCATCCTGTTAGAGTAAACCACTATTAGTATGATAATTACATGCACGTAAACAGCAGAAGAGGATATGCTATAGTGGGTAACAGATTGTTAGACGTCAGATTCCACATCCATTATTGATTGAACCAAATATCACCTAATATACTGTAATTTAAAATAACAGTAGTTTTTAATCTGATACAATGTAAGAAAAATTAGTCTGTGAACAAAACCAAAAAGAAAAATGTAAAAATATTGTTATACTGTCATTTCAAATTTAAAACTCTTAAGGAAAAAAAGAAGCTAAAAGAGAATTGTCACTGGCTGCAAGAAAGGGAAAAAATTTTTCAAATAATTTCTTTTGGGAGACAAGAAAAAAGGAAAAGGTCCGTACTTCTCAATACAAAATTTCAATTACCACAACTCTAGGTATCTTCCTAGGCTCATGCTTATACATGTCAAAGATAACACCTTTTCCTTACACGGCACAGCCAAAAAAAAAAAAAAAAGAAAAAGATAACACCTTTTCTGAAATGCCATTAAACGCTGATATGTCATTTCCTCATAACAAAATGACCTACAATCAGTTTACCTGTCACATCAGGGAGCTGAGATATCCCCCTCAAAGCCAGTGCCCAGGCAAGTCTCACAGTGGCTTGCAGCCCCGGCAGTTTCCAAGGCTGTGAGTCTTGAAGACGAGAGTGAATTGTTGCAATGTATTGTCTCTCTGTCAACAGTGGAAGTTGATGAATCATATCTGAAAACAAAAATAGACGACTATACCAAAGTAGAGAAATTTTCACTTTTGATATACAGGAATAATGTCTAAGAATCAGAAAGTCAGAGTATTCCCATCAAAAAATTATGACTAATTATAATTAATGTTTGAAATAATAAGTATACTCTCATAAAAACAGACTACATCTACTTAATTCTGTGATTCATTTCATTCAATACAGGAAATCTGACCAATGCATTAACTGGCAGCATTCCTATATGAGAAGCACAGGTACTGCTTGTCATGTGACACGCAATGTACTATGTGACAATTCGATTGGAGGTAAGGGGTAGTTTTATTTTAAATAAGCCTTTTGTAATGGCTAAGGATGATCACCAAAGAGGAGTGGGAAGTGTCTGGTCTCCTCACATCCCTAACGAAAGGAGACGGGGATGATACAATCAAAAGCGGACAGCGGACAACTGTTGGAATAATTATAAATATTTATGACATTAAATGGCAATAAGCTTCCTTTGTGGGAATCATTTTTGAGATCCTCGGTTCTAAGCAGTAACTGTTTACAAGGTTACCAAGAGAAATTTTATCTACTTCACAGAAAAAAAAAAGTTAAAGATAATATATTACTAAAAATTATAGTTATCCTCCCTTAGAATGAAAGGTTTAAAATGTGAATAGTAAAGAAACAAGCAAGTAGGGGGACTTCCCTGGTTGCACAGTGGTTAAGACTCTGCGCTCCCAATGCGGGGGGCCCAGGTTCGATCCTTGGCCAGGGAACTAGATCCCACATGCATGCCGCAACTAAGAGTTTGCATGCCGCAACTAAGGAACGGGCGAGCCACAACTAAGCAGTCCACCTGCCACAACTAAGGAGTCCATGTGCCGCAGATAAGGAGCCCACCTGCCGCAACTAAGACCTGGCACAACCAAATAAATAAATTAATTTAAAAAAAAGAAAAAACAAGCAAGTAAATTAGGCATGCCTAATTCAACAAACATATATTGCAAATCCTTTAGCACGTTCCCATTCCAAAACCTCAAAAGATAACAGAAATAGCTAACGGGGCTGCAATTACTTTAAAAATGTGATCTTATATCTAAATATTCAAATATGGATGAATTACACACAAAGGAATAAAATATACTATTTTTATCTTAGTTGTTAAAAAATCACCCTTCTTAAATGTTATCTCCACAATTAAATCTGATTTTTGAAATAAATGTATTAATAGGTACAAAATCCAATACCATCACGTTCCTCTGTGCTTTGTTCTATAAAACTGATATCAAAGCAGTACAGAAGTGCCATAAGAAGAGCCAGATTCACTGCATCCAACGAGCCATTAGCCTCAACAGTCACTCTTTCCAAATGTCCAATAAGGAGCAGAGTGTCATCTTTGCCTAAAGGTGATTGGCAAGCCCAGGCAAAAAGGCTTTCTGCCAGAGACTGCCTGCACTCCTTGATGAGATCAGAAACCTAGAAATAAAGATGAATGATTATCGATATAAATAAATTACACTGAAGCCTGATCTTATTCCAAAATGTAAACTATGTATCATAAAGGCAAACTATATAAATATATCTGAATCCATAAGCAACCCTAAAATCTCACCTCTGCAATTCTGAACAAACCCTACTATTAATTCCTCAATCTTAAGTCCCAACCTCCTCTATAGGACAATTTCTTAAAGGCCTCGGGGCTTCCCTGGTGGTGCAGTGGTTAAGAATCAGCCTGCCAATGCAGGGGACACGGGTTCAAGCCCTGGTCTGGGAAGATCCCACATGCCGTGGCACAACTAAGCCCATGCATCACAACTATTGAGCCTGTGCTCTAGAGCCCACAAGCCATAACTACTGAGCCCGCATGCCGCAACTACTGAAGCCCACGAACCTAGAACCCATGCTCTGCAACAAGAGAAGCCACCACAATGAGAAGCCCGCACACTCTAACAAAGAGTAGCCCCTGCTCACCGCAACTAGAGGAAGCCTGCGCACAGCAATAAAGACCCAACACAGCCAAAAATAAATTAAAAAAAAAAATTTCTTAAAGGGCTCATTCCAGAAAAAGTGCTAGCATGGCACATAGTGCCTAGAAAGAGGCTGAAACAAGTGCAAGTCAATTTCATGGACACAACCGCCTATACACTTTCCGAGGCATTGTTAATTTTCCTATGCCTGTATTAGAAGAATGTTCTAAGTGACATGACTTTTCTGCCTCCAAGATGTGACACAGACAACCCGTGAATTGATGTCATTGAACCCTTGCCTCTTTTCGATGTTTTTCACTGCCTAAACCTCTCTCACGCTGTAGTTTCTCAAACTCGTTGTTAACATCAATCTGTGACACAAGAGTAAGAACTTTGTAAGTCAATCCTTGCTCCATCAGCTCATCAGTAAACCGTGTTGTCATGGAAACCAGCTCTGGACTGTAATGAAAATAATCAATAAAGTTATAATGAACAGTAATGTTTATACTTTCTCATCACATGGATATAGCAAACACTCTTTTGATGATAATGTTAGGTTACTGGAAACAACCAGGATGAGTTATAACATAGCTCTTGCCATTCTTTTTAGATCTTTGTGTTTCAATAAACTTCTAACCATAAATAACTGAATTACCTTTCATTTGTAAACAAAATAAAGCAGGTTTAAACTGTTGTGTCATTCTTGGCAGAATAAGGGAGTGATTTATTACTCAACTTAGGTTATACACTTAAATTATACATACTAAAGTGAATTTTTGTTTCTAAAATTATAATTCTTCAAGCAATTTCTAATTAACCCCTTGAAATCCTAGCATGCAAACAGACCTGAGTTCGAGGGTCCATGTCTTTCCTCGTCGAGACTGTATCAAGGCTTTCAGGGAATTTGCAATGCACCGCTTTCCATCCCAGTATAAAAGAACAGCTACTAAGCCTCTGGTGAGGCCAGGAAAATGTGGTTGCTGGTGCTCTCCTAGGAAAGGGAGTTGAGAAATAATTTAGTAAATAAACACATATGTGTCTAGGCTGAGACAAAAATCACTATACCAATGTTCAGTTCAAAGAAATCACAGAACCTTAGGGTTTAAAGGGTCTTAAGAGTCCTCTACTTGGGCTTCCCTGGTGGCGCAGTGGTTGAGAATCCTACTGCCAATGCAGGGGACACGGGTTTATAGTTTGTTTCATTTCCTATGGTATTTTTCGACCCTTGGCCCAATCGCTCTTACACTCTACTCCCTTCTGTTCCCCAAATTCATCTCACTGCCTCACACCTCTTACAGGCGATTTCTTCTGTCTAGATGCCCTCTGTCTTCCTGAGTGCACACCTACTCCACCTGACATATGCCTACTCATTTTTCAACAACTACCGTAAGCCTCGTTATCTTTGTGGACTTCCCTGTATAACTTGAGGTCAATTTAAATGCCTCCCCTCTGGATCATCCCTAAACCATGCATTAATCTACTTAATGGTGGCATAGTTATTGGTTTCCATGTCTTTCTCAATTACTAGACCAAGAGCTCCTTTACACTACTTGAAGTTTTATTCATCTTTATATCCCTGGAGTCTTAACACAGTGCCTGGCCCATAATATGCACAGAAAAAATAACTGTTAAATGAAGTTTTGAGTTAAACTCAAAATTCAAGCATGTCCAGTTAACATCTGCATCACAGAACGGGAAAACGACCTTAGTCATTCTCAATATCATATTTCTTTTAATGCAGCCTTAGGTCAAAAAGGATTCTGGCAGCCACATGCTATCTTCAGACATATTAGACTTTCTTTCAATTAAAATGCCCACCTGGCTTCTTCACATGGTTCCCTTGCTATAATTAAAATGAACTGCTTATTTTATGGAAATTTCAATCTTTTCTCTCTACAGCAGCCAGAGAAATAATTTCAGTTATTCTGGATTCTGTAACTCCTGCTTAAAGCCCCTGCCAACAACCTCCCACTGTAAATAGAATAAAATCCAAATAATCTTCATGGGCTGCAAGACTATGATCCGACTCCTGCTCTGTCCTCGTCTTCCTTCATTCTCCCTAGTTCCTGATGTTCCAGCCACAGTGGTCTTTGTATCCTTCAGCAGGCCTTCATTCGCACCTTGAGCTGTCTACTCTCCCTGGAACACCCTTCCCCAACAACTCTGGTATCTTGACATCATGCAGGTTGCAGATCAAATGTCCCAATCTCAGAGAGGCCTCCCCTAAGTAGCCTACTTACAGGTGCCCCCTATCATCCCCCATGTCTCTATATCCCACTGCCTTGTTTTATTTTCTTCCTAGAACTCAGTATTATTGAAATTATCTTATTCTTTACTCATTATCTGAATCACCCCCTCAAAAAGAAACTCCAAAAAAGCAGTGACCTTACCTTCTTACTCATTATATGACAATAAATGCTCTCTGCTACAAAACTTCTGAGATGCAGTCATTCTTTGCTAGTCAATTACCATGAAAAAGTCTATCTTAAAACAGTTACATTTCCTTTAACAACTCTAATCACTAAACTAAAGCCTTCCCATTAGTCAAAGATAAACAAAAGGAAACACTGTGAATATCAAATAAACTACATCTTTAGAAACTATTTTGGAATCTAAATGATATAATATTTTAAATTACAAGTGAATAATTTTACATTTATGTACTACCTTACCATAGGTTCAGTTAAATGTCAACCTACCAGCAAGGAGAAGCTCAACAGCTGCCAATTCTCCAATATCAAAAAGGTCACTGAGGATAAAGGCTTCTTTAATAAGCTGTTCAGGAAGAAGTCGGGTTCCCTGTTGACCCTGGATAGCAACTCCCTCTGTACTGGCTTTCTGAACCTTCTCATGTTGTTGAACATTTTTGGGCTACAACAATAAAAATAAATAAATAGGATCATGTAATGACAATAGCACATGGAGACAAGGTAAATTGTTACCTAGAGAAGTTTATTCACAAGGCAGTCTGGTAAAGTGACAAACAGGAGCATTGCTTATCAGATAAAGGTCTAACTATCAGATATAGTTAGACCTTTATGAGGTAACATTTTACATCACTTTCAACTTTTTATACTGTTATTACCTTCTCAATAACTGCTTCTGCTAAACTCTGAACTAAAAAATGTTGAGAAATCACACAAAATAGCATACTATTTTTCAAATGTCTAAGAAACTTTCCAATATATCTTTAATAAATATAAAAACAATAAATCTTCAAGTGGGAAATAGCAAATCGAAAAAAATTATAGAATTAATTAGTAGGGCTAATGATAGCTTATTAGTATGTTATTTTAAAATGTAGTCTTATTTGCAAAAAGGCTTACTTGGCAAATATTTAACAAATAACATATAGTATAGAATTACTTGATAGATCATAAAATCTTAGGTATTTACACCTTGAAAAATGCCATACAGTCATTTAATTCAACTGCTCTATTAACAGAATGGAAAAACTGATGCCCAGATAAGTCAGGTGACTTGCCTGTGGTCATACAACTCTTTAGTGGTAGAGCCAAGACTGGAACTCAGCTCAACTGGCTCCCAGGCTAGGGCTCTTAAATAGTTCTTAGATGGTCTTGCTGGTCTATAAAAAAAAATTGTCAAGCAGCAGGGAAAGGAGCTTCCAAATATGAATCCCTGCCACTGAAGTACTCTACCCCTGGTTGAAAAGTACGTCAAGATGCAGTGA
Organism: Leucopleurus acutus; assembly: GCF_964270905.1. Lineage (NCBI taxonomy): Eukaryota > Metazoa > Chordata > Mammalia > Artiodactyla > Delphinidae > Leucopleurus > Leucopleurus acutus. Next base: position 91,498,550 of record NC_139144.1, on the reverse strand, counting down.
TTAACAATATGTAAGAATTAACTGCTAACACAACTTACATAGCATTATGAAGAGTTAAAATGTTGAAGTGTACCTGGGAATAAATAAAATAATCAATCTTACTAAGCTTAGACAGATTATAAGTCAGAAATTCCAAGGAGGCTCATATTTCTGAAATATACGGAACTTTCTAAATTGTATTCAAATACTATTAAGATATCTCCTAGCTAGAGATAAATACAATATTAATGTCTACGGAGAAGAGAAAAAAGATAATAATTGCTCCCAGGAAACTTCCATTTTTAGAAAAAACTTGAATCAATGGACTAGAACAAGTAACATTTCATTTACATGCATTAAGAATTTACTTGCTCCTTCAATCTTTAAAGGAAAAAGCAAATCCAAGAAGCAAAAAAAGAAAATTTCCTACTGGGTTTCTGAACAATGAGATGAAGTCAGGTTTGTGTTTCTTCAAAATCATGTCAAGAAGGTGAACAGCTTCAGGTTGTCTTCTCCAAAGAGCATTTCCCACAGTCTGCCAAATGTCTTTGTAAGGACCCCACAGACTAGCAGCTTAAAGAAAAAAAATAAAAATCAGCATCAAATAAAACATATATTTGGAAAATAAGGTAAGGTTATCGTCTATACATTTTAGTCATGCTCACAGCTCCTTTTTTTTTTTTTTGCTCACAGCTACTTTTAAATATAAGGAGTTATATATACAAACCAAAGATTAATATAAAAGAATATTAGAATTCAAAAGCAATAATATAAACGTCATTTTACCTAACTTAATATAAAGTAAATCCTGACTTTAAATTGGAATATCAGTTGAACCTGGTTTTGTCACTTAATATTAGTTACGTGACATGGAGTGAGAAAATAACCTCTTTGAAGTTCAGTTTCCTTTTATATAAAATGGGGAGATCACCTGCTTCATAGGGTTGAATGAATTAAATGAGATAAACTAGGTAAAATATACAATATAGTGTCTGGCATATCATAGTCACTCAATAAATGTAACTGCCTTTCCTTCCCTCCCTATCATCTAGAGGAAAAGCAAGAATACGGGGGAAAAAAATCAGATTCTATAAAACTTGGAAGCTGAAAGAATAAGTTTTTGTTTTGGCTGGGACACTAGCTATTAAAAAACAACATAGAAATATGGAATTCTTTTGTAAACTCATATAAAAAGGATCACATTTTGCTTTGTAAAGGTAATAACAATAATAAGTAATACTTAGAGAGCTTTCACTACTAAGCATGGTTAGAAAAACACGACCTGGAAGCCCAAAGTTTCTGTTTGCAAACAATCAGATATGGCACCCCTGTGTTTATAAAGACTCTGAAACAGAAACTAATCAAAACCACTCACTCACTCAACAGATGAACTAACTATAGCTTAAACCGTAAAGGGTGGTCTGCAAACATGTTTAACTGCCATCTGAGAAAACACAAATCCCACTAAAGTCACCAGAACAGTCAGAATGACATGCAAGATAACCTAACTAAATGCATTACAATCTTATGAACAATGTTGTCAGAAGAAGGCAATTTACTGGGCACATTTTTTTTTTTTAAAAAAGGATGTGCAAGTTGGGCTTCCCTGGTGGCGCAGTGGTTGAGAGTCCGCCGCCGCCTGCAGGGGACACGGGTTCGTGCCCCGGTCCGGGAAGACCCCACATGCCGCGGAGCGCCTGGGCCCGTGAGCCATGGCCGCTGAGCCTGCGCGTCCGGAGCCTGTGCTCTGCAACAGGAGAGGCCACAACAGTGAGAGGCCCACGTACCGCAAAAAAAAAAAAGGATGTACAGGGAGAGGACAGACTAAACCAGTCAAGCTGGATCAGCCATTCACTCAACAAACATTTACTGAGGGTCATGCATGTGCCAGGGACTACAGAGCAAGCAAGACAGGATCCCAGGCCTCAGAGAACTTATAGATTGACAAGAAAGACAGGCATTAAATGCAGGATTCAAAACACAACTAACTACCAGGGCTTCCCTAGTGGCACAGTGGTTAAGAATCCGCCTGCCAATGCAGGGGACAAGGGTTCGAGCCCTTGTCCAGGAAGATCCCACGTGCCACAGAGCAACTAAGCCCGTGGGCCACAACTGCTGAACCTGCGCTCTAGAGCCTGCGAGCCACAACTACTGAAGCCCGTGCACCTAGAGCCCGTGCTCTGCAGCAAGAGAAGCCACCGCAATGAGAAGCCCACGCACTGCAACGAAGAGTAGCCCCTACTCGCCGCAACCAGAGAAAGCCCACGCACAGCAACGAAGACCCAACACAGACAAAAATAAAAATTAAAAAAAAAAAACAAAAAAACAGAACTACCAGTCTAAGGGAGAGGTACAGAGTGCTATGTGAACATATAAAAGGAAGACTCTAACCTAATCTGAAGGGCAGAGCAGGAAGTTTTGCATCAGGTCTTTGGTGTGGGGATGTGGAGGAATGGGAATCACCATGTCTAGACCTTACATAGAGACAACCATCCAACTCCTTGCTTTGCTTCTCCTGTTTTGATCCTAAACTTGACAATCTTCTAATGAAAAATATAGCTTGTCATATAAATTTCTAGAATTAAAAATGTGCTGATGAAATGAGTATCCATGCAGATGTACTTCCCACTAAAGATCAATTAATTGACATACTGGTTTATATATCTGTCTTTTCCCAATGTGATCAGAGAACATCAATTACTGGAATCTACTCAACTGTGGATACACTAACAAACATCACAGTTCCAGGCCTGCCAAAATGAGGACCTGACCCTGGATCCTGGTGACTGCCTGTGAGGTGCTAGTTGGATGGTGACTAACTGACTTCCCTAGAGATCATCTTCTTGGCTCTTTGCAGCTGCAAAGGACAGAGTAGGTTTGAGCCTTGTATTCCTGGCCAAGATGGAAATTTTCCTGTTAGTAAATGGGAATGTTTCAAGTAGTAGATGACAAAATGAAATTGGACAATGGTGTGACCAATGGACTAACTAGAATATGAAGTGTCAGGACCCAAGGATGTTGCGTAGGTAAGCTACTCACGAGGTGATGGAACCTTAACCAGGATGAGGGCAGTAAAGTAGAAAGGCAAGGTCTGTTGGTAGAGTCAGAACTGGTAACTGATTGGCACAGGGGATGAAGGAAAGTTATCAAAAATGACTTGTAGGCAAATGTGAAACTTGCCTTACCACAGGTATTTTTAAAACCTGACAAAAAGCGAACAAAAGTAAACTGTCTATAAAAGTAATACTCAATAGAACCCCTGAAGAATAACTTTCTTTGCACTATACATAGTTTGAATAAGCTCAGTGAATTCTAGAGAGAATTCCACTTCCCCCCATTTGTGGGGAGGCATCCAATAACAGATCAAAAATCTACACTAAAAAACCCCACAGATACCAGCCTCCTGAGTCCATCATTAACATCAACACATCACAGAAGGTAGTTGCAACAAAGATTTATATTCATTTTGTCTTTGGTTTGACTAATTTTGGTAAATATCTCCCTGTTATTGATTATAGATGAAAGGAGGCTATAATTTTTCCAAATTACTAAATATGTATTTTTAACATTAAGTCATTTGCTTGTTTGAGGAAAACATTTACTTTCCTAAATTTTAGGAATACCTCCAGCAAGTCAAATTTATTCACTCATTCATCATGTACTAGGTATGGGTAAGCTCACAGTGTAGTGAGGAAGCACATTTACCATATAGTCATACATAAGGGCAATACCCATTATGGTATGTGCTATGAAGGTGAAGTACCCAGGGCAATGATCACATAATAGGGGAACGTGACCTAGCCAGGGAGATCAGGGAAGGGAAGGATTCACTGAACAAGTGATAATTGGGCTGAAATGTGAAGGATAAAAGTAGGAGTGGGAGGGGCTTCCCTGGTGGCGCAGTGGTTGGGAGTGTGCCTGCTGATGCAGGGGACACGGGTTCGTGCCCCCGTCTGGAGCCTGTGCTCCGCAACGGGAGAGGCCACAACAGTGAGAAGCCCGCGTACCGCAAAAAAAAAGAAAAAAAAAAAAAAGTAGGAGTGGGAGGTGGTGGATGTACACTCCAGGAAGACAGCATGTGGGTTCCCGAGGCAAGAGGAAATGCTGCACTCTCAAACCCCTGAAAATGCCAAGAGAGCAAGAGTACCAAGAAGGGATCAGCAAAGGAGGCAACTGCCATACCATGCAGGGCTTACCTGCCCATGTTAAGGATTTGGGTCTTTACCCTAAAAGATCAAGTGAGATAGATTTCAAGTGTCTGGTGGACTTAGTGAAACAGAAAAGCATGTAAATGTTGAGAGCTGTTCAGGAGGATGGGAACAGACCAGAGTGGGTAGAGGAGGAGAAGGTATGGCAACAGAGTCTGAACACTAATGAATCTTTGAAAGGTTTGACTGTGAAGAGGAGCAAGAGGACAGTAACTGGAATAAGGCATGAGATCAAGATAAAGATTTGGGCAATTAGTGGAAAGAAAAGGAACAAAAGAGAGAGGAGGGGATAATGGGGAGAAGAGTGTAAAGGGCAGGATTTACCTTAGACAGGAAGACACAGGGAAACTGACTCGAAAGAGTGCAGATATATCTAGGTTTGTAGGTTCAAGCGTGAAAAAAAGAGTTCATGCCTGTTGGCTTTTATTTTCTCTGTGACTAGAAGACTAGATTTGAGGAGTGTGGAAAAGGTCTGAAATAGACAATGCTATGAACAGGACAGGGGTGACCAGACAGCCATCCAAGGATTGTCAGTGTCAATGGTTGCTTACTCACAAGCCTGTAGGTCTACTCAGCCGGGCTGATACAGGTCACAATACTAGTAAATCATGCCGCTGAAACTCAGGCATAGGCCTTCAAACTCTACCTCTACTTTTTCCCCCTTCTACAACTCTGAGATGTTTAATTTTTTTTTATTATGGTAAAAAAGCACATAATATAGAATTTGCCATCTTAAAAACATTTTGAAGTGTGCAGTTCAGTAGCATTAAGGGCTTTCACACTGTTGTACAACAGATCTCCAGAACTCTTTCATCTTGCAAAACTGAAATTTTGTACCCGTTAAACAACTCCCCATTTCCCCCTCCCACCAACCTCTGGCAACCAACATTCTTTGTTTCTATTACTTTCAATCCCTCATACAAGTAGGATCATACAGTATTCGTCTTTTTGTTACTAGCTTACTTCACTTAGCAGAATGTCTTCAAGGTTGATTCATGCTGAGCATAAGACAGGATTTCCTTCTTAACGCTAAATAACATTCCATTATATATCTATAGACCACATTGTTTACCCATTCATTCGTCAATGGGCATTTGGGTTGCTTCGCTGCACATTTACTTTTTTAAAAAATATATTCTCCTGACTGGGCTTTTAAAAATGTTTCCTTTCAGGCTTCCCTGGTGGCGCAGTGGTGGAGAGTCCGCCTGCCGATGCAGGGGACACGGGTTCGTGCCCCGGTCCGGGAGGGTACCGCATGCCGCGGAGTGGCTAGGCCCGTGAGCCATGGCCGCTGAGCCTGCGCGTCCGGAGCCTGTGCTCCGCAGCGGGAGAAGCCACAACAGTGAAAGGCCCGCGTACCGCAAAAAAAAAAAAAAAAAAAGTTTCCTTTCTACGTTGCCAATTAAACACTCCTGCCACAAGGCCTTGTCATACAATGTATACTCTTTGCAACTGTTGGCAACTCCTTTTCCTTCAATGATTTATGTTTAATGATAGTAACTTAAAACAAGTACATACTAAAGAAAAGTATATAACCACACATACAACACACAAGCCTTGTTTTAAGTTTACATCTGTGTGGGACGGCAGGACAGCAGTACTAAGGAAGTAATTTCACTACTAACATTCAGATATATGGAAATATTATGTAGTGAAATGAATTAGGTTTTACTTAAGTAGGAGCATGTAGACGTTTAAGTATCAAAGACTGGCTTCGAATCATTAGCTGTATAACCTTGGAGAAGTTACTTAACCACTCTAAGACTCTATTTCCAAACCTGTAAAATGGGGTGTTTAATAGCAGCTACCCCAGAGTTGTATAAAGGGGACTAAATAAGATGAAAGTACAACGCTTAGTCCAGTGGCTGCGAAAAAGGAGGTACTTGATAAACATAATCATTCATTATTATAAAACAATTTGTCGTAGTGTTTCCGAAATGGTTTGATTTGCAAAAGTCAGGTTTAGATAAGTTTTCAAGAATATCGGTCGTGTGAAAAGAACAAACCAGCAACAAAAAGACTGTATAAGGACGGAAAGAGAAGGCGCCCAGAAAAGACTCCTCTTGAGTGAGATCCTCTACAAGCATTTACCACACAGACGTGCTCTTAACCGCCCATTAAGTTTAGTACGGCTCAATCAAGGCATTCTGAGCAGGAAATTCTTCATTTTCAGGCCCGCTCCGGCCGCTGCAGCACTTTTGGCATCCTTGGCCCGCCCACTAGGAGCCAGCGGTGCATCCCAGGAATTTTGACAGTCAAAATGCACTCACTCTTTCAAACGCCCCGATGGAGACGGGGGGGGGGGTTCCGCCCCTGATTGAGAATTGCCCAGAGGACCCAATCCAAATCTTTCAGAGTTTCTTTACTCCCTTCTAGATTCTGCCCCTCCCCGAAGATCTACTGCTCCAAAGGTACAAGGGCATCCAGGGGCGGGCCACACACGCAGAGCTGGGAGTCACAGCACTCCTGGGCCACCTTCCGGATTGCAGGCTTCATAATTCAGGGGCCTCTCTTCCTGTAGGACCCCACCCACCCACCCAACCTCCAAGAAGGGCCCCAGTGTCCATTTTGAGGTGCGAGTTTTCAGCCTGCGCTCGTGGATGAAAAATATCTCAGGTCTCCCGGCCTCATTGCCGGAGAACTGCAAATCCTGCAGGAATTCGGACCGCAGACACATAATGGGGTGGGGAATGGAAGGCACCAGACTCGGCCCTGGGCTGCGAGAACTGCACGCCCGGTTCCAGGGGACCAAGCCTCCGTGCCTCGATCCTTAAGCCCCAACGCTAGGGCTAGAGCCGCAGCGCCGACGCGCGCCATTCAAACTGGGGAGGGGCGGGACTCTAGGCCCAAAGCTAGGGAGAAGCGGGAACTATGCACAAGTGCGGACCTGGACTCCGAGGAACCTCACTGCCCACGTCTCTGCCTGAAGAACGGACCAGCACCCTGCCCCACAGCTTGCCTTCTGGCCCGGCCGTACCTACCCGAATTTACCGCCAACAGCGTCGCCATCTTGGAGGCGAACTAACGGAGCCCTCCCGCCGCACGGAAGCCCCAGAAGAGGGTGAGGCTGCCCGGGGCCACGCCTAATCAGAAAGATACCACGCTGTCCCTTCCGAAATGCACGCTCGACCGACACAGGAGTACAAATACTCCAAAATCTGTTCTAAGTCACAGACGTCAATTTTCGCCGGGATTGACGAAAATTCCCATTTAAGTCAGGCGAGGGTAAGACCCGAGGTCCTCGAGTTGACGTTAATCGTGCAGTGCATCCTGGGACTTGTAGTTTATTTCTAGTGATTAAAGTTGGTTAGCTGGAACAGAAAAAGACTGTTTATTGAAATGACGCCCACTTATGATATTATGAAAGGCGTAAATCCAAATAATTATCTCCACAAATTAAATGTTCCTTGCGTTACTCCCTTACTTTGGGGAGTGGAGTGGGGTGTAAGGTGTCTAAACCTCAAAACTCCACTTGATGGGTTGCCAACTAAGTTCATTACATTTCATCTACTGTATATACCAGTGTATTGCGTCAATATAGTTGCATGCAGTTAAACAATCATAACTTTTTATTATGAAAATTTCAGATGTATACAAAATTAGAATAATGAATGACCAGCTTCAATAGCTGGTCAGTTCCTGTTCCTCACCCCCAACACAGGAGATTATTTTGAAGCAATTTGCAGACATATCATTTCATAAACACCAAATATTTTTCTACCTAAGCACCCCAAATAACTGGACCTTCTTTTTTCACTTGCTAAATTTTAGTTTGCTAATTTTCAAACTAAAATACAGTCATTACCATTTGCTATCATATGCCAGATAATTATTAAGAATTTATTAAGAATTTGCTTTCAAACAACAAGGTCCTACAGTATAGCACAAGGAACTATATTCAATATCCTGTGATAACCATAATGGAAAAATATAGGAAAAAGAATGTATATATATGTGTATAACTGAGCCACTTTGTTGTATAGCAGTAATTAACACAACATTGTAACTCAACTATACTTCAATAAAAAATAAATTAAAAATGAATTTGCTATCATATACCAGATATTTATTAAGAATACTTATTAAGACTGTTGTTGCTGTTACATTATCTCATTTAATCCCTGAAACAATCCTACTAGGGAAATATAATTATAGCTGCTTACTTCATAGATGTTCCATGTACCTCACAACCTCACTTTATCAACTCCTCCAACATTCCACTGAGATTGGGAGAAAATAGAGTTTATAGTCTCATTTCACTACTGGAAATCAGAATTAAATAATTTAAACAAAATCACAGAGTACATTGTTAAGAATAGCAAGCATATTCATTCTTCTGAACAAATAATATTGAATGACACAATGTACATTAGGTGGAACACAAAAGTCACGGGTAATTTTTTTGAAAGTCATTGTTATATAGAGACAAATGCCAGATTACAGTGAAAGTGGTCTTAAGGAGTGAAGGGGAAGAGAGAATGAAAAGGTAAAGGGATTTTTTCCGAAGTTTAGCATGAAAGTGAGAAAAATATTGAGCAGAAACTTGGCAGGAAGTGGCATTCAAAGAAGATTTTCTTTCTCAGCACAACTATTATGAGCCTTCCCCTCACACACTCTTTAAGCCCACACATTTCCCTCTTGGTAGATCACTTTCGATGAAGGAAATCTAACTTCCTGCAACTCCCCCTCAACCATCATCTCACATAACAGGCATGCTCTCGCTTGATTGAGGTTTACTCAATCCATAGCAATTGGGTTATTTAGCTCCTCTAAAACTGCTCTCAGCATGGTCACCAGTGATCGATTGTCAAATCCCACAAGCACTTTTCCGAATACCTTAGAAATTCTTTTCTCCCTTGACTTATGGGGCACCACCCCTCCTAGTTTTCCTCCTGTCTTTATAGTTCTCCTTTTTAAGTTTCCTATATGGCCTTCTCTTTCTCTCTCTTTTTTTTTAATAAATTTATTTATTTTATCTATTTATTTTTGGCTGTGTTGGGTCTTCGTTGCTGCTTGTGGGCTTTCTCTAGTGGGGCTACTCTTCATTGCAGTGCGCGGGCTTCTCATTGCAGTGGCTTCTCTTGTTGTGGAGCACCAGCTCTAGGCGCGTGGGCTTCAGTACTTGCGGTATGCAGGCTCATGTAGTTGTGGCTCACGGGCTCTAGAGCACAGGCTCACTAGTTGTGGTGCACAGGCTGTTGCTCTGCAGCATGTGGGATCTTCCCAGACCAGGGATTGAACCCGTGTCCCCTGCATTGGCAAGCGGATTCTTAACCACTGCGCCACCAGGGAAGCACCTTCTCTTTCTCTTCTTATCATTAAATGTTGTTCTTCCCTTTTGGTCATTCCCAGCCTCTATTCTACCATTCTACATGCTTCTGGGATCTATGGCTTCTTACCACCACCTGTTTGTTAATGAATTTTGTAGTTGTATCTTTAATCCAGTCCTCTCTCCTAGGATTCAGATTTGTATATCCAACTTGTCTACCCACACTTCTATTGACTGTCATAAGGCATCTCAAAATCAATTGATCCAAAGCTTAAATGAGCACTTTTCTCACAAAACTCAGTCCCCTGTATCTACTCAGTAGCCAAAGTTGGAAACTTGGGATTCACTCCATATTCTTCCTTCAATTGCCATATCCTATTCACCTTGCCTCATAAATATTTCTGGAATCCTTTTTCTTTTCTCTGCTCCCTATGCCACTGTTCCATTGAGGTCTCATCTTCTTATACCTGGTATTTTGCAATAGCTTTCTCAAGGGTCTTCCTGATTTCCATCTCACCCCTTCTCATGGTCTCCCAAAGTGATATTCAAATACACAAATCATATCATGTACATGCCCTAATCAAAATTTCTCAGTGACCTAGTTCCTATGGGTAACATTTGAAACTTCTTAGGAAGGCACTCATGCCACTTCCTGATCTGGTTCCGCCTCCTTCTTCAACCTCCTCACGCTTATTCTCCCTCAAGTGCCCTTTACTCTAATCACTCTGAACTATTTGTTATTCCCCAGGTACAACATGCTTTCTGGTACGTACTTGTACATCTGCTTTCCTATCCGCCTGGAATACCTATCTTTCTTTCTATGTCCCTCTGTCAACCACCCACCAATTTACTACCACCCACGTCCCTGAATTCAAGCCATTATGTAATCATCTGCCACACTGAATCTGGGTGGGCCTTCTGACTTGCTTGGACCAAAACAGTACAGTGGAAGTGACGTTGGGTGAGTTCCAAGCCTGGCATTTGAGAGGCCTTTCTGCTTCCACTTTTGCTTTTTACTGCCCTGAGATATCATGAAAGGAAACCCCAGCCAGCCTCCTTGAGAATAAAAGACCAGGAGGAGAGAAGCCTAGCCAGCCTCCAGCCGTTCCAGCTAAACCAGCTGAGATGCTAGACATGAGTAAGGCCATCTCGGATGCTCTAGTCCTAGTTGAGTCATCACTTGACTGCAATGGGTAAGTGAGTCCAGCCCAGAGTTCTGAATTGTGAACAAGTAAAAGGCTGCTGGTTTAGACCACAGTTTTGTGGTTGGTTATGTTCAATAAACAATTGATTTACTCCCAGAGAGCAACAGCTATGTCTTTTTACATTTGTATTCCCTGCTGCTGCCACATCCCTGGCTTACAGTCACAATTCAGGAAAAAACAAGTTGCAGACCTTGGTGCTTGCAAGATCTACGGGCGGAGAGAGAGGCCACTTGTATGCAATTGTGGCTAAGGGCACAGACCCTAAAGCTAGGCTTCCTGTAGTCAAATTCTGTGTCCCTTACTTATTAGCTGTGAAACCCTCCTTAGTGGCTCAGTTTTCTCATCTCGAAATGCGGTGATAATATTAGTATCTACACTGTAGAGTCGTTAAGAGGCTTATTCATAAAGTGCTTAGACTGTGCCTGACATTTAGTGCTCTGTGAGTGCTGTTTAAACAAAAATAAACTTTTTCTAAGGCAAAATAAGTGCTAAGTGGAGGTATACTCAATTAATTAGGAGGAGTTTAACCAAGTTGTAAGAGTGCACTGCAAACATGGAAGTAATAGCAATTAACCAATTTGTGATTTATCTGGGGTGAGTGGTAGAACTGTGCCCTAGTCTAATTGATCCATTGTTTGTAACTTCCCTCATTGCTCCAATTAATTGTTTTAACTGTATACACAAAATTCTTTGAAATCTTAAAATAAGAACAGTTAATTCTTTTTTCTTTTTTGAAAAAAATGAAGTATAATTACATACATTACATTAGTTTCAGGTGTACAACATAATGGCTCAACACTTGTATGTACTGCAAAATGATCACCGTATAAGTCTAGTTAACATGGTCACCAGACACAGTTACAGAATCCTTTTTCTTGTGATGAGAGCTTTTAAGATTTACTGTCTTAACTTTCAAATGTGCAATACAGTATTATTAACTATAGTCACCATGCTGTAATTCCATCCCAGTGGCTTATTGATTTTATAACCGGGAAGCTTGTATATTTTGACTCCCTTCACCCATTTCACTTATCCCCCAGCTTCTGCCTCTGGTAACCACCAATCTGTTCTTTGTATCTATAACGTTTGGTTGTTTTTTGTTTTTTTTTTTGGCTGCACCACGTGGCTTGCGGGATCTTAGTTCCTGGACTGGGGATTGAACCCCAGGCTCCCAGCAATGAAAGAGCTGAGTCTTAACCACTGGACCGCTAGGGAATTAATTCCCTGTTTGCTGGGTTTTTTTAAGACTCCACATATAAGTGAGATCATATAGTACTTATCTTTGTCTGTCTGACTTATTTCACTTAGCATAATGCCCTCAAGGTCCATCCATGTTGTTGCAAATTACAAGATTTCATTCTTTTTTTTTTTTTGGCCTCCGTTGTTTCCGTATCTTGGCTGTTGTAAATAAGATTGCAATGAACATGGGGATGTAGATATCTTTCCAGGACAGTTAACTCTTATTTGGAGTCCAGGAAATAAAAACTGGAAAATTACATGAAGGAAGTGGCACATGAATGGACAGATGCTAGAATTTTACATGGTCACGAGAGCGTATGGGGGCTGGGAGTGGGGGAACAGATCAGTGAAAAAGTGACAAAGTCCAAGGTTTCATATTTACAGAGCTGCCAGAATTCCTCTGGACAAGGCTTAGAAATTTAGATGAGTTTCAAGTTCTGTGATTTTCCATATCCTGCCAGGGGAGGACTCCAGGCATGACAGATTCACCGTCATGTTTGCCCCCAGTCAGTGGCCAGCTGTGGGTTTGCAGTGGCAGAGCTACTGGCCTTGGAACACTGGCAGTCTCTGGTGGAGTAGGAAACAAATTTTCCCCAGATTTTCCCTGAGAGAGTCGCAACCACAATGCAGCAAATGACTCTGTGTAAAAGCCTCCCTTCGAAGGCAGGATTATTCCAACAGCCCCCTAACTGGTCTTCCTGCCTCCAGTCCCACTCATTTCCAGTTTACCTTCCACAGTGTGACCAGAGGTCCACTTCATCCTCCCCCTAAAACTGTTCAAGTTCTTGTCACTATCCTGAGGACAAGTCCACACTTCTTACAATGGAATACAAGGCAGTTCTCGACCTGGTCCCTTCAGGCCTCTTCAATTATACTCACACCTACTCCCCTTAGGCGCTTTAGTGATTACTGGGTTACTTAGATACACATTCTGAGCCTCTTCAGCTCCTGGAGCCCTTTACCAGGGCAGCTCCCTTCTTCATGGGGTATTCCAACTAGCTGCTGGAGTCACTCCTTCTTCCCTCCAAATCTTTGTTGGCACTATCTTCTCGTTCAGGAATAACTTTAGCCCCTTCATCTGGTTACTCTTCTCAGGCATCACTTCCGCCCTGCCCCTCCTACCTCAGCCTGGACTACACACCATCCTGTGCTCTCCAATAATGTACTATAATTTCCCAAAAGTTTGTCTGTCCTCCCGGACTGAAAGCTGCACGCAGAAGAGTAGAAGCAGCTAGTAGCCAACAAACGTTTGTTGAATGAATAAAGGTAAGGAAAGGTCAAGCTGCTGCTGTCTTCTACCCATTGCCAGACTATACCGTGGGCTCCTTGAAAATGGCTTCGTATACCACCATCTCTCTTGCAAGTGCCTGAAAACTCTTGGAAAAGAAGGCTGGTCCCTCTTTTCCTCATGCATGGATTGCCAATACGGACCTGAAGGGGATAGGGTATTCCATACTTCATTATATGAAAAACACCAGGGCTCCAGCTAAGGAATTAGCTGGTTGAAACCTCTTGAGAGGTTTTCCTATACATACATGTGAGAACTTGTGTCCTGACAGGAGGCATGTGCCACAGAGGTGTGTGACATAGAACAGGAAAACGAGCAGGAGCAAAGGAGTGTAAAAGTGCTGGTGGCAAAGTCCATTTACCTGATCAAAAAAGAGTCTGGGTTGTATTCTGGGAATTAGCATGAATACTTGGCTCCAGTCTTGGGCAGCAGTGTGTGAAGGACAGTGGGGAGTTACTGAGGAAAGCAGAGCTCTGTCTGAGTGTGATGAAAAAGCAGAGCATTCATCCTATCAGAAGAATACTCAAATGAAACTATGTACAAGGAACAAGAAAGCATTAATTGAAATAAACTACCGTACTGTTCAGGACATGATGTAAACTCAGAAACAAAGGACAATAGGAAACATTCCCAAGTGCAAACAAATGCAAAATAAATAAATTAGAGAAAGAAGATTTTAAGACACCAGATTACCATGAAGCTGTTGTGTGTGTCATATCTCTGCTTCCATTTTGGCCTGGGCCATACTTCAGTGATGTGTATTGTGTATCTTCTCTTCCTGCTTCATGGAAGAGTTGAGATTTTAGGAAGGGACTAATCAGTAGTGTAAGGTTTACGTGCTGGTGGAATTGAGAAGAGACTTTTGAGACAGGTTGCCCTGAATCTAAATTTCTACCTTGGGCTTCCCTGATAGCGCAGTGGTTAAGAATCCTCCTGCCAATGCAAGGGACACAGGTTCGAGCCCTGGTCGGGGAAGATTCTACATGCCGCGGAGCAACTAAGCCCGTGCACCACAGCTACTGAGCCTGCGCTCTAGAGCCCACGAGCCACACTACTGAGCCCACGTGTCACAACTACTGAAGCCCGCGCGCCTAGAGCCCGTGCTCTGCAGCAAGAGAAGCCACCTCAATGAGAAGCCCACACACCACAACAAAGAGTAGTCCCCACTTGCTGCAACTAGAGAAAGCCCGTGTGCAGCAACAAAGACCCGATGCAGCCAGTAAATAAATAAATAAATTTATTTATTTAAAAAAAATAAAATCTTAAATTTCTACCTTGCCAGTGACTCACTGTGTGATAGTAAGCAAGTTTTTCAACCTCTCTGAGTTTCCTCATCCATTAAAATAGAAATAATACTTTCCCTGAATTGCTGTGAGGATTCAGTAAAATAACATATGAATTT